>NC_092766.1:74647727-75847727 GCF_047496795.1 Chiloscyllium punctatum
TTGGAACTTTGGAGGAAAAATGGTCTAAACAACAGCACTTTAAAAGTGAGAGAAACAAATAAAGACAGCAAATCATCTGTGCAGGAGACAGAGAGGGAGAGAAAGAGAGACAGACAGAGAGAGAGAGAGCTACTCTATAAACAGACATAGCAGTGAACCTGTGCCGCTACTGCTTTTGCTGTTGAATCCACCTGTCACTGGACATCGGAGTCCAGTTGTGAAATTCAGAACTGATCTTAGAGGAACCTGTCTGGGAACGGTCACAACACAGACAGAGAAACGTGAATAGTTTTAAGTTTGGCCGTGGGGTCTTGCTGCAAGACTGCAGTAGTGAATAGGCTGATTGCCTTCTTCATTATATCAGTTATTCGAATATGTCTCTTAATTAAACTTAAAAATATGACGAATGAGTATTAAGTTAGCCTGGAGCAGTGTTTGTCGAGGAATAAGACGGTTTTCTTTTCTGCGTATTCAGCTTGGAAGAAGCAAAAATAGCCCTTAGTAGAGTGACAAGTTCTTCTTGTCGGATGTGGGAGTGTCGCGAGTGTTTGCATTTACTCAGAACTTTATCAGCAATAAATGCCGTTTGTTGCGGATCCTCCCAGAGCGAATTGAAGGTTGGAGTGACAGTTAGAGGCAATAAGAGTCATGGGGTGTGATGCAGGGCCGTTATAGGAAAAGAGGAAAGTCTCAGATTGCATCACAGAAACGGAATAACTCCAGGAAAGGTAAGAGAGATAAGCAGGAAATGCAGGAGTCTAATGTGGCTCTCCACATTCCAAGCAAATATGCTGTTTTGGAAATTGTCGGGGGTGATAGATTCTCAGGGGAATGTAGCAGGAACAGACAAATTTCTGGGATCGAGAATGGCTCTAACGTCATGAGGGGTACGTCTGATTCCAAGGGATTGAATGTGTTGGGGGTTGAACTACTCCAAGGCACAGGCATACGTTTCTGCGGCCAGCAACGAAAAAACAGAATGGTGTGTTGACCCCCTTGTGCCACGATCAAATCTGTCTCAGAGAGGGTGCAGCATGTTCTCAAAGTGGAGCGGAAACAGCTGGAGGTCATTGTATACATTGGAAGTACAAAGGAGGTCAAACGGATAAGATTCTGAAGGGAGAATATAGAGAGGTAGGCAGGAATTTAAAAAGGATGTCCTTGTTGGTAGTAATATTCGGATTATTCCCAGTGCTGTGAGCTGGTGAGGGTAGGAATAGCAGGATAGGGCAGATAAATGCATGACTGAGGGGATAGTGTATGGGAGAAGTATTCACATTTTGGATCATTGGATTCTGTTCTGGGGTAGAGGTGAAACGTAAAAGAAAGCTGGAGTGCAACTGAATTTTAAGTGGTCTTATATACTGTCAGGGACTATTTCTATACGTGCGGGCGAACATTTAAATTTTTAAGTTTTGGGAGGGACCCAAAGGGACAGTGAGGAAAGAGATCAATCTAAGACTGGTACAGTTGATAAAAGGAGCCAGTCAATCTGTCAGGGGAGGCAGAGACAAGCAGAGAACAAGGTAGGACTAACAACTAAAACCGAATTAATTTCAATTAAAGGGCCCGAACAGGGACGTCAGAAGAACTCAGCGCATGGTTAGGAACTGGGATAAAAGAACAATTGCTGAAACGTGAGTCAGGGGTTGACAGAACAGGCAGCTTAATGTTCCAGAATACAAGTGTTCTGAAGTTAGAAAGGAGGTCAAGAGAGGAGGGGAGTGGCATTTCTGATAAGAGATAGCATTGCTGTGCTGAGGGAGGATATTCCTTGAAAGACATCCAGGGAAGTTATTTTTGCAAAACTGAGAAATAAAAGGGATTGTCACTTTATTGAGTTTGCAATATAGACCCCCTAATAGTTCGAGGTAAATTGAGAAATAAGTATGTAAGGAGAATTCAGTCACCTGTGAGAATACTAAGGTAGAAAATCGTGGTACTGGAAAAAAACACAGCAGGCCAGGCAGCATCAGGCGATCAGGAGAATCAACGTTTTGAGCATAAGCCCTTCTTCAGGAATGAGGCTGGTGTGCCACGCGGGCTGAAACAAAAGGTAGGGGGAGGGAATTTGGGGAAGGGGCTCTGGGAATACGAAAGGTGGAAGGAGGTGAGGGTGAGGGTGATAGGGCGGAGAGGGGGTGGGGGCGGAGAGGTCGGGAAGAAGATTGCAGGACAAGAGGGTGGTGCTGAATCCGAGGGTTGGGACTGAGATAAGGCGGGGGGAGGGGAAATGAGGAAGATGGAGAAATCTACATTCAACCCGTGTGGTTGGAGGTTTCCTAGGCAGAAGATGAGGCGCTCTTCCTACAGGCGTCATGTGGCCACGGTCTGGCGATGGAGGAGGCCAAGGACCTGCATGTCATTGGCAGAGTGGGAGGGGAGTAAAAGTGTTCAGCCACGAGGTGGTTGGGTTGGTTGGTGCATGTGGCCCAGAGGTGTTCCCTGAAATGTACCACAAGTAGGCGACCTGTCTTCCCAATGTAGAGGAAACCACATCGGTTGCAGCGGATACAGTAAATGATGTGTGTGGACGTGCAGGTGAATTTGTGATGGATATAGAACGATTCATGGGGCCTTGGAGAGAAATGAGGGGGAGGTGTGGGCGAAGGTTTTGCACTTCTTGCAGTTGCATGGGAAGATGACTGCTGTGAAGGATGGGTTGGTGAGGGTTGTGGACCTGACGAGGGAGTCGCGGAGGGAGTGTTCTCTCCTGAATGCTGATAGGGGTGGAGAGGGAAATACATCCCTGGTGGGTGGGTCTGTCTGGAGGTGGCGGAAATGATGGAGGATGATACGATGTATGCTGAGCTTGGTGGAGTGGAAAGTGAGGACCAATGGGGTTCTGTCCTGGTGAGAATTCGAGGGGCGGGTTTCAAGACCGGAGGTGCAAGAAGTGGAAGAGATGCGGTGGATAGTGTCGTCCACCACGTCGGAGGGGAAATTGCCGTCTTTGAACAAGGAGGTCATTTGAGCTGTTTAGTAGTGGAATTGGTCCTCCTGGGATCAGATGCAGTGCAGGAATTGGGAATATGGGATGGAGTTTTTACAGGGGGCAGGGTGGGAGGAGGTGTAATCTAGGTAGTTGTGGGAGTCGATCGGTTTGTAGTAAATGTCTGTGTTGAGTCGGTCGCTCGAGATAGAAATGGAGAGGTCTAGGAAGGGGAGGGAGGAATCTGAGACGGTCCAGGTAAATTTGAGATCGGTGTGGAAGGTGTTATTAAAGTGGATGAATTGTTCAACCTCGTTCTGGAGCACGAGGTAGCGCCAATACAATCATCGATGTAGCGGAGGAAAGGTGGGGGTGGTGCCAGTATAGCTGCGGAAGATGGACTGTTCCACATGTCCGACGAAGATGCAGGCATAGCTGGGGCCCATGCGGGTGCCCATGGCTATTCCTTTGGTTTGAATGAAGTGGGAGGATTGGAAAGAGAAGTTGTTAAGTGTGAGGACCAGTTCAGTCAGTCGAAGGAGGGTGTCAGTGGAAGGGCACTGGCGTGGTCGGCGGGAGAGGAAGAAACGGAGGGCTTGGAGGCCTTTGTGATGGGGGTGGAAGTGTATAGGGACTGGCTGTCTATCGTGAATATAAGACGTTGGGAGCTGGCGAAGAGAAAATCATGGAGGAGGTGGAGGGCGTGGGTTGTGTCCCGAATGTAGGTGGGCAGTTCTTCGACTAAGGTGGACAGGACAGTGTCCAGGTATGCAGAGATGAGTTCAGTGGGGCAGGAGCAGGCTGAGACAATGGGTCGGCCGGGGCAGTCGGGTTTGCGGATTTTGGGTAGGACGTAGATAGGGGCGTTGCGGGGTTGTGGGATTATGAAGTTGGAGGCAGTGGATGGGACATCTCATGAGGTGATGAGGCTATGGATGATCTGGGAGATGATGGTTTGGTGGTGTGAGGTAGGGTTATGGTCAAGGGGGAAGTAGGAGGAGGTGTCTGCGAGTTGGTGTCTAGCTTCAGTGGTGTAAATATCGGTGCACCAAGCTACCACTGTGCGTCCCTTGTCTGCTGGTTGATGGTGAGGTTGGGGTTGGAGCGGAGGGAGTGGAGGGCTGTGTGTTGTGAAGATAAGTGGTTGGAGTGGGTGAGACAGGTGGACAGGTTGAGGGAGTCAATGTCACAGCGGCAGTTGGATATGAAGAGATCAAGGCCAGCACAAGGTGTCCAGGTGGATGGGGTGTGTTGGAGGTGGAAGAGGGGGTCGTCAGAGGGTGGGCGAGAGTACTTGTGAATGAAATAGGTGCGGAGGCGAAGGCGGCGGAAGAAATGCTCAATATCTAGCCGCGTGTCGAACTCATTGATCCAGGAGCATAGGAGGATGAAGGTGAGGCCTCTGCTGAGGACTGATCGTTCATCCTTAGAGATGGGAATGTCTGGAAGGATGGTGAAAAGAAGGCAGGGCTGGGAGCTAGGACCTGGTGTGGGGCTGGAGCTGGGAGTGGGGGCGGAGTTAGTCGTGAGGATGGTGTCGGTCTGGGGGGCGGAGATCGACATGGGGGCGAAAATCGACGTGGGGGCGTGGTTTGACGTGGGGGCGGCGTGGTCCTTGAGCAGGTGAGTGACGTCACTGGGGGCAGAAGTGGCTGCTGTGACGGCCACTCTAGGGGCGGAAGTGGCTCGCTGGGCAGAAACGGCGCTGTGCCCTGGGGCAGTGGATCCCGCAGCGGCCGCGTATCTGTCGGCGATAGTCTTCCTGTCAATCGTGGAGGCGGTTGTCTGGGCGGCGATCGCAGAGGCTGTATGTTCAGTGGTGGCTGTTGTCCATACCACGGTAGGGGCAGAAGTGATGTCTCTGTTTGCCGCAGCGGTGGTGGCTGCAGTGTCCTCTTGGGCAATGGCGCCCGAGCGGTTCCGGAGGTGGCGAGAAGGTTCTGGAATGGTCGAGGAATTCGGAGTGTGGGGGTGAGTATATGGAAGTTTTTTGGACTTACTTTCTTTGACGTTCGATATGGATAGGGATAAAAAACGTTTGTTCAGTGTATGAATCCTTCTGAGAATGAAGAACAGCAATGGTCCTTTGCAGGTCTGGGAGAGTGTTGTCCTGAGCTGAGGCAGGGCTAACTGCAAGGTGGTACATGGCTTGAAGCGTGGAGCGGAGGATCCGGAGGGAGGTCTGTTGTTGGCGGCTTCGGATTTGTTGCAGGTACAGTTTGTACTATTTGGGTCCAAATTGTGTTGGTTTGAATGTAGTCCGGAGTCCATGCGGGGTCAGCCGGTTCCTTGCTGGGGCAGGGCTGGCTGCAGGGAGTGCAGGTGGCGGCGCATCGGTTGAAGCGTGGAGCAGAGGATCCACTAAAATAGTAGGGTAGTTATGATAGAGGATTTTAAATTTCCAAACAGAGACTACTACTGCCATAGTGTTAATGGTTAAGATCGATAGGGCTTTTCTGTACAAAAAAGAGTTTTAGAGTAACTTTGTTGATAGAGAAGGTGCAAAACGTGACATACTCTTGGGAAATTATGCAGGACAGCTGACTGAGGTGTCAGTTGGGGAGCACGTTGTGGCCAGAGACCATAAATCTATTCATTTTAATATAGTGACGCAAAAATATGAACCAGATCTTAAGTTTGAAGTTCGAAATTGGAGACAGACCACTTTTGACATCTTCAGGCAAGAAATTACAAAAGCTGGTTTGCGGCACGTATTCACAGGTAAAGAATTTGGCTGGAGAAGGGACGAGTTCAGATATGAGACAACGAGACTCCAGAGAAGGATATTCATGTAAGGAAAAGAAAGACTAGTAGGTAGAGGGAATTTTAGATTAATAAATGTATTGAGGATGTTGTTATGACAAAGAAGAAAATATATGTCAGGCATAGACAGGATAGATCGAATGAATCCGTGGAAGAGTACAAAGGCAGTAGGAGTATACTTTAGTGGGAAATCGAGAGCGCAGAAAGGGGACATGAAATAGCTTTGTCAAATAGTGTTAAGGAGAATCCAAAGGGTTTTTGTTACAAATAAATGAAGGACAAAGGGTAACTAAGGAAAGACAATGGGTTTCTATAAATATATTAAGGACAAAAGCGTATCCAGAGAGACAATAGGGCCACTCAAAAAGCAGCAGCACGGCCTTTGTCTGGAGCCACAAGAGATTGGGCGATACCAAACGAGAATTTTGCGTTAGTATTTACTGCGGTAAAGAATATGGAAGAAATGGAATGCAGGGAAATAGATGGTGACACCTTGAAAAATATCCATACTACAGAGGAAGAAGTGCTTTATGTCCTGAAACGGATAGAAGTAGATAAATCCCCAGGCCGTGATCAGGTGTACCCTAGAACTCTGTCGGAAGCTAACAAGTCATTTCTGGGCCTCTTTCTAACAGATTTGTATCATTGATAGTCACAGGTAAGGTGCAAGTAGGTTGGAGGTTGGCTAACATGGTGCCACTGTTTCAGAAAGATGGTAAGGACAAGCTAGCAACTGTAGACCAGTGAGCCTGACGGCAGTGGTGGGCAAGTTGCTGGAAGGAATCCGGAGGGACAGTAAGTACATGTATTTGGAAAGGCAATGAATGATTAGCGATAGTCCACATGGCTTTGTGCATTGGAAATCATGTCGCATAAACTTGATTGAGTTTTGTGAAGAAGTAACAAAGACAGAGGGTAAGGCGTTCGACAAGGTTCTCCATTGGAGAATGGTTAGCAAGGTTAGACCTCATAGAGTGCAGGGAGGTCTTACTTGTTGGATACAGAACTAGCACAAATGTAGAAGACAGAGGGTGATGATGTAGGGTAGTGTTTTAGACTGGAGGATTGTTACCAGTAATGTGCTACAAGGGTCAGTGCTGGGTCCACTACCATTCATGATTCACGTTAATTCTTTGAATGTGTTCACAAGAAATATAGTTAGTAAGTTTGAAGAAGACACCAAAATTGGGGATGTAGTGGACAGGGAGCAAGGTCACCCCTGATTACAGCGGGATCTCGATCAATTCGGCCAATTGGCTGAGATGTGGTGGATGGATTTTAATTCAGATAAAGGCGAGGTGCTGTATTTTGGGAAAGCAAATCTCAGCAGGAATGATTCACTTAATGATCAGGTCCCAGAGAGGGTTTGCTGAACACAGAGACCTTGGAGTGCAGGTTCATAGCTCCTTGGAACTAACGAGTTGGAGACTAAGGGGTGGCCTTATCGAGATTTATAAAATCATGAGAGGCATGTCTCGGATAAATGGACAAAGTATTTTCCCTGGGCTGGGGGAATCCAGAATTAGACGGCATAGCTTTAGGTGTCGGAGATGATCTTAAAAAAGAGACCAAAGGAATAACTCTTTCACAGAGTGAGAAGTATGTGTGTGGAGTGAACTGCCGGAGGAGTGGTGGAGGCTAGTACAAAAGCAACATTTAAAAGGCATCTGTATGTGTATATGAAGAGGAAGGGTTTCGAGGGATATGGGCCTTGTGCTGGCAGGTGGGACTAGATTGGGTTGGAATATGTGGGTAGCACGGACGAAGTTGATTGAATGGACTGTTTCTGTCACATCTCTGTCACTCTATCCATGATGAACAGCTGCCATGTGCCAGTCCCCAAGGATTGCTAAAGCAATATTTTGCCACAACACTACCAACTCCCTGCTCAATTCCTCCATTTTAGGGAATGAAATTATCTGTTCAGCTTATCCCAGAGGAAGGGAGAACAGGCTGTGTCAGGGTGATAACTATTTATGCAGATTGGAATGTTCACTGCGAGCAGGAGGCTAATGTGGAGACGATGTAAGAAAAAAAACAGCTTTTACCGTCAAAAACACAAAATACCACTTTGTTCAGGAAAATTTCAGAGAACCTTTCAATGCACCAAACTCTCGTTTATGGCACCAGCACACATCCATTGAACCACTCCGCAGTTTGTGTTAATATTGCTGCTGAATTTTCATAATATAGTAAACAAAAACAAAAGTGCCCTTCCTCCCTTATACCCTCAAAGAAAGACTATGCGCTCACGAATAGCATCAATGGACATATAGAGTAGCCCCGCACGCTCATTCCCATCCCGCTTTCCAGTTGGATCTTCGTGGTTGTTTGTCACTGAATTTCTCTGGTTCTGCTCCTGTGAATTCGGACGATGTAATTGTCTGTAGCAATGGCTACTTACTTGAGTGGAAAAGTGGATGAAGCAACCGATGTGAAATCACATTGCTATTGAAGCAGACATTTCAACAATAGTCTGCTTTATCCTCTTAGCCTTTGATGTCATGCAGAAATGTATTAAGTTCAGCTTTCAACATACAATACTTAATTATGGAATTTCCACAGCCTCTGCGAGCAGCTTAATGAAAGAATCAGCCAATTCTGCATTCCTACATCTCAGTCCACTGCTCGACAACATTCCTGTTATGTATCTGCTGCTCTTCCGAGCGTATCCTCTGCAACTGTACTTATGCTGTTTTCAAACCTGCTTCATTGCGTGGCCCGGTGAAGGTATAACGGTCACTATTTTGCGTTGTGGCCGGAGTAAACTCGTTTGAATACCACTCACTACTTGTGATACATGTTAAAGAAAAACGGCAAAGGAATTAGTTAATTGTACAAGAAAACATTCTCCCAGATAATGAGCTTTTTTATAGTCGCTCTCACACATCTCTGCGAGTCATATGTCAGGATTCGAAACCACCCATTCTTGGAAATTTCGCTCCCTCCCGCAATCACTTACCCTCCTTTAAGTTCCACCTCCGATTTCATTGCATTCACTTTCCCAGTGACACCATTCATTCTGTTCTAACACGGTCACTTTTGCTGATTAAACCTGCCCCAATCTCACCATTGGGAACTTCAAACCAGTCCATTCATTTCGATGCAGTAATTGTGGGGACAATCCCCCCTGCAGCAGCTTTTATGCACAAGAGATGATTGGAGCAGCATGCTCAGGAAAAGGGTATAGGAAGGCATTAAAAAGAAAACAAAGATTACTGGAAAAGACTGACGTCTGTGGATTTTCATGTCATTTGCTTCATTTGTTCATTTGGCTCTAGCTTGGGAATTGTGTGCAGTTCTGCGATTCATATTATGGCAGGGATGCGATAGCTTTGGAAACGATTCTGGACTGATTTACCAGGAAAAAGTCTGAGCTGAAGAGTTTCAGTTAAGAAGAGAAATTAGACATATTGGAATTGTTCTTCTTAGAGCAGAAGAGATGGGGGAGACATGATTGAGATTTGCAAACTAAAGAGGGATATTGAATGGATAGACTGAAATAAACTTTTCAAATTGATGGAGCAATCGATCACCGGGGAGAAGCTGGAACAGATTTAAGGCAAAAGGTGGAAAGATTCGAGTGAATGCGTGGAAAAGCCCTTTCAGAAAGTGGGTGTTTCAGAAGAATTCAGATGTGAATCTGTGATACCAAGGCATACAAGGCTATGGATGAAGTGATTTAAAAAGGAGTTCGGATTGTTACACGATTGCTATTGAAGAGAAGAGATACATCCGATGACTGGCTTATTTCTGAATTGAGGTTCAGGGTAGTACCTCCACCTGTCACCGTGTGAGACCGTATTCAACGACATTCCCTTTTGGGCGCTTGCATATTGGGAGGACTGAGTTGGTAATAAACACAGTGCCTGAAACCCGCGTACGATTCCAGACTTGGGTCATTGACTTAGTAACCTTCGGACATTTCGGTTCTCTCTCTCCCGTGCGGGGTTCCTCTGGCTGCTCTGATTTCTTCCAACAGTCCAAACGTGTGTAGTTTTGGTAGATGGCAAACAATGCCCGTTAGACTGTTTGTAATGTAAATCAAAGAGAAACGCAATAATTTCAGCATCAGAGAAATCAGAATTTTCATCCCCTGTGGAGAGGCTCTTCCTCATAACGGTTCGTGATTCCTTCAGTAAGTTTGATCTCTCTCCACTAATGCTGCATGACCTACTGAGGGTTTTTCGAACATTATCTGCTCTTGTAAGTGCGTGTTCAGAAAGAAAGGGGGGTGGGGGGGAGTGTGAACCTCTTCCAAACATGCTGCACCATATTGCAATTACATAATTAACCCGAGGGAAGTGTCCATTTATCTCTTTCCCATAACTCAGGATCTTTCTCTCTGCCTCAGATAAATGATATTTGGAGGAAGTTCGCAATCAAAGTCGCTGATTTACAGCATCTGGTGCAATGGGGTTTGCCAATGAGAGAGAGTTGCAGAGTCCATCGGTACTTCCTTCCCCTCACATTGCCCGAAAGTGGAGGGAAATTGCTGAATACTGCGCCAATCGAGACAGCTTAGTCAAAGGAGTAGGGGGTGAAAAGCACTGGCCCGTGAACAAGGAGGCAGAATGGAAACGAAAGTTTGTTGAATCTCTTTGTTGCTCTGAAGTCAAGGAGCTGGGTGGGATGTAGTTTACTTTGAGCGACTCTCAGCTGGTTTACTGTTGGAACTGAAAGCGTGTCACTGCTTCGTTTGTCATGGGGCACAATTGTCACTTTGGAGCTTGTGTTAAACTGGTCCTTGTTTCAAGCCACCATTGTGCCTTGGTTGTTTGCTTTCACTTTTGCCAGGTCACTTTATCAGCTTTTCAATAAAAAATGGCAGTTCATGAGGTTAGACTTCTGGAAATATGTCTGTGCTTTGTGATCAGAGGTGTCATTGTAGCGAGCATGCCACAGCAACGCACGTGATGGAAGCGAAACAAGTATTTCAGCATGTTTGCCACATAATTCCATTATGAATGAATCCTCCATCTGGTTATGTGCACAATTCTGGATGTGACACTTTAGGAGGCGGCCACGTGATGTGATTGCGGGCAGTGCTAAACTGATTGATGTGAATGGCGCCGTGTATGAGGAACGTCGGCAATGAAGGTCGATTGGAAAGTTAGGATTGTTCTCCTTGGAGACCCGAAGGCTGAATGCCGAGTTGATTGAAACTTTCCAAGTCATGAGGGGTCGAGACAGAGGAAAGAAGTTTGCTAAAATGATCCCACAACTGCAAGGATTCGGAACGAATAGGCAGAGATTTAAATTCAATAAGAATGAAAAATAACGTGAGGATGAATGTTTTCACACAGGACATAATTAGGATTTGCACATCAGTGTCTGATGGAGACAAACAGTCAGGTTCAATCGAGTTATTGAAAAAAGAATTCGATGTTTATTCCAGAAGCAATAATGTCCAACTTACAGTAAGAAGGCAAGGGAATGATATCAAAGGAGACATGCGTTTCCTCACTGTGGAGAGCCAGCTCAGCTAAGGTGCACTGTGACATATTTGTGCTTCTGAGTAAAATCACAATTCGTATTTTGTTAGACAAGCGGTTATTGTGAGATAGCCTGGACATATCTGGACAACAGAATATGACACAATATGTACATGTCACAAGAAGGATGGCACTTTCTGAATTAGCGTGGGGAAATTCTGCACGGTGTGCTGCCCGTCCAACAGAGCATATCATGCCAGAGTGAGAGAGACAGAGAAGGACAAATGGTCAATCGGACCTTTGACAGCTCGAGAGTTACAAATAAAATTGATGAGAATGGAAAAACTGTTGATTTGTTTAGGTTTGAACTGGTTACTGGAAGCAGTGAGCTGGAGTAGGTACAGGCCAAGGCTGTTGAGATCTGAATACAGGACAGGCAAATACAAATTGCAACGCAGCGGAGAGCATTGTTGTGTTGACTTTGGGTTGATGCGCCGAACAAGCTTTCACTTAGGCACGCTGTCACAGAAGATTATAGGTCAGTGTCTCTCAGCGTTGTGATGTAACGAGGCAAATATCACCATTACGTTGCAGGAAATTGCTATTTGAAACGTGAGAGCAGCCTGTAAATAATAGACGTTATGGAACCTACTATTCTCATCAATAATTCCATTCTATCGCAATGTGTTGCTTTGTTTCCTTGCCAAATTACCTGTCATTGTGCCTGCACTGAGGCTGCTTTGCTCCTTCTGCGTTTCTCTAACAGACGTGACCCAACTGCACTGACGTATCTCCTGACAGACTTTTCCACTTCACATCTGCTTGCCCCAACTTTGCTATCTGATACCATTCCCCTTGTTTAGGTTTTTACCACTCGTCCTAGATACCGCCTGCCCTCCTCCAAACTAAGGTCGAAAATAATTCACGCTATAATCACTGCAACGCGGGGTGGGGGGTGGTTAGTGGGGGGTGTTGGTGAAGGGGGCTTTTACTCTGATGTCGTTCATTACTCCTGTCTCATTTCAAATTGCCAGCTGCCGTGGTCTTTCGCTGAGTCTAGAAAGCACCGTTCAAATAAACTGCTGCAACATTTGCCAATCTGAAAAAAAAAATCAGAATTGGATTCGAAAAGCTCAGCATCTGTGGAGTGGAATTACAGGACATATTTAAGATCCACAAGTCCGCCTGGCCACAGATGCTTGCAGACGTTCTGAAATTTTCCATCAATTGCTGTTTTTAAGCCATGATTTACACCATCCGCAGTTCATTCATTTTATCTCTGCCAAAATGATAGAACATAGTACATAGAACATAGAATATAGAACAGTACAGCACAGAACAGGCCTTTGAGGCCACGATGTTGTGCGACCATTGATACTCATGTAAGGTAAACCTAACGTACGAACCCTCAAATTTCTGTGACCATATGCATGTCCAGCGGTCCCTTAAATATCCCCAATGACCTCTCTTCCACAACTGCTACTGGCAACGCATTTCATGCTCCCACAACTGTCTGCGTAAAGAACCCGCCTTTGACATCCCCTCTATACTTTCCGCGAAACATCTTAAAACTATTACCCCTCGTGTTAACAATTTCTGCCCTGGGAAAAAGAACTCTGGCTATCAACTCTATCCATGCCTCTCATTATCTTGTCCACCTCAATTAGGTCCCCTCTCTTCCTTCTTTTACCAATGAAAATGTCCGAGCTCAGTCAACCTCCCTTCGTAAGATAAGCTCTCCATTCCAGGCAGCATCCTGGTAAAACTCCTCTGAACCCTCTCAAAAGCATCACAACTTTCCTGCAACATGCCGACCAGAACGGGACACAGTACTCCAAATGCGGTCTAACCAAAGTTTTATAGAGCTGCAACAAGATCTCACGGCTCTTAAATTCAATCCCCCTGTTAATGAAAGCCAAAACACCATATGCTTTCTTAACATCCCTGTTCACCTGGGTGGCAACTTTAAGAGATCTATGTACCTGCACACCAAGATCCTGCTGTTCTTCCACACTGCCAAGAATCATGTCTTTAATCTTGTACTCAACATTGAAGTTCAAACTTGCAAAGTGCATCACTTTGCATTTATCCAATTTGGACTCCATCTGCCACCTCTCAGCCCATCTCTGCATCCTGTTAATGTCACATTGCAGCCTACAACAGTCCTCTATATTGTCAACGACACCTCCAACCTTTGTGTGTTTTGAAAACGTGCTAATCCATCCGCAAATCTCCTCATGCAAGTTATTAATAAAATTTCCAAAGAGTAGAGGCCCAAGAACAGAGCACTGTGGACCGCCACTCACCACCGACTTCCAGGCAGAATACTTTCCTTCCACTACCACTCGCTGTTTTCTGTCGCCAGCCACTTCTGTATCCAGACAGCTAAATTTCCCTGTATCTAATTCCTCCTGACCTTCTGAACGAGCCTACCATGGGGAACCTACCATGACTTGCTGAAGTTCATATACACCACATTCACCGCTCAACCCTCATCAAATTGTCTAGAAACATCCTCAAAGAACTCAATAAGATTTGTGACGCATGACCTGACACTCACAAAGCCGTGCTGACTGCATTTAATCAAGCCATGCTCTTCCAGATGATCATAAATCCTACCCCTCAGAATCCTTTCTAATACCTTGCAGACGACAGACGTGAGACTGATTGGTCTGTAATTGCCGGGGATTTCCCTATTTCCTTTTTTGAAGAGAGAAATTACGTTTGCCTCCCTCCAGTCCTCAGGTACGACTCTGGTGCAGAGCGAGGATGCAAAGATCTTCGCAAACGGCGAAGTAATCACATTTCTCGCTTCCCAAAGCAGCCGAGGACAAATCCGGTCTGGCCCAGACGACTTGTCAATATTAATGTTTGTCAAAATTTTCAGCACATCAGCTTCCTCAATCTCTATCCATTCCAGCATGCTTATCTGTTCCTCAATGGTTTCATTCACTTCAACGCCCTTGTCTTTCGTAAAGACAGAAGCAAGAAACTATTTAAGGCTTCCATTACTTCCTCAGACTCTGTACACACGTTCCCTATGCTATACCTGATCGGCCCTACACTTTCTTTGAACATTCTCTTATTCCTGACATATATGTAAAATGCCTTTCGATTCTCCCTAATCCTACCGGCCAACCCTTTTTCATGCCATCTCCCTGCTCTCCTCAGACCATTTTTCAGGTCCTTCCTCGCCTGCCTGTAATCCACTAGAGCTGAGCAAGACCCTTGCTTCCTCCACCTTACGTAAGCTGCCTTTCTTTTGATGAAAAGCTCCTCCGCTCTCGTCATCCAAGGTTCCTTTATCTTACTCCTTCTTGCCTGTCTCAGAGGAACACATTTATGCATTGCTCGCAACAACTGTTTCTTAAAGAGTCTCGGCATGTTTATAGTGCCCTTTCCATGGAACAATTTCTCCCAGTCCATGCTTCCCAACTCATGTCTGATAGCATCATAGTTTCCTTTTCCCCAATTAAATATCCTCCCATTTTGCCTGCTTCTCTCCTTCTCCATAGCTATGTAGAATGTGAGGCAATTATGCTCACTATCACCAAAATGCTCTCCCACCGCAAGATCTGACACCTGCCCCGGCTCATTGCCGAGCACCAACTCCAAATTCGCCTCTCCCCCCGTCGGCCTGTCAACGTACTGAGTTAGCAGGCCCTCCTGAACACAACTTACAAAAACAGCTCCTTCGAAAAACATCTGCTCGAAGGAGGTTCCCATCAATATTGGTAAAGTTAAAGTCACCCATTGCAACAACCCGACTACATTCACACTTTTCCAAACTCTGCCCACCTATGCTTTCTTCAATCTCCCTGCTGCTATTGGGGTGCCTGAAGTAAACCGCTAATGAGGTGACTGCTCCCTTGCCGTTCCTAATTTGCACCCATACTGACTCCGTAAGCAAACCCTCCTCGACAATAGTAACTTCTGCAGCTGTGATGCCCTTTCTGATTAGCACCCCTCCTCTTTTCCCCCTCCTTATTCTTTTTAAATGTTCTAAACCCTGGAACATCCAGCAACCATTCCTGCCCTTGAGAAACCCACGTCTCTGTTATGATCAAAGCACCAGCTACTGATCCATGCTCTAAGCTCATCACTTTTTATTCCTGATACTCCTTGCATTAAAGCAAACACACTTTAAACGATCCGTTGGTTCTTTGCCAGGAAATTCTTTCCAACTGGCTGAGCTACCTCTTCCTTTTGCCTCATCTCTATCAGCTCTAACCCTGGTATCTAGCTCAGTTTCGCACCCCCCTCCAATACTAGTTTAAACCCTCCTGAACCACTCGAGCAAGCCTTCCAAATGATGTTGCCAAAGATTTTCTTAAATGTTTTAAATATGGCTTTGATGGACCGAGCAGATTCCACCAGCCCGCTGATGCACACTGCGTCTTCCCGCTTCTTGGTTTTCCTCTTGGCAACATGCCCTACAGCTGCACACTTCATAAACTGACTAAATTACTGCATTATTTTAGTTTGGTAATCACGAATGAGATTGACTGAACTATTTCGAAAAGCAACGTAAACTGACAAATTACGGGATATTAAAATGGGAACCAGAAGTGAAAGAGAGAAAAGCGAATGATAGTATTCAGAGTAGCCTGGAATGACGGTGCTCAAGACTCAGGAAATGTTACCTTAACAAGCATACGACAATGATGAATATATCTGTTCGGAGAAAAAACTTGAGTGCAAGCAGATTGTAGCATCTTGGTCTGAAAGTCTTGCTGTAATTGCCTTAGTTTCAATGAGCACACACATGGAGATCAATGCAGTAATGGTCTACTAAACTGGAGAAGGAAATCCTTGCCTTCCAGGTTACTTGGGGGATGTTTGCTGCACCCCAGCAATTCATCCCACTTCCCCCGTGAGCACATGAGTAAAATTATTCAATGTACTGTGCCCAAAACCCAGAGTTCAGACAATATTCTGGAAACCAAACTCTGCTCTTTATAATTTCAATAACACTAGGGAGAAATATCTGCTGTTCTGCGCAATTTAATTAACTGAGGCGGAAATAAGGCTTGCACACATGACGAGTTTTAGACAGGTTAAAGCATGTGCACTATTAATCCAGTGTGATATGCACACGTTCGAATCCCACTCTCATCGATGTTGTGAGCAATTTCCCATTGTGCCATTTTTTCATTGCATCTTAGCTGTCTGGCCTAAATTGGAGCTGGAATGTTTCTCAATTGAGGCAACAGTAACGTCTAAGTTAAGAAAAGAACCTGTCGCCTAAAGACTATTGAAAAATTGACTGAACTGGGATAATGAAAGGAACACGATTATCTTTTCCAACTCAAGTTACTGTGCACTTGCCAGAGATGAGAAGCTAGGAATTTCGAAATGGATTTTTAATAAGTATTTTGTCAGATGAAACTTGCATCAGAGTTGGTCGAAGTGGTTCATTTTGGTGGGAAGAGCACAGAGACAGCACAAAATAATGGGGATATTTCTGTCGGGGTAGGAGGCGGTCCAGGGGCACAGAGGACTTCTTGTGAATGTACTGCACAAAACTTGCCAATGTAGGTTCCGTTCCCACTCTCCCTTTCCCATTGCTCTCATTAATGGTCAATAATGGATATGACGGGAAGACAAACAAAAGAAGTGGCAAGCACTCTCTTCATGCACACACTTGATATAACGCATTGACCTGCGAAACAAACAGGAGGTCAGCTTGTTAACTGCAGGTCCTGAACATTGAAAGATAAATCAATAACCGCTGATAAGTAATACGTAAAAATGAAAATGACTTAAAGTACTTTATTGGCATGTCATTAGCAAGAGATTAGTTCAAACACCCGGACAGAAGAAGATAACATATTTTAAGGTGAACGACGTGATCAAATAGTTTTCAAATTGAGATCTATTGTGATCATTTTACATCATGATGAAATTCAACTGCATGAATAGAAACCAAATTTTCGCTCAGGAAAAAAAAACCTTGATTTCCTCACAATCATTACCTTTGTTAAGTAGCAGTTGCACAGTATGAATTCTATTCTGAATTTATTTTCTCGCAAATGTATTATTTATTATCACTTGCTTACTTTGGTTTGACTGCAATATTCAAATGCTAAACAAGGTTCAGGAAAAAAATGGTTTAGAACGTATGTTTGGGTCGTGATTAAAAATAGGATTGGGTTCTCATACGCCAGTCACTGGGTACAAAGTCAATAGCGCAGCTACTCTCTGGTTCCTGTAATGCAATTGATGAGTGCGTGGTATTTCTATGATGGTAGACAAACGTGTGAGTTGCCAAGACTAGGAACTCCAACCTCAGTTGGTGCAGTTTTTATTCATATGGAACAGGGAACATTGGGACGCCATGTTGGAAATTCCAAATTCAGCTGGAGCAGCGTACATTGACATGGAGCCGAAAACATTGGAACAAAAGTCTGCGATTTACAAAATCACTTGGAACAGCTTCTACTGACATGTTGCAAGGAGCATTGGGACATCAGGCTTGGGAGTATATGCAGCAGTTTTATTCTGAAGCAAAATAATTTTTGGCAGCTCAGATGTGAATTGTTTGACAAAGAATCGTTTCAAGGAAAACTTTACTTCTTTAGTCTATTAAGAAAAGTCCTTCTCGTGATCCAACTTGTGATAGAGCATTGATGTACAGCGAACTCGCGCCAATGTTTCAGTTCTCTGACTTTTCTTATATAGACGATTGTAATCTGGGTTAAAATGCAGGAAGTGCTTTTTACTCGTTTCATTTTATTCAGTTTCCTGCGAATTCGCACAGGTCGTTAGAGTAATCTAAAGCTCCGAAAATTAGCGGGAATATTCAATGTTGTGCTTAGACTGGAGCTAACCTCGAGTTACGTTGGAAAAGAATCACTGGTGACATCATTGATTGGCTGAATAGAATCGAGAGATTGAACATCCGCTTCCTGAGGCTGAATGTGTTCCTTTTGCCAGACAAACTCACTGGGGACCATTGAAGTGAAGTTGGGACAGTGATTATCTTTGCTGGTAAGTCACCTTGTGAATGTTGTAATTATTGCTTATGTCCATGTAACAGAACAACTTTCCAGCATGTAAGCATAAATCAAGCATTTTGACAATGGCGCAAAGAATACTTGTGCACATCTGACTATGAATCAGCTGACTGTAATTTCAACTGTTGGTTCAAACTCAAATGGGAGCATTATTGAACTTCCAAACAAATGTTTCCCATTGCATTGACGCAGAGTTGGTATTACAAATTTTCATCAGCATAAATGAGAATTTTTTCACTGTCTCCAATCAGTAAATGTTACTGAGAACATCAGAATAGACATCACTCAACAGCAGGCTGTGGTGCAACAGGTTTATTTGGAAGCACAATCTTTCGAAGAGCTCCTTCTTCATCAGGTGGTTGAAATTGCACTCCGAAAGCTAATGTTTCAAAATAAAACTGTTGGACCATGGTCTGGTGTTGTGTGATTTCTAACTTTGTCCACCCCAATCTAACACCGGCAAGTTCAAGTCATGGCAACCATCTAAGTCAAGAAATGTTAGCTTAAATTGGAGAGGATTTTCAAGAAAATCGCTGATGTCGAAAAAGGCATCAGGTTTGTGCAGAAAGCCAATCACCCGATGAAGGAGCTGCACTATGAAAACGAATTCTTCCAAATAAACCTGCTGGACAATAACCTGGTGATATATGATTTTTTTTTAAACGTTGCCACCCCAGTTCAACACCGGCACCTCCAAGTCATGAACAACAGAGTCAATGTCCCAGCAGTGTCAGAGCAGGGAAGCTGACATTGTCTCACAAGTTGCCCCCTTTCCTTTTCCCAAGCATATCGACCCAATCACTGCAGCTTCTGGGAATGGGAAGCAAATGAAACAAATAAGAGAAAGTGAGAACTGCAGATGCTGGAGATCAGAGCTGAAAACGTGCTGATGGAAAAGCGCAGCAGGTCATGCAGCATCCAAGGAGCAGGAGATTAGATGATTTGGGCATGTGCCTTTCTTCAGGAATGTGGAAATTGTGCCAAGCAGGCTAAGGTAAAAGGTAGGGACGAGGGACTTGGGGGAGGGGCGTTGGAAATGCGATAGGTGGAAGGAGGTTAAGGTGAGGGTGACAGGCCAGAGTGGGGGTGGGGGCGGAGAGGTCAGGAAGAAGATTGCAGGTAAGAAATGTGGTACTGAGTTCGAGGATTGGGACTGAGACAAGGTGGGGGAAGGCGAAATGGGGAAACTGTAGAAAACGGAGTTCATCCCTTGTGGCTGGAGGGTTCCTGGGCGGAAGATGAGGCGCTCTTCCTCCAGCCGTCGCGTGTTGCTATTGTCTGGCGATGAAGGAGTTCAAGGACCTGCATGTCCTTGGTGGAGTGGGTGGGGGAGTTGAAGTGCTGAGTCACGGGGTGGTTGGGTTGGTTGGTCCGGGGGGCCCAGAGGTGTCCTCTGAAACGTTCTGCAAGCATCTCACACTGCACTGACTGAGCTAACCGAGCACGGTGCACTGTGGATTAGTTTGCTATTACATTGCGAGCATCATTCATCAGCAATTTGTAAGGATCCAGTTCATTCCTCCTAATCACAAAAACATCATTCACACCTTTCACATCAGTTATTCCTTCAAAGCATTGCAATCTATTCAGCAATTGTTCCGGGATTTAAGGTTCAACCTAAATATCTTCATATTTTTAACCTCACTTTTAGGTCACTGAAGTGATTTCCAGTCACTCTGGCAGACAGTAAATCAGTCGGGAAATTACCTAAGGAAACCCAATCATTTCCGTTTACAGTGTTGGGAATTTCCCATCTGCTGACGAGACAGGGTCATCACAATCAACACTTTCTTTGTTCTTTCTACCTAAAACCTTCATCACTTCTTATTTTCAAGTCAGGAGTTTTATTTATAACACGTTCCAAGAACTGGAGCAAAATTCCAATATCCTGAAGGCGTTTCCAATTTAAAACGGAAGTTTTGCTCCTTTCACACGGAAAGAGCTGTTACGAAGGAAGGAGTTTCCACGATTTATTTCCCATGGCTTGGCAGAAAGCCGCTGATTGAAGCTGAAGTGGCCGCTTTCTGTTGGCATCGGTAGCTTGGAGAAAGTGATGTCGTATTCTGCTGCGTGAAAACGTCTCACTCCCTGCGGACTTGGGGTGAATCATGGATGAGTATTCGCGGTTACAATGTCGACACATGGTCGTTGTAAATGCTTGTGCTGAAATATTTGAGGCTTCATGCCCTGGGTGGGCTGGTACTACCAACATTTCAGCCAACTGCGCTGACCATTTGAGACACAGAAACTGGCAACGCAGATATCCAAAAGCAAATGTATCGACGGGATATGAGGATACGTCGGACAGCAGGAACTTGCGTTGTTTTCAGAGACAGTTGCGGATGTTGATGATTTTATCACTGAGAGAGTAAGGACACTGAGGAGCTGCAAACACTCAAATTAAAATGCATCCACACATGCGCAGTTCTCTCACATACATCTCCACATCGTAGCTCACTGACGATGCTGGTATTGGAAGCCAGGACGCGATGGAGACTGATGCTTAAAAAAAAAGTCCAGCATATTAGACCGCTCGACCACGCTACCACACAAAAAACAGCGCTCAGATTGGTTATGACTCGTGTTTCAGCATCGATTAACTTCAGGCACTCAGACCTCGTAAATTTTGTAATGAACTTGGCGTAGTTTAAGAAGAAAGACCAAAGAAAATCTACAGACAAACAACAGGCCCTTCATCCATTCAAGCCTGAGCAGAACCAAATCTACAGTTTAAACCTGTCATACAATTCCTAAGCATCTGTATCCCTCTGCTCCCCATCTACTCATGCATCTGTCCAGATGCATCTTAATTGAATCTACCATGATTACCTCTCCCATCTCTGCTGGGAACGCGTTCCAGACACCCACCACCCGCTGTGTCAAGTAGTTGCCGCGTGTATCCCTCTTAAACCTTTCACCTCTCACCTTGAAAGCGCGACCTCTCGGTATTTAATCCTTCAACCTGCGAAATAAACCATTTCTCTATCTACCCTGTCTGTAACCTTCATGATTTTGTAAACCTCAAGCGGACCCCCTCAAACTCGTATTTTCTAATGAAAACAAACCAAACCTACTCAACCTCTCTTCCTGGATTGCACCTTCCATAAGAGGCAACATCCACCCAAACGTTTTATGCACCCTCTCCAAAGCGTCCACATCCTTTTGGTAATGTGGCGAGCAGAAATGTACACAGTATTCCAAGTGCGGCCAGACCAATGTCTTGTTCAATTTTAACATAACTTGCCACCCATTTTATTCAATACCCTATCCAATGAAGGAAAGCAGACTATATGCCTGCTTGACCACTTTATCCACCTGAGCATCAACCTTCAGTGTACAATGGACCCGCACTCACAGATCTCTCTGACCATCAACTTTTTTTCCCAAAGCTCATCCGTTCATTGTAAAACTCGATCTAGAATTAGACTGACCGAAATGCGTCACCTCACATGTGTCTGTGTTAAACTCCAGCTCCACTTTTCCGCCCAACTTTCCAGTTTCTCTATATCCTCCTGTATTCTTTAAAGTCCCTTATACTTTCTGCGAGTCCAGAAATCTTCGTGTCATCTGCAAACTTTCTGATCATTCCAACAGTGCTCTCTTCCAGATCATTTATGTATATCACAAACAACAGTGGCGACAACACTGACCCCTGTGGAGCACGACTGGTCATCTTTCTCCATTTCTAGAAACTCGCTTCCACTGACACTCTCTGTCTCCTATTGCTCAACCAATTCTTTATCCACCTGTCTAGAACACCCTGCACACCATGTTATTTTATGTTGTGTATTCAGTTACCATGAGGAACCTTATCTAACTACTTACTGTAGTGCATGTATATGACATCAACAGCCTTTCCTTCATCTATCAACTTGGTCACTTCTCGAAAAACTCTATTAAGTTGGAAAATCACGAACTCCGCCGCACAAAACCATTTTGCCTCTCACTGATATGCCCATTTTTTTCTAAATAAGAACAGATCTTATCCCTCAGTACCTTCTACAGCAACTTTCCCAACACTGATGTCAGGCCCATTGGTCTGTAGTTATCCGGAATATCCCTCCAATCCTCCTTGTACAGAGGACAATATGAGCAACGTTCCAGTCACCTGTGTTTAAGGATGCCACGAAGGTATCTTTCAAGGACCCAGCTATTTCCTCTCTCGAATCACTCAGGAACCAGAGATAGATACCATCCATTCCTGGGGATTTGTCCACATGAATTACACCTAGCCTGCCCAACACAGCTTCCTTACTTATGTTCAACACGATCCAGACTAATTAATGTCTTACTCTAGACTCAACATTCATCATGTTCCTCTCCTCAGTGAACACTGATGCAAAATAAATATTGAGAATCTTACCCACTCTCTCAGATTCGACGTACAGCCTTCCTTCATTTTCCTTTAGTGGACCAATCCTTTCTCTCGTTAACCGCTTGCTTCTTATATATGAATAATAGGCTTTAGGATTCTTCTTAATTCTGCAAGCGTGAAGTTGTTTCATCACCCCTTTTAACCCCTTTGATGCCTCCTTCTCTTCTCATGTTCCTCCAGGGACCATTCTGTTCTTAGCTGCCCAGGCGTTATGTATGCCT
Organism: Chiloscyllium punctatum; assembly: GCF_047496795.1. Taxonomy (NCBI): domain Eukaryota; kingdom Metazoa; phylum Chordata; class Chondrichthyes; order Orectolobiformes; family Hemiscylliidae; genus Chiloscyllium; species Chiloscyllium punctatum. The sequence goes on from NC_092766.1 coordinate 74,670,470, forward strand.
CCCTTTTCCTCTTGGCGAGTCGTACAATTGTTCTGTCATCAACGGTTCACGAATATTGCCTTTCAAATCCTTTGCCTTCAACGGAACATGCCTATCCTGCACGATATTTAACCTATCTTTGAAAGCCTGCTACATATGAACTGTGGACTTTCATACAAATAGCTGTGTCCAATCCACATTTCCGACCTCTTGCATAATTTTGAAATAATTAGCTTTGGCCCAGTTTAGTACTCTTTCCTCAGGACCACTCTCATCTTTGTCAATGAGTATTCTAAAACTTACAGAATATTGGACACTTCCCAAAATAAGTCACCCACGCCAACTGTTCTTTCCCGCCCTGGCTTCTTCCCCAATATCAGTTCCAATATGCCCTATTCCCTCGTCGGACTATTGATATACCGCTCCCGAAAACTCACCTGGAGGCTTCTTACAAATGGTCTCCCATCCAGACCACTGACACTAACAGTATCCCGGTCAATGTTGGGAAAAGGGAAATCACCAATCACCACTAAATTATTGCCTCTACGTCTTTCCATGAACTGATTAACTACTTTTTCTTACACCTCACGCTCACTGTAAACAGCCCCAAAAACCTAATCTCACCCTTCTTATTTCACTGTTCAACATCCATAGTGTCTCACAACACAATCCCTACATGGTGTCCTCCTTTCGCACAGCCATGATATCATGCCTGACCAACAATGCAAATCCTTCCCCTTTTAGTTTCCTCCCTGTCCCGTCTGAAGCATCGATATGCAAGAACATTTGGTTGCCAACCATGCCCTTCCTTCAACGAAATCTCTATGATCGCAATAACGTCATATTCCCAGGCACTAACCTAAGCCCGAAGTTCATTTGTCCATACTCCTGCATTAAAGCAGGTGCATTTCAGGCCACCAGTTCTTTTGCATTCGTCTGCTCTCTGCCTACTCTTCCCATTATTAATGTATCTTCCTGATTGTTACAGTTTCCAGTTTCCACCTCACTGCCGAATTGTTTTCTCTTATGGTTCCCAGCCCCCTGCCACATTAGTATAATACCTCCCCAACAGCAGTAGCAAAAACTCCCGAATGGACATTCGTTCCCGTCTGGTTCAGATGTAGATCGTCAATTTTCTTATCGTCCCACATTCCCCAGAACTGGTGGCAAAGTCCAACAAATCTGAAACACGCCCTGCAGCACCATTCCTCAAGTCACGTGTTCATTGTGCCTTTTTTTTATTCATTTCTACACTGGCAGTCACGTGGCACCGGCAGTAATCCCGAGATTAATACCTTTGAGGTCCTCCTCTTTAATTTCTCTCCTAGCTCCCTGAATTCTCCCTGCAGGTCCTAATCTCGTTTTTTTTTCGGTTGGTGCCTGTATGGACCAAGACAACTGGCTGTTCACGATCCCCTTTTCGAATGTTCTTCAGCCGATAGGTGACATCCCTGACCTGAGCACCTGGGAGGCAACATAACTCCTCTGAACTGCTGATGCTCCACGGTGAGTCCAACCGCAGCTCCAGAGTGGCCATGCGGTCAAACAAGTGCTGCAGCTGGACACACTTCTTGCAAGTGTAAGTTTAGAAAACCTTTACAAGGATTTGCAAGGTTTGCCGTGCTTGGACATGAGAACGAAACTGAATAGGTTTCGTCAGATTCCCAGGAGCCTCACGGCTGAGAGATGGCCTCACATAAGCTAATAAAATCATGAGGAAGACAGACAGAGTAAATAGTCAGTGAGCACTTTTTCACTAGACTCGCGAGTTCAAATCTACATAGCATACGTTTAATGTGAGAGAGGAAAAAATTAAAAGGGATGCGAGGGACACATGTTTTTTCACACAGAACTTTTGTGTGTGTGGAATGAATTGCCTCATTTAGTGGCAGAGTCCGGTGCTCTCACAACGTTTCAAAGGCATCTGAATGGGTGTAGGACAGGAAGACTTAGGAGAGATAAGGCACAAATATTGGCAGATATGTAAGAATTAATTTCGGTTATCTGTTCAGCAAGGGCAAGTTGGATCGCGGGATTTGTTTCCATGCTCGACAACTCTGAGATGCTCGAGCCACCGGCAACGTTTTGAATACTCTATTTGCAAAAATCGCCTGCTGTTTGTTACTCAGGCAGCGAGTTTGGCTATTTTGTTTGGAGGGTGGATGGGCCCAGTCGATCCAGAGATGAAGGTGTTCCGGATATTTGCTGCCAATGACCATTCTTCTTGATACATTTCGAAGTTCACCGTCAAAGATTTTGGCTGAAGAAAAATATTTCACATATCGTATTCCCCACTTTGCTCTCCAGCGAATCCAAAAACTGACAGCTCTTCACGTGGAACAGAATCAAAACTGAAAAGCCAGTACCATGATCAGACACACCGAAGCTTAAGTGCTGTCTGTGAGGCACTGTGAGTCGTCTCTGACATGAACTGCTAGCACAAATAACAGCGAGTCAATTCGAAAGCTACTGGAGATTTAGTGTATTACCAAGTCCCAGAAAGTGCTCAAGTATCATAAAGCAAAACAGAACAACAACTAACCATTAATCGCGAACATTTCCTATTATATCAGTGATTAAATGAGGCCACCAATGCGCCGGTGCCTCCATCTGATCGAGAGAGCCAATCACCTTTCTCTCTCACCAGGGCAGTAATGAAGGAAATGAAAGAAGTATGGGAACGTTTCACATCGCGATTGACCACCTTTTCGGCACAGCATCAAAAAACGGTGAACAGATTCAATGCAGATTCTTCTTTCGAAATAACGGTGAAATAACTATGCCTATTCACTTTCAGAGTAAATGGGGAACAACACAAGTTGCCTGGAATATGAATAAAAACATAGACTACTTGGGTCCCAGATTCTACTGATGCACAGACTTTCATATGAAAAGGTACCTTGGATGGTTGCCCTAAATTCAGAAATTTTCTGGCTGCCTTCTTTTCGCCCTGACACATTAACCTTGTGCTGCTCTAATCAAATTTGTAGTTCTAGCCATTTGTCCATATTGCTACTCGGGATAGCTGGTCGTGGCAACTCGTGACTGCCACACAAATTCTTTGCCGAAAATGGATAGTCCCACAACTTGATTTGCAGTGCACGAACTTCGCAACGAGGATTTGCCATGCGGCAAGTTAAAAAGCACGCTTCCATTTATTGAAGTAACCTTCTGTGAACTGACAGCCAGATTCCTCCGTACACTCGGAATTATGACAACACATAAACCAACAGCCTCTCTCCAAGACAAATGACCAATGCCCATCTTGTGCCGGACAAACGTAGTTGACAAGATTGCACGCAGGGACTGCACAGAAAACGAAACAGGAGAAGCAGACAGACGACCATCGAGCTGCAATCATAAAGTTCAGTTACCCGGTAAACTGCATGCACAGCTGTTCTTTGTAGGTACAAACAGGGCACTGAGTGTCGCTGATTTCGGGACTTGGAATTCGGATTATATGACCGTCTGCAACACTGGTTCCTTCCTTGTGTGAGGTAACTCCCGATGGAGCATATATAAATCACGATAGCTCATTGAGAAAAATATCCAAAATAGTAGCGAAGAGAAGTATTTCTGTTATGTTTCTGGTACTGTTCCTGACATGACATCCAGCATTGTACTTATTGTGTGTTTCCTGACGGTTCGATGCATGCTTCCGTGATCGTATTGTGTGCAGTAATCTGCGTTTTAGCTGCAATTACGTGGGTTTGAAACCCAGGACCACCTGCCTCGATTTTGTTTTCCTCTTCTCGTGCGCAATTGCAACACAGTAAACGATGAATTAGTATTGGAAAGTGACATACACAGGCGTGAGAAAAGCACAGTTTCCGTGACAATTATGCAATAGTTACAGATTACTTTGATTCAGGAGATAAGGATGTAAAATGTGTTTGGGTAGAATGAGTGGCAGTGAGGCAAGAGGACACCAGCCGGTGAAGCTTCCAAGACCACTTACAGTAACCAGTGTAAAATAAAACGTACAGGAAAAGCTGTTGCCTATGAGTGAGAAAAAAAGGCAAGAATTATGGGAGACATTCATTTCCCTTCTTCCACTCCCGTTTGAATTGCAAAGATACTTTGGGAAAAAACAATCGAAAAGTCAAAAATGCCCCATCGAACAATGCGCACCATACCTTGGTCATTGATTACTGTAGATTACAATACTTACAATGTGGAAACAGGCTCTTCGGTTCACCAATTCCACACAGACCCGCCCCAGTCCAAATGCATTCCTCTCCATTATCCCCGCCATTTTATCACGGCCAATTCACCTAACCGGTGCATTTTTGGACTGTGGCAGAAAACCAGAGCAAGCGCACGCAGCCATGGGGAGAAAGTGTAAACTCCACACATTCAGTTGTTTGAGGCGGGAATTGAAGCTGACACTGTGGCATTGTGAAACAGCAGCACTCACGATGGTGTCAGCGTTAGATGGGACTCAATTGCCGTCTTTTATTGGGAAAAATCTCTTTCGTTGTGAGCATCTGGAACGACCATTTCGTTCGTCAGAAAAAGAAATGAATATGTCACTAACCTTTGATTGTTTCATGTCCAAGAACACTCAGATCAATACCTCCCTTGATCAGCTCTGCTGGTCATGTTTGCAAATAAATCTCGCAAATTGCCCAGTGTGATTTTCCTTTCAATCAATAATTTTGACTCACTTTGGTGCAAATATCTTTTCTTATCTTTGTGTTTTTCTTCTTTTACATTGGTGTCTATCACCTTGCAAATGACAGCAGAGTTATGAGAGGAGATGGAAGCATTTAGCCCATCAAGTCAGCGAACGCTTTCAATGAGATCCCGGCTGATTTGGTAAATGCTCAACTCTGCTTTTTAGTCAGCACTCATGGCCGAGTGGTTAAGGCGATAGGTTAAAAATCCATTGGGGTTTCCGCGCGTAGTTCCGAATCCTGCTGACTAAACTATGAATGACTTGCTGCTGGGCGAATTTTTGCTCAAAGTTCAAAAAACCTATTTTGCAAACCAGGCCCGTAATTTGATTAGACTTTAGAAACTCGAGTTCTTCATCAGAAATGTACCATACATAAAATATTATCTTGTTTCTCTTTCCAGATACACTGCTTGACACATCGGGTTTCTGCAGTTGTTATTGAACGTACTAAGCCGAAGTGCTGCTTTTCATTAGATTCCTTTAATCCCTATCCTCTGTTCACTGACTCTGGCCAGTGGCAACACTTCATCCTGCTCGTGAAAGTGCTCATTCCCCACCGCTTCCTCTCCCATCATTACAATCTACCACAGGAAATTGCCAGTTAACCATCTTTGTTCCAAAATGAAACTCACCAGCCTCGGGAATCTCTCCACCAAACAGGACTTCTCATCACTGGACATGGTGCAGGCCGGAGGATTCTGAAGAGATACTGTGAAAATATTGTCAATTGGCAGTTGGAAAAATGTTAAGGATACAAAACAATCCAGGTACCAGCTTTGGGAATCTTGAGAAACTCTTTGGGAAGTGGAATCAGAGGAGAATGCAGAAGGGTGAACTGTCGGAGCGAGCAGAGGCCGTAATATTGACTTTGATGTTCTCGGGACAGGAACTGGTCTGAGACATTGAAAACATTCTCGCTCCGGTACATGAGCAATAGAAACTTCATCTGAACTCTGCGACAATGAAAATCTCTGGAACACACAAGAAACTGAGAGGCAAAAAGGGAGATTGTCCCTGCTGGAGGTGGGCTGGTTCCCAGTGACATGGTTGTGTTTGTCGTGGGGGTATCAGACTGTTACAATGTATCCATAATGAATGGTTCAGTCTTTCATTTGGAAAAGTAAAACTGATAGAGGACAGTAATCGTTCAGGGAAAGGCAGATTCAATTTGGAATTCAGTCATGGACTGCTTTAGAGGATCGTCCAAGTTGTTAGGTTGGAAGTTTCAGTGCATTCGACTATGAACTTAAACTTCCTTGTGAGACAGAGTAAAGAATCTTTCCGTTGAACTAGCAGGATCGAGCATTGACTGATGGGGCCACAGCAGGCGGCAGGACGTGGTAACATGAAATAAAAATGCGCTGAGCTCAAACGCAAGATGCATGATCTTTCAGTGTGGTGGATCAACAATACAGCATTTTCAAGAAGTGTAAGCAACGATCCTTCAATGTACAGGACATGCAACGCCAGGATTTGACGCCACACAAGTCTCCTTATTACCAGGCCCTTTAACTAATTCATCAACGGTGACAGCGCAGACAATGCTGTTCAAATCCATATGTGTATTTAATTAACTATTCAATCACAGTAACTTGGATATTTGTCACTTTATTAAAGTTGCTCCGTCAGAATTTAACCAACTTCCGCTGAGACAGAAAAGAAACGTTCACACCTGGAAATTCTCCAGTGTAAATGCACAGAAAGAGCCAATCACGTATTGCGTTCGTTTCAAGCTGATATATTAATCTGTTTCAGCCGACATGATAAAGAAGATACGTTTATCCTCTGGGGGGCCCATTAAACACGTTAATATGCACAGATGGAATCCCACGCCAAGAGAACTGTATCATTGAGGTGAATTGATCAGCAGTGTTGTGTAAGTCATTGTAAACAGTGGCCTGGAAAGGCTGACCCATAAATTCCAATAGTGAGCCTTGCATCACCACTTCCTCTCTCACTTACAGCCTCATGCTCTCCAGTCATCATTGCCTTTCACTTTATTCAAACGCCCTGCTCCACTACTCACTTCTCCCGATCGTTTGCGGGCAACCATGTAGAACCTGTAGGTGTTCGAAACTCATTCGTGGCATATAGAGGTCATTCGATGGCATTGGATTCACTCCCCATACCTAATTACTCCAGTGATTGAGATGACGAGCTACTTTACAGAAACTTGAGCGAACTTAACACAGAGGTACAGCCATGATGCTGTTCGCGAGGGAGTTACAGGATTTAGGAATAGCCAGACACTTCTCACTCAGAAAGGCGAGATCCCTGATAGGTGATTGGTGGTCACACCAATCTTGTTTCTGCTGCTATTGCCCTTCGAGATAGATGTAAACAATCACAGGATTGATTCTGGCAACCAAAATAAATACCCTGCATCTGCTGTCGTTTGTGGAAGGGAGTTCCAAACCTCTCCCAAATATTGTTTGTAGAAGTGCTCACTAATATCTGTCCTGAATACTCTGAAACTCATTTTCAGACTCATTGCAGAATCCACAATGAACTGAAACAGTTTATCGCTTCATTTTAGTGTCTCGTATGACTTCTCTCAGGCCACCAATTAACATTCAAAGTTGTCGCAAAAACAGGCTTCATTTGTATATCAGAAACAGAAATGGCTCAGCATGTCTTACATCATCTGTGGTATAGCAAGAGTTAATGTTTCACTTCCGTTGACCATTCTTTGCAACTGACTTGCCTGATTTCTTGTCATACCGACAAATGGTGTGAAACCGGAACGGATGACAGAACACAGAGATTAGGAAGTTCTGCATTTGCAGTAACATCGGGAGTCTCTATCAGTGGAGAATTGCAAAGAGACTACTGCTCAGCGAACTGATATCGCTCTTCCTGTATCTAAATAAGGAAACTAGTCAGTGAATTGGTGACTTTATTGTTCAAAAGTTAAAACCAACGAGCAGATCAGCAGCAGACTAAATCAAGTGAAATTGTCATAATGCCTTACAAGGAACGCCAAGAAGATCAGGATAGTGAGGATCACCTTCTCCACATGTTGAATTGTTTGATGCAGTTTTCGGTGCGACGTTATCTCTCCCTTCAGGCAACTGACAAGCTGCTTGTTTGTAAATCTGAGCTGATGCATCACCAAAGATGCTGCCTTGTACTGTGTGGAATCAGCTTGGGGACACTCAGACTGCTGCTTTGCTCAGGTTTTTTTGTTTTTTATTCAAATTTCTGAGAAATGAAAAAGCTTAATAACAAGCTTGATCCCAGTTTTGGAGAAGCATTGCTCGTCAGTACATAATAATCAGCTCACGTGAAGGTATTCCAGAATTGATATCAGAGACCTAATTCAAACTCTGCAACGACAGATGCCTTAATTTCTAAGTTGAAATTATATGTCTAATGCCTATTAACCCATTACCACTTAACATGGAAAATCCCTTCCGATTCACCTCTACCCCTTAGGGAAGTAAACCTGCTATTCTTCTTTGCTCCAAGATACATGTGACTCCAGACGCACAGAAACTGGTTTGGTTATTGCAGGTCAGTTATCTCAACTCTAGGACCTCACTTCAGGAATTATTCAAGATTCTGTTCGCTAATAAATGCCCAGAGTTCAGCAGCATTCGTACCTCCTCAATTCCATTTCACAATGCAGCAGAGTTCTGGCATTGTGAAGGCCTGGACAGACAAGTGAAATGAATTTAACACATCCTGATTAAGATAATCTAATCAACACCTGTGGAAATTCAATGCTGTTGCCATTACCTAGTCTTCAACGATCAACAATCTGGGGGTTACTATTAACCCCAAAATGAACTGTCCTCACTACATAAATAATGTGGCTACAAGAGCAGGCCAGATGACAAGTATACTGTCATCAGTAATGGGCTTCATGACTCCAGTCGCTTCTCTAACACCGAGAAGACTCACGTCAAGTGTGTGATGGAATACTCCCCGCTTGAATGAACAAATGTGTCTACAACATACCTCAAGATGTTGGACAGCGCCATTATAAAACATTCGTACAAAAGGACAATACTGCGGGCATAACAACTGAAATGAAAGCAACGTGCTGGAGAAGTTCAGCAACTCGAACAGCATACTTGGAGAGAAATCCAGTTAACCTTTTGAAGCCAAAATGACTCTTCTTCAGAACAGTACTGAAGAGAAGACATGTCGGACAAGAAACATTACTTCTCTGACACTTTTCACAGTTGCTACCAGGTCGGCTGAGTTTCTTCAGAACGTCCCATTCCATGGCAATTGAGCCAGTTCGATTGGCACTTTATGTATAATTTCAATCCATTCACCACTGTCGCATTTTTGCATCATCAACAATTTCCACTTGAAAGCACACTCCACCTCTAGTAATATTATCCTCCTAAAGACAAAGGAAGTAAACGAATGTGAATATCATTTCGTGCGTGTTCACTTCCAAGCTACTAAACATCACAATTGGATAGATATTCCTTCAGTCAGTCCTTCACTGTCCTAGTGGATCGGAGGGTTGCTCTCCTCTTCCACTTCAAAACATCGAAATAGTTTAATCATCTGTTCCAATAAACTTCATCAAACTAAATTGTTAGAAGGCCAACGCTTACTGGGAGTTGAGAAAAACTTCACAAAAATGTAACGCTTAAGCTACAGAGTTAAGAGGAGCAGTTTGGAAATGTGTGTCCCTGTGTTCTTGAAGGAGATTCGAGTAATCAGACATTTGAGATAGGCTGACTGAGATAGGCAACTTGCCACGAATAGAAATGTTGAATTTGGTGATGCATTTTCACAGGAGGCATTTTCCAGCCACGATTCTGTTTCAACGAAATTTGCTTTGTTGTCAATTCCACTTGAGATGAAAAGTTGCCAGTTAACATTGACACAGATAATCAGCGTAAATCCACCATTGACCATTTTACTAGCAAGTTGCTGAGTTGTACTCTGTTAAAGTCCCGACGTTAGGAAATAGAATCATACAATCCCTACAAAGTGGAAACAGGTCTTTAGTCCCAATAAGTTCACACGCAACCTCTAAGTAGTATTCCATCCACAGCAATTTCACTTCCCTCTTACTTGGCACTGCTCCTGACAAACACATTCTAGAGAACGAGGTACAATTTAGCAAATCCAATTAATCTAACCTGCATATCTTTGGACTGTAGGAGGAAACCGGAGCAACCCGAAGAAACCCATGCAGACACAGGGAGAATGTGCGAACTCCAAACGGTCGCCTGAGGCTGGAATCGAATCCAGGTCCTTCATGCTGTAAGGCAGCAGTGCTAACCAACGAGTCACGAAAGCTAACTTCAAACCTTAGTGGAGCCATTCTTCCGAAGAAGCATGATATCAAAGACATTCACGTCTCCATAGACATTTTGCAGTGTAAAGTAGACATAAGTAGACTAGACATACTCCAGCACGTGGCTGAAGGTGATCAGTTAAAGGATAGATGCTTTGTCATCATTTATGAGCAGATAACTATGCTGTGCTACTTAAAGGCTGCAGCAGGAAGTTCTCAATCAAATATGTTCTTCTTACCATTCGTCCTGCTAAGACTGCGGTATTTATCTTTATTTAGGCTATGTTGTATATTGTCAGTTCCACCAGTCTCCTGTTAGAAGGCATCCCCCGAGATTTTTTTCAATGACTTTGCTTGTTTGAAGTTTGGAAAGTCTCTCAGATACTGCCAAAACCTCTTCAAGAGGCTTCCCCTCCCAGAATCAGCTCTTGCCTTCGAACTTCCCCTCATTGTCAGGCCAACTCCATAGAAACTAACTGGAGACAAATACATGTATAATATCACTGAACAGGCCATCACCGAGCTTCATCCTCGCCCAGGGAGCAGCACACCTCAGCGTTGGTGATCGATGCCTTACAAATCCACATGGGATGATGGGAAGAGTGGTTGTCATCCACCCATCAATGATCAAAATGAACCTGAATCTGAGAAGTTACCATTTCAATCAGTTTGCAAGTACATGCATTAAAGGTAGATAAATGAGACTAATTTGACTGTTTATGATATAGATTAAGAAACACAAGATTTGACCTTAATGGTAAAAAGCTGTGATTTCTGAAGCGTGAACACTGAATGCACAGCTTTAAATTGCGTAACTGCAGACTTTGAGGTGTAGTTCCTGTGTGAGAATTGGAATATCGTTTGCAGACATTCAAAACGAAACCTGGAAACATTATTTATCTTTCTGACTGTCTGGAAAATCGCACGATCACAATAAGTTTCGTAAAATCCCAATTGTGTGGAAGTCGGCCGTTCGGTCTATCAAGTCCACACAAAAGCATTGTAGATTATCCCAACAAGAACCATTTCCTCATCGATCCCCTTTCAGTTTCTATAAGCTAAATAACCTCAACTCCACATACCTGGACACGTTGGTTATTTTTCCATTTGGCAATCCACCGAAACTACACAGCTTTCATACTGTGGGAGGAAAACTCACGCACACATGGGAGGAGTGCAAGGACTATACAAATCATCGCCAAGTCTGGAATTGAACTGGGTCCCTGGCACTGTGTGGCAGAAGTGCGAAGCATGTTTATTCTTCCATCAGCTTACTGGGTTCAAGATAAATGACATGTGAACGACTCAGGCAAAGCTTTGAAGCGTATATCGTCACTTGAAGTATGCTTTTCTTTGAAAATGAACCACATTCCAAAGTACATACATTGCAAAAGAACCACTTGAAACCTACGATTTCATCACGATCAACAAGAAGTTCAGAATTACATGCGGCAGCTGGAGTAAATGAGCTTGAACATTGTGTGGAGGGTTACGTGCCTGTGTGGTGTTCCCGTGTATTTGCTGTGGATGTTGCGGTTTTGGAATGAGATGGACGAATTCAGAAATCACACCAGGTTATAGATGTACAAGGTTATTTGAAATAAAAAGATTTCGGACCAGAGCTCTTTCGTCAGGTGAAGTGAGCGGGATTAACACAGAACACTGAATTTATGGGAAGAGAGATCAAGGGCAGACAGATCAAAATATCAAGATAAAAACAATGACTGCAGATGCTGAAAACCAAATACTGGAATAGTAGTGCTGGAAGAGCACAGCAGTTCAGGCAGCATCCAACGAGCAGCGAAATCGACGTTTCGGGCAAAAGCCCTCCATCAGGAATAAAGGCAGTGAGCCTGAAGCATGGAGAAATAAGCTAGAGGAGGGTGGGGGTGGGGAGAGAGTAGCACAGAGAACAATGGGTGAGTGGGGGAGGAAATGATCTGGGAGTTGCAGTGGGAGAGGGACTCCCTGAGATTCTTGTAGAGAGAGGAGGAAAACTTCTTCAAGGCAGACATCCTTGCAAGAGGATTCGCAGTAGGGTTAAAATCAACAAGGTAAAAACAATGACTGCAGATGCTGAAAAGCAAATACTGGATTAGTAGTGCTGGATGAGCACTGCAGTTCAGGCAGCATCCAACGAGCAGCGAAATCGAAGTTTCGGCAATAGCCCTTCATCAGGAATAAAGGCAGTGAGCCTGAAGCATGGAGAGATAAGCTAGAGGAGGGTGGCGGTGGGGAGAGAGTAGCACAGAGTACAATGGGCGAGTGGAGGAGGAAATGACCTGGGAGTTGCAGTGGGAGAGGGACTCCCTGAGATTCTTGTAGAGAGAGGAGGAAAACTTCTTGAAGGCAGTCATCCTTGCAAGAGGATTCGCAGTAGGGTTAAAATCAACAAGGTAAAAACAATGACTGCAGATGCTGAAAACCAAATACTGGATTTGTAGTGTTGGAAGAGCACAGCAGTTCAGGCAGCATCCAAGTAGCTTCGAAATCCAGGCACTGTGGAAATATGAAGGGGTCAGGCTGATAGTGACACAGTCAGTGTGGGGGCAGAGTTTCAGTTACATGGTAAGTGCGAGGCATCAGACTGAAACTGATACAAAAAGTGTGATGGAGTAAGGCTGGTAGTCACACAGTAAATTTGAGGGGTCAGCCTGGTAGTGACACAGTAAAAATAAGGGTGTCAAGGTGAAAGTGGCGCAGACTGTGTGAGTGGGTCGGGGTGATAGGGACGCAGTACGTCTGAGGGGTCAGGCTGATAGTGATGCAGTCAGTGTGATTGGGCAGTGCTTTAGTGACATGGTAAGTGTGAGGCGTCAGTCTGATGCTGACACAAAAAGTTTGATGGAGTCAGGCTGATAGTGACCCAGTAGGTTTAAGGAATGAGGGTGACAGTAACATAGAAAGTGCGAGGGCGTCACTGATAGTGACGCAAGAAGTGTGTGGCTGTCACGCTGATAGTGACGCAGTTAAAATGAGGATGTCAAGGTGGAAGTGATGCAGTAAGTGTGAGGGGTTCACGCTGATATTGAAGCATGCAAGTGTGAGGGGTCAGGTTGATAGTGACGCTCTGCGCCGACGGTTCCGGCTGATAATGACGCAGAGAATGTGAGTGTATCAGTGTGATAGTGACGCATTATGTGCGAGAGGGTCAGGGTGATAGTGACTGAGTAAGTATAAGGGGGTCAACTTGATAGTGATGCAGTAAGCGTGATAGTGAGAGAGTCAGGCTGATAGTGACACAGCAATTGTGAGGGGGTCAGTGTCGTAGTGACGCAAAATGTGTGAGCAGGTTAGGCTAATAGTGATGTAGTAAGGGTGAGAGTATTGGTGTGTTAGTGATGCAGTAAGTGTGAGCGGCTCAGGATGATAGTGCTGCAATAAGTGTGAGGTTTAAGGTAGGTACCCATGCGGTAAGTGTGACGTGGTCAGTGTGACAGTGAGGTAGACACTTTGAGGTTGTCAGATTGAGAATGACACAGAAAGTGTGAGGGGACAGGTTGATAGTGACACATTAAGTGTAAGGGGGTCAGGCTGATAATGATATTGTGATGGAGTCAGGATAATAGTGGTGCAGTCAGTATGAGTTGTCAGGGTGATAGTGAAACACACGGTGTGACTGGGATAGGGTGATCGTAATGCAGCAAATATGAGGAAGTAAGAGTGATAGTGTGCAGGATCTGGTTGAAGGTGACACAAGAAGTGTGAAAGGATCAGGGTGATCTGGACGCAGTATTTGTGGGGGGTCAAGGGGATAGTGATGCTGTAAGTATGAGTTGGTCAGTCTGATAGTGCCACAGTCCATTTAAAGGGATCAGGCTGGTCGTGACGCAGTAAGCGTGAGGGGGTCTGGCTGACATTGACACACTAACTGAGACACTGTCAAGGTGTTGGTGAAGTATTAAGTTTGAGCAGGTTAGAGAGATTGTGACGCCGTTAGTGTGTGGGGTTTGGCTGATAGGGATGTAGTAGGTGCACATGTGTCAGGGTGTTAGTGATGCAGTAAGTGTGAGGGTGCCAGAGGGATAGTGACGCAATAAGTATGAGGATGTCAGAGTGATTGTGACGCACTAAGTCTGAGTGGATCAGAGAGATACCAACGCAGTAAGCATGAGGGGGTCAGGCTGATAGTGATGCAGTACGTGTCACGGTGTCAGGGCGATAGTGACACAGTATGTGTGCGGTGTCCAGGCTGATAATGATACAGTAAGTGAGACGAGTCGGGGAAATAGTGAAGCAGTCAGAGTGAGGTGACGCAGCAACTTTGAAGGGTCAGGCTGATAGTGACGCTGTCAGTGTGAGTGCCTTAGGCTGATAATGATGAAATAAGTTTAAGGAAGTAATGCTGATTGCCAAGTGATAAATTTAAGTGTGTCAGGCTGATAGTGACGCCGTAAGTGTGAGTATTGAAGCTCATAGTGAAGCAATAAATGTGAGAGGGTCAGTGTGATTGTGGCGCAGTAAATGTGAGGGGGTCAGGGTGATAGTCACATAGTAAGTGTGAGGAGGCAGTGTTGGAGTGACACGGTAAGTGTGAGGCATCAGTCTGATAGTGACACAGTAAGTGTAAGAAGTCAGGGTGATAGTAACATGGGAAGTGTAAGGGCGTGACTGATAGTGACAAAAGTAAGTGTTTGGCAGTCACTGATAGTGACACAGTCAAAATGAGAGTGTTGAAGTGAAAGTGGCACAGTTAGTGTGAGGGCGCCAGATGGATAGTGATGCAGTAAGTTTGTGGGGTTCACGTTTGAGGGGCAGTAAGTGTGAGGGGCCAGGTTTATAGTGATACAGTGAGTGTCGGCGGGTCAGGGTGATAGTGATGCATTCAAAGACCAAGTATCCAAGGCTCACTTGTAGAATAGCGAGACTTCTCAAGGCTAAGACAAAAGTCAATAGTTCTCATCATGGTCATAAATCACAATGCTTCATTTTAAAATTGTGCTCTCCTGCTTTTAGATTCACCAATGAGGGAAAAAAAATTAACTGCACCACCCTGTTTTTCTCATCAAATATTTTACAACTCTCAATGAGATTACTTGTCATGTTTGGAAACTGTTAAAAAAAAAGGCGGGATTTGCCCAATTTCAATTCACAGGACTAACGCTCATCTATGATTTCAAGGCTAATCACCATTCGTGGTATTCCTCATACGGCATTAGAATCTCTCCTAAATTGAGGATTATCATTCCTCATACTGTATTCAAAGTGCAGTCGAACTGAGCCACCATACATTGGAAATAATGCTTCTTTCTCGTGCCCTGAAATCCTTCTGCAGCTTTCACAACAGATTTCTATAACTGCTACTAGACTGCAATGACTTATTAAAAACGTCTCCAAGATGCATTTCTAAAAATCTGTACATCAGACTTTCTACATCAAAAAGATTTCAAACTGTTACCTTCGACAAATAATCTCCACACATTTCCCACCTGACAAGTATGATAAAGTCAAATCGTTGCTATTGATTAAATCATGAGGGACATGGATAGGTTGACTAGTCAAGGTGTTTTCCCGCTGGTGAAGGAGTCAAAACTGAGAAAGGATAGGTTTAAAGTTAGAGGGTAAGGATTTAAAAGGGACTTCAGGGGTATCCACAATGAGCTTCCAAAGAAATTGGTGGACACTGGTACAACTGTAACAATTAATGACATTTGGATGGTTATATGAGTAACAAGGTTTAGAGAGATGTGGGCCTAATGTTGTCAAATGGGACCTCTTAATTTAGAATCTCTGTCCACCATGGTCAAGTTGGATAGAAGGGCCACGTTCCCTGGGACTTGCTAACTCTAGAACAACAGCAAAAACATTGCAAATGATTCCGTCAAGACGATTTCAAGTTCCAAATCTTCGGTGAATCTTCCTCTCTTGTGCTCACAAGGTGATGTCAGAACTTACAGATTAATTGCTGGATCCATTCCTGTAAATCGGTTCTGCATTCTTGCTAATTCCGGTGTAGTTTTTTACGAATTTAGCCAGTGTTTATGGACTGAACATCAATATTTCTAACACCATATTTCGATGAATGTTAAAATTCAACAGCATATCTGCTTTGGCACCAGATGCGAAGCAATAGAGTCAAAATCGATCGTCCGCAGTGAGACAAATATCCTCTCTTCATGTGGTGGACATCTGTGACTCTATAATTCGATGAAAAATCATTCCCACAAGTTCAGCTGTGTCAGAATCTAGGTTGCTGTGAAAGGCTGTCAATCTGCTTCAGGTAACGTTCGTGTGGGCCTCTGCAAAGGATTTGGCGAAATCTTTGGGTCTTGAAAATTTGTTCTTCCAACAACGAACGTATTTCATGAATTCAGTTGTTTTACTGTGAAAAGTGGTCCAGCCAATAACACTGTGATGGGCGAAAGGTTAAGGCGTTGGATTTGAAATCCAATGCGGGTTGCCTGCTCACAGCGTCGAGACTCTTAAACGTCTCTACTTCCTTTGCTGGATTTGGAATTCGTGGAGCTTCAGTTTCGCATTCATTTAAAAGCAAATTTTCACCTGTAAAGAATGAGAAGTAATTTCAAGACTGACCTAATCTTCTGTTTGAATAAATTATATGTCGAGACACAAAAAGCCACCAACTTCCAACATGAATAAGTTTCAACAAATTTGACGAACTATCGTGAAATTTGGATGTTCGGAGAGGAGTTAAGTGAATCAAGAAGCAATGCCATGCTTTTACCTGCAGGAGATGCATGCTTTTTTTTAAGGATCAGTTGAAAGTCAAGCTGAGATAATATTTCAGACACACAATTTGTGATTATTCTGGAATATAGAGTCACAGAGTCATATAGAAGTAGAGCGAAGGAAACAGACCCCTCGGTCCAATCTGTCACGCAGACCAGATACCCTAACATGTTCTATTCCCGTTTGCCAGCAATCACTCGATATCCCGATTAATCCTCCTTATTCCTTGAATCATCCAGGTGGCTCTTAAATGCTTTATTGTTCCAGCCTCCACCGCTTCCTCTGGCAGCTCATTTCATGCAATTATCACCCTCTGTGGGACAGTGTTATCCCTTAGGCTCCTTGTCGAGCTGTCAAGTCTAACCATAGACACATGTCCCCTAGTTCTGGACGCCAATACCCGAGGAAATGCCTGTTCTGTGTATGCTATTCTTGTCCATCATCATTTCATAAACCACCATAAAGACAAACCCTCAGCCTTCGATGCACACCAGCATATTCAGCCTCTCCCGATAGCTCAAATACTCCAACCCTGGGAACATCCCTGTCAATATTTTGTGAACCTGTTCAAGTTTCACGACATCCTTCTGATAGGAAGGAGACCAGAACTGCACACAATATTCCAAAACTGGCCTAAGCAGTGTCCTGTATTGTTGCAACATGATCTCCCATCTCCTACACTCAATGTTTTGACCAATAAATGAAAGAATACCAAGGAGCTTATTCACTATCCTTTCTACATGCGACTCTACTTTCAAGGAATTATGAACTTGCACTCCAAGACCACTTTGTTCAGCAACACTTCCCAGAAATTTGCCATGAAGTATCGACTGGAAAAAGCAGAGGAGACCACAGATGTTCCCTGAAATGGTCCACAATGTTGCGCTATGTCTCTCTGATGCAGAGGAGACCACACCACGAACAACGGATGCAGTAAGTCAGGTTTGAGGAAATCCAGGTAAATCTTTTGTGCATTGTAACAATTCTTTGTGACCCTGCACGGTGACAAGAAAGAGTAGAATAGATTAGAGAGACCGATAGTAGCTTTATTTGTTATTTCTACCATATAAAACTGGTACAATCAAAAACGAAACAGCTTTGCTCCAGGACCAAGGTGCTATGTGAACAAACAGAATATGCGACAGTACAGTCATACACAAGGCAGCATAAAATGTATAAAAAGTGCAAAAGCTGTAAGGTTGCTCAGTAATTCCTGACAAGAGAAGATAATACACACAATGGTGGACAAAGAACAACGCAACAATGAATGATCATTAATAAAACATTGTTTTTTTCAGCAACTCAAAAAGTTGCCCAGAAATTGCAAATGGAAGCGAATGTGAGCATACAGTGTAGTGACACTTGAAGGCTTGGGTGAAGAAACAATTAGACAGACTGGCTATGGGAGACTGAAGTTTCTTGCATTTTCTGTCAGATAGCAAGAGTGCCAAGAATTTGAATCAAAGATATGTGTGGTCGTCCAAAATGTTGTTACCTTGGGGATGCAGTTTGGGCTGGAAGTTTATATGAAGGAGGAAAAAAAGACCCCGATGATCATCTTAGATATCTTCACTATCTCTTGTAGTTTCGTACGATCTGAACTGGCGCAGTTCCTAAAACATGCAGTGATGCAGCTGCTCAGGATATTCTCAATAAACCCTCTTTAGAATATCTTGATGACAGCATGTGTGAGAGGGGCTTTCCTCAACCTACTCAGAAAATAGTGACGCTGCTCTGCTTTCTTGACTATGTAGCTGGTGTTTTGGAACCAAGTGAGACTACCCACCAGATGCACTCAAAGAAATCTGTGGTACTTCACAATCTCCATTGGGGAGCCATAAATGTCCAGCAAAGAATGATGGCTCTGTGACGTCTTTAAGACAAGAGCCATCTGTTTCGTTTTCTCCACGTTTAGAGACAGAAGCATGTTGGCACAGCAGCAGTCCTTTAGTCATTGCACGTCCTCTCTGTATGCTGACTCATCAGTCCTGCTAATGAGATCCACTGTCGTCATGTTAACAGCGAACTCAGATATATAATATGAACTCGATACCGTTACATAGCAGCGAGAAAGAAGGGGGTAGAGCAGTGGAAAAAGCACACATCCCTGGAGAGCGATGCTGTTGGAGATACTCTTTCCAATCTGGACTGACTGTGGGATCAAAGTCAGTAATTCCAGGATCCAGTTAAAGAGGGAGGCATTCAAGCCCAGCAGACCCGGCTTCGCAGTCAGGTGATGAGCAATGACAGTATTAAATGTAGAAATGTATTGAATGAACAGTAATCTGACGAAGGTGTTCCCCTTGTCCAGGTGGATGAGGCCAGATGGAGAGTTGGAGAGATGGCATCATCTGTTCAGCGATTGGTGCGACAGACAACCTGCAGAGCTTCTTTACGTGGGGAGGGGAATGCAACAAGGTCATAATATGTCATATCAAGAGCCTCTCGGAACAATTCATGATGGTGAGTGATAACGCAATGGGGCAGCAGTCATTGAGACAGCGCACTGAAGACATCTTCGGCACAGTTACGATCATAGTGACTTGGAGCACGTTGAAACGATGGCGCAACTCAGGGATATGTTAAAGATATCTGTGAGAACATCTGTCTGTACGTCAGAGGATCCTCTGAGCAGTCTTTCACCGATGTATGTGGTCCAGCAGCCTGCCGTGGATTAACTCTGCATTACATTTCCCCCATGTCAGTCGTGGTAAGAGACAACACCTGGTCCTTAGAATGGTCTTCCGCACTGCAACATCTTTTCATGTCCCAAACATGCCCATAGATTTGTGAATCCCATCAGAGATGGAGGCATTACCAATACCAGCAGGCGATGCTGTGCTGTCCTTGGTGATGGCTTTAATACTCTTGCATATGCTCTACATCTCACTGTCCAGAAAAAGGCTGCATATTCTCTGCACGTGTGCGTGCTTCACCTCTTTGATGGCCTGGCACTGATTGGTCCTCACTGTTGTCAATGCCAACTTGTCACGTGCTCTGACGTTGGAATCACGGGTCCTCAGCAGTGCAAGCACCTTTGTGGTCATCTCGGCTTCTGGTTGAAGAGAGCCTTAGACAGAGTGACGTTTTTAGTGCACTTGTTCATGAAGCAAATCACTGAGATATTGTTTACTCCTCTAAGTTGATGGAGTCACAATCGGTTGCTGCCTCATCAAACAGGTGTCCGTTTGCGTGCTCAAAACAATCTGGAAGAGCTGAAACCGCTCGTTTTAAACTGCTTCAGAACAGGTTTGACACATCTGATCAACGGTCGTATGATAGAATTAGCATAACAGTGATGTCGTCTGAGGAACCAAAGTGCAGGCAGGCTCTGCCCTGTTTGCACTGAGGAATTTTTCACAAACAATATACGACATTCTCCCTGTCTAAACACAATGATTATTTCCTGGGAGAATTTTGATTCCCTATAGTGTGTAAACAGTGCCTTCGGCCCAACAAGACCACACCAAACATCCAAAGATCAAAGCACTCCATCACATTTATCCCTGACAAATGCACATAACACTACAGGTAATTTAGCACGGCCAATTTATCTAACATGCACATCTTTGGACTGTGAGAGGAAACTGGAGCAACCGCAGAAACCCACGCAGAAACAGGGAAACCGTGCAAATGCCACACGGGTAGTTGCCCAAAGCGGGAATTGAATCCGAGTTTCTGGCGCTGTGGGGCAGTAGTACTAACCACTGAGCCACCATGCCACTCAGGAAGAACGGATGTGAGAATTGCATGGTTAAAATCTCCAGTAACAATAAAGAGTCATATCAGGGTGTGCACTATGCAGTCTGCTAATACACTCATGCAGTTCACAGAATGCCTCCTGAGCATTAACACTGCAAGTAATATAGAGGTACACCCCAACTATAAGGACAGCAGTGAATTCCCATGGCAAATAAAATGGTCTGCATCCAATAATTACCAACTGCACCAGTGATGAGCAGTAACTGTAGACATGCACAGAATCTTTGCAACATTTCGTGTTGATGTAGACACGCAGACTCACACCTCGAGCATTCCTGCACAGAGCTGCATTACGGACGGCAAGAAACAAGGCAAGACCATCTAGCTGGATGGAAATGTCTGAACCTCTGTCGCTAAGCTATGTTTCCATGAAAACAAAGACGCCGCAGTCTCTACACGCACGCTGAGAAGCCTGCCACAGTAGGATGAAGTCCAACATTTTGCCTTGGGAGGAGACATTGCAGAGTCCAATGGTCGAGATAGCTGTCTAACTTGGGTTTGTTTTCCGCCCAGTACAAACTCCTGCTCAGGTTTGTTTTCGGCCAGTTCCTGGACTGTAGCAGTGTTTGTATAATGTAACAGCAGTTGTAAATACTGGGTTTCCTGTTTCCGCCATGCCCATCAAAACTGAAATGAAGTCACCCTAGGTCAGGAAAGGCTACTGCGAAGTGAGGTGTGGCAGCAGGTCTTAGATTCGATTACATTACAGAGTGGAAACTGGCCCTTCTGCCCAACAAGTCCACAGCGAACCGCCGAAGCACAACCCACCCATGCACCTATATTTACCCCTTACCTAACACTACGGACAATTTAGCATGGCCAATTCACCTGGCCTGCACACCTTTGGACTGTGGGAGGAAAGCAGAGCACCCGGAGGAAACCCACGCTAACACGGGGAGAACGTGCAAAGTCCGCACAGTCAGTCGCCTGAGGCGGGAATTGAACCTGGGTCTCAGGCTCTGTGAAACAGCAGGGCTAACCACTGTGCCACCCACACCTGGGGCACCCTGAACGACAGAACGCAACTCGGTGAGTATTTCAGAAGCATCCATGTTACGTGCGTCCATACCAACTCAAACACCCGGTTGCCAGCCATGACAAATTCCCTTCCCACACCCCCAAAGGCGGATCTAACCTGGAACTCCTCCTCTGTCAAAATTAGGCCACACCGAAAGTGTCGGAAAAACACCTCATCTTCCGCCAGAAACTTAGAGAAACTTAATGTTTCAACATAAAAATCACCAGGTTGTAAATCTCCACATGACCCACCTCATCGCAGGTCCAGCCCTCCCCCTCCGCCATATTTCCTGGAACTGACCTAACGTTCCAACTGACACGTTTCACAGCCCCCACTGCCCAATCTCATGCTTCTCCTACACGCACCCACTTAAAACCATTCTACCTACATGTCCCCGAAGCCGCACCCTTTTCTGTAATTACTTCTCAGCTCCCTTCCCCCTTTCCAGTGCTGACGAAGGGTCCTGTTTGATACGTGGAATCCACTGCTGTTCAAGTGCTGCGTGTACTGCTGTGTTTTTTCTTTCTAGCTCCAGTTGTTTTTGTGGGCGATTATGACTTTCCCCTGTCCTCATCGTCTTCAGTTTGTGATTTGACTAATCCTTTTCAGGTCTTGTAGCCCCCAGTTGTCCAGAATCTACAAGCATGTTTTCTTGTTGCTTTCAAAATATAGAAATAATTCATTGCATGAAACCACGAAGCAAGGTGGTCAACAGAATTCATTCAGAAATCAGAATAAATTGGTGACTGCCCTCCGAGAGGATCAGATGTAACATTATTTGTGGAATAGTGGTTGCTTGCGTCCAGAAATTCTACATCGACGAGGGCCACTTGAACGGTAGTTCATACATTGTTTAGCGAAAATGTCATTCAAAGCCGATCAGATAAACTGTCAGATGGCCACGACAAAACCAAACGAGAAGAAATATTCGACAGCTCTGACAACACGGGAAAAGGGATAAACAGGATAGAACCTGTTGACGAGTTCGAAACCAAGACGATTTGAAACATTGTTTCATTCAGAAACCGGAATGTAAAAGAGCTCAAGTGTAGAGCGAATGTAAGTTTCAAATCAGAGAATGTTTAGCGAGTACAATGAGAACAGTTGTTTTCTATTATCAATGCGAGTCGCCTGGAAGTAGAATGGCTCAGCGGAGTAGAATTTTCTGGAAATATTAGAAATGGAATGTTTACGGTCTTCTGCTGTCCACATTCGTCGGAAACTGTGCAGAAAGAACTGAAATAGTAAATTAACGTTGAAAAGCAGACTGAGCCCTCTGCTTGAAGGGTAGCATTGTTCAGAACAATAGGTTGTTGCTGAGTAGAAAATTGACCAAAATAATCGATCGGGACCTTATCCTCGACATTCGTTGGAGCAGTTGGTGTGGAGAGCTCAGCTTGAAGAACCAAGTGCCAATTATTCATCATGGCTGTCTGAATTGCTTAGTTAAACATACTCCAAGTTTCGTAAAAAATCCTTTGCTATCAGAGCTAGATGTTTTCATGTCAGCATGTTCAGATTTGAGAAGACACTCCATGGAGTAGATGTGACTTAAATATTGATTCTCGCGTCAGAGATGTTGACACATTTCTGCACCAAAACAACACTACCATTGGTATCAAACCAAACTGAACAATGGACTAGTCACGTGGACATTTCCTGCCTGTCGACTCTGCCAATGGACGCTTCAGGCCCGATGTAGGAATGGGGCATGGTGACATCTGTTCGCCAGTAGATCACTTTATTCTTGCTCACAATCCATAAACCGTAATTCATTTTGAACTTCTTAGCCATCAGCATAATATGCGTTACATAATGCACAGGTTTGCTTCTCGAAAGAAAGAGCGAAAACTCATTCAATGCAGACGCAAATTCAAGTTGTCCCTGGTCAACCAGAAGACAGATATCGCGATACAAAGTGAATACAGAAAACAATCAATGTTTTCTGGGAGTCTCAAAGATGTACTTGAAGAACGGACACATATATTTGCAACTAAGGTCACATACCACTTCCACAGACTAAATGTTCTTGAACCGTTATTTAAATTTGATCTTCATGTCCACCAGTGCTGCAAAAATTATGTTAACAACTCACTACTTTGTACTCTTTGATATTCTCTCCTTCATGTTTCTCTTGATTTTGAAACTAAAACTGAGCAATAGTAATCCACCCTATTTCACGTGCAAAGATCAGAAGAAGATCAATTTATAAGAGAACAGAAATAAAGCTACATCTGTCTTTAGAGAGAAAACACGGTGACCATTTCGACTCCAAAAAGTCTTCTTCAGAGGTTTCCACAATGAACTCGAAATAGTAGACCGAAAAAGAAAAAGAGGAGCCAAATTGCCGCTAATACACCACCCGCTAGCGCAGCAAGTCCTACTCGAATATTCGTTTTACAACTGTCAACATCAGCCGAGAACGGAACAAAGCTCACTCTTCGGTTGTCAAACTGTTATTACGTAATTTGTAAAGTCAGAAATATGATTAGGTAAAAAAGCAGGATGAAAGCGGGAAGTAGGAAACCTCAAAAAAGAAAGTGCATCCTTTGCTTTGAAGAAGGTTGGCAGTGATGAAAATGGGAATTAACTACAGAAAGGGGGGCATAATTAATACTCAGAGTACAGGGACGCTATTCTTTTAGCTTGGTTTCTGTTCAGTCATTTTGTAATCACGACCTCTGTTGGGTTTGGTTTCCATTCCAGGTTTCGGTGACTGCCTGATGGAAGTTTGCACATTCGCCCAATTTCTGTGTGGTTGCTCAGGATTGCTGCCACATTCTAAACATTTGCAGATTATTTGTAATCGCCATTGAGCGCACACGGTTACAGAGACAGGGATGTGGAGAGTGTCTGGATAGGACGTACTTCAGAGGATTTTTGTGAAGCTAAATAGACGGAGTGGTGTCAGTCTGCCAATTACTGGGTCAGTTGCATATGAAGTGTTCGGTCAGTCTTCTCTTCCCTGGATGACTAACTTTGACAGAGTGGCAACAGTCGACTCTTCCCTGGGTGCTTTTGCCCGAAACGCCGATTTCGCTGCTCGTTGGATGCTGCCTGAACTGCTGTGCTCTTCCAGCACCACTAATCCAGTATTTGGTTTTCAGCATCTGCAGTCATTGTTTTTACCTTTTCTTCCCTGGGTGAGTTACATTGACAGAGTGCGGTCAGGCCACAATTTTCTGGTTGAGTTACATTGATCGTGTGATGCCCCGGTTGAGTCACATTGACAGAGTGGGATCCATCTCTTCTTCCCTGGGTGAGTTACGTCAGCAAATTGGAGTCAGTCTGCTTTTCGCAATCCAGGAACTCCATCTCTAGCGATTTCTACTCAGTACCTCCGTGCTAAGGATTTGAGGAGTTAACAAAAGTAACTCGTCACCTACATATTTGGGGTAATTAGGGATGGGCAGTGAATATTATCGCATTGAAAGGCAACTATTTCCCAGAAATGCATTTCTAATAATTGCATGTTCTAATTCGACACGTGCAAGCGGTCGGAAATAACTTGAGAAGAGGTGCAGGGTAAAAAAAATTAAAGTGAAATGCACTGATGCCGAGGAGACATGACACAAGATGTGAGTGTGGAGCTGCTGGTGCAAGGCAGAGTGTCAGTGCTATTGGTTCAGCATTTACTGTTCACTGTTTGCAATGGCTCATACACCGCTGCTGTCAATTCACACCAATGAGCCTGGTCATCTTGGCTTGAAAATCCCTGCGTGTGTATAAACGAGGTTAATGGGACACGAGAGGTGATGAGCACATCCTCTTTATTCTGTCAGTTTAACCAGAAGAAATTATCTGTTGGATGCCAATGCAAGAGGATACTGTCTTTTTCTGTGCCTTTTCAGTGGTGAATGCTCAGACTTGAAATGTCTGTTTTGGCAAAAGCAGAGTTTGATTGCCATTCACACTGAGCAACGCTAATACAGAAAACGCATTTTCGAATTCCTGTGATCAAGTTGGTCAGGAATTGCACAAATGGACGAGAAATCTGTCTTTTAACGTGGCGCCGTGGCTTAGCTGGTTAAAGCACCGTCCATCACACTGGAGTCTGCTGGTTGTATTGAAAGCTCATTATTTCTCACAAGTATTGTGTTGCTGATTGAGAAACTCAGTGTCCTGTTTGAATTGCTGTATGTTCTGATTTCGTGTTCCGGCTTCATTTTCCTGGTTTAAATCCAGAAGCGTATGTTGCTCTTTTTAACTTCTATTTTAACCTCGAGATTCTTCCCGCTGTTCCACAAGCACTTTTGCTTCTCATCCTCTTATTCTCATTCCTTCATTCCCAGTTTTGTGGAAATTAAGTGGTGAGGCAGGAGACAAAGCAGCATTCCCGGGGAATGTTGTGGTAATCGCACTGACACAACGACATCATCACCCTCATTCTCTGCTCTCACCAGTCATTCGTTGTACATCAACAGTAAATGCATCCTTGTTCTTCTTCAGCTATCATGTAATTACTTTCATTTTCTGTTAGATAAGGAATTCAACTTTAACTTCGAAACGGTCTTTAGATTTGAGGAAGAAATGTCTTCTTGCCTCAGGTCGAAGTGACAGACGCATTATACAGAGAATGTGAGACTACTTCGACCGACTCCAGCCAGGCGCCAGAAAGCCTCTCAGCAGTTCGAATCTCAAACTGTCTCTGAATCTCAGGTTTTACAAAGAGCAGAAATGGGAAATGAGGGATATGGACAGCCAGAGAGTCGGAGAATGTTTAAAAGGCCCAGGAGGATACAGAGACAAATATAGAAAAACAAAGACACATATTGAGGAAGACACTGAAAGAAACAATTCTCCATTCGACGTGACTGCTAAATAACAGACAGCAAAAGGAAATGTAGGCATTAATACATAGTCTTCCACCAGCTCAGGAAAATGAAAGTAGAACGACAGATGATTAAGATTGTCAATTCGACGTTTGGAAGCTCAAGAGTGATTTTGATAAATATCCTGATTCGACAGGCAAGATTATCATTTTCCCAACAGTATAATCTAGAAATCTATAACTAACCAGTTTCTGTCCATCTAAATAAAAATCTGTTTCTCTCCACAAGTGTTGCCAGGTTTGGGTTTCTCTGATTGGGTTTCTCTGTCAATTCTCGTTTTTAGATCAGATTTCCAAAACCTGCATCTTTTTGATTCTTGATAACCTGGCACAAAACCAAGCATTACCTGGTTCAGACCAGTGGTCAGAAATACTGGTACCACGATATATTTGCGCAATAAAACATTCATTCCCTGTCCGAAAATAGAACTTATGCCATGGCAGTTTGAGTTCCAAATCCTAACTATGAGATTACACGGAATGAAGACAGACGCTATTGCGCTTATTCTCAACGAAATGGCTTTTCCCTCACATTTCTGATCAGTTTCACTGCAGATTGGTTTCGACTCGTCTTCAAATTTTGCAGAATGGAAAAGCCCATTTGGCCCATGGTGCAGTCTGGTTTAAAGATATTCATCTATTCTATTCCCAGTTTCCAGCTTTGGTCCATAACCTTAAGCGCTCTGATATTTCCAGTGCAAATGGCAGCGATGTTCTCGCTTTGAACTTAGATGACTCAACAATGGGATTGAAGTTTGACATAGTCACCCTGTGTTATTACCCATGTCGTATCTCCCACAGAAAGAGACACACAAGAGTGGCAGAGTTCTCAGGATTTGACCAGCCCCTTGTGCTTCACTTCAGCTGTCCGCTCCAACATGCAGGTTCAACAGCTAAAAGGCAGCTTTTGGTGAAACCAAAACCAGTTCGACACACAATGAGAGATGTTGCTCTAAGCTACAATTTAAAGTGGACGAAAGAAACTATAAATTCGAAAACCCAATCCCTTCCATTCCTGACAGACAACAGGAATGGATGAGCACGTTGCATCCTCGCGACTTTAAATGCGAACCGACAATCCCCAAACTCGACGTCAGGCGCGTTAAAAATTCCGTCACTGACCCAAACACCAGGTTTAGCTGTGAAAGTTTGTCTATATGTAATGTAAACGTCCACATCAGGGAAACAGCATTCACAAGGTGAAAAATCAGCAAACATAATCACCATCACTTGGAATTCCACACTCTGTGAAACATTACCTTTCACTGCACTTTCATATTTGAAGTTTTTTACATTCCAGAGTCTGAACTAATTCAGCGAGAAACCACTGATCATTTCGAGCCCGTCATCCGGAATGAGGCGAGTTGAACGATGCCTTTATTCATGCCGACACATCAGCACAGCTCAAAACGAACTTGTGTGAGCATCAGTCTTTACTTAACTTCCTGCAGTATATCGGCTGAACGACATCAGATTATCACAGCATTGCCTTTTCCACATTTAAACCCAGGGTGATAATATGAAACGACTTGGAAACTTGGAGAGAGAAACACTACTGTGAAAACGATTATGACCTGAAGAGCAGGCACAGGAGTTTGTACAGGTCACGTTCCAAATGCTACTGCAGGATCAATGGACATCCCTGCATATGAGTTTGTGTTTACATTGCCCAGACCACGCTTCACTTCCCAGTCAGGAAGTGAAGATTTAATTCTCTTCATGTGAATTATCCGAATGAAAACTAAATCCCGGTTGCACACAGAACATACACACAGATACTGCCAGAACAATACAGTGATCGATCAGCATCTGTCTAGAAGGACAATGGCAGCAAACACACGCAAAAGCTATCACCGCAATTACCCCTCCAAGGATCTCGCGTTTCCCAGTTGAAAATATCTCGCTGTTCCTTCAATGTCACGAGGTCTAAATCCTTGCCTCAGGGCATCATGCCTGTACCCCGCTACTGAGGACATCCAAGGTTCTGTGGAGTAACTCAAAATCTCAATCTCTTGGATGATTAGGGATAGACGGTGAATCCCATTGAGTAATGACCTTATCCCAGTAATACGTTTCCTAAAGCTGCAGTTTCTAAGGGAACACTTGCAAGCAGTCGGGAATAAGTTGAGAAGTGGAACGGACGAGGGGAAAATGTGAAAGGCAATGATGACTGGGAGGGATGAGACAGCAAGTGATTGAGGAGCTGGTGTAGCAACTTTCAATGTCAGTGTCAGTATTTACTGACCACTATGCAATCTGACTCACAAACCACGTCTTAACAATTCACCAAAATGAGTGCATTCCTCTTAGTGTGAGTTTCCCTTTGTGGATATTAACGCGGATAATGGTGCCCAAGGGAAGGACGGATCTTCGTTATCCTGTCAGTTTAAACAGGCTAAGTTATCAGTTTAAAACAAAAGCATTTTCAGTGGAAATGAAATCTTCTCCATTACCGGAGATTGTTTTAAATTTTCACCGAGTTAATGTGAAACACACAAAAACGAGTCCGAGAACCTGTGTTCTAATAGTCAAGTAAACGTACGCATGATTTTGAATCGTTGAACTTGGGCATTCCCGCTGCCTTAGTTAGTGAAAGGTCCTGTCAAAAAACACCAGCATCTGGGATCAAATCCTGACATCTCAATGTTTATAGGTCTTCCATGAAAAACAGAGTACCCGACTTCACCTGTGATTCTGGTGGTGGTGGGAATTCAAATCAATGACTGGATCGTGGTTATAGTTTAAAGACAGCTCCTTCGACACCTCTGCCACGCTGCCACACAACCCCCAGCAACCATGTCTTTCAGCATTAGTGTTTCAGCATCGCCTCACTTCAGGCACTGACCCACACGCACTTTCAATGGCGAACTTGGCGTAAGTTCGATAACATTTATGAGTGTCTTGCAAGGCGTACAGTGTTTGGACTGCAGCGTAAAGCTGAATAGGATGTAAAAACTTCCTGGAGCTTGAGGGCTGAGGGATGGGCTTACAGATGTTATTTTAAATATGAGGGAGACGGTAGAGTAAATGGTCAATGATTTTTTCTTCCCAAGGCAGGCAAGTTCAAAACAAGGGAACACACGTTTAAGGGGAGAATGGTAAAATTTAAAAGGGATCTGAAGGACATTGTTTCTTTCACACGGAAAGTTTTGCGTGTTTGAAATAAGTAGCCAGGTTTTGTGGTGGAGTGTGGTACACTCTCAACATTTCAAAGGCATGTGGATCTGAATACAGACAGGAATGTTGAAAAAGAATAAACGTGAAAATTTGGCAAATAGAGCGGGTGTTTACGGGCTCAGCCCCTCTGAGATGCTGCAGTGGCGATCACCAGTTTGAATAGGCACTTATCACTTGGTCAGTGCGTTGGGCTAGTTTTCTGGAAGATGGTTAGATTAGATTCCCTCCAGTATGGAAACAGGCCCTTCCGCGCAGCTTGTCCACACCGACCCTCCAAAGAGTAAACCACCCAGACCCATTTCCCTCGAACTAATGCACCGATCATTATGGGCAAATTAGCATGACAAATTCACTTGCCCTGCACACCTTTGGAGTGTGGGAAAAACACGCGCAGACGCAAGGAGAACGTGCAAACTCAGCACAGGAGTCAAACGTGGAACACTGGTGCTGTGAGGCAGCAGTGCTAACCACTAAACCGCCGTAAAAGGGGATGGAGAATGCAGGCATCGATCCCACAACCTCTCTCATGCAAAGAGTGTACTCGCCCATTTAAGATAACTCACACACACTGGCTCGGTTAAAACCAGCAACGAATCAAGTTTTTCTGGTCTTAGGCTGCCAATGACCATTGTTCCTGACACATTCCCAGCTTCTCAGTGGGAGATTATGGCTGCGGAAAATACCCGCTCAGCTCTCGAGTAAAACCAAAAACTGACAACTCATGAACAGAAGCAGAACTGACAACGAGAACATATTTTCAGACACACGGACTCATGAATGCTGTCTGTGAGGCAGAGCGAGTCGTCTGGGTCCAGGGCTGCTCGCACAAATGGCAGCGAGGCAATTCCAAATGGTGCTTTCAACGTACTGACACCTTAGTGCACCACTACTTCCAGTAAAGTGCTCAAGTAACATGAATCAGAAGTGACTAACAATGAACCATGAAAAGCGAAGATTACCTATTACAGTCTTAATAAGATGAGGTTAATAATTAGGCTGATGTCTCCACCGGACCGAGAGGCCAATCCCCAGCATCTCACATCAGGACAGAATTAAGGAAATTAGGGAAAAGTAACCAAGTTTCATATCGCAATTGCCCTCCTTTTCGCAACAATAACAGAAAACTGAGAGTAGATTCAATTTACAACCTAATTTCACATCAACAGGGAAATAAATATCTCCATTCACTTTCAGACAAAACGGTGAAAAGTGCAAATTGTCTGGAATATGAAAGCTTGGCGCCGCCTGCGTTTCAGTCGTGCATTACGCTGGAGGGGCACATGACAACTTCAGCAGAAGGGGAAAACAGCGTGGGCACTGACATGTTGGTTGTTTTCTGCTGTGGCACATCACAACCGGGTTCGATGAAATGACTGTTTTTTTCTGTTCAACTTTAACAAAACTCATCCCTGCAAAACGTTGCCAGTATAATCCAATGGCACACGTGACCGCGCAGTGATGCAAACACAAGGCTTCTTAAGAAGTGGAATCTTTAAACAGAGTCTCAGATTGCTCAGCCACGCAGGCACACAGGCCAAACCGGAAACCCAAGAGCATGTACCTGATGAAACCCTGCAGCAGACTCACAGCAACTGCACCAGTTCTGCAGAATAACCAGTGGAAAGAAATTGCTCTCTCTGAGCGTCATGCGTGTTGTTCTCATCAGCAAATCTGGCTTTGAATTTGCTCGCCCATATCTGCTACCATGCTGAAACGGAATGCAATTCTGATTAGTCACTGTGTGAAACTTTGTTTATTTTCTCTCCTCAGATAAAGTGATCACTGAAGATAATGAATTCTGCTCCTGCCAGAAACGACGACTCACCTGCTGCTCGGATGAACAGAAAGACTTGTTTAGCACCGGATTCCGAGAATGGCACAACACGGAGCGAGAGTATTCGAAACCCAGAGCCAATAAGAGTTTCAAGTTTCCTTTTCTTCCTCCATAATAGTACATTATTCAGCAGAACCATGAGCAACTGCCACCTGCCTGCAAGCTGAGTTTCTTTAGAACGTCCCATTCCATGGCAATTGAGCCAGTTCGATTGACACTTTATGGATAATTTCAATCCATTCACCACTGTCGCAGCTTTTTGTATCATCAACAATTTCCATTTGACAGCACATTCCAACTCCAGTACTATTATCGTCCTAAAGACAAAGGAAGTAAACGAATGGGAATATCATTATCTGCATGTTCCCTTCCAAGTTACTAAACATCAAAATTGGATAGGCATTCCCTCAGTCAGTGCTTCACTGTCCCGGTAGATCAGAGGGTTGCCCTCCTCTTCCACTTCAAAACATCGAAATAGTTAATGATCTTTTCCAACAAACTTCATCAAACTCAATTGTTAGAAGGCCAACACTTACTGGGAGGTGAGAAAAACTTCACAAAAATGGAACGCTTAAGCTACAGAATTAAGAGAAGCAGTTTGGAAACATGTATCCCTGTGTTCTTGCAGGAGATTCGTGTAATTAGACATTTGAGATAGGCTGACTCAGCCACTTGCCATGAATAGAAATGTTGAATTTGGTGATGCATTTTAACTGGAGGCACTTTCCAGCCATGATTCTGTTTCAATGAAAGTTGCATTGTCGTCAATTCCAATTGAGACGAACACTTGCCAGTTAACATTAACACAGATAATCAGCGTGAATCCACCATTCGCCATTTTTACTAGCAAGCTGCTGAGTTAAAGTACCGACGTTAGGAAATAGAATCATAAAATCCCTACAGTGTGGAAACAGGTGATTAGGCCCAACAAGTTCACAAGCAATCTCTAAGGAGTATTCCACCCACAGCAATTTCACTTCCCTATTACTTTGCACTGCTCCTGACCAACACATTCTGGAGAACGAGGTAGAATTTAGCATATCCAATTAATCAAAACTGCATATCTTTGGACTATAGGAGGAAACGGGAGCAACCCGAAGAAACCCATGCAGACACAGGGAAAATGTGCGACTCCAAACGGTCGCCTGAGGCTGGAATCGAATCTAGTTCCTTCATGCTGTAAGGCAGCAGTGCTCACCAACGAGTCACGAAGCTAATTTCAAACCTTAGTGGAGCCATTCTTCCGAATAAGCCTGATAACAAAGACCTAAAAGTCTCCATAGACGTTTTGCAGAATAAAGTGGACATTCGTAGACTAAACATACTCCTGCACGTTGCTGAAGGTGATCAGTTAAAGGACAGATGTTTTGTCTTCATTTCTGAGCAGCTGACCATGCTGCGCTCGTTAAAGGCTGCAACAGGAAGTCTTCAATCAAATATGATCTTCTTACCATTCGTCCTGCTAAGACTGCGGTATTTATCTTCATTTAGGCTATGTTATATATTTTCAGTTACACCATTCTCCTGTTAGAAGGCATCCCACGAGATTTTATTCAATGACTTTGCCTGTTTGAAGTTTGGAAAGTCTCTCAGATACTGCCAAAACCTCTTCAAGAGGCTTCCCCTCCCAGAATCAGCTCTTGCCTTCGAACATCCCTTCATTGTCCGTCCTACTCCATAGAAACTAACTGGAGAAAAATACATGTATGATGTCACCGAACAGGCCATCACCGAGGTTCACGTTCTCCCAGGGAGCAGCACGGCTCAGCGTTGGTGATCGAGGCCTTGCAAATCCACTTGGGATGATGGGAAGAGTGGTTGTCATCTAACTATCCATGATCAAAATGAACCCGAATCTGAGAAGTTATATTTCCAATCAGTTTGCAAGTACATGCACTAAAGGTCGATAAAAGAGACTAATTCGACTTTTATGACATAGATTAAGAAACACAAGATTTGATCTTAATGGTAAAAAGCTTTGATTTCCGAAGCGTGAACACTGAATGCACAGCTTTAAATTGCGTAAGTGGAGGCTTTGAGGTGTAGTTCCTGTGTGAGAATTGGAATATCGTTTGCAGACATTCAAAACGAAACCCGAAAATATTATTTATCTTTCCGACTGTGTGGAAAATCGCACGATCGCAACAATTTTCGTAAAATCCCAATTTAGTGGAAATAGGCCGTTCGCTCTATCAAGTCCACACCAAAGCATTGAAGATTATCCCAACAAGAACCACTTCCTAATCGATCCCCTTCCACTTCCTCAAAGCTAAATAACCTAAACTCCACATACCTGGACACGTTGGGTATTTTTCCATTTGGCAATCCACCGAAACTACACAGCTTTCATACTGTGGGAGGAAAACTCACGCACATATGGGAGGAGTGCAATCACCATACAGATAATCGCCACAGGCTGGAATTGAACTGGGTCCCTGGCACTGTGTGGCAGAAGTGCAAAGCATGTTTATTCCTCCGGCAGCTTGCTGGGTTCAATATAAGTGACATACAAACAACTCAGGCAAAGCTTTGAAGCGTATATCGTCCCTTGAAGTATGCTTTTCTTTGAAATTGAACCACATTCCAAAGTACATACATTGCAGAATAACCGCCTGAAACTTAAGATTTCATCACGAACAACAAGAAGTTCAGAATTACATGAGGCAACAGGAGTAAATGAGCTTGAACACAGTGTGGACGGGAACGTGCATGTGGTCGTGTTCCCATGTACCAGTTTTGGACTGAGATGGACAAATTCATAAATCACACCAGGTTAGAGAGGTACATGTTTATTTGAAATAACAAGATTTCGGACCAGAGCCCTTTCGTCAGGTGAAGTGAGAGGGATAAACACAGAATACTGAATTTATGGGAAGAGAGATCAACGGCAGACAGATCAAACTATCAGGCAAATTGTGTGAGCGGAGTGTCAATGACTTCATCTCTGCAGCTGAACAAGAATGTCAGAAAGTGAGAGTAATGTGTCAATAACTGAATGCCAACGGAATGGATGACCTATGATCCAACAAAGTGAGGCAGAGAGATAATTTCAAAACGTTAAAATATGGTCGTACTGGAGACAAAGCAAGGCACTGGAATGACATGGAACAGAAACAGAAGCAACTGGAAAATCGCTCCACAACAAAAACACCAGAGGAAGGGTCACCAGATCCGAAACATTTACTCTCATGTTTCTCCACAGATGTCCCCAGACCAGCGAAACACCTGCCCCCTTCGCCACGTTTCCCCAGTCCCGTTCTCCCACCCTGCCTAGTTACCCTTGCCCTTGCTCCTGGTTTACAGCATTCCCAGTTCTTCTGATTTTCATTTGGCGAGAGTCGCATGTCAATATTGAACAAAGTGATTACGTTAGAGAGACAATAACAACCTGTCACGGTGATGGTGTGATAACAGAACAATAAGGAAGATTTTAGGGATACAGAACAGTGTCGTGGGAAACATGCGGTGTGACATTAACCGAATATGATGGTTGATGCCATGACCACGGCAAAGGCAGTTGGCTATCCAATGCTGTTTGGCGATTTTGCGTTCTTGTGTACCTCGAAAGCTGCCTTGGCCGACAATTAGACTAAGATTGAAATTCTTGATTGCTGAACTCTTTCCCGACGGGGTGTGAATAATCCTGTATGGCAATTGTTATGACGTTACCATTCATCCATTGGCACACTGTCTGCATGGCCTCGCCAATCTACCATTACTGGGTAGCTTGTGGTATCTTGTGGTATCATTGCCTGCAGCATATGTGACAAACAACATTGCCTGAGTCACAGGAGTACCTGTCGTGCACATGGTGGGTGGTGTACCAACGGAGATGGTAGTGTTCATGTCTTGCAGAAGTTACGAAGACATGGTGCTGTGGTGTTGTGGTTAATGCTGTGTGAAGGCTGAGTAGTTTACTATAAACGGTCGTATGTTATAATTTTGCTGGGAGTTTGAAGGTGAGAAGTGAAGTCATGGGGATGTTCTGAGTGAGATGATCATCATCATTGGTGACATGATGAATCCTGTGAAGACTGTGCTGAACTCCAGGAAAGTACTGACAATGAAAGATACTCGATTAGTCGCATCCTCTGTCTGTCTTCTGACGTGTTCACAGCAGATTTTCACTGTGGCACACCGGAATTTGCGATCAATCAGTTCAACATGTACTCCATCATCGTGAGGATATCCTTCAAAATATTTCGGTGTCTGTCGCATTATTCCTCATCTGAACAGTTCCTGTGCAGGTGAAGCGCTTGTCCTTACAGTATGGTTTCTTTAATATATTTAGGGTGGAAGCAGGAGAAGTGCAGCATCGTGTAGATATCCTTGGGCTTGCGGTGGAGTGCGATACTGAGGTGTTATTCCTTAATTTTGGTTTGTGGTGGGTTTGGTTGTATCATCCTTATAGAGAAAAGATGGTTTGTCAGCAAATTTCCTGCGGCTATTATTAATGATGGGAGAAGTAGTGTTGTGGATTGGCTCTTCGACGAGCGGGGGAATATGTTGCCACTGACCAGAGTTAGTGAAAGGAGGACTGGCGTAAAAGGAATGTATACAAAAGAAGCACACCTGCACAGTATATTCAAAGAATATTGTAAAATCGCGATGGGTCTAGCAGTAACTGCGAAAAGAGAAACGGAGATTATGTTTTAAGTGTGTTGCATTTTTGATTAAGAACTTGAGTTTTCTAAGACTAATCAACTGTCTGGTCTTGTTGGTTGAGACGAAATTTCTGAACTGTGAGCGAAAATTCGTCCGCATGACATCACTGAAAACAGAGCCAGCAGAATTCGAGACTGCGGAGAGAAGCCCTAATGGATTTCTGATACATCACCTGTATCACGCTGCCATGACGACACGCACGCAACTCTGTCTTAGTATGTCTTATGTAATGGAAAGTTCCGACCTGGAACACCAGGATTTGGGTATTCATGGTACCCCAGTATTCGCTGTCACACTCTCTTGCTTTCGAAAGGAGGAGGATGCTGGGGTACCAGGAAAAGCCAAATCCTGATTCTGGTTGGAACTTTCTATGACATTAGACATACTAAGACAGCATTGCGCGTGTGTAGTCATGACCGCATCAGTTTGAATTGCACACATATTGATGAGAGATAAAGTGGATGGGTATGATCCATTTTCATGCGCAGAGAGGTGAATGAACACAGCACTGGATCGAGAAAGAAAAATGCCCTTGCATTTGTCTAGCCCTTTCACTGCCAGGAGAATTATAGCCATTGAAGTGCTCTTGAAAAATATCACCATTGGCAAATCTGATGTGCAAATCAGGTCTATTATTTTTAATCAGAGGTCAAAATATGAAAATGTTTCAATTACACAGAGCGGCACTCGAGAGTGCAGACCATCCTTCAGGGGCTTATTCTGCTCTGATGTACCCCCGCGAGAAATTGGGACGGGAGTGCTTTCTAACAGCTGAAGGGATCAAACATTTCAGAAAATGATAAGGAGGATATTCACTCTTTCAGAGGGTAGCAAATCTGTGGGGTTCCTAACAATGGAGGGTTGTGAGGGCGAGGTATATTCAAGGCTGTGATATACAGACATGGAGCATCACGGAGATGAGGCTGAAAACGGGGGTTGAGAATTAACCAAATCAGCCATGATCTCATTGAATTTTGTCGCAGACTTGATGGGTTAAATTGCTTCCATCTGCTCTCATATCTTTGCCGTCATTTGGAAGATGCCAGACACCATTTCAAAAGAAGAACGGCACAACTTTAGGAAGAGGTGGTTTCAGTCAAACTGAGTCAAAATTATTTATTGATACAAAAATCACACTTGGCATTTTTCCAGATTTCTTTGCTAATATGACGAGCAGAGTTGATCAAGGGAGCTGTTCGTCTGATTGTACTTGGGCATGAAACAAACAAAGATTAGTGACATAATCAAAATTTTCTTTATGTCAAATGTAATGTCTTTACTGATGGTCACAACAAAGGAGATGGCTTCCAAGAAAAGACAGAGACTGTCACCTGTAAACTAATTGATGACCAAAATATGGCCCGCGTCGTTCTCTGGGACATATATGATTTATTGATTATTGTCATCCAAACGTTTTTTACCATTGAACCGTGAGTGGGAGATGGGAAACTGAGATCACTTGTAACTCTTGCCATCTTTTATCTCTCCCATGCAGTATTTTTTTCTTGTAAGTCGTGGTTACTGCGAGTGCACTTGTTAGCTCCACCTGCGGATGACTTCTTATCTCCTGAATCAAAGTAATATGCAACAATATGATAAATGTCACTAATACCTTGGCATTTCACGCGCCTCCGTTTCTCATCTTCCAGTGTTAATTAAGAATTTCGCATGTTGCAATTGTACACAATAAGATATAACAAAATAGAGGGAGGTGTACCAGGTTTGCAAACGCACGTTATTGCAGTTAAAACGCAGGTTTGTGCCCACAATACGATCGTGGAAGCATGCACCGAACCGTCAGGAAGCACCCAATAAGTCCAGTTCCAGAGGGCATGACAGGAACAGCACCAGAAAAACCACCAAAATACTTATCTCGGCTACTATTTTGAATGTACTTCACAATGGGCAATCGAGTTTTGCATATGTTCCAACAGTAGTTACCACACGCAAGGAACTAACCAGTGCTGCAGAGAGTCCAAGCCCCTGAATCAGAAACACTCAATGCCCTGCATACGACGACAAGAACAGCTGCCCGTGGCGTATACGGGCTTGTTGAAGTTCATGATTGGAGCTCGCTAGTTGTCCGACTGTTTCTCCTATATAGTGTTTCATGCAGTCCCTGCGTGGAATATTGGCAACAACATTTATCCTGCACAAGATGGGCATTGGATATTGTTTTCTGATGAGTTTTCCCTCAGCGAGGCTGTTGATGTATCTGCTGTCGTAAATCCGAGTGTTCAGAGGAGTCTGGCTATCAGTTTCCAGAAACGTATACTAATAAGGGGATGCATGCTGTTTCAATTGCGTTGTGGCATATCCTAGTTGACAATTTACTGTGTCAGACATCTGGGAATGCAGTTGTGGGATACAATTTCTTGGCAAAGAATTTGTGTGTCCGTCCCTAATTGCCACGACCAGCTGTCCCTTGCAGCAATACGTACAGACAGCAAGCATCACGAATTCCACGAGAGCAGCACAACAGTAAAAGGACAGGGCAAACAGAAGGCAGCCAGAGAATTTCTAAAAGCAGCGCACCCAGCTATGGATTCTATCAATAAACACATTGATCAGGATCCAATCTGCAACACTAACAACCGGACCCAGCGGCAATGAAACTGAATCAATTCCAACCGCCACAGGACAGTAGCGCTTCACAACAGGCTCTGCAACCCTGATGATGTGAAGCAGAACTGTGAGGATCCCACTTCGCAGCTCCGCAAAACATTCCAACAACATCTCCATGAAGCACACGAGCTTCGCATATTTCTGCTCCAAAGCACTCCGATTTTTCACAGCAGAGAATTGGACACTAAACTCCCGCGTGCAGGGTGAGGATGCCAAACCCAACTTGATCAATTCTGGCAGTGAGAGCGAGGGCAACAATTTCCACTGTCATGTGGACAGCCACCTTTGAAAGGTACCTTTAAATATGAAAGTCTGTGCAGCAGTATAATCGGGGAACCAAGTAGCCTGCGCTGGGTATTCATATTTCAGACAATTTCCTTTGTTCACCGTTTTCATTGAAAGTGAATGGAGATTACCATTTCATTGCTGATGTGAAACCAGATCCTGCATTGTATCTGCTCGCCGTTTTTGTTGTTTCCGTGGCGAATAGGTTGGCAATCGCGATGTGAAATATTTTTTGTATTTCTCTCATTTCCTT
The DNA here is from genome assembly GCF_047496795.1 of Chiloscyllium punctatum. Taxonomy (NCBI): domain Eukaryota; kingdom Metazoa; phylum Chordata; class Chondrichthyes; order Orectolobiformes; family Hemiscylliidae; genus Chiloscyllium; species Chiloscyllium punctatum. Next base: position 74,709,533 of record NC_092766.1, read on the forward strand.
CATTACTGTCCTGGTGAGGGGGGCTGGTGGTTGGTCCTCTCGATCAGATGGAGGCATCAGCGCATTGTTGACCTAATTTCATCAAGAGTGTAATCGTTAATCTTCATTTTCCATGCGTTATTGCTGTTCAGTTTTGTTTTATGTTTGTTGAACACTTTCTGTGACTTGGCAATGCACTAAATCTCCAGCATGTCTTGAATTGCCTCGCTGCCATTTCTCTGAGCAGTTCATGACATAATCGGCTTCCACTGCATCAAAGGCAGCATGCATGCTCCGTGTGCATGGCAATGGTCCACCCTTTCTGTTTTGCTTCTGTTCCAAATGAAGAGCTGTCAGTATCTGGATTCGTTGGAGAGCTGAAGGGGGTAACATTATCCGTGCGGTATTAGTCTTCAGCCAAACACTTTGATGGCAAAGTTGGGAAGGTGCCAAATGAATAGTCGTTGGTAGCAAAAGTTCGGAATTACCTTCATCGCTGGGTCAGCTCTTACCATTCACCCTCCAGAAGTTTAGGCAAACGCGCTGACTGCGTAACAAATAGATTGCATTTTATTTGCAAATGGTCCGTTAAAACTGGTTTCAGTTGCTGGAGCCTATCACAGTTGCCGAGCACGGAAAGAGACCCTACTATCGAACCTGTCCCTGCTGAACAGAAAACCGAAATTAACAGAATCATATTTGCAAAAATGTGTTCCATATCACTCTGAAACCTTTCTGTCTATATACCCATTCGGATGCCATTGAATTTGCCAAAATGTGACAATCATTCTGCACAACAAAAATGTCTGTGTGAACTCGCTGAGTTTCTGCAGGGTCTTGCTTGGATGACACCATGACCAAACTTTGGGTCAAAATTGGAAACTGCGACTAGAATAGATGGCTCTCTGATTAGCTGCAATGCACGATGGGCCGAATGGCCTTTTGCCACTTTTTAATTCTTCGAAGACAAGTTGAAAATAATCTGCAACGAAAATGCTTAGAAAGGATGTGTTATTTACATCAAATACGATAGTATCTATCGCCTTGTCTTGTTATTTACTTGTGAGGATTCGGTACTCTCAGCACCGTGGCCCGGATCCTATTCCCGCTCATGGAATGGTTGTATTGTTCAGTAAACATATCGGCTAGCAGTTCATTGGTTTTGTCCACAACATTATGAAGGCTAACATAAAACAAATAGCTGCAGTTGCTGGAAATCTGAGCCAATAACGAAAATTGTTTGCAGAACGCCGCAAGCCTGGCAACAGAAACGTCGACTCTCCTGCTCCTCGGATCCTGCCTGACCTGCTGTGCTTTTCCAGCATCACTCTGATCTAAAATCTGATTTCCAGCATCGGCAGTCCTCACTTCTGCCTAGTTCCTTCAGTGTCGCTGCTTCCCAATTCAAGCACTCCATCTCTAGCGGTTTTGTGTCTGTACCTCCATGCTGAGGAGTTGAAAAGTGAAGAAAACTAACTCACCCCCTCCACCTCTGGGGTAATTTGGGACTGAAAGTGGATCTTATCACGTTGAAATATATCTACATGCGACTTAATCTCTGTCTTTTATTGGAAACCATCTCTTTCATTGTAGCCACCAGGAAAGATCATTTCGTTCGCCAGAAAAAGAAATGAATATGTCTCTAACGTTTGCTTGTTTCATGTTCAAGAACACTCCGACCAATAGCTCCCTTGATTAGCTCTGCTGGTCATGTTCGCCGAGAGATCTCGTAAGCTAATCAACAAAAATCTAATCTTATCTACAAAAATTGCCAAGTGTGATTTTCCTTTCAACAAATAATTTTGAATCAGTTTGGCTGCAAATATCATTTCCTAAATTTGTGCTTTTCTTCTTTTACATTGGCGTCTCGCACCTTAGAAGTGACTGCATGCTTGGGAGAGATAAACCAGAGAATCACACAGGAGGGAGTCTCACATCAGTTGAAGGGGACCTTTTGGAACACTGCGTGAGGAGACAGTTATTTGCCACTTCTACAGGCAATGTTTCATTAGGGAGAGTCATCACGGTGTTGTTAGAGGATGTCATGCCGAACACACCGGAGTAAATACATTTTTTGGCAAGTGATGAGGGGTTTTAACGAGTATAGTGAAGTTGATGTTGTTTGTGTGAACTTCAACAAAGCCTTTAACAAGAGACCACACTGGAGACTGGTAACAGGGTAAAAGTGAGAAGGGTTATAAGGTCCCCTGGCAAGTTGGATCCAAACGTAGTTTGGTGGTGGTAGGAGATTAAGGATGGTTATAGAAGGCTGTTAGTGTGACTGGAAGCTGACATACATTGGTGTAAACAGAATAAATTAGGGGGAAAAGATAAGCAAAACTACCGATGATATGAATATTGGCAAAGTAGTTAACAGGAAGGAAGAAGTTCGTAGGTTCGAGAAGGTTAGTGAGGATTTGTCAAGTGTTAAATTCAGATATGGAGTTTTGAAATTAACCATGAAAAATATGAGGTGATGCACATTGGAAGTAATACGAAGTACTTAATAGAGGAACAGAGTGACCTTGCAAGTTGGGTCACATATCCGTGAAGGCAGCAGAACGTAGTAGCTAAGAAGAAAAGCAAAACTTTATCAGTCAAGGCAAAGAATTTAAAAGCAGATAAAGTGGTGTCACGACGAGACAAGTTGGTGAAGAAAGTACTTGGCACGCTTTCTGTCATTAGTCAGGAAGTCGATTATCCAAGTTGGAATGCCATGTTGTGGCTGTGGAGCACTGGTGAGATCACATTTAGAATCCTGCTTGCACTTATAGTCAGCTTCTGCAGGAAGGATGTTGTGAAAATTGAAACTGTGCACAAATGATTTCCAAGGATGTCGCTGGGAGCTGAGGGCTTGAGTTACACGTGGAGACTGGGTAGACAGGGCCTTTTTCGCTGGAATGTTACAGGCAGTGCGTAACGTTCTCACCGTTTATAAAGTCACGAGGGTCATGGAAAGGCAATTGGCCGAAATCATTTGAGCAGGATGGTGGAGTTCAAAATTAGAGGGATCAGGTTTAAGGTGACAGGCCCTGAGATACACGAAACAAGGTATAGAGAGTGACAGAATGATGTTTGATTTCCGATCGGCATGAGTTCACCTCAGTCTTCGGTTTAAAAAAAAATTCTTTGAGAAAGTAGTTTGGTCGGTAAATCGTTAATGGAACGTCAGGGGTATTAAAATAGAGTGATGTACAGTTGAGAAAGTGAGTGGGTAAAACATTGTCTGATGCAGAATAAAATCGAGAACGCGATATTTATAAGGGACAATCAGTAAAGATTTTTAAAATTAAATGTGATGTTGCAGGACTCTGAAATACACACCGATCTGACTCTGCTGGGATATGAGTCACATTGACTTTTCAGCAGGAGCAGCAACTGATTCGGAAGGCAAAATAATATTTTTCATCTGTTCAGCAGTGGCGATGCCAATCTATATTCACACATTCCCAGTAGCACTCGACAAGGTGAGCGTGCATTGCCTGATCGAAACAGTCCACTTCATGAAACTCATTTTTATATTGAGAAACAGAATGTAGCCGTTATGAAATTGCACATTTTTCTTTTCCTTCACCAAGTTTAATATTCGACCATTCAGCTGAACTGAGAGATTCGCGCATTCTCCAGCAATTATTGCTTTTCTTTCAGATTTTCACCGTCTGCAGTAATCTTTCCTTTAGAGATCTGAATGATCTGAGATTTATGGGGAATACAATGTTGCAGTTTGTCTTGCATGCGACAGAAGAATCAACTGAGTGGTGACAGGTGCTTCACTTAATTTTCTAAAGCAGATGAGCTGAGATAGTGTCGAGTTAAAAGTGTGATTCTGGAAATGTACACCTGGTAATGCAGCATCCATGGATGAGGAAAGTCGATGTTTTGAGCATAAGTCCTTCATCCTGCTCCTCAGATGTTGCCTAACCACTGAGCCTTTCTAGAGTTACACTTCCTGGCTCTGATCTGCAGCATCTGCAGTCCTCAATTTCTCCTCAGGTGTGGTAGAGTCAGAAACTGTTCCTGAGATGTATCAGGTTCATAATGATAGTTTGGATATGCAGTTGGAAGATCATCTGTGATGCAAACTATTCTTCCCTTCCCAATCGGCCCAGTACAAGAGTTCCTGAAACTCCTCCAGTGCTAAACCCTAACCACCTGACGCCTGTAAGAAGAAGGTCTCATCTTCAGCCTGGGACCTTGATACCACATGGGATTACCAGTTACCACATTCACCCTCCCCTCACATTATTCTAGTTTCATGACTCCAACTGAGCACAGCCCTTATGACCTTCACATTATCTTTCCAACCGACACGCTCGACCTCCTCTCTGAACTATTATCTTATTCTGCACATTCACCAACGCACCGCAATCTCAGCTATCACGCCCCCAACTCACATACTGCTCATTTATCTCTCACGGCATTCCATGTCATTAATATCATTTGCTCAATCGGTTCTCGCTGGAGTATAGTGTGTCATTCTGCAATAAGTATTGTAGCAGGGATGTGATAGCATTGGAAGCGTAGCAGACCAGATTTATCAGGATATTTTCTGTTCGAAGAGTTTCAGTTATGAAGGTAGATTGGACGGACTTGGCTGTCAAAAATGTGTTCTCTTTATTAAAAAAAAAGGAGCTCTGCTTTTTCTCAAGGATACTCTATCTTGATTTCTTTTCATCAGAGGCGTTGTAAAACAGTTCAGGGTCCGAATTGTATGAAGTGGTACAGAGATTAAAGTTTTCACTGTGAGGCCTTTTGTTTTATCGTCAACAGCAGAGGCTTTAGACCGAAACATTTTTGCTTTAGAAATAAATTGCATGATGATAGAACAGTGGTCCTTCTGGAAAGCTGAATACCGGTATTTAGCTCGTGCAGCAGTGGTTTTTTAGATTACTTACAGTGTGGAAAAGGCCCTTCGGCCCAACAAGTCCACACCGCCCTGCCAAAGCGCAACCCACCCATACCCCTACATCTACCCCTTACCTAACACTATGGGCAATTTTAGCATGGCCAATTCACCTGACCTGCACATCTTTGGACTGTGGGAGGAAACCGGAGCACCCGGAGGAAACCCACGCAGACACGGGGAGAACGTGCAAACTCCACACAGTCAGTCACCTGGGGCGGGAATTGAACCCAGGTCTCTGGCGCTGTGAGGCAGCAGTGCTAACCACTGTGCCACCGTGCCGCCGTGGTGTGTTAACCAAAAACCTCTCTCCTCCTACCCTTCTAATTTCGACCTGTAAGCCTCTGTTTCATTTTTACTGTGTTTAAGTTGCTTGTTTTTTCGGAGAAGTGTGTGTTTTCAGAACAGCTTAATAAGTCCAGTTTGCACAGACTAGGTTCTGTGGGTATTCTATATTCTGTTCTTCGTTTTTCAATCCGTCATTTTGTCAATAATATTTGGTCAACCTAACTTGCTTACTCGAGCCATTTTCAGGGTACACCTAAGGAAACAAATTATAATGTTATGGTGGGGGTTGCCTCCTTCATTGTGCTTTGAGTGGTTTAGCATCGTCCATCACAAATTGGGAGGTAGTTGACAGATTAAAAGAGCAATTGTGAGCGTCTTGCTTTCGGGTGTTGATTTGGCTGGTGGAAGACAATGCTTGGGAAAGCAACGTCTCATTTAGTTACCAAGAGTTGTCTGGCTGTGGACGAGAATAAGTTAGTAGTTTTACAAAAAAAACTGATTTGTCCAGGCTTCTGGAAGTAGAAGAGAAGCTGGGGCTGTATTTGCCTTTCTGTGATGAAAGTTGAGATCATTCCCGCAGTAGCTCAACATTTAATTCAGCTGGAAAAACCAAGAGAATCTGTAGAGATGGAAAAAAACTAATTGAAAGTGAATCAGCTTGAGTTAGACGCGAGAGATAAGGAAAGGACACCAGATTTAAATCAGTTTGAGTAACGATTCGAAGCAGAGAGAGGAAAGAAGCGAGAACGGCAAACCACGGAGAAAGGGAGACAGAGTGCACTTCATAAATTGACAATCATTAAAGGAATTCACGTTAAAGTGCTTAAGGTAAAGTCTGAAGGTAAGCTTTGTTTGGAATAGCATAATGTTAAATGGCTGATTATTATGAACTGCTCCATAAAACAAGGATTGGTTTCCAGAGGCATTTTAAGTCTCTGAGAGACAGAAATTGTGGCAAACAGAAATCCTCATGTGGAAAGGGAAAGTTAAATCTCAGTGAAGATCATAAGGATAACGTATCACAGGGTAAATCGGAATCCCTTGAAGGGAACAAGATCTGACGTTTTCATTGCAATAAAGTAGGCCAAATGAAATCACAGTGTTGTATTACTAGAGAAAGCACTGCAAAGCCAGATGAAGAGAAACATTATGCCTGGATGTTTTGCTGGCATGGTAACAAAACACAGTGGAAGCTAGAAAGCTGCATCAGAGAGCACAAGCCGATCCGAGGTTGATTAGGAGAGAGTGCTCGATCTGTTTTAAAATATACCTGCAAAATAAAGTTTGTTTACATTGGCCAGGAGTAGCAGGTAGTGAGGTAACAATATTTATGTACACAGCATCCTCTCAGTCTGTGATGCTGATGGCTGGGGAAATATTTATTCCTGAAGGACTATTCTCAGAAAAGGTACTGTGTATGGGAATTCATGGTGAGATGAAAAAATGCTTAATTATGTAAAGTGAGACTAGAGTGTGCAGAAAAGAGCAGAGGCATTGTGGTGTGAGTTCTGGACAAACTCCCATCTCCAGGAATACACTTTGTGCTTGCAAATTGTATAGCTCATTCACCAGTAAGCGTGCTGCATACTCCAGTTGAAAAGCCAGTGGAGATGCAAGTAAGTGAAGCAATGCAGGCCCTTTATCAAGGATTTTTCCCAGAATGTGTCTTAACGAGATCACAGGGTCAGGAGCTGAGGCAGGAGAAATAAAAAGGCACAAATCAGGATGCTGAAATATGATTACAAACTATTTTTGATTAGTTGAGTGGGACATAGCAGAGACAAATGTTAAAAATGCAAGTATCTTTATCTCTGCTATGCGACTGAGTTACAGCAGAAAGATGAAGAGTTAAAGCAGTTGGATCAGAAGACATGGAAGGAGAGTGAATGAATCCCTGTGTGATATTACTTCATAAATGATTTATTAATGAGGAAATGGAGACCTTCACATCTTCAAGCAGATTTGAAATGGACAGGAATTTTTTTTCCAGTAGTGAACGGAAAAGTGGTGCTCAGAGTGCCGCATCTGCTGCAAATTGGAGGGTATTTAGTCGTGAGGACAACACAGGCTAAAATGCAAAGACATTTTTACTGGCCTGGAATGCGCAAGTATGTAGTTGAATTTTGACAGATGTGTCATACATTTCAACTAATCGGAACAACCATGCGCAATAATAAAACCTGCACCTTTCACACCCATTCCAGCGTTCGAGGAATCTTTCTGAAGTGTCTTCATTCATTGTGTAGGTTCCCGACATCTAATAAAGATGGGAGCAAGCATTTATTTACATGAATGGATGTATTGACGAGATTTCCAGAGGCTGTTCAATTATGCAATATTGCACCGAAAAGAATTGTGGAAATATTACACTTTTTTTGTAACTAGATTAATCCGACCATCAGAGATTCAATTACATCAACGTTCAAGCTTCACATCCAAACTTTTCAAGGAGTATATGGATAGCTTGAGTCTAAAACAATTCATATCTACTGTGTACCATTCAGAATCACAGGGAACACTAGAAAGCTGACGACAAATATTAAACACTATGTTGATGTTTATGGTTAGGCGCAGCCAGATGATTTCCATAAGGGAGTTACATCTGTGCTGTTTGCGATCAGAGATGTACCAAACGATTCCAACAAATTAAGTCAATCTAAAACTAATTTTGGGCATTAAAATTGATTAAGGAGAAATTATTAAGTCAGATTTCAGAGACCACGCATTTGGCTGATGTTTCAAATTTTAGAGTTCGACGAAATAATGTTAGGAAGTTGGCAAGACAGCATTTAAAATTATCGCAGCATACGGTGAAGAAGGAAGTTATTGAGAAATCAAAAATTCACAATTTTGCAACGGGGAATAATGTATTGGTCAAACGTTCAGTAATAGTTGAACCTTTAAAGCAAGGTTTAGCAGACCTTATCAAATTGAGAGGAAATTGAGTGAGCTTATCTACTTGATAGGCACTCCAGGCATGAAAAAACTCAGAGTGTGTCATGTGAGTATGCTGCAATGGTAGTTTGGCAGAGAAATAACGCAAGAGGAGAATGTGTTATTGACGATAACACAATGGGAAGAACCAATGGCAGGGGATTCTGCATTGGTAGTTTCTTAATAAATTTGGACAATGCAACAGATGTCAACAATTGGTTTAACTATTCAGTTATCTTCCAGAAGAAAATCGAAATGACCTGAAAGAGTTAATATTCTTGCATGCGGAGATATGCTGAAATAAACTCTGAATTACTAATCAAAATACAGGAGATGCTGTTCTGACTTCGGAACATCCTTGTGGGCATAACCCTCTAAAGTTGGTAAATGTTCATAAGTAGATAGAAGACATGTTCGAGGATGGCATAATCGTTGTGAGTTTCAATGAATGAAGTTCACGAATCATCGTGGTGCCAAACCCAGATAAGACTCAATAGTTATGTGTGGACTACCACAAAGTCAATGTTGTTAGAAAGACTGATGCACATGCATATCTGTGGTTGGAGGACTGTTTGCAAAGATGGGAAGAGCAACTTACATTTCTAAGTCGGGCTTGCTCAAAGGTTTCTGGCAGTGAACTTTGTCAGAAAGATTAAAGGCAACTTCAGCTTTTGTAAAGACAACTGGACTTCGGCAGTTTAAAGTAATGCCATTTAAACGAAAAACACTTCTTCCACACTTCAGAAACTAATTAACAAGGTGATCGCCGGAATACCCAATTGCATGGAGTATATTGTGCGTGGTGACTTTTAGTCACTCATGGATTGAACATTTGAATCATTTATCGGACTTGTTTGATCGAATTCGGAAGTCAGACTGTGTGCTAAACCTAGCTGAAAGTGAATTTGCCAATGCCCAAGTCACCTTCCTGGACCATGTCATTGAACACGGACAGATAGCCTCAGGGGATGCGAAAACGAAAGTTACAGGGGACTATTTCACACCGTTGACGAAACGAGCAGTAATAAAGTTCCCCGGATTGAGTGGTTTTTTCAGAAAGTTTGTTCCGAATGTGTGCAGTTGGACTGCGCCACACAATGAACTTTTAAAACAAGCAAGAAGTTTCAGTGAACACACGACTTTCAGAACGTAATTAACAGCCTAAATACTGTGTTAATCATTGCCAAAGTATCAGCTATATCAAATTTCACGAAGACTTTCAATGTGCCCATCGATGCCAGTGATGTGCGTGTCTCTCTTCTTCTGCCTCTCTAATTTCGACTAGGAAACCTCCGTTTCAATTTTACTCTGTGTTTATGGCGTTTAATTTTTGGGGCTGTTGAGTGCTTTTGAAAAAACATAATTATGTCGAGTTTAGAAAGCTGCATTCTGTGTGTATTTTATATTTTGGTCTTTGTTTAGAATTCCGTAATTACGTGAATAATTTTTTGTCTGTTTGAAAACCTGGAAGTCAACCTCGCTAACTTATTCCGAATAAATTTCACTGTACATTTACCGAAACAAATAGCGAAGTTATGCTCTGGACTGTCTACCTCAGAATGATTTGAGTGGTCTGGTCTCGCCAAAACAGGAATTGTTTATCTCAGAGCAAAGTTGTTTGTGAGGAGACATAGAGTCATAGATATGATTCAGGTGTACAAATTAACGAGGACCATGGAATTACAGATTGAAGAAAACCTTTCCTCCAGATCGATCATCAGTCAGCGAGTGGGAGACTCTGCAACTCACTCTCTGTAAGAAACACAGAGGGTGAAACCCAAATAACATTCAGTAGTATTTCAGTGTGAATTTGTGACGCTGAAACATGCAAGACCAAGTGATGGAAAATGGGGTGAAGTTCGTCGTGTGGTTGTTTGTGACAAGAGCAAGTATAGGGATAATGGGAAGTGTCACCTCACCCGTGCACTCGTCTCCGGTCATCATCTCTGGTTACAGTGGTTAGGGTTCAGCTGTGTTTTTTTCTGCCGTGATCTGGGATTGGTACCAACAGAGAAATAGGGATTTTCTTTATCTTTACGTTCCTGTCAGCGACAACAGCTGTGCAACTGCGAAGCATCTGTGACGGGAGTACTGCAAGGTATGTTGAAGGTTTGTAGCTCAGGTTTAGGTTTCGGGTGTATGTTTGCTCGCTGAGCAGTAGGTTTGACATCCAGAAAGCAGGAGACAGCAGCTTCACTTTTCTTGGAGGTCGACTCTGATGTTGTTACCGAGCCAGGTAATGAAACGTCTGGATATCAAACCTACAGCTCAGCGAGCAAATATACACACTGAACGGGAGTACTTTCAATGCCTCGGATCACTTAATGTCTCCCACAATATTTGACTCAATATGCCTGCCTCTGAAAGAAGGAGAATGTTCATTGACTGTCCCTGCTCAGTTGGACAGTTAATCCTTCATTCTCCTCTAATTTCACTGTCCCAAGCGTTTCCAATGATTATCAAAGCTTGGAATGGGCGATAGAGATTATTTTCTTACCATTCCCGCGAGCCACTGTTATTGGATAAGTGGGTTTGTGAAATGGAAAGGTGCCCATGAACAACGTATGCGAATATTTCAGCTTCCTCTCCTGTGCTAACAGTAGAACAGTGACTCTTATGTTCTCAGAGATATTTCATGAAGCCATACTCGTTCCTTCAGAGAAGGATCTCAAACATTATTTCAACTTCAGAACAACAAGAAAGTTTGTATGTGTAAAAGAACCTCGAACCAGGTATGAGCCTACAATCTCCTAACCTGCCGTCAGGCACAGTACCCAACACGCTACTGGCCCTCTAGCCGATTTCAATTTCCAGAGCTGTGCTGTTAAAACGGACATGAGTGATAGCAGTCATGTTCCCACTTTGAAAATGCAAGAAAGATTATCTTTGTCACTGCTTCGGTTCAATGCTCATCACCTTGCGAAGCAGCGATTTTCCCAAAGGAATCACATATGCCCTCATGTATCTTCCATTCACCCTATGCTCCTCAGCCATTGAATGGGATCAATGCTGATCTGATGAATTTTGAATCCACTTTCTTGCTTCTCAACCATAACTGAGGTGCAATTGAGCCTGATAACTACATTGCATGTACTAGATTTTTGTCGGAAATCTCGATTACTTTAATGACATGTGTGAGTATGCAAGAAATTGAAAAATGTGAACAGAACAAAAAAAGAATCCTTCATGCGAATTAATCCAGTGCAGAGTCAGCCATATCAGGCGGTAAGATAACTGAAACATTTCCTCTGCTTCGCTGTGCACTGATGCTCCTCCATGAGTGGAATATTTGCAGAATACTTCTTTTTATTTGAGATATTCTCTCCATGCTCAAAAATGTGCCCTGCTGAAATCTACTTAACTTAAGATTAAAACAGCTGACTATCCTTTCCCCCAGCCGATGTCCCGCCTCCATTCCAATCGATGCTCTTCCAGGTGAAGACAGAGCTCACAGCTAGATTCCCCAAAGTTCCCTAATATATGTTAAGTAAACTGATCCAGGTGAGGTTGGAGCTCCAAGCCTGATGTCCCACTGCTTCTTCATGCACAGCAAGAGAATCTGGTCTAGACTAGGCTTGAGCTTTTAGCCTCGATATGTCACACGCCTCTGCACCATCAGAGGACGACACACTGTTCAACAATTGCGTTACTGCAGCCATATCCACGCACTCATCCCCATCTTCATTTCCACTCGGTTTTGGAGGCTGTGCGATTCAATTTATCTGACTCCACTCCTGGGAATTGGAATTATATGATATTCCACAGCAATGATTACGTGAATGAGTGAGGAAATTGATGAAGTGTTTGATGTTAAATAAAACTATCTTTTTTATTACATAGCAATACCCTTCGTGGTGATCAATTTACTCCTTCAAACACCTGCTCTCTGACATTTTTGTGTTTCAAATATCATAACCATCCGTTATCGCAGATTTACCTCCTTCCCACAAGCACGAACTCTCCTATGCGTCCATCCTCCCATTTCACTGACGAATTGCACAATATAACACTCCATTGACACTGTTCAGTCTGTGCTGCAGTGGTCACTGTTTTGGTTGAAAGTGGCCCAATCCCACGGTCGGTACCTTCAAGCAAGTCAATCCCATTTAGATGCAGTGGTTCTGAGATTAATATTCATGTAGCAGCTTTTACTGACACGGACAAGAGATAATTGGAGCATGGGATGAGAAAAAATTCAGACCATAGTATTGAGCAAAATATGCTTTATTGGAAAAGGCAAGTTTCTGTGCCTTTCTCTGGTCATTTTTCTCATTTGTTCATTCAGCTCCCCCGAGAATATTGCATGCTTTTCTTCAATTCATATTATTCCAAGCATGAGACGGCACTGGAACAAAGTTCATCAGGCAGCGGGTGGTTGCATCGAGAGTTCACTGTCCGCAAGGGTTCACAGAATTGTACCCACATAACCTTAAGAAGTACTCGGATGTGATTTTGAGATGCTAATGCATACAACGCCAAGTGATGGAAAAAGAACAAAGATCATCAAGCGAATTCTTTTGACAAGAACACGTACAACGAGATTGAGGGCTGCAACTCCACGCATGAGTGTGATCGTGCAGTTGTTTCTGGTGGGCGAGCGGTTCTTTTTTTTTCGCTGTGACCTAGTTTTACTTCTCATTCCGGGACTTGGGGTTTGTTCTGATCCTGAGAGCGACATCAGAAAAAGCAGAGCACCTGCAATGGGAGTGCTTTTCATACCTCAGATCAATTAATGACCTCAAGACATGAGAGTCAATGTCACGGACTTTTAACGAAGGGGATGGTGACTCAGCAATCTCTGCTTAGTCAGAGATTTCACACTCCATCCTTCTCTGATTCCGCTTCCCAAACAGTTTCTCAAGATTGTCAGAGCTGACACTTGGTTCTCTATCCTTGCCTTGCTTGGCCCAGTTGCCACAGTGAACCGGAGGTGGGATTGGAAAATTGAATGGTGCGAAAAGCAGCGTGTGCGACTACTTCAGCTTCCCATTTAATGAAAAAGACCCTATTCCTGCAGTTCAGGATTTGAAACCGCAGTTCAGCCTTTGAACGACAGAAGAGCGGGGCAAACTCAGCACTGCCCTCGAGCCAGGTAAGATTCGAACATATAATCTCTGTGGTCAGGTGCGTTGTCTATTGTGCCACTGACTGCAGGCAGGCGCTTGCCCTTCAGAGTTGTGATGTTATCACTGACAGCAACAATAGATGGCATGATCACAAGATGAAAAATCAATAAAAGATAATCACTTTTACTGCTTCAGTCCACTGTTCCACAATTTATGATGTGGCGAGTTTTCCAAAGAAAGTACATTTGGCCTCATGAAGCTTCCACTCATACTCTGTGTGCTCAGCCATGTTGACTGTTGGTCTGATGAATTTCGAATCCACTTTCATGGTTTTCTTCCAAACCTGAAGTGAACACGAGCCCAATCACCACATCGAATATAACAGTCATTTTTCGGAGGTTTCGATTACTTTAACGACCTGTGTGACTATGCATGAAACTGAACACTATGAATTGACATAAAAATGCCGTTATCCAATGTCACCCAGTGTGGAGTCTGCCAGAGAGGAATGGTCAGATAAGGCAAACATTACTTCTGCTTCTTTCTGCACAGTTGCTCCTCCAAGAGTTGAATTTTTGCAGAGGTTTTCTTTGTGATTGAGACTGTTCCCTCTGACAGATACTCCCTCAATCTGCAAACATGTGTCTTGCCACAAAACTACTTCATTTCAGATTTTCATAGCTGAGTACCCTTTCCCCTCGTCTAATGTCCCAATGTTCACTGTTCCATGTCAATAGAAGCTGCTCCAGGTGAATATGGAGCTCGCATTTCATGCACATCTCTATCATCAGAGAAGGACATTGCACTCACAGATTTCATCACTGCGGCCACATCTTCGCGCTCATTGTTATCCTCCATTCCAATGCGTCACTCTATTTCTCTGACTCTAACCCTTTGGATTATGTGATATTCCTCAGCCGTGATTGAGTTAGGAAATTGGTGAAGTAACCGATGTTATCCTGCATTGTTATTGAAAAACTCATTTCAACAATACCCTGCAACATCCCATGACCCTTTGAAGTTTTGTCAAAGAAAATCAATCTTAGTCTTCTACAAATTCAGTGCTGTAATCTCCACAGTCTTAAGGGACATTGAAGTCAAAACTTCAACTGGATCTGAGTTCCCACATCTCAGTCACTGTTTTACAAGTACTCCTATCATGGATATGGTTCTGTGGTGGGTTTGGAATATTGAAAGGTCCCCTTGAGCAGCGGTGCTTTCAGCTTCCTCTCTTGTGATGAAACTGGGACATTGACTCTAATGTTCTTGGGGACATTTCCTGAATGACTTTCGCTCCTGCAGGTTAAGAATTCAAACCTCAGTTCGGCTTTGGAAGATTAGCTTGCATGGGGATTTGAAGCCTGTCAGCGTTGCTCTTGAAACAAGTCGAAAACTGAACAACAATCTCTGGATCGGAATCAAGCGTATTATCCATTGTGACACTGTGTTCGCGTGTGCTTGACATTTGCATGCTGCAGACGTGAGCAATCGTACTCAAGTTCACAAGTTGAACAACCAGGGAAGATAATCATTGTTACTGCTTCATTCCAATGATCCACTCTTTGTGCAGCGGCAAGTTTTGTAACGAAACACAGTCATCCTCAAGAAGCTTCCATTCACCCTGTGTCTAGTTAGCCATTCAATGGGATCTCCGCTCATCTGATGACGTTCAAATTCACTTGACGGCTTTTGCTCCATCACCCGTGGTAATCTAGTGCCGAATCATATCATCGTATTCCCGCTCATTTTCTAAGGTCGAGAATACTGAGTGACCAATGCGAGGTTGCAAGAAATTGAACAATATGTATTGTGCAAAAAAATCTCTTCCTGCACTTTCACCCAGAGCAGAGTTAGGCATATGAGAAAAGTCAGAGGGCAAAAACATGACCTCCGTTTCTTTCTGTGCAGACGTCAATAGAAGCTGCTCCTGGTGAGGTTGGATCTACCAGCTTGATGTCCCAATGATCCCTGATTCCTGTCAATGGAAGTTGCAGCAGGTGCAGTTGGAGCTCCCAGCCACAGCATTTCATTTGACTTTTCACTTTCAGAGAAATACTTTGCAATCACTAATTTCATCAGTGAAGCCACATCCGCTGGCTCATCCTTATCCACATTTCCTGTTTGTTCTTCGCTGCTGTACCACCAGTTTCTCTGATTCCAGGCCTGGGAAATGGGACTATATGATATTCCACAGCAGTGGTCACTTCCTTGTCTGAGGAAATTGGTGAACTAACCGATGGTAAAATGCAATCTTTTGTGGAAATACATTCCACCAATACCCTGCACTATCCCTTGACGCTCTCACCTTCTGGAGAAGTCCATGAATCTTAGCCTTCATCAAACTCAGTGATGAAATCTCCACTGACTCTGGAGATACCGAAGATAAAGTTTCAATTCACCCTGAGTTCGCCTGCCTCAGTCACTGGCTGTCAAGTATTCCATTTGTTCATGTGGTTCTGTTGCTAAGATATCCTCTCGCACTATCTTTATAGCTTTTCGCATCATGCCATTCCATGCGGTGCCGATATCATGCAGTGGTTAGCGCTCTGCATTTCGGCAGCAGAACGATCAGCTCGAATTTGACATAAAGATTGTCATTTTCTGCCGCTATCTGCAAAGTAATACATGCTTCACCAACGCTGGAGGGAATCAAACTTTTTGATGTTACTATGGACATGAAAAGTAGCAATCATGTTCAAAACTGTAACAAGCAGAAAAGAAAATCATCTTCACTGCTCCGGTTCGACGGTCCTCACTTTGTGAATCAGCGACTTTCACAAAGAAAACATATTTGTCCTCATGAAGCTTCCATTCATCCTCTGTCTGTTCAGCCATTGAATGTGATAACCGCTGAGTTTGTACATTTCAACATCAGTTTCCTGCTTTTCCTCCATAAATCAAGATAAACTCGAGCATATCACAACATCAAACATTAATGTTTGGACGGTTAGATTGCTTTAATGACTTGGGTGGGCTTTCAGGAAATGTAATCACATGACACGAGCTGAAAATCGCTTGCTGCAATTGAACCGAATTGCAGTCAGTCATATGATAAAAGTCAGAAAGAGAAAATATTAACTCAGTTTCTCTCTGCATAGATTCTCCTCTCCGACCTAAACCTTTGCAGCATTTACCCTAATATTGAGAGATTTCCCTGGGGTAGATACTGACTCAAACTACAAAACTGGGTCCTGCTAAAAACAACTTTAATTCAGAATAAAATAACAAAATAACTTTTCCTCAGCTTGATGTCTCATTGCCTCCTGCTCGTTATCAATAAAAGGTAGTCCAGGAGAGTTTGGACCTTCCAGCCTGATCCCGCAATGCACAAAGCTTCATGCCAAGAGAATTTGTTCCATGTGAATTGCAGCACCCAGTCTGCTGTCCCAGTGTCCCTCCTCCGTGTCAGTAGTAGGTACTCCAGGTGAGATTGGACCTCCTAGTCCCAGAATTTCATGCACCTTTATACCACCACAGCAGGCTCATCCCCATCCTCATTTCCAGTTCGATCTTCGCTGCTGCGCCATTCAGTTTCTCTGATGCTGGGCCTGTTCACTGGGACTATATGGTATTCCGCAGAATTGGTTACTTCTGCGGAATATCACACTTATGCATTCGACATCTCGGAATTCAAACTCACCCATTTTCGGAGAATTATCTCCCTCCCACGGTCAATAACCCTCCTTTACGTCGCTCCTCCTATTTTACTGAGGCATTCCATAATCTAACTCTAATATTGACACTGCTGTCACTGTGCTGATACTGTCAGTGTTTCTGGGAAAACGTGTCCCCTCCCCCCATCGGGACCTTAAAACTCGTCGATACATTGCAATCGCGTGTTCATGAAATCGATCCTCATGTCAAAGCCTTGACTCACATGGACAGAGATTACCTGTCACCAATTCGTCTTTATTTCCTGCCACTAAGCTAGTATGTTACCTCATTTGTCACGCTTCCATTCATGCCACAAACTTCTATCTGTTAAACAGTTTGCCATGTGGGACATCCTCAAAAGCATTGGTAAAATCGACATACACCGTGGGTTGTTTTCAGTCTGATGGTAAAGCTGACTGGGTTATGACCTCTGCCACAGCGATGCGATCCCACTGCCATTCCTGCTACTGTCCAGCTTAATTTCTTAAATCTAGCTCCACAAGTGTGCCCCCCTTGTTGGTCTTGCCATGCCTGACCATAACAGTGCTCTTGAAATCAATTGAAAACTCATCTTGCATTACACTGACGCATTAAATTGGAGTTTTGAAAATTCCCTTCTATTACGGCCCTGTTATTTTATCTTTATTGCTCGATTAACTGCGTATTAGCTCTTCTATGCCACTACGGTGTTCGGGCGTCTGTGGCACTCTTCCAGTAATTTCACTGACTTTTTTTTGTTCTTTCGCTGAATTCTCATCGTATCACTTGATGTTCATTTGAAAACATCATTCTTCAGAACTGCAATTCTTCATTCGACCAAATATGGCTACACTTACCTACATTCCATTTAAACTCTCCTCCAATGAAATCAAAGGGGGGAAGTGAAAGGTTCAGCAGCAAGTGAACTGAGATTCTGGCGAGTTATCAATTATCTATATGTGGGGAACATGTGATTGAGGTCATAATCAGATGCAGCAGCGCAATCCAGCAGCTTTCATGCTAACATGTATTTTGCTTCAGCTGCACATATTACCAGATTCATTCTACTCATTTCACAACCTGTCATTTCGTTTTTTAGGCTCGTCTCTTTCACTCCCTTTCGACTTTGGGCAGTTGATGGCAGTTACTTTGTTGGATGTTCAAAATGCCTGCCTTTCTGATATCCACAAAATCGGATTATCTCATTGGTTTGATGCTGGCAGGATAAGAATATCAAACTCGATTAGCTTTTAGTTTCTGATACGCAATCAAAACTGCTTAAATTTGAATCGCAAACTTGGAAATGGATGCTAAAATAGAACAATGCCTTCACAGCTTCATAAAGGGATGGTCATGTCTGACAGCTGTGCCAGATTTATTTGAGAAACCCCCAAAGAAGTTTGCGAAAGGAGAGCCAGTGGACGTGATCTAATTCAATGCTCATAATGCATGAGATGAGCAGCCATACTGTATAATGCAAAATAAGGCAACAGCTTGCTGTTCGTTACAAGAGGGTGTGGGGCTATTGGCTGACTGCCTGAATGAGAACAGAGGAGTAATTTACCGGATGGCAGCCAGTGACTTTTAAGACTTCCACAGGGATCGTTTCAGGGAGCATAACTATTCATGTTATGCATTAATCATTTACGAAAAAGGAACAGAGAGAATTGTAGTTACATTTGCAGTTGACAAAAAGGTAGGTCGAAAGACAGATCGTGTCAAGAAAGCCGGGAGGTTTCATAAGAACTTGGGCAGGCTCGGAGAGTAGGCAAAGAAGTGGCAAATATGGGATGGCAAATAAAATATGGGATGTGTCAGGTTATGCAGTAAGTGAGGAAGAAAGCAGGTCTCGACTAATTTCTGTATACGGACAACCTTTAGAAATCTGAAGCACAAAGGTACTAGGGAGTCCAAGGTCAGGCAGGTTCAGTTCCCAATAAGGAAGGAAAATGCAATTTTATCATTTATATCAAGAGGCCTCGAATACAAGAGCGGAGATATCCATTTCAGGGTTTATATAGCTGTGGTCAGACCGCATTCAGAAGATTGAAAGTTAGGCCTGATATCTAAGGGTAGACTCAGAGTCAAACAGCACTTGAACAGACCATTCACTCCATATACACCATGCAGAATATATTGTCAAATGAAAATAGATCAGCCTGCCTGCGTTTGGCCCATATACCTCGAATATATTCCTAATCAGTTACTTATTCAAATGACTTTTAAACAATTTAACTGAACCTGCATCCATCACTTCCTCTAGCGGTTCATGGCACACACTGTCCTAAGTTTCAAAACAAAGCTGTCCCTCATATCCTTTACAAATCTTCCTCCTTGTACCTTAAAAATGTACCCCTAGTTACAATCACCCTCACATTTGATATTAATCTTATTTATGCTCCTTGTGATTTGACAAATCTTAATCAGGTCAAATCTCGAAGTCATTTGCTCCGGTGAAAAAATACAGCAGCCTATTTTTACAACAGAAGCCATCCATTCATGACATCATCCTGATAAATACTTTCGGAACACTTCCAATTTAATACAATCCTTCTCATAACAAGTAAACCAGAACTGTACACAATATTCCCGGGAATGTGCTGGCATTGGAGAGGGTCCAAAGAAGGTTTATAAGAATCATCCTGGGAGGAAAAAGGCTTACCATAAAATGGAGCAGTTGAAGACCCTGGTTCTGTATTTGATGGAGTTTAGAACTTTGATTGGAATTTAGACAATACAGAGAGTCGTTACTAAAGTGGCTGTGGAGAGGTTTTTCAACGGTTAGGAGAGATTAGGATCCGAGGCCCAGCCTCAGAGAGAAAGGATGGACATTTTGAAGTGAGATGCTTCTGCCAGAGGCTAGTGATTCTTTGGAACTCCTTGCCGTAGAGGGCTGTGGCGCTAAATGTTATTGAGAATTTTGAAGACAGACACTAATATGTCGCTGAATAATGAGGGGGCCAACATTTACAGGAGATGGCAGAAAGTAGAAGAATGAGGTTAAAAAACACATCAACCAAGACCTATGTTGGAGAGATCCCGATGGGCTGAATGGCCGAATTCTGCTTCTTTAGCTTGTGGCTTTATAGTTATAGTTATTGCAGGTGACTTCAATCTGCCCATTGATTGAGCAAATCAGATCCGTAACAATACTATGAAGGAGACATACTTGGTGGATGTATGAGATGGTTTTCTGGGGCCATACATTGAAGACACAAATGGGTGACCGAGCATGCTCCATTATGAACTGTTTACTGGCAATTGGTGGGCTAGCTTATTTGGCTGGGCAACTAGATTGTGATGAAGAATGACAGCAACAGCGTGTGTAATTTTCTTGTACCGGCTCCATGAAGTTACTGCATTCTCAATTTTGCGCCTTGCCTGAGGCACAGCGACTCTTAAAGCTCCATCAGTCTACTCGCGCAATCACTCTGTCTCTGTAATGAGAGAGCAGGATTGGGAATATGGCAACTTTGATTTCAAAGCTTTATTTGTAGAAATGACAAGGAATAATTTTCAATCCACCTGTGTTAGATTGTGTTCCGTAATGGAAGAGTGAAGAACACAGTCAGTTAACTCTTCATTAAGATGTAGAGTGATACAGCTGTCTAGATTATGATACAGCTGTCTAGATTATGAGCCGAAATCTAAATAGAAGAAATGACACTGATGTGAAGCAGGAACTGCAACTGCTTCTCACTCCTGTCTGACAAAAAGAAAACGGAAACGTGGCCAGGTCATGACCTACAATGGATATTAGGGCATAGTACTGCACTCAAGGAAGATGCTTACGAAGTGGCTGAAAATAGCAGCAGACATTAAGACTGAAGGCAGTTCCGGTATCAGCACAAGACGACGAAATAATTAATGCAGAGCGAAAAATTCCGCTTAAATGTAAGCTTCAGAGAAACATATAATGAACTGTTAAAGCTCCTGAAGGTGTATGAAGGGAGAAAAAAAACGCTTATTGGAAAAAAAACCCTTACAATGAGAAAAAGAGGATGTTATCTTGTGGGATAAATATATGGCATACCTTTCAAACATGTATATTGGTTCTGTCATCACAAATGATAACACAAGTAATATTCCTAAAGTACTGGGAAGAAAAAGAAAGGGAGGAATTGAAGGAAGTCAATATTATCAGGAAGATGTTGTTGTGGAAATTGATGTGATTAAAAGACAATAAATTCCATCAACTGCGAATCAAACAACACTGTAGTTAAAGTCACCCTAAATGCAGTGAATGCGTTGTGTAACTAGTTTGTGGAGTATAAGTAGAGCAAATTAATTGTCATATTTCAATATTCTATCGACTCTGAAACATTATCTATGGATAGGTGTTCAGTTAATGTGACCCGACTATTTCCAAAAGGAAGTAGTGAGAAAACAGGGAATGTCAGACAAGTTAGCCTTACACTGGAAAACAGTAACTGGATTGGAGACAGTCAGCATAAATTTAATAACTAAAATCGGAAAACAGATCTCGTCTTCTTGTACACAAATCGCTGAACGAAAGCATGCAAGCGCAGCAGCAGGTGAGGAAGACAAACGGTGTGTTAGCCTTTGTACTGTGAGGATTTGAACACAGGAGCAGAGATGACTTACTGAAATTGTGCTGGGTCTTGTTGAGACCACAACCTAGAGTGTTGTATGCAGTTTTGGAATCCTGACATGATAAAGATGTTCTCCGTACGGAGACTGCACAACAAAGGTTTACTAGACTGATTTATGGCTTGACAGGAGTGATGTATGAGGAAAGAATGGGTTCGTGAGGATGAAAATCACTCAAGTTTAGAATGATTAAGTAGAATGCCAAAGAATCGAATAAAATTCAAAAGGTACGAACAAGGTAAATGAGGGAAGGATGCTTTCAATGGCCATGGCGTCCATAACATCGGGGGTGGAAAGGTGGCGTCACTTCTAAGAATATGGGGTAGTCCATTTAAGACTGAGATGATGATTTTATTTTTTAATCAAAGACTGGTCACTCTGTGGAATTTGCTGCTCCAGAAAGTAATTAAAGCCAGAACGTGGAATGTTTACAAGATGAAGATGTCTATAATTTTGAGGGTAAGAGGGATCAAAAGGTACAGGTCTAGAGAGGTAGCAGGTTACTGTGCGAAATGAGCAGCCACGTTCAGATTGAGTTATGGAGAAGGATCACACATCACAACAAGCAAGCCTTGTTCTGATTTTACAAATGTCCATTCTGTTAAACGTGGGATATGAAAACCAGATGTCTTGAACTGACATAGATATCAGTAATTTATCATCTAGATTACAAAAATAATCCTGTAAACCCTTACCAAACAGCAATTGGGGAGCAAATTTAGCACAGAACTTCAGCAGTTCGAGGATGTGCAAAGTGATTTTTGATGTTCGTACAGTGGCTGCTCTGACTCTCAATTTCAATCCAGTTCACAAATTACTGAATGTTCTGACAAAAGCGAAACAGTATGTATGAAATAATTAAACGTCTTTAAAACGTTACTGATACTGGGTGGAGGGAGTGGTAAGTTAGGATGGGAAATAGGAACAGTGAGTAAAATAACAGGTTTTTTTTGGTGTTGGGATTGGCAACGGAAGACCCCAAATTCCAATTACCCCGCGATCCGCTAGCCTGCTCAGGAGTCCTGTCCCTCCACTTCCTGCTGTATTCTTTCCGTCTCTGTCACATTTAAAGGTAAGGAGTAGAGGTATTCATGGCGTACACTTTCCCGTCCATCTCAGTCACTAATAGACACCCAAGCGTCTCCCAAAAACACCAGATAATAATGGACCACAGCAATGATTTAATACAATATCATTTATTTTCAGCTCTATTCACACTAAAGATAGATAAACCAACAGTGACCTGATAAATTAAAATAAAACAAACCAAAATAAAACTGAGCCAGGAATAGCGGGCGCTGACTTGGCCTGTTTTTGGGTCCAGAATTATATAATGACCAAACATGAAACCTCTAACTGGGCTATTGCACCTGGCGCTTCCTTCCCCTTGAGCCCTCACTCACTGACTGTCGATTGGAGACAACAACTTATCGTTCCAATGATCACTCGCCGCGAGTTTACTCACACTTCATGTTAACCCTATGCATGCTGCAGGACCCATCCCAACTGTTGACGGATAATGGCCAACAGCGAAGAAGCGGCAGCCCTACAGGACCAAGCTGGAGGCACTGGTCCTCCAACCAATCAGAGAAACTCCTGGGAGCCCTGATAAATCAGGGAATGCTGTTGGGCTGAATTAAGCTATGTAGAACTTCCAAACATCAACACTCAATCAAACGTCGCTTGAAAGATTCTTCAAGTTCCAAAGACAATTGTTAATGGTGACTCTGTTCCCTTTCCTGCAAGCGAAAGTGAGGACTGCAGATGCTGGAGATCAGATTCAGATTTGGAGTGCTGCTCGAAAATCATTTCATGTGGCATTTGAGGAGCATGCACATTGAATTTCAGGCATGCAGCCTTCATCAGTAACCTTTCACGCAGCCAATTTATGATCAATATTGCTACTTTCAATTATATTCCTTCATCCCCAGGTTTCATGGACAGCGGGATCACAGAACGTTTGCCATTTTCTCCCCCAATCTACATTTATCTCATCGTTTTGGATTATCATCATCAAGTCTTCTTCTTACCTCATCAAAAACATCGGCAGACAGTTCACCACAAATTTCTATGAACAATTCTATTTTAGCTTTCCTGACTGAAACACATATTTCTGCACGTGGCACCTCATTTTGTCTGGTTTGACCGTTTGTAACATGTTTCATACAGCTTTGTACGGTTGTCCTGTCAGTACCGAATTAATTCACAAAACGTTTCTCATGGCAAACTAAAAGCGTGCAGCCCTTTTAAAGATGAGGAAACGTGTCTGAATGAGTATGACTTGAGCATTAGTTATTGTGAATACAAAGTAAAGACAATCAGGTTGTGATGGTATTGACCTCGACCACACTTTCAGAAGCTGCCAGACAAGTTGAATATTTTCAGCGTTTTCTATTTTTTTTTCATTTTTATCAGATTGCCAGTACTTCGCTTCTGCACTTGTTCTTGGAACGAAAGGGATGAAAAGTTGTGGGTCGAAAGCAGGAGCAGTTGCCTCTTCAGTGATGCAACTCCCAGCTCTTCCTCTGCTTTTGTAGTTTTGTGAAAACACTAACTGGCTTTAATATTGGATTTTAATGATAATCTAGGAGTTTGAATGCTACACTTTTTGCCCAAATATGGAATTTAATAAATCAGATAATTTTTTATCAATTTCACAATTTATGTGTGTATGTTCAGATCATAATTTTTGACCAGGAGTGCAACATGACCTCATGGCTGTGAAACTCAACCCCTCTCCCAATAAATCTAACACAACGTGCTCCTTCCCAACAAACCTATCAAATTGTTTGGTAACTTGCAAAGTTTTATGCACATTAGCATCGAAATCTCTCTGCTTACCTAAACTTTCAACAATTTAACTTTTAGCCCAGAACTCTTTATTCTTGTTGTTCCTTCCAAAGTGAATGACCATACATTTTCCCACATTAATCTCTATTCGCCACCTCCGAGCTCAGCTCTGCACATTGTACATGTCCCACTGCAACGTGCAGCAGCATTTGACACAGTTGATAACTCCATCGAACTTCCTGCCTTTGGCAAATTTACTGACCAATCATTCCATGTCCTAATCTAGGTTATTTATACAAATCACAAACTGCAGTGGATCCAATAAACAACCTTCTGGTATACCATTAGTTTCTGAACTCTATAACGAACATTTCCTATAAACTAACCACTTTGTCTTCTTTCAGCTCGCCAGTTTCTGATCCAAACAGCTAAATAACCATCAATCGTATGCCTGCCTATTTTATGCAATAGCGTACCGTGGGGAATATTATCAATACCTTCATGAAAACCATATCCACCATTTAAATCGCTTCACCCTCATCCAGCTATCTGCTCACATCCTCAAAGAGCTCAATAAGGTTCGTGAAGCATAAACTACTCTTCACAAAATCGAATTGACGATCCCGAATCAACTTCTTCCATATTAGATAATCATAAGTCCTGTATCTCATAACCTTTTCCAAAACTTTGCCTACAAGTAAACAAATGCTCATTGTTCTACAATTACCGGAGATTTCTCTCCTCCACATCTTGGAGAAGGGGACAATATTTGTTAAATTTGTGTCTTCTCACGCTAATCACGTAGACACAGGCGACACTTAGTTCATAGTTAAACGTTCAGCAATCTCCACCCCACGATTCCCAGAGAATCCTTGGATACATCCCATCAAGCCTAAGGGACAGGACTATTTTCACATTTTCAAGAATTGCCAACACAAAATACCTACGAACATCTATTTCATATATTCCAATGGGTTATATCTCAATATTCTCCATGACATCATTCTCTATTTTCATTTGTGACGCTGATGATAAATATTAATTCAGTGCCTTTCCTTTCCTCGGACTCTACGGACAACAGTTTTTGACAGGTCCTAATCGTTCCTAGTTATTCATTTGTTCCTGAAATGCCAATAAAAAGCTTCAGGTTTTCCCTCCATCCTGCCAGCTGAAGACTTCTCATGTCTTAGCTCGACTTTTCTCTCTCTTTAGGTCTTTCATGGCGAGTTTTTAATTCACAAACACCCGATCTGAGCCTGAACATCTCATTTTTACATTAGCCTCCTTCTCTGTCGTGACAAGAGATTCAACTTTTTCAGTACACACTGCTTCCTGACACAACCACACATGCCCTGCATGACGCATGCATACTTATCAAAGGCACGCAGTAGCTCCTCCAGAAACAAGCTCCAGAATCCAGTTGGACCCAACACCTGCAGTTAATTTCTCTATCTTATGCATCCTAACTCTTCCCTCATTACCTTTCTCCCAGCAATACCACTTGCACTGCAATATAAACCTGTTCCTATCACAAAAGTGCTCACTTTCCTCCAAATCGAACCCAGTGCCAAATCCAATGTGACTTTGCTTCTTGTTGGCCTGTCTATATGCTGGGCCAGGAAACCCTCCTGCACACATTGGGCAAAAAATCACCGATCAGATTTACTCAAAATATAACCGTTCCAATCAATATTTGGAAAGTTAAAGTTACCCAGAACAACTACCCAGTTATTTTCGCTCCTATCCGGATTCATCTTTGCGATCAACTTCTCTATATCTCTGGAATGATCCAGTGGGCTATTGAAATCTCCATTCATAGTGACGTCTCCTTTACTGAGTCTAACATCAGATCATTCCAGCTCAGTAGACTCCGTAGACTGCTCATCAAATATCGTTTCTGCTAATGTAATGCTGTCATTGGCTAATCATGCCACACCTCACCCTCTTTCACCACCTTCCTTGTTGTTACTGAAAAATCGAGACAGCGGCACCAGGAACACACAGCCCTTTCACTGCTCAATTCATGTCTCTGAAATGGCCACAACTTCGAAATCCCAGTTAACAACCCATGCTATAAGTTCTCCTACATTATTCCAGATGTTCCTGGCGTTGACGTAAACACCCTGCAAACCATGTTCATCCTTGCCAATATATTCTTGCAAATCTGAAAACATATTTACGTCTTTACTACTGAAAACCTCGTGTACAATTGAGCTGCAATTCAGGTACCCATTCGGCTTCTGAATTCGTTTCACAAAGAGCATTAGCAAATTATTCCCCACCCCAACACCGCAGGATTTTGGTTCTTCTGTGGCTCAGGTGAAAACCATCCTATTTGTAGAGGAGCCACCTACTCCAGAGAGTAATACAATTGTTAAGGTATCCGAATCGCCCCCCCCCTCCCCCCGTACCATCCTGGTTGCCACATTTTCAAAAGCTCTGTCCATATTCTTCATCTCTGGACGATGTGTCATGGGTAACAAATCAGAGAGAACAACTCTGTTTGATCTGGATCGAAGATGTTACTGTAGTTCCCTGAATGTCTGCCTTACATCCACATGCCTTTCCTTATCTATGCTGTTGCTGCATATGTTCTTCCTGTAGAATGTGGGAGGTAAGAGTCACCAATAATATCACAGATATCAGCATCTGCGGGAAGTGCGTCCAAACCTAGTTCCCTGGAAAGTGTGTTCGGGAACTGATACTGGACGTTGGATCATTCAGGAGACTGAGGAAGTAATCGAAATTTATTATAGGCAGGCCATAACACCTCAGGTACAAAAAAAAGGTCGATGGGTTTCAGTTGGGAAACGAAAAGGGAACTGCCAGACAGTGCATGCATCCCCTGTGGCCGTCCTCCTCGGTTACAAGCATACCATTATTGATACTTTTGAGGGGGAATGACTTACCAGGGGTTAAACATGGGGTACAGGTCTCTCGCACATAGATTGACACTTTTGTCCAGAAGGGTAGGGGAGAGAGGAGACCTTATTTTTGGAGACATCATAGTGAGGCGGACAGATTACAGATTAAGTGGGGATGGGAAGCACTTCCGTTTGCTGTGTGGCCTCACAGCTCACAGGGTTTGTGATGTCTCGCATCGTGTTTTTGCGATCCTTAATAGGAGGGGGTAATATGGCCTGCCTATAATAAATTTCGATTACTTCCTCAGTCTCCTGAATGATCCAACGTCTAGTATCAGTTCCCGAACACACTTTCCAGGGAACTAGGTTTGGATGCACTTCCCGCAGATGCTGATATCTGTGATATTATTGGTGACTCTTACCTCCCACATTCTACAGGAAGAACATTCAATTGCCCGACCATCTATTCCCAACCATCTCAACTCTTATACACACAAACACCAACATTTACACAAATACATAAATATTAATGGGTGTGTGCATATAGGTGTGTGTACATACATTTAATCGTTGCAAAACTACGTTGAATAAAACATCTTTTACTCTAAAAATCTAACTTCTGATTTTGTTGGGTCTTCTGTCCTTGGGAAATGCCTCCGTTACTTACGAACAGTCAGAAATACTCCCCAGGAGAATATCCATCTCTCAATAGAGATTTCGAGGTGACGTTTGATATGGATTCTCTTTCTCATAACGCTGATCTTGCACTGTGTTATACTGTGGAGAAAGTGAAGATTGCAGATGTTGGAGACCAGAGTTGAAAAGTGTGGTGCTGGAAAAACACAGCAGGCCAGGCAGCAACCGAGGAGCAGGAGAATCAATGTTCCGTCATTAGCCCTTCTTCAGGAATTCCTGAATAAGGGCTTATGCCCGAAACGTCGATTCGCCTGCTCCTCGGATTCTGCCTGGCCTGCTGTGTTCTTCCAGCACCACACTTTTCAACTGTGTTATACTGTGGAAAGGACGCAGAGCTCGATTCATATTGTTGCAATTGCTGTATACTCATACCGGTTATTAAAACAAAGCAAAAAGAATGATACTAATCACATTGGGCATTTTGAATGTTGTTGGAAAAACTCGAAACGAAATGATAAAGTTTTTTTTATTTACTGCCGTGAAGCTTAGAGAATTCAAACACGAATATGTTTCAAGTCTTGTCACTCGATATCTTGGGGGAAGATGAGTGTGCAGCAAATGAACTCAATCACTTCTCTGTGATTACAGCGAAATGTCCAAGGCAACAAATAAAAATAAAGGTGCATTATATCGACAGATCAGTACAAACTCACTATGGTATAATTTCCCTTTGATTCTCGCCATCGTCTAATGGATTAGGTGAGTGAGGATATCAGGATCAGAATGGTAAACTGAGACGTTGCGAGATTCAATCCCACACTGTGGGTGTCACTTTGTATCGTAACCAGTTGGACTGAGCTAACGAGCTTTTCTTTAATGCTGAGTTAACACAAACAGTTCAGTTCTTATAGAATTTATAGAAGTTGACTTAGTTCAAGCTGCAAAACCGTTCCTAACAATCAGATATTCTCACCGTATGTCGTATTCAGTTGCAGGTGTTATAAAATTTCTTTCCAATTAACGTGAGCAAATGAGAGAGTGTGCACTGAACACAACCCCATCCCTGCAGCGCAGACTCTCTGTCCCGTTTAAATTCATTCTTTGTGTGTCTGTACGCACCTTTATACATATTTTAGAATTAGCTATTGAAACCACTTTTCTCTGGAAAGAATCATTCCCGATTTCAATAACTAGAAGGAAAACAAAACAAGCCTTGCTCCAAATTTTTCTTTATCATCCATCCCTCGTTTTGACGTTCTAAACTCTAGTTATAGATTCATCTGCCTGAGGGAAATTCATTCCTATTTATTGTCACAAATTTCACACCATCTGGAAAACATCCATATGGACACAACTGAGTTTTTCACACCACGTGTTCTATTGGTCTGTTCCACCACCCCATGAAACCCCGCCTTGTCTTTTCTAATGGCTTTATCCACCAGGACCTCAGTGGCTTCCTTTGCAATGTTTTAACCATTTGGCTTCATCGTCCTTCACTTTTGACTTTAAAGCCAGAGTCTGTTAACGGAAACAAAGGGGTGAACTAGCAGCAGACTGCCATTGGCGGACAGGCCCAGCCATGAAGTCTTGATGCTGAATGTATTCCTCCTGAGGCAGCCTGGCTTCCGGTGTTTTCCAGACCATGCCTGTTTTCTTTGGGTTCCCGTAGTTGTTTTGTCACTACGTAAGTAACAGAAGCATTAAGCCACTTCTGTGCACTTTTCCTCCCCACTGTTTCCCCGTTGCTCTACGGCTTCGACTGTCTCACGTTGTTCTTTCTGCCAATCTGGAGCATTAATTCCATCAGCTGCTTGCTATCCACATGTTCCTCGAAGGATAAATACAGAAGTGGAATTCAAAACACAAACAGATTGGCCCTGGAGTGAATGACTTCACGCTTTTTGATCAGACATAATTCCGAATAACAGTGAGGAAGCACGATCGGATGTTTGCTGCAGTATATGTGAGAAAGTGCAGCAAGGCCCACTGGCAAACAAGACTAGAGCTCAATCACTGTGCTGCGGATCCATGCGCGAATGTGTTCCTAATTTACTGACAAGAAAATGATGACCTCGAGCAGAACAAACTGCATGACCCGAGGTTTGTGATGAAACCAGAGTTTTGTGGTTTAAACTCCTGCTTGAAACCCCCTTGTTTGCTATAACACTTTGTCAGCTTCCCAATATCCCGTTATGCGACTGCGATCAAAATGTGCTTAAACTCCTTTCAGAGGAAAAGCTTTGAAGTTTTCATCATATGAAAGACATGATGCAGTATTGATATACTTCACTGCCGTTGATTTCAACTCGTATCCCAGTTTTTCTACATCACTTGGTGAGTAACTCCTTTCCTAACAGCATTCTGCGATCTCCTGAGTGAAGAGATTTCATGCTTTATGGCCTTGATACATGAGGTTTCAGGCGCCAGACATGAAACAGTTAAAATCGAGCATGATCAAAATGTTGGAATTCGAGGTATGGTAGATGTCTGAGTGTGCTTTTTTAAAAAAAGAAATAAAATCTTGGTGTCGGGTTCGCTGGCTGAGTTGGCATTTATTTACCATCACTAATTGTTCTTGAGTGGGCTGTAGGACATTACAACGATAGATGGAGCGGAGACAGTATAAATATTTGAATAAAATGATGAAAACTTTGAGAATTAGCTGAGCGGTGATCGATGAAGAACCCCTGTTGCGGATACTCCTACGTGCAACAGAGTAGTTCGAAAACGTCAGGATTGCATCATTGGGTGAACAACCTGCAAACCCTTACCTTTCACTATGTGTGAGCCTGTGTGGAAAGATAAAGCTGCAAAGGCAGCAGCACACGGTTGGGAAAATGGGCGGTGGTAAAAACCTCATTCAAATAAGTTACAATATAACACAGAACAGCGATCAAACACACGCATGAATAGAGGCAGAGGAAGCTTGACCAGAGTAGAGAGGGAATGGGACAGGATGGATGGAAGGGCATCACGATAGTGTAGTCCGAAGGAATGGAAGAGAGTGAGCTGCAGGAGAGCAGAGATGTCGAAGAGCCGCACGATGTTAATGAGGTGAAGTATGTCTCCATAGTCATGACGTAACTGGTTCACACTCAGACAATTGTCAAGGATAAGACTGAGTCAGTGGTGAGGCAATTTCTCCACCAATGTGGCCGATGCTGCGCCCCAGCTCTTCTCATCCACTTCCAGCAACTCCACACTCAAGACCCACCCCTCCATCTATGAAAAAGGCAGAATCCCCCAGTCATCACCTTTCACCACACCAAACTCCATTGATATCGTATCATCCTTCGCCATTTCCGCCATTTGCTAACAGGCGCCACCAGCAGATATGAACTTCCCTCGCCACGTCTAGCTGCTTTCTGTGAAAATCATTCCCTCCGTGACTCCCTTGTCAGGTCCACGCCACGCACCAAACCACCCTCCCCTCGAGGCACCTTCCCACTACATGACAGGATTTGCAAAATCCACCCACACCTCCGCCTTTAACTCCGTCCAAAGACTCAATGGATTCTTCCACATCCATCAGAGATTTTCCTGCATTTCCGCACATGACATTTACTCTATCCGTTGGTCCCAATGCAGTCTCCTCTACATTTGGGAGACAGAGTGCCTAATTGCAGAGTGCTTCAGAGAACAACTCCGGAACTCCCACACCAGACGACATCACTGCCCTGTGGCCGAACACTTATCCATCTTATCCCAGATCTAATGTTCCAAGTTGGCACGAATCTCATGATGTTTCCTATCTGTCGATCTTCCTTCTCGCCGATCCGCTCCACCCTGCTCTCCGACCTATCACCATTACCCCACCTCAACCCACCTATCACACTCTCAGCTACCATGCTTCCTCCTATTTGTCTCTCTACCGCCTCGGCTCACAAACCTCGTTCTAAATGAAGGTCTCTTGCCTGAAACGTCGATTCTCCTGCTCCTCGGATGCTGGCTGTCCTGCTGTGCTTTTCTCAGACCACGCTTTCTTCTCAGTGGCGAGGCAGTGGATTTGTGTTGGGGATTGAAGTCACAGCCTCACTTTTGCATGATTCAATTGTAGGAAATGTCTGCTCTAACGGACAGGATGTAAGACAAGTGTCCGGACAGTGTTTGACCTCGAGCGAACAGGGCGTTGATGGTGTTCACATCCACCTGTTGACCTTCTCTTTCTCAGTAGTGGAGGTTGTGTGTATGAATGATTCTGGCAGAATTCCGGTCAAACAGCTGGTATCTAAATACCTTAACTTCAATCCCTATTTTCAGACAGATTCCAGCGTCTATGAGAGACTCTTTCTCATTTTCTGGATTTTTAAAAATTGTATAAAATCAATTTCGCAGTATATTATAAGGGGAAGATTAAAAAAAGTCTCTCCACCATGATCTGATCAAATCGAGCATTTTATCCGAAATAGAACTTGATCAGAGATTGAACATGGGATGAAAAGGCTCTGATTACAGTGGGAGAGAATCTTTCACTTGTTGTGTGTGTGGACAAGGATTCTGCTATCATCAGAGCTCACAAACTACAACTGCAGTCATACTTAGGAGAGACTGTAGACATGTGAGGAATAAATTCTCCATCTGAGCTTGAACCCCATGAAAGCAATTATACTCTGGAACATGCTCTGTGTGTGGGAAGGCATACACTCCTTCTCTGGCCTGCTGCGACACGTGATCGATCACAATGAGGAGGAATCATCTCAATGTCTGGATTGCGTAAAATGCTTTAAAACGCCCGTTGATTGGATTATCCAACACCATGCTCATACTAATAAGAAATCCTTTATTGCTCCAGACTTTGGAAAATATTAATGCAGTTAATGCATGGGAAATGTGCTAACACGAATGAGAGTACTTTAAAACTTCTGGGGACCTGACGTCCAATCCACGTGCTCACCCGGAAGACAGACATCTTCAATTCCACAACTGTGGGACGTGCTGCAAATGTCCGTGCGACATGAAGTGACATCAACATTATTAACAGGTCTTTTCAACATCCAGAGTGGGAAGTGCTGCAAATGTTCCTGGTGCTGACATGGCATCAATGTGTTCACAAAGAAGATACATTTTAAATGCTCAGACTGTGGGAATCACTGTACAAGTTCCTTGGGATCGCTTAATTGTGAACGTCTTCAAATTGAGGAGAGACCTATCAAATATCTAATGTGAGGTATGTGCTCCCTGTCTCTGCAGGACTGATGTTCCATCGATATTTTCACAAAATGAGAGACATTTCAATGGTTTTCATTGTGGGACTAGGTTCAGGCGATTATCTCAACTCTCAGTACGCCAGCGAGTTTGCAGTGGGCAGAACATATTTACATGCTTCACTTGGAAAAAATTGTTTGCTCACTCATCGACCCTGCTGAGACAGGAGAGAGATCCAGTGGGGGAAGGAAATCACTCTCTCATCGAACATAGAAAAATACAGCGCAGTACAGGCCCTTTGGCCGTCAATGTTGCGCCGATCCAAGCCCACCTAACCTACACTAGCCCACTATCCTCCATATGTCTATCCAATGCCCGTTTAAATCACATAAAGAGGGAGAGTCCACCACTGCTACTGGCAGGGCATTCCATGAACTCACGACTCGCTGAGTAAAGAATCTACCCCTCACATCTGTCCTACACCTACCACCCCTTAATTTAAAGCTATGCCCCCTCTTAATAGCTGACTCTATACGTGGAAAATGGTTCTCACGTTCAACCCTATCTAAACCCCTAATCGTCTTATACACCTCTATCAAGTCACCCCTAAACCTTCTTTTCTCCAATGAAAACAGCCCCAAGTGCCTCGGCCTTTCCTCATACGATCTTCCTACCATACCAGGCAACATCCTGGTAAACCTCCTCTGCACCCGTTCCAGTGCCTCCACATCTTTCCTTTCGTATGGCGACCAAAACTGCAGACAATACGCCAGATGCGGCCGCACCAGAGTCCTATACAACGGCAACTTCACCTCAGGTCTCCGGAACTCAATTCCTCTACCAGTACACCATATGCCTTCTTCACAGGACCATTTACCTGGGTGGCAACTTTCAGAGATCTGTGTACATGAGCACCAAGATCCCTCTGCTCATCCACACTATCAAGTATCCGACCATTAGCCCAGTACCCCATCTTCTTGTTAATCTTACCAAAGTGAATCAGTTCACACTTAGCTAAATTGAACTCCATTTGCCACCTTTCTGCCCAGCTCTGCAACTTATCTGTATCACGCTGTGACCTGCCACATCCTTCCTCACTGACAACAACTCCACCGACTTTCGTATCATAAGCAAACTTGAACACCCAACCTTCTAGCCTCTCCTCCAGGTCATTTATAAAAATGACGAACAGCAATGGTCCCAAAACAGATCCTTGTGGAACACCGCTAGTCACTGCACTACAAGATGAACCTTTACCATCAACTACTACCCTCTGTTTTCTTCCAGACAGCCAATTCCTAATCCAAACGTCCAACTCACCCTCAATGCCATACCTCCGTATTTTTTGCAATAGCCTACCATGGGGAACCTTATCAAACGCCTTACTAAAATCCTTTTCCAGCACATCTACCGCTTTACCCTCGTCCACCTCCTTAGTCACCTTCTCAAAGAATTCAATAAGGTGTGTGAGGCACGACCTGCCCTTCACAAAACCACGCTGAATATCCTTGATCACATTATTCCTATCCAGATGTTCATAAATCTTATCCCTTACAATTCTCTCTAAGACTTTGCCCACAACAGAAGTGAGACTCACCGGCCCATAGTTACTAGGTTTATCCCTACTCCCTTTCTTGAACAAGGTAACCACATTTTCTCTCCTGCAGTCTTCTGGCATTATTCCTGCAGTTAACGAGGACATAAAAATCAAGGTCAATGGGTCTGCAATCTCCTCCCTTGCTTCACAGAGAATCCTAGGATAAATGCCATCAGGCCCAGGGGACTTATCTATTTTCACACTTCCCAGAATTTCCAACACCTCTTCCCTACATACCTCAAAGCAATCCATTCTTATTAATTGTGACTCAATATTAACATCAGCAACAACATACCTCAACTGCGAATGGATTTGTTGTTCATGACATTCAGGGCGGAAAGCAAAGTTTTAACATTTTAGATAAATGTCAAACAAATCAATTTTGGATTGAATAATGTAGGAGAGGTCAATGTAAGGATGGGATTACGTAGTACTTGTGGAGTCTCTGGTGTTAGGGGCAAAGTACTGGCATGGCTTGAGTTTTGGTTGACTGGCGGAAGGCAGTCAATTGGGTGAAGTGGAATTTTCCAGAATTGTTAATCCATTTGCAGAATACGCAATGACAGGTGGATGGACAGATTGCATTGAAGAGGTGGATAGGCTGCAGAATGACGTGGACGGGCTGCGTGCTTGTATAAAAATGTTGCAGGTCGAACACTGTTTGAAAGAGAGGTCATAAAGTGATGGAATGATTAGAGCCCTCGACCATTTTTTGACGGGGAAAGGCTTCAGCGACCTACAGTTTAAAGGCACTTGAGAGATCAAGTTGAGGTTTCTCTTATGTTTAACATGCAGGTTCTGTTGGCTGTGAGGAGGGTAAATGCAATTTCAGCATTCATTCACGCGAGTTAAAAAACAACCACAGAGGTTTGCAACAGACATGATAAGACGTTCTCGTCAGATGCATTTGGATAATCGGGAGTAGCGTTTGGACCCATGTCTAAGGGAAGATATATTATGAGTTGTGGATAGGAGGTTAACAATGGCTGACTCAGTGGTGAGCACCGCTGTCTTCCATCCTCAGCGACACTTGTTCAATATCATCTTCGGGCAACTGTCTGCAGCTTGCAATCATTCCGGGAATGTCTGCGATTCCTCAACACAGGAAAGATATGACGTCATTTGGCCATGGGAAATGCAGAGTTACACGCATTGGGTAGAGGTGTGAGTTTGAGTAAAATTATCTTCCCATGTTTCATGGGTTCTTCTTGGGCTGAATTGCCTGTTCCCACATTGTCGTGATTCTATTAGAACTTCTTTGATCGCAGGGTTGAAGGACTTGCCGTCTCAGAACTTATTTATTTTTAAAAAAAATCACAGTACCCATGTAAACATGCGGTCTCAAGTCAATCTCTTGAAAAATATAAGGCGTGGAGGAGCGTTCTTCAAAGAAATCATGAAGGCAAAATGAGCATATTAGATCGCATAGTGCACAAAGTTAAGGATAATCGAAAGAGATTTTATAATTACATTCAGAGCTGGTGACCAAATAGGATTCCAGAAAGATGTCGGAACTCACATCTGTCTTGGACCTCAGCAGATGGGAGAGATATTAAATGTTCATTTCACATTGGTTTATACCGTGGAGAGCAAAATGGCGGCTACAAACAATGATGTTTTGAAAATAATTCGCATTGAAATGAAGAAGTTCCGGAGGACTTGGAAAATATATAGTCGGATATTTCTCTGGGATCTGATCTCATGAACCCAGGGCTTTGTGGGAAATCAGGGAAATAAACTGTTGGGCCCTTGTTAGAAATATTTTCATCATCTATTACTGCGAGTGATGTGCCAAATAATTTGGGGGTGGTTTTGTTGAGGAAGGGATGAATGGAGAAAACTGAAAACCAT
This sequence comes from Chiloscyllium punctatum, assembly GCF_047496795.1. Taxonomy (NCBI): domain Eukaryota; kingdom Metazoa; phylum Chordata; class Chondrichthyes; order Orectolobiformes; family Hemiscylliidae; genus Chiloscyllium; species Chiloscyllium punctatum. The sequence goes on from NC_092766.1 coordinate 74,745,830, forward strand.
AGACCTGTGAGGCTGGCGAAGCTCGGGGCAAATTTGTTGGAAGCAATTCTGAACAGTAGGATTTATAAGCATTGGAGAGACGAGTAATGAATAGGGATAATCAGTATGGTTTCATGCGAGGTAATTTGTGTCTCACAAACATGGTTGGTTTTTTTTAGGACTTAACCAATAATATTGATGAGGACTAAGTTGTCGGCATTGTTCAGCTGGACTTTAATAAATCCTTTTAAAAGGTTCCACGTGGACGATTAATTTTTAAAGTTAGATCACATCGAATTCAAGGTGAGCTTTCCGATAAGAAATAAAAATTAATTTAATAGTCGTTCGCTGGGAACGGTGGTGGAGGGTAATTTTCAGACTGGAGGACCTTTACCAGCTGCGTTCAACAAGAATCAATGCTGAGCCCACTTCCCTTTTTACATTCATACAAATGATTTAGATTAAAATACAGAAAGCATGATCAGTGAGTTTGTCGATGACATCAGGATTGATAGTAGAGTGGACAGTACAAAAGGTTATGTCAGATTTTAAAAAAAGGTTTTCTTGTCAGATCAGTTTCTCTGTCCTCGATATTTAAAAGTGTAGAAGAAATGGATCATTCGTCCACCATGCAGCGCAGGTCATCAGACGTCCATATATTCTTGTCCCAGTTTGTAGCATTTGGCACATAAGCTGACGTGTTTTGATGTTTCCAGTTCAAATGTCAATGATATTCTTTCTGTGATCTTAAATGACACAACAACGGGACTGAAATTTGACACGGTCATACTGCGTTGTAACCCCGTTGAGGAAATTATTTTCATGTTCAGTCATAGAGACAGACACACCAGCACACCCCCGACAGTGACTGAGCCGTCAGCATTATGTGTTTCAAGTCTGAAAGTTTCTTTGGAAAAAGGAAGCTTCACGTGCAAGACTAGCCAATTCAACAGAAAATGTGAACTGTTGCTGCGAGCTGGGGTATGAAATGGAAACTGAGTGGAAATAGTCCAACAAACTGCTCGTGTGTAACTTTAAATTTCCAAATTCCACCCAAACATTCCCTGCGACTCCTGTGATCTGACAGGATAGCGTTCAGCAGACATTTACCACTAAAAACAACCGACACACGCAAACTCGAAGCACTTTCAAGTCTCGTACCTTCCTGTTATTGTCCCTGCCCCATTTCCAACGTCCTCTGAACATCCAACTCCGTGCTCAATGAGCTGCTTGATACAAACAGAGACAGGTAATGCAGGCAATCGTTATCTCGAAAGCAGAGCCAGGAAATGTAAGACACAAGGGCTTGCACACGGCTGGGTAATGTGACGCAACGATGTCATCTTCCTGATTATCCTGTGCACTGATTCCAGTTATTACCAATGGAAATTTCCCAATGGATGCCGTGACTGGCAGACAGATCAGGACAGAGTAGTTTATTCCCTTCATAGCTCAGGGACATTTTGCAAACAATTTACTCTTACTTCACAAACTTCACATACAGTTATATCCAACTGTTGAATGCAAGGCGTTCTGCACCTTTCCTACTCACTGCGAGAAGAACCTACCTCGGCATCGATCAGTCTCAACTTTAAACTGTGTGCCCTTGTGTCAACCATTACCATTTGAAGAATAAATTCCTTCATTGTCCACCTTAACCAAACCTCTGATCATTTTGTGTGTCTCTGTTATATCACCTCTCAAGCATCTTAACTCTATCTTAAACAACCTCAAGTCCCTCAGTCTTTCCTCCTAAGACGTACCCTCCATACAAGACAGCATCGTACTAAATCTCCTCTCCACCCTGTCAAATGCTTGCACATCCGTCCTATGATGTGGTGACCGGAACTGTACGCAACTTCACAAGTGCGGCCACGTCAGAGAATTTCTGGAGTGCAACATGACCTCATGGCTGTGAAACTCAATCCCTCTCCCAATAAATCTAACACAACGTGCTCCTTCCCAACAAACCTATTAACCTGATTGGTAACTTTCAGAGTTTTATGCACATTAACACCGAAATCTGTCTGCTCACCTAAACTTCCAAGAATATGACTTTTAGCCAGAACTCTTTCTTCTTGTTGTTCCTTCCAAAGTGAATGACCACGCATTTCCCCAAATTAATCTCTATTTGCCACCTCTGAGCTCAGCTCTGCACATTGTACATGTCCCACTGCAACCTGCAGCAGCATTGTACACAGTTGACAACTCCATCGAGCTTCGTGCCATTTGCAAATTTACTGACCAATCATTCCATGCCCCATTCGAGATTATTTATACAAATGACAAACCGCAGTGGATCCAATAAACAACCTTCTGGTATACCATTAGTTACTGAACTCCATAACGAACATTTCCCATGAACTAACCACTCTGGCTTCTTTTAGCTCGCCATTTTGTTATCCAAACAGCTAAATAACCATCAATCCTATGCCTGCATATTTTAAGCATTAGCGTACCATGGGGAATATTATCAGTACTTTCGTGAGAACCATATCCACCATTTAAATCGCTTCACCCTCATCCACCTATTTGCTCACATTCTCAAAGAGCTCAATAAGATTTGTGAAGCACAAACTACTCTTCACAAAATCGAATTGACTATCCCGAATCAAGTTCTCCCTTATTAGATAATCATAAATCCGATCTCTCATACCCTTTTCCAAAACTTTACCTCCAACAAAACAAAGGCTCATTCTTCTACAATAATCGGAGATTTCTCTACTCCTCATCTTGGAGAAGGGTACAATATTTGCTAAATTTGAGTCTTCTCGCGCTCATCACATAGACACAGACGACACAAAGTTCATAGTTAATAGTTCAGCAATCTGCACCCACGATTCCCAAAGAATCCTAGCATACATCCCATCAAGCCCAAGGGACAGGACTATTTTCACATTTTCAAAAATTACCAACACAAAATACCTACGAACATTAATTTCATATATTCCAATGGGTTGTATCTCAATATTCTCCATGATATCATTCTCTATTTTCATTTGTGACAGTGATGAAAAATATTCATTCAGCGCCTTTCCTTTCCTTGGACTCCACGGAAAACTTCCCACTCCAGTTTTGGACAGGTTCGAATTGTATCGTAGTCATTCATTTGTTCCTGAAATGCCAATAAAATGCTTCAGGATTTTCCTACATCCTGCCAGCCAAAGATTTTCTCTGTGCCGTCTTAGCTCAACTTTGCTCACTCTTTCGGTCGTTCGTGCCGAGTTTTCAATTCTCAAGCACCCGATCTGAGCCTGAACATCTCATATTTACATCAGCCTCCTTCTCCCTCTTGACAAGAGGTTCAACTTTTTCAGTAGACACTGCTCCCTGGCTCGACCACACATTCCCTGCATGACGAACACATACTTATTAATAGCACGCAGTAGCTCCTCATTGAGCAATCTCCAGATTTCAGTTGTACCCAACACCTGCAGTTTATTTCTCCATCCTCTGCATCCTAACTCTTCCCTAATCTCCCTTCTCCCAGTAATACCACTTGTCCTACAATGTAAACCTGTTCCAATCTCAAAAGTCACACTTCCCTCCAAATCGAACAAATGGCTTCCATCATTACCCAGTACCAAATCCAATGTGACTTTGCTTCTTGTTGGCCTGTCCATATAATGGGTCAGGAAACCCTCCTGCACACATTGGACAAAAATTCACCGTTCAGATTTACGCAAACTATAACCTTCCCAATCAATATTTGGAACGTTAAAGTTACCCAGAACAGCTACCCCGTTATTTTCGCTCCTATCCAGAATCATCTTTGCAATCTTTTACTCTATATCTCTGGAACTATTGGGCTATTGAAATCTCCATTCGTAGTGACGTCTCCTTTACTGGTTCTAATATCAGACTGTTCTCGCTCAGCAGACTCTGTAGAGTGTTCTTCAATTTGCTTTCTGCTACCGTAGTACTGTCCTTGGGTAATCATGCCACACCTCACCCTCTTTAACCACCTTCCTTTCTCTTCCTGAAAAATCGAGACTGCGGCACCAGGAACACACAGCCCTTTCACTGCTTTATTCATGTCTCTGAAATGGCCACAACTTCTAAAGCCCAGTTAACAACCCATGCTATAAGTTATCCTACATTATTCCAGTTGCTCCTGGCGTTGAAATAAACAACCTTCAAACCATCTTCATCCTTACCAGGACACTCCAGCAAACCTGGAAATATATTTATGTCGTGACTACTCAAAACCTCGTGGACAATTGAGCTACAATTCAGGTTCCCATTCGGCTGCCGTCTTCGTTTCCTATAGAGCATTAGCAAATTATCCCCCGCCCCCACCCCGCAGGATATTTGTTCTCCTGTGGTTCAGGTGAAAACCAGCCTATTTGTAGAGGCACTACCTACTCCAGAAAGAGACACAATTGCATAAGTATCCGAATCCCTCCCCCTGCACCATCCCAGTAGCCACATTTTCAAAAGCTCTCTCCGTATTCTTCATCTCTGTACTATGTGCCATGGGTAACAAAGCAGAGAGAACAACTCTGTTTGATCTGGATCGGAGATGTCACTGTAGCTCCCTGAATTTCTGCCTTACATCCACATGCCTTTTCTTATCTATGTTGTTGGTGCATATGTGGACCATATCTTGGGACTGTTCCTCCTCTCCCTTAAGAATCGCAAAAACACGATGCGAGACATCACAAACCCTGCGAGCTGTGAGGCAGCACAGCAAACGGAATTGTTTCCCGTACCCACTGAATCTGCAATCTGCTCGCCTCAGTATGATGTCTCCAAAAATAATGGTCTCCTCCTCTCTCCCCGACACTTCTGACCAAGTGACAATCTCTGTGCGAGAGACCTGTGCCCCATGTTTATACCCTGGTAAGTCATTCGCCCTCAAAAATATCAATAATGGGATGCTTGTAACCGAGGAGCACAGCCACAGGGGATGCATGCACTGTCTGGCAGTTCCCTTTTCGTTTCCCGACTGAAACCCATCGACCTTTTTCTTGTCCCTGTGGTGTCTCACGGCCTGCCTATAACTCATTTCGATTACTTCCTCAGTCTCCCGAATGATCCAACGTCCAGGATCAGTTCCCGAACACATTTTCCAGGGAACTAGGTTTGGATGCACTTCCCGCAGATGCAGATATCTGGGACATTATTGGTGACGCTTACCTCCCGCATTCTACAGGAAGTACATTCAATTGCCCGATCATCTATTCCCAACCATCTCAATTCTTCTCCACGCACACACCCACATTTACACAAATACATAAATATAAATGGGTGTGTGCATGTATGTGTGTGCACATACATGTAAACGTTGCTAACCTGCGTTGTATAAAATATCTTTTACTTTAAAAATCTAACTTCTGTTTTTGTGGTGTCTTCTTTCCTTGGGAAATGCCTCCGTTTCTAAGGACAATTCAGAAATACTCCGCAGGAGAATATCCATCTCTCAATAGATACAGAGGTGACGTTTGAAATGAATTCTCTTTCTCATGCCGTTACTCCCAATGCAGTCTCCTCTACATTTGGGAGACAGAGTGCCTAATTGTAGACCGCGTCAGAGAACATCTCCGGGATACCCACACCAAACGACATCACTGCCCTGTGGCCGAACAGTTCAACTCTCCCTCCCACTCCGCCAAGTACATGCAGGCCCTGCGCATCCATTATCATCACACATTTACCACCCAGCGCCAGGAGGAAGAAGGCCTCGTCTTTCACATCGGGACCCGCCAACCGCACGGCACCAATGTGGACTTGAATATATTTCTCATTTCCATTCCCCCATCTTATCCCAGTTCTCTTGTTCCAAGTTGGCACCGATTTCATGATCTCTCCTATCTGTCCATCTTCCTTCTCGCCAATCCACTCCACACTGCTATCCGACCTATCACCAATACCACCACCTCAACCCACCTATCACACTCTCAGCTATCACGCCTCCTAAGATTTGCCTGTCTACCGCCTCGGCTCACAAGCCTCATTCCAAATGAAGGGCTCTTACCTGAAACGTCGAATTCCCTGCTCTCGGATGCTGGCTGTCCTGCTGTGGTTTTCCAAGACCACATTGTCTACTCAGTGGCGAGGCAGTGGATTTGTGTGGGGGATTGAAGACAGAGGCCTCACTTTTGCGTGATTCAATTGTAGGAAATGTCTGCTTCAACGGACAGGGTGTCGGACAAGTCTGGATAATGTTTGACCTCGAGCGAACAGGGCATTGGTGTTCACATCCACCTGATGACCTGCTCCTTCTCAGTAATGGAGGTTGTGTGTAGGAAAGATTCTGGCAGAATTCCGGTCAAATTGTTGGTGTCTAAATCCCTTAACTTTAATCCCTATCTTCAGGCACAATCCAGAGTCTGTGAGAGACGCTTTCTCATTCTCTTGATTTTAAAAAAATATATACAACATCAATTTCGCAGCACATTAGAAAGGGAAGTTTTTTTTTAAAATCACTCCACCATGTTCTGATCAAATCGCGCATTTCATCCCAAATAGAACTTGATCAGAGATTGAACATGGAAGGAAACGGCTCCGGTTACACTGGGAGAGAATCGTTCACTTGTGTGTGTGGACAAGGCTTCTGCTTTCATCAATGATCACAAACTACAACTGCAGTCATATTTAGGTGAGACTGCAGACATGTGAGGATTAGTGTTTCTATCTGAGTTTGAACCTCATGAAAGCAATTATACATGGAACAAGCTCTGTGTGTGGGAAATCATGCACTCCTACTCTGACCTGCTGTGACACCTGCTCGATCACAATGAGGAGAAATCATCTCAATGTCTGGATTGCGTAAAGAGCTTTAAAACGTCCGTTGATTGGATTATCCAACACCATGCTCATACCAAAGAGAAACCCTTCATCTGTCCAGATTTTGGAAAATATTATCAGACCTCTGTGCAGTTAATGCATGGGAAATGTGCTCATACGAATGAGAGTCCTTCAAAATTTCTGGGGACCTGACGTCCGATCTACGTGTTCACCCAGAGGATACACATCTTCAATTCCACAACTGTGTTACGTGCTGCAAATGCCCGAGCGACGTGAAGTCCCATCAACATTATTAAAAGGTCATTTCAACGCCCAGACAGTGGGAAGTGCTACAAATGTTCCTGAGGCTGGCATGTCATCAACGCGTTAAATGCTCACAATGTGGGAATCACTATACAAGTTCCTTCGGATCGTTTTATCATGAACGTCTTCAATTTGAGGAGAGTCCTATCCAATATCTAATGTGTTGGATGTGCTCCCAATCTCTGCAGGACTAATTTTCAATCGATATTTTCACAAGATGAGAGATTTCAATAGTTTTCATTGTGGGACTAGGTTCAGGCGATTATCTCAACTCTCAGTACACCAGCGAGTTTGCAGGGTGCAGAACGTATTTAACTGCTTCGTTTGAGAAAAAAACTGTTAGCTCAATCATCGACCCTGCTGCGACAGCAGAGGGATCCACTGGGGGAAGGAATGCACTCCCTCATCGAGCCTGCTGAGACAGCGCGTGTTCACATATCACAACTGTGAATGTACTTTGTTGTTCATGACATTCAGGACTGAAAGCAAAGTTTTAATATTTTAGATATATGTCAAACAAATCAATTTTGGATTAAATAACGTATGAGAGATCATTGTAAGGATGGGATTACATCGTACTTGAAGCATCAGCACAGGTTCTCAAGGATAAATGTGTCAGAATTCTACGAGGCAATAATGAGCAAGTGAAAAAAAAGTCTATTCTGTGAAGGCGATCATCTTGAATTTCGAGAAGGCATTTGTCAAGGGGCAGTATCGGAAACTGCGAAGTAAGAGTCTCCGGTGTTAGGGGCAAAGTAGTGGCATGGCTTGAGTTTTGGTTGACTGGCAGAAGGCCAACAGTTGGGTAAAGGGGACATTTCCACGATTGTTGGTCCATTTGCAGAATACACAATGTCAGGTGGAAGGACAGATTGTATTGAGGAAGCAGACAGACTGCAGAATGACGTGGACGGGCTGAGTGCTTGGATAAAAATGGTTGCAGACAGAACACTGTGTGAAAAAGAGTGAGGTCATATAGTGATGGAATGACTAGAGGCCTCGACCATTTTGTGATGGGAAGAGGCTGCAGAGATCTATAGGTTAAAGGCACTTGAGAGATCTAGTTGAGGTTGCTCTTACGTTTAACACGCCGGTTCTGTTGTCTGTTAGGAGGGTAAATGCAATGTCACGCGTTAGGAAGGTAAATGCATTCATTCACGCGAATTCATAACCAACCACAGAGGTTTGCAACAGACACACTAAGACGCTCTCGTCAGATGCATTTGGATAATCAGAAGTCTCTTTTGTGCCTATGTCGAAGGGAAGATATATTCTGAGTGGTGTATAGAAGGTTTATAGTGGCTAACTCAGCGGTGAGCACTGCTGTCTTCCAGCCTCAGCAACACTGGTTCAATTTCATCTTCTGGCGACTGCCTGCAGCTTGCGCATTCTTTCCGTGTCTGCCTGGGCTTCCTCAACATAGGAAAGATATGAAGTCATTTGTCCATGGGAAATGCAGAGTTATAGGATTCGGGTAGAGGTGTGAGTTTGAGTAAAATGATCTTCGCATGTTTCATGGGTTCTTCTTGGGCTGAATTACCTGTACCCACGTTGTCGGGATTCTATTAGAACAACTTTGATCTCAGGGATGAAGGACTTGTCGTCTCAGGACTTATTTCTTTTAAAAAAACCACAGTTTTCATGGAAACACGCGGTCTCAAGTAAACATCATGAACAATATAAAGCGTGGAGGAGCGCTCGCCAAAGGAAAGCATGAAGGCAAGTGAGCAGACTAGATTGCCCCGGCACACAAAGTGAAGGACAATCGAAAGAGAATTTATGATTAAATTCAGAGCTCCAAACCAAATAGGATCCCTGAAAGATGCAAGAACTCACATTTGTCTTGGATCTCAGCAAATGGTAGAGACAGTAAAAGTTCATTTCACATTAGAGCAAAATGGCGGCTACAAACATTGATGTTTTGAAAGTAGTTCACATTGAAAAGAGGAAGGTCCGGAGGACTGGAAAATATAAAGTTGGATATTTCTCTGGGATCTAATCTCGTGCACACAGGGCCTCCTTTAAAATCAGGGAAAGAAACTGCTGGGCCTTTGTAAGAAATATTTGCATCATCTATGACTGCGAGTGATGTGCCGAATAATGTGGGGGTGGTTTTGTTGAAGAAGGGGTGAATGGATAATACTGAAAACCATAGACCTGACCGGGTGGCTAAGATCGTGGCAAAGATGTTGGAAGCCTTTCTGAACAGTAGGACTTATAAGAATTTTGAGATACGAGTAATGAATAGGGATAATCAGTATGTTTTTGTGCGAGGTCATTTGTGTCTCACAAACATGGTTGCTTTTTTTTGAGGACATAATCAATAATATTGATAGGGACTAAGTTGTCGGCATTATTCAGTTGGACTTTAATAAATCCTTTTAAAAGGTTCCACATGGTCAATTAATTTTTAAAGTTAGATCACATCGAAGTCAAGCTGAGCTTACTGATTAGATATAAAATTAAGTACATTGTAGTTGGCTGGGAACGGTGGTGGAGGGTAATTTTCAGACTGGAGGAGTTTTACCTGCTGTGCTCCACAGGGATCAATGCAGAGACCACTTCCGTTTTCCATTTATACAAATGATTTAAATTAAAATACAGAAATCATTGCCAGTGAGTAAGCAGATGACATCAGGATTGTGAGTAGGGTGGACAGTACAAAAGGTTATGTCAGATTTTAAAAAGATTTTATCGTCAGATCAGTTACTCTCTGGCCTCGATATTTAAAAGCGTGGGAGAAAAGGATCATTCGTCCACCATGCAGTGCAGGTCATCAGACGTCCATATATTCTAGTTCCAGTTTGTAGCATTTGGCATATAAGCTGACGTGTTTTGAAGTTTCCAGGGCAAATGTCATTGACATTCTTGCTGTGATCTTAAATGTCACAACAATGGGACTGAAATTTGACATGGTCATACTGAGTTGTAACCCCGTTGAGGAACTTCTTTTCATGTTCACTCACAAAGGCAGACACACCAGCACATCCCGGACAGTGATTGAGACCTCAACATTAAATGTTTCAAGTCTGCAAGTTTCTCTGGAAAATGGAATCTTCACGTGCAACACTCACCAATTCCACAGAAAATGTGAATCGTTGCGGTGAGCTGGGGTATGGAATGGAAACTGAGTTGAAATAGTCCAACGTACTTATCGTGTGTAACTTTAAACTTCCTAATTCCACCCAAACTGTCCCTGCGATTACTGGGATCTGATAGGATAGCGTTCAGCACACCTTTACCACTAAAAACAACCGACACCCGCAAACTCGAAGCACTTTCAAGTCTCACCTCTTCCTGTTTTTGTCCCTGCCACACTTCCAACTTCCTCTGCACATCGAACCCCGGGTTCAATGAGCTGCTTGATACAAATAGAGACAGATAATGCAGGCAATTTTTATCTGGAAAGCAGAACCAGGAAATGTAAGACACAAGGGTTTGCACACTGCTGTGTAATATGACACCACGGTGTTATCTTCCTGATTATCCTATGACCTGATTCCAGGAATGTGCACCATACCAGTCATGACAAATGGAATTTCCCAATGGATGCTGTGACTGACAGACAGAGCAGTAGAGAGGAGATCTAACCCTTCATCGCAACCGGACATTTTGCAAACAATTTCCAGTTACTTCACAAACTGAGGTCCCCACAAATGGTTATGGAGATCACTAGCACAGAAAATGTGCTTTGGCCCACCAGATCTGGTCCAGTTCCACGTAATCCCCGAACTGTTCTTATCTCGTTTTGCAGCACTGGGCGCAGAGGTGCAAATGAAGTCTGAAATGGAAGAGTACAATTAAATGGGTCTCACCTCTTCTGAAAGTTTATGCTTGTTCAACCAGGAACTACGATGGTTTCCAGATTCCCAACATTCCTAATCTGGGTTATGTGCGTTTTTCCCTATTCATTGTTTCGAATCTCAAACAAGAAAACAAAGAACACACTCTCTTCCAGTTTACTCGCGGCTCTCATTCAGCAAAATATGAAACTACACGAGAAAACCGTAGTGGATTTAAAGCCCATCACCTTACCCACATGGCAGCACCTGCAGAAACACACTGCTGAATTGGTTTTCCTGTTCTCTCTCTCTGTGGAGCTGAGGGACAGTGAACCATTGTTATACTTGTTTCAATTCAATCAGTACAGCTTCGACAGTGTTAAACGACGCGGAATCTATGGTCTGTGTGATCCATCCCGATAGTTGGAATGGATATTAAGTTAAAATCAAAAGCAGATATATCAGAGAAATAAACATGTCTGGCAGCATCTGCGGAAAGAGAAACAGAGTCAACGATTCAGAACGTCTTCAGAAGTTTGTTAGACCTCTGTTTCCTCCCACAGGTAGTGCAAATCAGCTGCGTTTTTGCTTTTGTTTTTGATTCAGGGCATCCACAGCCCATTGTTAGACCCAAAAACAATACAGAAACGCTTTTATGGTTCCTCACTGGGTAAGGTTCCCGTTTGGGGAACATATCCCTGATCACATTAAAAGCACAAAACTGCGCAGCAAAGGAAACAAGTGGAGTAAGTACAGCGACCATTCCATCCATGAGTGGGTGCAACCCTCCACCCTCTCGATTAACTGCCGAAAGCGCTAACCCATGGTACCACAGAGACTGGGGAACAAGCTTCTTGTAGCATCTCATTAAGCAGGCGTTTTGTGGATCCAAGATTTTGCATGGCCTTCGCAGAATAACAATTGCAATCTATCAGTTTTGCTTTTCCATTCTAAAGTCTCGAATATTAATTGTGGATACTAAACAACAGTCTGAACCCACCCTCTGAAGGAACTTCCATGTGTCAGGAAACCAGCTGTCCTACAACTGGGACCGTCTTCCTTCGAAAATTTCAGTGCCTTTTTTGTTCCTATGTTTTCTCATGGTGCCGGAACTGAGATGAGTTTTGAATTTCTGATGTGCAAACACGGGAGTCCATTCAATATTTCAGATTAGTTCTTATACAGAGAATATCCGAGTCAATGTTTAGGCCTCTTAAAGCATGGGAAGGTGTCGGGACTGTCTCTGCTCAGTCTGACAGTTCACCCTTCATTCTCCTCTGAATCCGCTACCCAAGGAATGTCTAAAGATTCTCAAAAATGGAGAATGGAATTTCTGTTTGCCTCTTATTCATTTTTCCACATTCCACTTCGCAACATTTTCCCAGCATGTTTTTTTCACAATCCTGTGCTTTGCACCAGGTCAAGAGATGAGGATTTCGTCTTTTGTGGAGAAATGCCCGTCTCTTGCGAACGGTCTCTTTGAAGCAAATAAGGTTAACGGGAGATAACCTGGAGAAGTTTAAAACGATGTTTGATGGAGCAGTGGGAATGGGAGAGTTGATTATCAGGAGGAACCTTTCCCTCTAACCAGTTCAACTCCCCAGAGGACTGGGATTGAGGACATTTAATGGAAAACAGCATTTGTGTCGAATAACTTTGCGAAATCTAAATAAACCACACAGTTCTGGTATTATCTGTGGTTGGAGGAACAGACTGAACGCTTTGAGTCAGGTCCCTTTCCAGTTCACAACCCAAGTTTCCTGCATGTCAACAAATCAGCAGACCTGACAAAATGTTGGGTTATTGAGAAGGGTATCCTATAATTTGAGGGATTACGTATCCACCGGAAAGTCACTTAAAATCAACAGTGAAGGAATCATAGTTGAATGATTGAAACCTGTGCGGGGAACACCTAATGGATATCTGTATCATCGCCTTACCCACTCGGCCACAACTTTTACCATGAGATGTTGCTTAATATTTAAATTGGGGGCTTCCAAGAAAAAACGTGAGTCCACTACTCGGTTTGTTCTGTCTGCACAATGACTCCAAAATTTGGGGTGCCCCTGTCATTGATTAGAATGGAGGAGGCTGATAGGAAATTGCATTGAACGACACTTGTTAATGAGAGATAGAGTGCTTGGGAAGATGCATTTTTATGACCAGAGAGATGAGTAATAATGTAATGGATCGTGAAATGAAGATGTCATCGTATGTTTAAAGCGCCTTTCAGCACTATCTGTGTCCCAGCCACTGAAGAAAATTTGAAGCAGATGTGTCGTATTCTAATCTAATGTGCAAATCCGGGCAGTTTGTTCAACCAGAAGTTAAAAAGAAACTGCTGCAAATACTTAGAACTGACACTGGAGACACCAGTGAGTTTGTGCCTTATATTTAGCGTCTTTTCTGCTCTGATTGCTGTCCGGGATAGTATAGGACTGGAGGTCCTAATATAGGAGAAGAGTTTACCCAATTAAGAAACAGATGAGGTGGCTGTTGTCGCATTGTGAGAATAGCAAATACGTGTACATATTTAAAACAGAGAGGTCTGTCAGGATTGGGTGTATTTACGGTTTCAATTGCTTATCTTTCTGTTAATAGCATGGAGCAAGTGGCATTGTGAAATGTGTCCAACTTTGCTGACGATAAACAATAATGGGAGAGCATGTTGTAATGAGGATGTGGGGATCTGCAAGGGCGTATAAATAGTTTGAGTGAGTGGGGGAATACTTTGCAGATGAAGTTTCATGTTGGGAATTTAAGTTTGGAAGAGTAAAAAGGCAGAACACTATTAAAATAGAGGGGAAAGAAGAAAAAAACTTGTAGCACAGAGGATTCTACGCGTTCTTAAGCCTGACGCAAAAAAAGTTTTGTGTCATTTTTTCGGACCAAACCGTATGACCTCGTTTCCGAAAGGTTGCAATGAAAGAGTTGGTTTCCCGAAAAAAACTATAAATCGAAACTACAAAACGAAGACCAACAAAAGACTTGTGCCATTCTAATGGCCAAAGTTGATGTGTATGTTTCTGGAAAATTTGTTTACAATGGACTGGGGAGTTGGAATTGTGGGAGCTGGGGTGTGGAAGTCAGGAAATCCATGAGTACTGCCATCCTTAATCTGTCCTCTTCAAGTTTTGGACGTTTTATTTCGCATCGTGGTTCCTGTGAGTGAACTTGTAAACTACACGCTCTAGTGACTTATTTCCCTCACTATCTCTTGTCACTCCACGAATTACAGCTATTACAAGGGGGCATAGCTTTAAATTAAGTGGGGGGGGTAGATATAGGACTGATGTTTGTGGTAGGTTCTTCACTCAGCGAGTCGTAAGTTCATGGAATGCCCTGCCAGTAGCAGTGGTGGACTCTCCCTCTTTATGGGTATTTAAGCGGGCATTGGATAGGTATATGGAGGATAGTGGGTTAGTGTAGGTTAGGTGGGTTTTGATCGGCGCAACATCGAGGGCCGAAAGGCCTGTACTGCGCTGTATTCTTCTATGTTCTATGTTCTATGAATGAATTCAATGTTCTTACCTCCTGCATGTAGGTAACGTCTAAACATTGTACAAATGTCATTAAAACCCCGACGTATCCTACAACTGTCTGGCTGTTTATAATTTTAATTGATCCATCAATGTGTTACTAATTCACACATGAAGAGAAACGCAAAACAGCAGCAATCGATACTGAGTTACAAACGCAGATGAGTGCAGCCTCGTCTCAGAGTACTGACAACTGTACGATCACAGAAGCACATATTGAAACGCCAGGAAACTCCATATAAGTACACTGCCAGAGGCTGTGCGAGGCACAGCACCTGAAACTCCACAGAAATGCTCTTTTCGGCGAGGGACCTGTTTGTGTTTCTCAATCACAATCTAATTTTGCACTGGTGACATCAGCAGTACCTTCAAACAAAGAACGAACCACTGCTGCAGTCGGAAGTGAAAGTGAGGACTACAGGTGCTGGAGATCAGAGTCGAGATTGTGGTACTGGAAAGAATAGCTGATCAGGCAGCATCCAAAGAGCAGGATAATCGACATTTTGGGCATAAGCCTGATGAAGTATTCATGCCCAAAACGTCGATTCTCCTGCTTCTTGGACGTTGCCTTACGTGCTGTCCTTTTCCAGTAACAAACTCTCCACTGCCACAGACTGTCGTATAATCCGAGTAACCAGGCACGGAATCAGAGAGTCCGAGTTCCCTGAGTACACCTACTAGGGACATCTCGCGGTGGCGTTTCGGGGCAAGTTGTTCTTCATTAATGTGGGTCTCGATTTGCCTTCGTCTTGGTCCTTTACAATGTTTTCTGCACTCGTTGCGTGGAGCATTCTTTGTCCACATGTGTCCTGCACATGCTGGGTTTTGGTCATTTGTTCTGGTGAGTTGTTGGGTGAACCTGGCTTTCGATTTATGTTCATTCATAAATCCGAATGGTGAGAGGAGTGTGGCTGTCAGTTCGGAGATATTCTCTTCATAGATAAGGTAGAGTGCTTAGGCCATTGCATGTCCTTCGAACGTTGTTTCTGTGCAAGGATTCTGCGGGAATATCTATTGTTGGCAAAGCATTTCTGGAGGAGCCAGTGAATACAAAGGCTAGCTGTCCCTCGTCGCAATACACGCAGTCGACTGGAAAAACAAGTTGGATTGGGTCAACACAAAACCAATAGGAGAAGCCAAATAGAGGGCGGCCAGAGAATGTCTAGAAGGACAACACTCATCCATCAACCCCATCAACAAGCAAGATGAGCCAAGCGCAACATACTGGGATCTGTAACGTACTACCTGAACCAATAAACGGAAGCAGTGGAAATGAACTCAAATCAAATCCAAACGCCACAGGACAGTCACGCTTCACAGGAGTCTCTGCACCCCTGAAGATGTCGCCGAGAAAGGGGAGGAACCGGCTGCAAACCAACTTCCCAAAACCGCCAAATTTACCCACAACTGCACCGTGTATTAGAATTACAAATCTTTACACAAACCTTGAAACCCCAAAACAGTCCGGGCCGTGGCAGCAAGGAAATGAAATCTGGACTCCCGGGTGACACGTGAGGATTCTAAATATCACACTACGGAGGAGGTCAGAGCGAGCCAACCTCCCAGATCCTTGTTCGTAACCTTCTTAAAAATAACTGGTTGACTCTCCTCATCCTATTTTCCATCCTTTGGCCTTGTGTACCGTAAGCATTACAAATTCACAAGTGGATACCTCAAAAGGTTATTAGTGTTTCTGCCGCTCTGATACTTGGAGACAGTGAGTTCCAGATTCCAAACACTCGCTGTCTGATTCAGTTTTATATGCTGCATTAGTGGTTCTGGAATAGCACAGCAGTTCAGGCAGCATCCAAGGAGCAGCGGAATCGGCGTTTCGGGCAGAAGCCCTTCATCAGGAATAAAGGCAGAGAGCCTGAAGCGTGGAGAGATAAGCTGGAGGAGGGTGGGAGTGGGGAGAAAGTAGCATAGAGTACAATAGGTGAGTGGGGGAGGGGATGAAGGTGATAGGTCAGGGTGAAGAGGGTGGAACTGGTCCTCACCCTTCACAATTTCTCCTTCGAATCCTCCCACTTCCTCCAGACCAAAGGGGTAGCCATGTGCACACGTATGTGCCCCAGCTATGCCTACGTAAGTTGATCTTCTGTAATTACACTGGAACCACTCCCTCCTCTTCTTCATCGACATTGATGAGTGCATTGGCGCCACCTCGTACTCCCGCGAGGAGGTTGAGCAATTCATCAACTTCACCAACACACTCCACCCTGACCTTAACTTTACCTGGACCATCTCTGACACGTCCCTTCCCTTCCTGGACCTCTCCATCTCCATTAATGACGACCGACTTGACACTGACATTTTCTACAAACCCACCGACTCCCACAGCTACCTGGATTACACCTCTTCCCACCCTACCTCTTGCAAAAATGCCATCCCATATTCCCAATTCCTCCGCCTCCGCCGTTTCTGCTCAAAGGAGGACAAGTTCCACCACAGAACACACCACATGGCCTCCTTCTTGAGAGACTGCAATTTCCCTTCCCACGTGGGTAAAGATGCCCTCCAACGCATCTCGTCCACATCCCGCACCTCCGCCCTCAGACCCCACCCCTCCAACAGTAACAAGGACTGAAAGCCCCTGGTACTCACCTCCTCCCAACCAACCTTCACATAAACAAAATCATCCGCCGACATTTCCACCACCACCAAAAAGACCCTACCACCAGGGATATATTTCCCTCCCCACCCCTTTCCGACTTCCACAAAAACAGTTCCCTCCGTGACTACATGGTCAGGTCCACGCCCCCCTGCAAGCCACCATCCCATCCTGGCACCTTCCCCTACCATCGCAGGAACTGTAAAACCTGCGCCCACACCTCCTCCCTCACCTCTATCCAAGGTCCAAAAGGAGTCTTCCACATCTAACAAAGTTTTACCTGCACGTCCACTAATATCTTTTATTGTATCCGTTGCTCCCGATGTGGTTTCCTCTACATTGGAGAGACTGGGCGCCTCTTAGATTACTTACAGTGTGGAAACAGGCCCTTCGGCCCAACAAGTCCACACTGCCCCGCCGAAGCGCAACCCACCATACCCCTACATCTACCCCTTACCTAACACTACGGACAATTTAGCATGCCCAATTCACCTGCCCTGCACATCTTTGGACTGTGGAAGGAAACCGGAGCACCCGGAGGAAACCCACGCAGACACGGGGAGAATGTGCAAACTCCACACAGTCAGTCGCCTGAGGCGGGAATTGAACCCAGGTCTCTGGAGCTGTGAGGCAGCAGTGCTAACCACTGTGCCACCGTGCCTCCTAGCAGAGCGCTTTGGGAACATCTCTGGGACAACCGCACCAATCAACCACATCGCCCCGTGGCCCAACACTTCAGCTCCCCCTCCCACTCTGCCGAGGATATGGAGGTCCTGGGCCTCCTTCACCGCCGCTCCCTCACCACCAGACGCCTGGAGGATGAACGCCTCATCTTCCGCCTCGGAACACTTCAACCCCAGGGCATCAACGTGGACTTCAACAGTTTCCTCATTTCCCCTTCCTCCACCTCACCACAGTTCCAAACTTCCAGCTCAGCACTGTCCCCATGACTTGTCCGGACATGTCGTACCTGCCTATCTTCTTTTCCACCTATCCACTCCACCCTCTCTTCCCTGACCTATCACCTTCATCCCCTCTCCCACTCACCAATTGTACTCTATGCTACTTTCTCCCCACTCCCACCCTCCTCTAGCTTATTTCTCCACGCTTCAGGCTCACTGCCTTTATTCCTGATGAAGGGCTTTTGCCCGAAATGTGGATTTCGCTGCTGCTTGGATGCTGCCTGAACTGCTGCGCTCTTCCAGCACCACTTATCCAGAATCTGGTTTCCAGCATCTGCAGTCGTTGTGTTTACCTAAGTTTTATATACATCTACTCAAACATTCTTGCATCTTAACTTAAATCGTCGTTTCAATTGTGATTGACACCTCCATCTTAGAGAAACGTTTCGCTCAATGTGCCCAGTCCATATTCCTCATTATTTTCTCCATATCAATCATGTCTCCTCTCAATTTCTCCTGCTCTCACGAAAATAACTCCATTTTGTCGAAACTCCTCAATAACTGCACTTATTCAATCCAGACAATATATTTACAAATCACTTCTGCACCGTTTTGATAGCTGTCATATCGCTTCTATAATGTGAATTGCAGAATTGTTCTCAATATCCTGGCGACAACTGAATGATGATATGAAACAAAAGTGCATACACCACCGAAATTGGTCTTTTCCAATTAAGTCTCTTCACCTCGATTCTGTTCAGAGACTTTTGCGTGAACCTGATGCTCCAATACTCTCTGTTCCATTCGAATAAAACACTATCTACGAGGATTGATCATGCAACCACCTTATCTGAGTGCATTAAGTGGTTTGAAGGTCCTGATGGTGATATTGGGGCACGTTCACCGACCAACAGTGACTTAATGGTGTCAACGTGAAAGTGAGTGTTAGACGGTGGAATGCATCAGTGACATGGTAGGACTGATGAAAAGGGGGGGATAGTGAATGTGAAAGAGAGAGGAGTCTCCGATATTGGGTGAATTGGAATCCTTAGATATGAATCGCAATGACGTCGGAGAGCAGGCTGAAGGAATAAAATCATCACCTTGGAGATTATTTTCCCGTTAAAAATGGGATTGATTCATTTCGGTGTTTGTTTCATACAGGTTACGTGGCATAATGTGGAACAAATGTGCCATGCCATTACTCGGAAATGAGCGGAGTTTGCTGCGGTCACAACGCTGAGTATGAACCACTATATGATCATGTGAAAAAAAACACGATATAAATACAAAAAATGTAATGGCAGTGGTAGGCGAGGAACAGCACCGCATGAACAACAGGAAATCTTGTCACATACTGGACTGAGGTGTGGACACTGAGACTGAGTTGAATCTTTTTTCTTCGATATCCCCAGAGACTGTGGATATTCAGTCACTGAGAATGTTGAAGACTGAATCCGAAAGGTTCCTACAAAAGATGAAATGTACAGGTGATAATTCACCGTATTGTCGAAATGCAGTTTTCAGTAACACCGAAGTTTCACATCGTTATTTTATCAGTTCAACGAGACAAAGAAGTAAACATTGTTTCACACTCACATCACACCGGTTCCCAGGCTTGGAATCAGAGAAACTGATTGTTGCAGAAGCGATGATCTAATCGGAAATGGGGAGTGGAGTGAATGCTTGTATCTAATCTGTTGTCTGGTGATGAAATCCATGAGAACGCAATACTTCCATGAAAGCGTTGAGGCTCGTGAAACGCTGAGGCTGGAAGCTCCAACCTCAGCTGGAGCAACTACTCTTCACATGGAGAAGGGAGCATTGGGACATCGGACCGAGAGGTCTAACATCACCTGGAGATGCTTGTATTGACAGGGCGCAGGGAGAACTGAGTTGGGGGGTAAGATCCTGAACTATTTTAATCAGAATTGAAATAGTTCCTGGCAGAACACATGATTGTGGATTGAGAGAGGATCTGCCCCAGGAAATTTTCTCAATTGTAATGAACATTTTGCAAAGATTGAGCTCGAGCACAGTGAGAAAAATGATTTAATGATATCGCCCTCTGACATTTCTCGTATGTCGGACTCAACAGTCGGTTACCTTTCTGGAAGGGTTTTTTAAAGTCTTTTTTTCGGACTATTCAATTTCCTGCAAGCTTGTTCAGGTCATTAAAGTAATTTAAAAATCCAAACATTAAAGGGATATATGATGCTGTGATTCGGCTTGAGTTTCCCTCGAATAATGGAGGAACAACAGGAGAGAGAAGGTGGAATTTATCAGATCGGTCTTAAACAAATTGGAATCTCCATGTGGACAAATGTGCTTTCTTTGCCAATGAAACTGTCCACGTCACAAAGAGGTGATGGCATCTGTGACAGGATTCCTTTCGAAGCCTCGGTTCAATTAATCACCCCGAGAACATTAGTGTCAATGTGTCAGATTCTGATAGAAGGGGAATATACCTGGATAGTCCCTTCTCTGTCGGTCATTGCATCCTTTGTTCTCCTCCAGTTCCATTTCCAAAGGAGTTTCGAAGGATTTTGAAACTTGAGATTGCGTATTTGTTTCGTTTCCTTGCCATTCCCTGGAGCTGCAGCAATTGAGCAGCTGGGTTTGGTAAATACAAAGTAGTAAGAACAAACTATTTCAGATTCCACTTCTGTGGTGACCATGGTATACTCAGGGGATTTATGGAAGGGATTCTTGTACTTGCATATCAGGAATTAAATCCACATTTCGCCTCACAGCAACTCGTCATCAGTTTGGTAACGCCGACAGGCCTTGCTGTCGAGCCAAACAGGATTCCAACTACAAACTCCTGACCCGTAGACAGTTGCATTACCCATTGCGCCACTGGCGAGGACATTACGGCATGTATCCAGGCAGAAAAGCAAAGTTGTTCACACGAATATGAACAGCAATGTTCCTGTTCACAAGTTGAATAACCAGCAAAATAATCACCGTCACTGCTTCACGTCAATGGCCCCACTTTTTGAAGCAACAGACGGAAAGAAAACACGTCTGCCCCCATGAAGCTGATATTCACCCAATTTCTGCGCTCGCATTCAATGGGATCACTGTTCATCTGATCAATTTCAATGCTCGTTCCCTGCTTTTCGTCCATAAACCAAGGTAAACTCGAGTGTTATCACAATGGATGTTCCGCTTAATTTTCGTAGCTTAAGTTTAGGTTAACGATCCGTGCGAGTTCGCAGGAATTTCAATAAGAAAATGAAACAAGCTTAAACTCGTTTCTGTAAATTTAACTCAGTGCATTCAGCCATATGTGAAAGGTCACAGAGCGTAAAAATCGCCCCTGTTTCTCTCTGCACAGATTAGGTTCCCTCCATACTAGAAACAGGCCAGTTGGACAAACAAGTGCACATGGACTGTTCAAAGAGTAACCCACAAGATTCACTCCCCTCTGAGTAATGCACCTAACAGTATCGGCAATTTAACATGGTCAATGCAATTGACCATTTTATATTGTGAGAGCAAACCAGAGTACCGGGATGAAACCCGCAAATATGCAAGGAGCATGTGCAAACTCCACAGAGACAGTCGCCCAATGCTGGAATCGAATCCGATCAATGACGCTTTGAGAGTGCAGAGATAACCACTGAACTCCTCCACGATGAGAAACTTTGCAGGATTTCTCTTTATAACTGAGACATTTACCTTTGGAAGCATATTCCCTCAGTCCTCAATATGTGTCCTCCTAAAATCTATTTCACTTCAGATTAAAATAGCTGAGCATCATTTCCCTCAGCCAGATGTCCCAATGTTTCCTGCTTCATGTCAATAGAAATTGCTTCAGGTGTGTTTTAATCTCCAAGCTTGATATCCAAATGTTCCCTGCCCCATGCCAATAAGAATTGCACTTGGTGAGGATGGAGCTTACAGCCTGACGTCCCAGTGCTTCCTTCTCAATGTCAATAAAAATTGCAGCAAGTGAGGTTGGACCTCCCGGCCTGATATTCCAATAATTCCTGCTGCTCCATGTCAAAACTTTGGTCCACGTGCGCTTCAAACCCCGAGCATCATGTAACAATTCTTCCTGCTCTCCAACAATTAAAGGTGTTCCGGGTGAGGTAGGAGATTCCAGTCTCAGCATTTCATGCACCTCTGTACCGTCAGAGAACGACCTTGCACTAATCGATCACATCAATTGTGGTGATTTCCACCCCCATTTCCAGCTGGATCATCGGGGTGCACCACTCACTATAGCCTCACACATCCACTCGCCTATTTATCTGGATGTAGGTTTGCTCAATGTTCTTTTCCAGACGTTTTGTTAACCTACGAGGTAACATCTTCAGTGGGCCTTCCAGCGAAGGGTTGTTGCTGATTCCTGCTCTGTATTTATATGTTTCTTTGTTCGACGTGCAAAACGTGATTTTTTTGTTCTTTGCTCTCTCTCTCTCTCTCTCTCTCTCTCTCTCTCTCTCTCTCTCTCTCTCTCTCTCTCTCTCTCCTGATTCATTTTAACGCCTCTTGTTGATGACTGAATTAAAAAGGTGCTTCACCGGAGCTGCATGTGCCCCCGTTTCCTATTCCTCTCTGTTTAGACGTTGCTGACATGAAGGAAATAAAATTGATACGAAGTCATTCGTAAGAAAGTCTAGCATTTCTTCAGTTTCAGTTCCAACATGGCTTAGATTTCAGAGCGATGATATGAGAGCATGAGGCAAGCAGTTCATCTGAGGAAGTAATTAATTTAATTTCTATTGCTGACCGTATAAACGGCAAATGTGCCCTGTGTTGAAAAACTCGAAAATATGAATTGCTGCAAATCATGATCACGGACTTCTGGTTTTGGTTCACAAAGGTTCACAACATCCAAACCAGACATTTCAGACTCTAGATTTGAATGCAGTTGACAGAGACAAGACATCGGTATCCAGTGCTTGCTGTGACATCAGCAATTGAGAGTTCCCCTTGACACTGAACTAGGCCACCTTCGCATGTAAAGCAAATGTGGTATGACTGGTACAGAAACGATCAATGCCCGGTAACTGGCCTTACACAGCACGACCATCGAAGGTGTACAATTCGATTTATATTTAGGAACAAGGAGGACAGAAGAGAAAATGGTGCTGGAAAAGCACAGCAAGTCGGAGCAGCAGGAGAATCGACGATTCTGGCTTAAGCCCTTCATTATCGCCAATACTCTTTCCACGGGGAGAGAGAGCAACATAACAACACATTAATTAATCCAGAATAATTATATTCCTTTTCACCAAGGTAACAGATATGGGCGAGCAAATTCAAAGACAGATTTGCAAACGAGAACGTCAAACTGATGCTATAAGTTGGTGAGAAGATTTGTATCTCGGCTGCTCGTTGTTGTGGTTCTGTTCGCCGACACAAATTCTGCAACACAAATTCCCAGCTTGGTGAACAGAACCACAACACCTGATGCTCTGTTCACGACAATCCAAAAACCTGTAACAATGGAACAAGGATGATTCTGCCTTGTTTTGAACCGGGGATGGCCTGTGTCTGATGTGAATTTCGGTTGGGAAAATTTCCTCTGGAGCACCGAGGCGAAATAAATCTCGTAACTTCCCACTTAAACAGGATAGCCACTAGTACTGCAGACATCAGCGCATATTCAGGACCGCTGCAGAGACAAATTTGCAAAAAGAGGTTCATGCAGCAAATAGTTAGAATTGTATTCCTTTTCGCCATTAAAGTAGTGTTGGGCGACTAAATTCTAAACGAGGTTTGCTGAAGAGATTGCAATCAATCCCCATGCATCACAATCCGTAAGACTGGCTCCCATAAGGAAGGAACAGCAATGTTTCTGCCCTTCTCTGAACACGGCCACTTTCGCAGAAGCTGATACTTCTTCTCGACAGAAAGGATCAGGGCTCGCCAACTGCTCTCTTATAAATACTTAACGTCGTTTTCGAAAATTCCGTGCATATTCAGCACAAGGAAGAATAGACATCGAACAAAATCGTCGACAATTAATTGGACTTGCATTCGCTTTCACCACAGCGGAGGAATGAGCTGGGGCATTCAAAGGAAAGTTTATTTGCAAGACCAGCAATCAATAAGATCCACCCTTGTTCAGAAACAAGCCTATTATTCTTTGTGCTCGACAATTTGAAGCAGGTATACTTCAGTTTGGAAGTGAACGTGATATCCGCTCCCTCACAGAAACACAGCGGGGCCAGTGAATCGATCGAACTGACCCCGTCCCCCACTACAACCGAAGCGGCGTAATTGCTTTTCTCATGAGAGATTGTGTTTGCCACGCTGGCATCATACCGAACTCGGTCACACACAGAGACATTGCAACAAGCTGCCAATACATATGGAGGGGGACGTGTTCAGTCTCACGTTGGAAACCACACTGGATCCTAAAAGCAGGTAGAGTAGGCATTGCAGAGAGAATGCTGTAGATTTGTGATGATAACTACATCTGCCATCATCACATGGTGGAGCAGACGAGATGGACTGAAAGGCCTAAGCGGCCTCCTCTACCTTCTGGTCTCTGGCTATCAGGTATGAAGGAGACAGAAGCAGAGTTATTTATTCAGTTCGAGGACCTCCTGTCAGAGCTACTAAATATGTTGAGATAGGATATGTCGGAAACGAATCTCGAGACTGTCAAAATTGCTGGAGAGGAACTAATAAAAGAGAAGCTAAGGATGAAGGTGGAAGTCAGGAGATATTCAATAGAAAGGGAGGGGGCAGAAAGGCAGAGGGAGATGGAGATGAAAAAAGATGCTGACAGACCTGCTGATATTTGCGGGCAAATTCTACGTTTGTTACAGAAACAGAAAATGGGAGAGTTATCCTCGACCAATCAGCTCTCCCTGCTGTTGGAATGTGTGACTGCCTCATTCCCACAGATCACTTGCGTCCAGCACTGTTAAACGCACAACCCTGCCCAACCCAACCCCATGTCATTTACCAAGAATAAGTTGTTTGCTGCATCAACCTGCACAGGCACGCAAGATCATTTTCCATGTGAGTTGTGAAAGATTCAGGGAGAGTTCCCTAAGTTTTCCATTATAACCTTCTGAATCAGTTAACTTAGTTTCATCACCATTTGAAATGAAGCCGTCACTTACATTCCCAACATCAAGTGGCCACTTTAATGCACAGTTGGATTGAAAGCTACACCTTTGAAAGGGACATCATGCATCGTACATTCGCCTACACTGATCGACTTGTCTCGGCAACTTGCAGTGAATTGAAGAGACTTTTCCCTCAGAAAACGACATGTCAACGAAAGAATGAGAGTGCCCACAGTGAAAGTGGAATGTAGAGCTGGGATCCAGTTTGGAAGTGGGTTAGATCAATTGTGTGGATGGTTGGTTTATGAATCAGGGTAACCCGAATACCACATATTCAGTCCCAGCACCAGCTAAGGTTGCCCGGAAAGTATCACCTTTTTAAGCTTGCCCTTTGCTCGAGGCTCTGTGACTCTGAGGATAAAGCACCATCAGTCGTCTCTATCTCACAAGTGAGGCAGTGGTCCCATTCCCTCTGGGGCTCCGGCAACTTTAATTAGATAACTTTATTTGTGTAATGAAAAGGGAATAATTTGCAATCTAGCTGTCGGAGGACTCTTGTAGGAGATTGAAGAATCCAATGACAGAACTCTTCATTAAGATGGAGATTGACAGAGTTGATTCTGAGTCGAGGGGATAAAATCTGAATAGAGGAACTCACGATGGTATAAGGAGGAAAAGGTTACAATAAATTGGGGAACATAACTTAACTGCATGACAAGCATCAATCGACCCCTTGGAGGAATTGCAGCAGTTCGTCTTTCCTGTCTGTCACAAAATAAAACTGGATAGACGACTCTACCGTGTCGAAGAAGGCAGATTAGGCAATGTATTTGATCCAAGGAAGAGGCATACAAAGTGGCTACAAAGAGCAGCAGACCTGAAGACAGTGCATTTCAGGTTTCAGCACGATTAATGGACTGATTAAGTGGGCATATAACGGTGATAAGTAAGCTAATGAAATGCAAGCTAATTGTAAATTCTCCTGACGTTAGATGAAGACAAAAGAAGATTAATGGTAACAAATCCCTTACAATCAGAAACAAGGGAAGTTATAATGTGGGATCAAGAGATTGCAAATCAAATAACTATATACTGTATTTTGGTTCTGTCATCACGAAGGATGATAAATAGTATCCCTAAATTGCTGAGGAGCACATTAGATGGCGATCTGGGAAAAAAATCAGTATCTGTTGCGGAATGATGTTGGAGAAATTTATAGGATCAAAAGTAAAGATGTCACAGGAATGCTACTCTCCACCGAAGCATACCTAACAAAGTGGCGCAATAGATAATATATAAGATGAAACAAGGAGCTTGAACCTAAACAGAGTAATTTCAGGTTTCAACACTCTGTAGAATCTGGATCAATTTTAAATGGATTAGAAGATAGCTGTTGTGACTATACATTTTTTTAAGAGTTAGATTTGAAACATGGAATTAGAGATCAGTCAGCCTAACACTGGAAACCAATGACAGGATTGGACAGAGTCAGTCAGCATGGATGTACGAAAGGGAAATGAGAATCTACTCCTGGCGCCTGTGTACGCAAGTTAGTGAAAGTGATAAGTAGGTGCAGCAGGAGATAAAAGAGGCAAATGGTAGTTGGCCTTTGTATCAAGAGGATTTGAGTACAGGAACAGGGATGTCTTGTTGAAATTGTATAGTGTCTTGGTGAGACCAGACGTGGAGCGTTATTTGGACTTTTGGCTTGTGGGGATTGCACAACAAATTTGTAACAACCCGATTCTTCAGATGGCAGGACTGAACTTTGGGAACAGTTTAGATTGATTCGAATGAAATCCACTGATGTTTAGAAGAAAGAAGTAGGGCGTCACAGCAACTAATAAAACTCTAACAGGATTAGCATTTTAAATGTCGGAAGGATGCCCTCAAGAGCACGGAGTCCAGACCCAGAGGTGTGGGGTTCACAGTTTTATGTTATCGGGCAGGCTACTTAGTTCCCTCAGTCGGATGACCCTGTGGAATGTTCTGCCACGGAAAGGTGTTAAAGCAAAAACACGGAATGTTCCCATGAAAAAAAAAGTTCAGTGGTATAAAGGGATCAAACATTATGTGGCTACAAAAATAACAGGCTACTGAATGCAATAACCAGACTTGCTCACAGTTAACATTGCAGCAGGATCAAACACAACAACAATCTACTCCTTTTCCATTTTCTATGTTGATATACCTTTCAAGCTGACATGCAAAAATATTTGACACAGATATCAGCACTGATGTCAGATGTCATTGGATGAAAATCCTATAAGTCCTTAATGAATGGCAAACTGTGGTCAGCTTCACCACACGGATTGCATCACTTCATGGTGGTCAGGAAGATACAATAGCATTTTCAAAGCTTTTGGACTGACTGGTCTATCTCTTGTTTTCGATTCATTCTCATATTGTTGTATATTCTGAGAAATAAACATAGAATACCGTAAATAAGTAAAAATGTTTGGAAATTTTGTACGACAAAGTTGGTTGGGATAGGACGGAGGAAGTGTGTGCAGAAGAGGAGCAATGAAATAAACAATGTGCTGAATTTTGCAGTGTGTTGTTATGTGAAGAATAAAATCAATTTCCAAACCCAACACGCCATCATTTTCAAAAATATGCTGCACTCCCTACTCCATTCTCCCAGCCTCTTTCTCACTGACAGCCAACTGAGCCACACAACTATTCGCGGAGTAATTTTCTCATCAATCCCAGTCATTGACACACACTATGGCGAACAGAGATTGCAAAAACCTGGC
This sequence comes from Chiloscyllium punctatum, assembly GCF_047496795.1. Taxonomy (NCBI): domain Eukaryota; kingdom Metazoa; phylum Chordata; class Chondrichthyes; order Orectolobiformes; family Hemiscylliidae; genus Chiloscyllium; species Chiloscyllium punctatum. The sequence goes on from NC_092766.1 coordinate 74,773,489, forward strand.
TTCACTTCAGTATGGCACATTAAGAAGTAATTCGGCCAATTTTATCATTGCCAATTTTCTGCACAGGAATGCATACTCGTCAAATAATCTGTTTACTTGCAGGCAGGCTCAGATAGAGTTATGCAGTTGTGTGACAAGTAAAAGGACCCTTCCACCCAACGCGTCTATGCCAACCAGAATCTTAAATTGAACAAGTCCCATCTGTATTTGCTTTGTCCTTATCACTACGAAAAAATCTTATTCATATACCTTAATAAAGGCCATTCGAAAAGTTTTCTATTACTCAACTGATTTTGTGGTAACGAGTCTCAGACTTTCCACCTGCTCCATCAAATACTAAATCTCCATTCCCAACAACAACCTGACATATATTTACTGCACTTTCCCCAGCTTAATGATATTCTTCCTCAAGAATACTACTCCTGGCAATGCTTCACTAACGCCCTGTGCAACCACCAGATGACCTACCAACTCCTAAACTCAACAGACTTAGCACCATCCGATCTACATGTCATGCAAACTTCAAATACTTATGCCCCTGAACCACTTGGTATTCTATTGGACAACATCACCCAAACGAACACTAATAATTGTCGAAATATTGATCATCACATTTATCCTAATTAAACACAGCCTGCTAATCCTTTGTCGAGTCACATATGGATCTTTGTAACCTCAGATAACTTTCTTCACAGTCGACTCTGCCACCAATTTTGCTGGCACCTACAAAATTACTTCCCATGCTTGGCATATTTTCATTTAAATAACTTATATATAACAGACGAACAGAAGTGGACCCAGCACCGCTCCTGTCATTGACTGTTGCGAACAATTCTCCATTCTGAAAAAAGAATCAACCGTCACATTCCGTGTCTGTCTCATGCTTTCAGAACAATTTTATATCCAACTAGAAAGCTCACCCTGATTCACATGTGACATAACTGAAAGAATAAATCTCCCATGTGGAACCTTGTTAAAGGCATTACCAATGTCCAGGTGAAAAATGTCTTACTGTTCTGCGTTCATCAATCTTCTCAGTTATTTTCTCATCAATACAATCAGGCTTGTGAGACTCAATTTCCCTCAACCAAAACCATGCTGAATATATTTTTTGAAAACCAGAATGCGAACAAGTCTTTTAGACGAAGTCTCCTGTCTTTTCGAATCGCTTCCGATAACATACTCACCACCAAAGCTAGACTCATAGTCCTGTTGTTCACGGGTTTCTGTGAGCATCCTTTATTAAATAAATGCACAACATTCGGTAAACCTCAGTTATTTGGCACTTCACCAGTGAGTATAGATGATTAAATTATTTCTGAAAGGGGCCCCATATTTTGCTCACAGCCTCCCACAAAGTCCTGGGATACACTAAGTCTGATTCCAGACAAATACCCAAACGTTTATTTTCAAATATATCCAACATTTCCTCTTTAGAATTGTGAACTGTTTTCAAAACATCAATTTGAGTTCTCAAACATCGAAAGGAAAAACTGCCAGACAATCATTTTGTATCTCTTTCATCTACTACGATTCGACACAAAGATAAATATTTACACCTCCAAAAGACGCTAATTATTCTTTTGCTTGTAATGCCATTGTAGAATCTCTTTTGATTATCGCAATTGAACAAGTGTCTCACATCAACTCTCAAATAACCGACATGACAACATTAACAGAATACTAAACTAGATGTCACAAATGCTTTAGCATTTCCGATTTTGGACGCCTTTTCCCTTTCAGAAAATATGCTCTGTCTCTACTCTTCTGCCCAATACGTCTGAGCACGCACCGTTTATTGAGTATTCCACATGCCAAATCTTTTTACACTCTCCGAGATTGTCCAGGTCATTCTGCAGCCTTGCCCCCTTCTCAACACGAATTATCCGTCCCAGTATCATTGCCTTATCTGAAACTATAATAATAACGCCCTCTATTCCTTTAACCAGATCATTCATGCACACTTGAACAGTTATGGTTTCAACACAAACACCTGATGAACACAACGAATCACCACCTGCCATCCTGAAAGAACCCCGCTATCCCAACTCCATATTTTCTGCCAGCCAGCCACTCCTCAATCCATTCCAGTACCTTGCCACTAACACAATGTTTTCTTATTTAACACCTTCGCAAAATGTACATTGTGAAATGCCTTTTGGAAATACAAACAAGTCACATCCAGTGGCTCTGCTTTGTTTCACTAGCTCTTCGACTACTCAAAGAATTCTACCAAATTTTATGAAGCACTGCCGTCTCTTCATTTACTCTGTGTTCATATCCTTCCAATGATATGCCACGTTGAGTTTAACATGTGAATATGTTAATGGGATATTAGTTCTAGAGAACTTGAATAGCACTTCACAAGACTAGACACTTGCAAGGTTTCTCACCAATGTGAACACGTTGATGACAAAACAATCCCCAGTAACTTGTATCGTGATTCCGATATTAAGAGTCTTAAGAAAATCTCTCCTCAGTGTGAACATGTTGATGGGCCTACTGTTGCACAAACTTTCTAAAGGGCTTCCCACTGTCTTATCATTTGAAAGGAATCTTCTCAGCGTGCACACGTTGACGCCAATTCAGTACCCGGAGGCGTATGCAGCACTTCTTGCAGTCTAAGCGTAGAAAAGATATCTCCACAGTGTGCACTTGCCGGTGACACAGTAGGTTGGACAGACAAGTGAATCCCTTCCCACTCTGGGAGAAGCAGAACGGTCTCTTCCCAGTGTGAACCAGCTGTTGATCCATGAGGTCAGATAATCACCTGGACGCATTTCCACAGAGAGAACACCTGAATGCTCTCTCCTGATAAGTGAACATGCTGGTGAAAGAAAAAGTCCCAAGACACTTTGTAGCATTTCCCACAGGCGGGGCATTTAAAAATCTCTCTAATGTGAGCATAGTTAGGAGGCATGAGTTCCCTGGGACCTTTGTAGCACGAGGAGAAAGTGAGGAATGCAGATGCTGGAGATCAGAGCTGAAAATGTGTTGCTGGAAAAGCGCTGCAGGTGAAGCAGCATCCAAGGAGCAGGAGAATCGACGCTTCCGGTATGAGCTCTTCTTCAGGACTTCTTGAAGAAGGGCTCATGCCCGAAATGTCAATTCTCCTGTTCCTTGGATGCTGCCTGACTTGCTGCACTTTTCCAGTAACACATTTCCAATTTTATAGCACTCCCAACTTCACGGCATTAAAAACAGAGATCTTCAGGTCCACAGGCATCTAAGGGTACTTTCCACAGGTTGGGCATATTAAGTGTCTCTCATTCGAATGAGCATGTTGTTGGTCAAACAAGTCCCTGGATCTTTTACAGAACTTTCCGCACGCTGGGTTATGGGATGGTCTGTGTCAGCGTGAACAAGGTGCTGATGCAGCATGTGAGATGACTGAGTGAATCCCTTCCCACACACTGGACAGTTGTGACTCCATCAGTGAGGTTCCAGCTCATTTGCGAAAATGAACCTTTCCCCACAATCCCTACACTTGCACAGCTTCCTCCTGAGAGTAACAGCATTTCTGGTTGTGAGCTCTAATGAATGGCTAAAGCTTTGCCCAAACACACACGCATACGGTTTCTCTCCCACTCGAAATGGGATGTTTCCTTCCATGTTCAATATCTGATCATGTATCATTTGTGATGAAATTGACAACCCTATCATATCGAGTTTTGTAATTCTTTCCCTTCTAATGTCCCGTGAAATTAATGTGAAACAAAAGAACAAGAGACTGAGAGATAATGTCTCTCAAGATTCTGTCTTCTATATGAAGTTACCGACTGAAGGAGAGGGAATGCAAACACTCACAATTTGACCACAGCGTTGTCAGAAGCTTCCAATCACTCCATCCCCACCACCGAGAAACAGCAGCGCAGCAGATTGATGTAAACCTATTACTTTTAGTTTGCTGCGATCAGGTGAGTTTCCCTGAAGTGTGGAAACACGGACTTCAGCACAACAATTTCACACCTACCCTCCAAAGAATCACCCACCAAGGCCAATTTGCATCTGACTAATGCAGATTAAACTATGGGCAATTTATCGAATTGCACATTTCTGCACTGTGAGAGCAAACCTGAGCACCTGGAGAAAAGCCACACAGACAGGGAGAAAATCTTCTAACTTCCCACAGCCAGACAATCTGAGCTGGAATCGCATCTCGGCTTCTACTGCTGTGAGGCAGCAGCATTAACCACTGTGCAACCATACCGCTCAGTGATCTGCAGATTTCTTTCTAGTATGCTAACCATCCTGACTTGTCAGACGTCCACTCCTAGTCAAGTAAAAAAATTCCTCAACAAAGACACCTTGGTGTGCAGGTTCATAGCTCCTTGAAAATGGAGTCGCAGGTAGATTAGATAGTGAAGAAGGCGTTTGGTATGCTTTACTTTATTGGATATAGTATTGAGTAAAGGAGAATCGAGGACATTTTGCGGATGTACAGGACATTGATTGGCCACTATTGAAATAGTGCGTGCAATTAGTGTCTCTTTCCTATCGCAAAGATGTTGTGAAATTTGACAAGGATCATACAATATTCATAAGAATGTTGCCAGTCTTGGAGGGTGTGAGCTATGGGGAGAGGCTGAACAAGCTGGGGCAGTTTTTCCGAGAGCGTTGGAGGCTGAGGGATGACCTTATAAAGGTTTACAAAATTATGAGGGGCATGGATAGGATACAATCTTCGAGGAGAAAGTGAGAACTGCAGAGGCTGGAGATCAGAGCTGAAAATGTGTTGCTGGATAAGCGCAGCAGATCAGGCAGCATCCACGGAACAGGAGAATCGATGTTTCGGCCATAAGCCCTTCTTCAGAAATGAGGAAAGTGTGTCCAGCAGGCTAACATAAAAGGTAGGGAGGAGGGACTTGGGGGAGGAGCGTTGGAAATGCGATAGGTGGAAGGAGGTCAAGGTGAGGGTGATAGGCCAATGTGGGTGGGGGCGGAGAGGTCAGGAAGAAGATTGCAGGTTCGGAAGTCGGTGCTGAGTTCAAGGGATTTTAATGGGACAATGTGGTGGAGGGGAAATGAGGAAACTGGAGAAATTTGAGTTCATCCGTTGTGGTTGGACGGTTCCTAGGTGGAAGATGAGGCGCTCTTCCTCCAACCGTCGTGTTGCTATGTTCTGACGATGGAGGAGTCCAAGGACCTGCATGTCCTTGTTGGAGTGGGAAGGGGAGTTGAAGTGTTGAGCCACGGTGTGTTTGCGTTGGTTGGTCCGGGTGTCCCAGAGGATTGAACCACACACATCATTTATTGCATCCACTGCAGCCGATGTGGCCTCCTCTATATTGACGGTCCTGTCAGCCTTCGTCCAAGAACTCCCCATCTGCGTTCGGGACAACACCCACGCCCTCCACCTCCTCCATGATTTTCGATTCCCCGTTCACCAACGCCTTATCTTCACCATGGACATCCAGTCCCTCTACACTTCCATCCCCCATCACAAAGGACTCAAAGCCCTCCGCTACTTCCTTTCCTGCCGTACCAACCAGTACCATTCAACTGACACCCTCCTTCGAATGACTGAACTGTTCCTCACCCTGAACAACTTCTCCCAATCCTCCCACTTCCTCCAAACCAAAGGAGGAGCCATGGGCACCAGCATGGGCCCCATCTATGACTGCCTCTTCGTAGGATAGGTGGTACAGTCCATCTTCCGCAGCTGGACAGGCACCACCACCACTACATCGATGACTGTATCGGCGCTGCCTCATGCTCCCACGAGGAGGTTAAACAGTTCATCCACTTTACCAACACGTTCCTCCCCGACCTCAAGTTCACCTGAACTGTCTCAGTCTCCTCCCTCCCCTTCCTAGACCTTTCCATTTCTATCTCGGGCGACCGAATCAAGACGGACAATTACTATAAACTGACCGACTCCCACAGCTACCTAGACTACACCTCCTCCCACCCTGCTCCCTGTAAAAACGCCATCCCATATTCCCAATTCCTTCGTCTCCGCCGCATCTGCTCCCAGGAGTACCCGTTACAAGACCGTACAACCCAGATGGACTCCTTCTTCAAAGACCACAATTTCCCCCCAGACGTGGTCGACGATGCCCTCCAACACATCTCCTCCACTTCCTGCTCCTCTGCCCTTGAGCCTGGCCCCTCCAACCGCCACGAGGACAGAACCCCACTGGTCCTCACCTACCACCCCAACAACGTCCATATACAGCGTATCATCCGCCATCATTTCCGCCATATCCAAACGGACCCCACCACCAGGGATATATTTCCCTTCCCTCCCCTATCAGCATTCCGAAAGGACCACTCCTTCCGTGACTCCCTCGTCAGGTTCCACATCCCCCACCAATCCAAACTCCACTCCTGGCACCTTCACCTGCAACCGCAAGATATGCAAAACTAGCGCCCACATCTCCCCCCTTACTTCCCTCCAAGGCCCCAAGGGATACTTCCATATCCGCCACAAATTCATCTGCACCTCCACACACATCATTTATTGCATCCGCTGCAGCCGATGTGGTCTCCTCTATATTGGAGAGACAGTCTGCCTACTTGCGGAACATTTCAGAGAACACCTCTGGGACACCCAGTCGAGGCAACCCAACCACCCCGCGGCTCAACACTTCAACTCCTCCTCCCACTCCACCAAAGCCATTGTAGGTCCTTGGACTCCTCCATCTCCAGACCATAGGAACACGACGGTTGGAGGAAGAGCGCCTCATCTTCCACCTAGGAACCCTCCAACCACAACTGGTGAACTCAGATTTCTGCAGTTTCCTCATTTCCCCTCCCCCCACCTTGTCTCAATCAAATCCCTCGAACTCAGCACCGCTTTCCTAACCTGCAATCTTCTTACTGACCTCTCCGCCCCCACCCTCACCTTGACCTCCTTCCAAATATCGCATTTCCAACGCCCCTCCCCCAAGTCCCTCCTCCCTACCTTTTATCTCAGCCTGCTGGACACAGTTTCCTCATTTTTGAAAAAAGGTTCCATGGATAGGATAAATAGACAAAGTGTACTCTTTGGGATCGGGGAGTCCAGAACTCGAGGGCATAGATTTAGAGTGACAGGGGAAAGATATAAAAGAGACCTGAGGTGCAACTTTATCACGCAGAGGGTGGAACGTGTATGGAGTGACGTGCCAGAGGATGTGGTGGAGGCTGGTACAATTGCAACATTTACGAGGCATTTGCACAGGTAATTCACTAGGAAGGGTTTGGAGGGCTATGGGCTGGGTGCTGGTAGTTGGGACTAGATTGGGTTTGGATATCTGGTCAGCGTGGACAGATGGACAGAAGTGTCTTTTTCTATGCTGCACATCTCTACGAAACTATGACTCTCTGGCAAAATTGTGGCCTTTCTTCAGATTCCAACACAAATGCTCATGCATCGACATTGTCTCCTTCCCTCTCCCTGGCAATTATCTGAGTGTGAAAAAAAACGCGTCATAACCATGGTGAAATATTTCACCACGAAATGAGTCTTCAACCACGTATCACCATTGCCACCTGGACTGCCCACTGAAGTCACACCACCCCAATCCATCTATGTTCTGCTCATCTGCTGCTGAAACTCTCATGAATTCTTTTGCTCCCTGTAGACCTAACTTCTAATAAACTGAGAGCCGTCCTCCCACATTCCCTCGCGGCACTTGTCTGATTTTCGCTGCCTCGATTAATGAGTTTACATGAGTTCTGTTTAATGCTTCATTGTTCTTTCCAATTCCTGCATCTGAATGAGGTTTCAACCAATATCCATTCTCATTTTTAGCAGCTTTATCTGTTCGCTAGAAGTCCAACAATGGTGTAAGGGAAGGACTCACAGGTTATTTACTCATCGAAAACTTACACATCATCCAGAACTCTGCTCCTATGTCAGTATTCGCATCACGTCCGGTTCACCCACCAACTCGTATTCGGACAGATGCATTTTAACTTCACCTCCTTCTATTCAAATCTCTTTGTAATTTGCTCTCGACCCAGACCTGTAATATCCTCGGGCCACCAGCCATCTGAAGCGCAATGAGGCCAGGTCAATAATTGTTAATGCAGCCAGCGATTCGCACATTCTGATAATGATTTCCTTTTTCAAATGCCCTTCCATTTATCTGCCTTACATGTAATTCTAACATCCTGAGAATTCTCGATATTAACTGTGACACATTTGGTGCCTTAAGCATTCGGGCTATGAAGGCCATGATGTGTGACACATGTTCACGAACCTTCCCTCTGTCTCAACCTCAGTTTTACCATGTTAAATATGCTTTGAAAACTATATATTTGGCCAGACAATATTTTGTAAACTCCCTATTATCTCATAATTTGATTGGTGCATAAATTTGTGTTATAGCACCATAATGATGTCATTAAATGGTTATTGATTTGAACACCAATCACAGGCCGTTCTCTATTTCTTGGTGAATAACTTTTGGGCTACTACGTTTCAGCTGTAAAAAAATCTAATCGAGAATGTCAATGGATTGAATAATAAAATATCTAAGACAGGAGAACGCATTGTCGGAGATGATGAAAGAAAGATCTTGACAGAGAGTTGATCAAGGACAGCAGAGATGAAACGGCGCAATTGATGGATATTGATTCAGATTCACATTAAATGCATCACATCAGCCAACGCGCCATGTAATTCTTTCACAGATAGCAGAGCACAGTACTAGAAGCTGAACTCCGTTGATTACTCAGCAGGTCTGCTTGCATCTGTGAAGATACCTCTGAGTCAACATTTTGCTTCCACAGTTCAGCGAAATGGAAACATTAACGCTGATTTCTCTTTATAAATATTTCCAGACCTGCTACGTCTTTACCAGGACTTGTGGTTTTATTTCGAATTTGCCGCATTCTCTCTTTATTTGATTTTTATTTGGTGCTCATCATTGAATCCCTGTGCTGGGTTGTGAGCCACCATTGTAGAACCTCAATTTATTGGTATTATAAACGCAACGAATTTTTCTATTTATTGGCCTATATAATGCATGTAATAGGGAATAGAATGTCCTTTGTGTTCTCCAGGGCTATAAGACCACAAATTCTGGCAACGACCCTCACATTTAACGGTAAAGTCGCCATTTTATTTCTGGACTTTTACAAGAGACAGACAACTGCTGGTGGTTTACTTTGAGGAACAGTATACGACAGATGAGCAGAGAGAATGCAAAGGCAAGTCATTAAATGCTGGCGGATTTAATCCAAAACTGATGGCATCATTAGGAAAAATGGAAAAGTGCTCCGAGAAAAAGTTAGCTTTTCAGAAATGTCTTCAAGGAGGAAAATTTAGTGTTCAAGTTCCAACAAACAGCAACGTTACCTGTCAGTGATTACGTGATCTCTGTTAGTCCTATCGAATCCCTCAAGTCATGGAATACTTATTTAGATAAGCAATACAACATTAGAACACACAAGGCCAAGTGCTGAAAACTGTGTTCAAAAGTGTGATTTTAGATGACTAGCACTGATATAATGCGCCAAAGAGATTGTGCGATTGCTCTTGGAACTCAGCAATTCGTCATCATTTTGCATTTGAAGAAGAAGATAATAAAAGTGTCAAGAACGTGCAAGCAATGCACGAGCCTTCACTGGTACTCCAGTTGTTCGGAATCAGCACTCTCACTGCTATTTAATTCCGAGTTAGGAATGAGAATCAATTGTTCCTGTACAAAATCTGAAAAATAAACATGAATTCCTGCAATTAAAGACAGTGAAGGGAAGAGCTCTGTCGGAGTCAGTGAGAGTTTCACAACAGCGATGAACGCTAATGGTGGAAGGGCTGGTATCGATTGTCTTGCCCTGCACATACACAGTACTACAACAAACAAAACAAACTTTTTATTGAAACGTCCAAGTTTGTTGAAGATTTAACTTCTTGAATGCAGAAACGTTGGTTCCATTATAGTGCAGCCTACTACCAGAATGTTGAAATCGGAATGGTGGTTGCACACTTCAGACAGAGATAAGAAAGAATTCAGGAGCAAATTCTGCAGATGCTGTAATCTGTATTGAAATCAGTAAATACTGTATATCACAACGGGTTAGCCAGTATACACGGAGAGAAAGTAATTTCATGTTTTTAGTCTAGATCATGCTTCATCACTTGAAGTGTGATGTCAAGCGTGATATGAAGTGTTGAGGATGCAGTGTTGATGCAAACGTGAGGAAAGAGGTGGTCTGTTGCGTGCGAAATGATGTAAATTATACAAATTTAAGTGACTCTAATTTGATAAGCGCCGAATAATAGTGTGACTGTGAACGCACTTCCACACCTTCCCTTGCTTATCTTAACCTGTTGCATTGTCTGTCCCCATGCCCTCTCGTTCCTCCACCAATTGGAGTGGGACTCCCTGTTCTTTCTAATCTGGCAGATGGACACCCGATTACTCCACCATTCTCACTTTCCATGGACTGATTACGTATTCTCATAACGTATATTCTATCATTCCCACTTTCTGACACATTACGTATACTCAAGACTGAAAGCGACACATTTTTACTCAGTAAAGTTATGAAGGGTTATGAAGAAATGCATGAATGTGCAGTTCAGTATTATCAGATCCGATATGAGTTCGCTAAATCGCGGAACAGACTTGGGCTGAATGTTCTCTTTCTGTTTGTAAAATTAATTGTGTTTCAATATGAATCTGCAAAACTGACTTCGTTAAATGTTGCCAAGTTAAACCGAGGTAAGATGTACAAAGGATATGACACAAAGTACAGCCATTGTGGGTGATTGATCCGTGCGATCAATGTAACAGGGGAAGCAGGATAACCCACCTTCAGCATCCACACTGAACTTGGCTCCACGAGGTCCACATCACCTCTCACAAACGACCACTGACCATCCCTTTTCATGTCATCCCCTCTGTTCATGTTTTAAGCCGAGTGCACATGGCAATAGCAGCCGATATTGCTTTTGTCGGGCTGTCACATGCAGGGACATGATCCTGATGGATCCACGGCATAAGTCGTCTTCGAAAGCGCATGGGGCATTTGCTATTGATTATTATAATTGCTAACTATTAATAGACCGTAGCAGTGAAAGCACTGAATACTAAAGAATGGATTATCCGGGAATATCATCTTGTACACGGTCGAAATCAGCATTGCATTCTCCAGTTTTTCATTCGATCCCTTCGACACTGTCTTGGTTTTGTTACATTTGCTTGGTCTATGACACATAGGCTATTGACCCATTTATTACATTGCAGTTTATCACGCATGAGGCCATCTCTCTCACATCGTAATGCACTGATTCTGTAGCTCAGTGGTTATAACACTGACCTTGTAAACTCAAAATTCTCTTGAAATACCCCATTCCTGTTTTTCTTCACAAGAAATAGTGGAAGATCATTCAGAAGGACAAGAAGGTACCACTTTCACACGATGAGAGAGTTCAGTCAGTATAAACGGAAGAGTGACAAGAATTTCCAGTGAATAACAAAAGCCAAAAAGTGTGTCAGTAAGAAACGATGCAAGGATCCCAGCTGTCCTCCCCGGTGGCACAGCAGCCTGAGTTCCATTCCCGCTCCGAAAACATAGGCTCCTTTGTTCCTGACACGCAGTAGACAGACAAAAACATTATTAAACAGCGGGCAGTCGAATTGGAATCTCACTGGAATGGATCGCAGAGGCAGAAACACATATAACCTTCAGAAGTATTCAGATGTTAATTTGTGATGCTCAGGCATACAGGCCAGGTGATGGAAAATGCGAGAAGAATCGTCACGCGGTTGTTGAAAGGAGCTCAAAGACAGTCGACCAACCCGGGCATCGCACTCTGACATTTATCACAGGTGGTCTCAGATTTACGATTCCGTGTCTTCAGCTCGGCGTCCCAGTTTCGATTCCCCATCGTTCAATGACGGCTTTTTGGTTCCTGGCATAGACAAAAACGAATGTAGAGCATCTGTGACGGGAGTCCTTTCAATGTTCCGAATCAACTAATGTCGCCAAGAACATCAGAGTCAATTTCCAAGATTCTTCAAGGAGGTGAAGGTGCCTCGATAGTCCTTCCTCAACCGGACACTTCAACCTTCATTATCCTCTGTTTCCACTTCAAATGAGTTTCTGAAGATTTTGAAAGCTGTGACGGGACTTTTTTTGTTTCCTTCCTATTTCCGTAAGCCGCAGCAATTGTGGAGTTGTGTTTGGTAAAGGTAAGGTGCCCACGAGTTGCTTGTCGGACCATTTCTTCTTCATCTTCTCTTTCGGCACGGGTAAACACTCCTGCTTAATTTAAAACCAGCGACAATGAAGAGATTTATCCCTTGCAGTAATCTGTAAAAAATCCGAGTGGCCAAGAACTATTTCAAATTAAAATTAACAACATTATTTCTCAAAGTTGAACAAAGTAATTAATTAACCACGATTTACAAATTCTTCCTGAAGCCTAACTTTTGCCTTCACTTCTATATTGCTCGGCTGATGAAATTCCCAATTAACATTTACAAAACCAAACTTTTTATCTCGAAAGCAGGCAGCTTTCCTGCTTCTATTTGGATAATCCTGCATCTTCTTATCTTCTTCTTAGGAATTTCTGCGTCATAAGTTACTGATCGAAAAGGTGCCTTTTAAGAGATTTATTTTTCAAGCGATGTATTTCTATGCTGGTCTTAATAGTTCTCCTCCTAACTGTTCAATTTTTCCCGAGGCTTTTATGGCCAAAGCGACAGATTGTGTCATTTGCTTTTAAGATTTTCTATGAGGATTTGAATTTGATATTTTGCGAGGTATAATTTAAGTGAATTGCAATATTCCATTTTGTGTTTTTATTTCATACCAACTCAGTGAGTGTTGTTTATTTTGAAACAAATGTTACTTTGTAAATTCTCCACTTTGTTACTTTGTACTTGCAAATCCATCACTGTCTAAATATGCACCCACATCAACATAGCACTTCGATGATGGAGCTAGGAACATGACTGCATTATTTTTGAGGTCATCTACTAAAGAGATCCCCAATCCAGCATATCAGCAATTCATACCTCCTCCCAGTTTCAGAACAAACTTTTGTACGTGATTGTGAAGTTTACCAGTCTTGCTGTCGCCCGATTTCGGAATCATACCTACAATTTCCTAATCCGGAATCAGACACAATATCGATTGCATCCCTGCCGTCATGGGTGCTTTGTCGTTGCATGCCGCAGAGTTGTGATGTTCACACGGACATGCGCAATAACAGCCATGTTCACAAGTTGAACAACCAGTCAAGATAATCAATGTTGTTGCTTCACTACAATAGCACCCACGATGTGAATTGGAAAGATTTGCAAAGAAAACTTGCCGCTACACATGAAGCTTCCATTAATCTGTTGTCTGCTCAGCCATTGAGTGGGACCATTGCTGATCTGAAAATGAATCATTTCCATTTCCTGCATTTTCCCCAACTTCGTGAAGAAAACCCGAGTCGAATCACAACATTGGGTAATTCCGTTAATTTTTGCTGTGTTCATTACTTTAACGACCTGAACGAATTCGTAGGAAACTGAAAAATATAAAAGGAGCTGAAAATCCCTTCCAGAAATTTTACTCAGAGAGAAACCATTGTCTCCGTTCCACCTCACACCGAATAGATTCTTCACAGTGTGCAAACAGCATATTTGGCTCAATAATTGCAAATCGAACTTCCACAGGGTTAACCAACAGACACATTTCCCTCTGACTAATGCATCTAAATCTCTGGGCAATTCAGCATGGCCAAACCATCTGATAATTTATGGATTTGAGAAGGAAACCCAAGCAAGCACCATGAGAACGTGCAATCTCCACACAGACGGTCAGCCGAGGCTAGAATCGATCCTAGATCCTCGCACTATGAGACTGCAGTGCGATCCACTGAGCTCCTGAAAGATTTGAACCTTTGCAGGATTATTCTTTATAACCAAGACATTTCCCTCAGGCTGATCTTCCCTTAATCCACAAAAATGTGTTCTGCCAGAAATTATTTCACCTCAGATTAAAATCTATCCATCAGCCTTATGTCCAAATGCTCCCTTCTCGGTATCATTAGGAACTGCTTTGGGGGAGGTTGGAGCTCCCAGCCTGATGTCCAATACACCCTTCTCCATGTCCACGTAACTGGTACAGTTGAGTTTGGAGCTTCCAACCTAGTATCCAGTACTCTCCGTTGCTTCATTTTAACAGAAACTACTCCAGGTGAGATTGGAGACAGCCGCAACATTTCGCACCCATCTGTACCGTCCTGGATGGATTTTGTGCATATTTATTGTGTCACTGGAGCAACATGCCCTGGACTCCCCCAACCTCATTTCCAGTTGAGGCTTCTGGGCTGAACTACTCAGCTTCTCGGATTCTGGGTTGTGAACTGGAATTAAACGATATATAGTAGCAGTTGCTTTTGTGAGCAAATTTGTGAAATAACCAATGTGAAGCTACATTGTTATTGCGAATTCGTTTCAACAATCCCCTGCAGTACCCTAACCCTAAGATGCTTTGTAGAAATCTATCGATATCAACCTTTAGCAAACTCTAATTTAAAGGTTCGGCCCTCCCAGAGCAACCACATCTTAGTAACTGTTTGGAAAATGTGTTGTGCGTGTGGGGATGTTCCCGAAACACCCTCTACTTCGACCGTCATTGTTTTTCTCATCTTCCTTTGTGTTGTGGCTGCCATAAGTTCTGTTCCAATCTGAGTCATGGCAATGGACATCTTTCCATTTATGCCAAGTAAGATGTGCGTAGCAAACGCGGGTATGGATGAGTCATATTTTACGTGAAACTACTCTTCGAGGTGATGATTTTGTGCCTAAATTCCCTGTTTTCACACATTACAGCGTTTCATGAAACAGGATTCAAATGAAACCTTTCTCGGAAATTTATCTCCCTTCCACGATGAGTAAACTACCTTTACATCACTCCTACAATTTCACTGAGACATTGCACTATCTCGAACTCACATGAACATCATTCAGTCTGCGCTGTTGCGTTCACTGTTGCTGGGTGAATGCGCCCAAATCCCCCCGTCGAGAACATCCAAACAGTCCATCGATTAAGATGCTTGGCTGTGAGATCAATCTGCATACAGCAGGTTTTACTGACATGGACCAGACATTATTGGAGTATCATGCTCAGGAAACAGACAGAGTGCAGAACATAGAAAAAGGGAATTTATTGGAAAAGGACAGTTTGTGTGGCTTTCTGCGTCATTTATTTCATTTGTACATTCTGGTCGTGCCGGAGTATTGTGTGCAGTTCTGCAAATCAAATTACAGTAGGGATACCATCGCACTGGAAACGGTGCCGAAGAGATTTAACAGGATATTGAGTTGTTGAAGTATTTCATTTGTGGAGAAATATTGGACAGACTGGTTTTATGTGTCTTACATTGGAGGAGATTTTGAAAAGACACAGCCAGTCTGTATCGCACTGCTCCTTGAATATATAATTTTGTTTTCCTCTTGAGCTTTCAGTGATTTTGATATGTGTTTCAAATCCAGGACGGACCCATATGTCCTTTCTCCACTTTGCAAAAATGATGAATGGATTTTATCAAAAACTCGTTCCTGTCAATGAGGTCGGACGGCTTGAAGTCGGAATGGGAAGAGCCAATGTTGCAGCAAACACGAAAACGCGTAGCACGTTTTAAAAGTGAAAGCGTATTTCAGTCGGATCACCTCGTCACTCCGACTCCTAATGAAACCACCAGCGGCATTATTGCTCAATTCTGCTCGTGAAACTTCGGGAATTGGGGAAATTAAGTGATTTCATATAGCGCTGAGCAGAATAATGTAAATGGAGTAGAGTGTGTACACTCTCAGCTGTGAACGTAGATCGAAAAGTTGGAGCAGTTCTCCTTGGAGAATAGAAGGCTGAAAGCTGGTCTTCCCTTGCCAGCACAAGACGTGAAAAACCTTCACCCTAACATCAACTGCTTGACCTCTCTCTACCGCTCTAAAGGATCATAGAATATTACAGCACAGTACAGGCCCTTCGGCCCTCGATGTTGCGCCGCCCTATCATACGAATCTGAAGCCCATCCCACCTACACTATTCCATGTACTGACATTTGCCTGTCCAATGATCACTTAAATGCACTTAAACTTGGCGAATCTACTACCGTTGCAGGCAAAGCATTCCTTACCGGTTCTACTTTCTGAGTAAAGAAACTACCTCTGACTTCTGTCTAATACCTATCTCCCCTCATTTTAATGCTGTGTCCCCTCGTGTTGGCCGTTTCCATACTTGGAAAAGGATCTCCCTGTCCACCATATCTCACCCTCTGATTATCTTGTAAGTCTCTATTAAGTCACCTCTCAACCTTCTTCTCTCGAAAGAGAACAGCCTCAAAGCCCTCAGCCATTCCTCGTCGGACATTCCTAGCATACCAGGCTATATATAGTAAATCTCCTCTGCACCCCTTCTAAAGCTTCCACATTCTTCTTATAATGCGGTACACAGAACTGTACACAATACTCCAAGTGTGGCCTTCCAGAGCTTTGTACAGCTGCAGCATAACTTCCTGGTTCCGGAACTCAATCACTCTATTAATAAAGGTCAAAACACTGTATGCCTTCTTAACAAACCTGTCAGTCTTGGTGGCAACTTTCAGGGATCTGTGTACATGAACACCGACATCTCTCTGTTCATCTGCACTCCCAATATTCTTACCATTAGCCCAGTATTTTGCATTCCGATTACTCCGTCCTAAGTGTATCACCTCACACTTGATCACATTAAACTCCATTTGCCACATCTCAGTCCAGCTCTTCATCCTATCTATGTCTGTCTGCAACCTACTACATCCTTCGCCACAATCCACACCTCCACTGACCTTAGTGTCGTTCGCAAATTTACTAACCCACATTTCTAAGCGCTCATCCAGGTCATTTATAAAAATGACGAACAGCAGTGGACCTAACACCCATCCGTGCGGTACGCCACTAGTAACACCAAGGTGAACATGTCCCATCAACTACAATCCTCTGTTTTCTTTCAGCAAGCCAATTACTGATCCAAACTGCTATGTCTCCCACAATCCCATTCCTCCGCATTTTGTATAATAGCCTAATGTGGAGAACCTTATTGAACGCCTTGCTGAAATCCATATCCACCACATCAACCGGTATACTCTTATCTGTCTGTTTGGTCACCGGTCTGTAATCACCAGAGTTGTCTCTCCTACACCTTTTGAACAAGGGAACCATATTTGCTACCGTCCAGTCCTCAGGCACTATTCCTGCAGACAATGATGATTTGAAGACCAATGCCAAAGGCTCGGCACGTTCTTCCCTTGCTTCCCAGAGGATCCTAGGATAAATCCCATTCGGGCCCAGGGGACTTGAATATTTTCACATTCTGCAGTATTTCTAATACCTATTCCTTGTGAACCTCAATCTCTTCAAGTCTAGATACAAGTATCTCTGTATCTTCCTCGCCATTTTCATTTTCTGAAGTGAACACTGTAGAAAAATATTTACTTCGTGATTCCCCTATATCCTCTGACTCAGCACACAACTTCCCACTATTCTCCTTGGTTGGCCCTAATTTAACTCTCGTCCTTCTATTATTCCTGACATACTTATGAAAAGCCTTAGCGCTAACCCTGATCCTCTCTGCCAACAAATTCTCAAGTCTCCTCCTGGCTCTTCTGAGTTCACTTTTTAGGTCTTTCCTGACTTCCTTGTAACTCTCAAGCGCCCTAACTGAGTTTGCACGTTTTGTCCTAACATAAGCCTTCTTCTTGTTCATGACCATGGATTCCACTTGCTCAGTAAACCACTGCTCATGCGTTCTTTATATCTTCCGCCCTGCCTGACAGGAACATCCTTACCGAGGACGCAAAGGAGCTTTTCCTTGAATAAGTTCCACATGTTTAATGTGCACACCCCCTGCAGTTTCTTTCACCTATCTACGCTTCCTAAATCTTTCCTAATTGCACCACAATTTCCCTTCCCCCCAGGTTGAGTACACCTATCCCTTTCCAACACTAAAGTAAACCTGACATTTGTGATCGCTGTCTCCAAAGTGCTCACATATTTCCAAATCTAACACCTGGCCGGCTCGTTGCCCAGTACTAAATCTAAAGTGGCTTCGCCCCTTGTAGGCCTGTCTACATACTGTGTCAGGAAGCCCTCCTACACGCACTGGACAAAAACTGAACCATCTACAGGACTCGTACTGTTGTGATCCCAGTCAATATTTGGAGAGTTGAAGTCCCCCATGACAACTACCCATTCTCTCTCACTCCTGACGAGAATCATCTTTGCTATCCTTTCTTCTGGGGCTATTCGACTGCCTATTGAAAATTCCCAGCATGGTGACTTCTCCGTTTCTGTTTTTGACCTCAGCCCATACTACTTCAGTTAATGAGTCCCCAAGCATCCTTTCTACAACTGTAATATTGTCCTTGATCAACAATGCCATACCTCCCCGTCTTTGACTAACTTCTCTGTTCTTAATGAAACATCTGAATTCTGGAACCTGCAACAGCGATTCCTGTCCCTGCTCTATCCATGTCTCCGTCATGGCCACAAAATCGAAGTCCCAGGTACCAACCCACGCTGCAAGTTCACCCACGTTATTTCGGATGCTCATCGCGTTGAAGTACACACACTTCACATCCAACAGAGATTTTCCGCCACATGCCACTACCTGATCAACCAACCCTGCTTTAGATCAATTGACATGTTCAATGCTGGTTCTCGCTTTTGTGTCTCAGTTGGTCAGTGCGTCTGTCTGCAATATTGGTAGTCCTACCCCAAACAGACACACAGACTGAAATATGTCAGATCATGCATTGACACCGACCATGTCACGACACTGTACCCACGAAGACCTATCCATGATTCACCCCGAATCCGCACACAGGGAGACAGGCAGTATGCAGTCCCACTCTTCAATACGTGTAGAATACGTCATTTGCAGCTTCAAACAATGGCTTCCAGCCCAGTGGCACAAATTACAGAAACGCCATGCTCAGGAACGGCTCTTACGGTCTAAAAAGGACAAAGCAGTTCTGTTTAATTTGGTAACGGCTGCAGAGGTTTAATCTTGTGCTTGGAACGTTTTTTCAACATAGCTGCTATCTCGAAAATGAGGACTGGTAAAAGTTTTAAGCAGGCAGAACAAGCAATATGTTGATAGTGTTGGTTGTATCTCGTCAGACAGATTAGATTCCCTACAGTCTGTAACCGAAAAGACTGGGTTTAGTGAAGTAATTGCCCGATTGATTCACTGTCTGTCAGAGTGACTGGGAATCACATTGGCCGCGTAATAGATAAGATAAAAATATCAAAGTAGTTATTTTCGATTTTGAAATCCTGGAAAATATGCGAAATTAGATTGCAATGTACTGAAGGAATAACAGCTTTAAATTAGAAGATTTAAATGATGTTATTTGTGATTGGGAGAAATGAACTGTCTCCTTGCAAATTGAGGTTGTAGATGAATCAATCTCTGTATGAAATGAGAAACTAATCGGCGAGCCAGCGACATTAGTTAGTCGAGCATGAGATTCTTGTCCTGGTTTCGATCCCCACACTGATCGGTTTCACTTTCTAACTATGTCACAACTCTCCATTCCATTGCCAATGTTACTCTTTCATCTTGCTTTCGTTCACATGTCAATTTCTGAGGGTAAATTGTCTTCATTTTACTGGAAGTGGCAGAGACGTGTATATCAGTGTGGGCGAATATGCGATAGGTGATGTCACTTTCAAAGATGTGCGTTCTGCACCAATCAAAATGTTCAGAGTCGTCTCACAAAAAGTACCAGTTGCTGGAGGTACTGTCCGTGACGGCTGAATGTCAAATGGTACTGAACCAAAATTAACTGAATCAAAAGGTTTTGATGGAAAGCTTGGAGAAAACTCCGTTTCCGTTTCCCAGTTCACACAGAAAATGATCTTCTGAGCCTTTGCGGGTATCCAAAATACACCTTATTGCTTGCTGACCTTGTCAGTAAACCTTATGCCTATTCCTGCTGTAAGGGAATATAAATCGAATTAATTGCTGTGTACGACTTATTTTGATGTTTTCTTCCTTGTTCTGAATAAGAGTGGAAGTTTCCACCACAGATGTTAACAAGTTTTAAGAGTGCAGTCAGCCGACCCTGATACTTTCTGTTGAGAAGAAGTATCAGTTAGTGAAAAAGTGGCCCACTTCAGAGCTGAGCAGAAACATTGTTGTTCCGTCTTTACGGGCAACACGCTTCTGAAATGTGGTCGATGGGGCTTTATTGCAATGTCTTCAGCAAACCTCGATTTGAAATTACTCGCCAATCACTACTCTAGTGGTGAGAAAGAGTACATTTCCAAATAACTGCTGCGTGAATTACTTTTCAAATTTCTCAGCCAAATTGGTCCTGAATATATGCCGATGTCTGCCATACTGTGACCATCCTGTTTAAGACTAACATTACGAACTTCACTGAGTCCCTGTACCCCAGATAAATTTGTCTCAGCCTACGTTCACATCATACAAAACATCACTGATTCAAAACTTGGCAGAAACAGGCTTGTTCCATTCTTACAGGCGATAGCCTTCTAGATTGATGTGAACAGAGCATTCATAGTACATAGCACATAGAGCAAGACAGCGCAGAACAGGCCCTTCGGTCCTTGATGTTGCGCCGACTAATAATGTATTCTCAGATCGTTCCCCTACACTATCCCATCATCATCCATGTGCTTAACCAAGGATGGTTTAAATCTCCCAAATTTGGCTGAGTTGACTACATTGGCAGATACGGCATTCCACGCCATTACCAGTCTCTGAATTAAGAACCTGCCTCTGACATCTGTCTCAAATCTATCTCTCATCAATTTGTAGCTATGCCCCTTTGTATAAGCTGACATAATCATCCTAGGAAAAACATTGTTCACTGTCTACCCTATATAATCCTCTGATCACCTTGTATGTCTCTATCAATTGCCCCATTAGCCATCTTCTTTCCAAAGAGACAAGGTGCAAATCTCTCAACTTTTCCTCATAAGACCTTCCCTCTAGACCGGGAAACACCCTGGTAAATGTCCTCTGCACCTTTTCCAATGCGTCCGCATTCTTCCCGAAAAATGGCGACAACAACTGTGCACAATATTCCAATTGTGGCCGCACTAGCGTTTTGAATAGTTGCAGCATGATATTGTGGCTCCAGAACTGAATCCCTCTACGAATGAGACCTAACACACCATATGGCTTATTACCAGCACTATCAATCTGAGTGGCATTTTCAGGAATCTATGTACATGGACTCCAAGATCCTTCTGTACATCCACACGACCAAGAATCTTTCTATTTCCACAGTACCTGCCTTCCTGTTATTCTTCCCAAAGCGCATCACCACACATTTAGTTGCATTGAACTCCATAAACCACCACTCGCTGCCTTCTTTCAGAAAGTCAGTTTCTAATCCAAACTGCTATTTCACACTCAATTCCATGCCTCTTCATATTAGCCAACAGCCTACCAAGTGGAATCTTACCAAAGGCTTTACTTAAGGCCAGGTATACCACGTCAACAGCCCTACCATCATCCTCATGCTTGGTCACCTTCTCAGAAAACTCAAAGAGATTTGTGACACACGACCTACCATCGACGAAATCATGTTGACTAACAAAATTAAATTGTTGCTTACCGGATGAGTATAAATCTTAAGTCTTATAATCCTTTCCAAAACCTTTCCATGAATAAATGTAAGGCTAACTGGTCTATAGTTAGCTGGATAATCTCTAATGCCTTTCCTGAACAAGGGCACAGCATTTGCAATCCTCCAGTCCTCTGGCACTAAACCTGTAGACAATGACGACTCAAGTATCAAAGCCGAAGGCTTTGCTATCTCTGCCCGACCTTCACAGAGAATCCTCGAATAAATCGTATCCGGGCCAGGGGACTTGTGTCCTTTCACTCCTTCAAGTCTGATAACACCAGTTCATAACTAACCTTGATCCCTTCTAGTCTAATATCTCATACCTCATTCTTCTCCTCTTCAATATTCTCTATTTCCAGAGTGGAAAACTGATGAGAGCTGTTTGTGCAGCACATCTACAATCTCCAGAGCGTCCACACAGAACTTACCACTTTTGTCCTTACTAACCTCGTCATCCTATTATCATTCTCATACCTATAGAAAGCGTTAGGGTTCACCTTTATTCGATTCGCAAAAGAATGCTCGTGTCCTCTCGTTACCCTTCTTAACTCTATATTTAAATTTTTCGTAGCCATTTCCTCATATTTCATAATGCTAGTATTGTACCATTATAGGGCAAGCCAAACAGAGAACAGCCAGGGAACTCCTAGAGGCATGGCACTCATCCACAGACTCTATCAACAAACACATCGACCTGTACCCAATATACCGGCCACTACAGCGGACAGCTCGAACTGACAACTGGAAGCGGCAGAGACAGGCCACTATAAATGCCGGAGGAAACATCACAGAAGCGCTTCACAGGAGGGTCCCAAGAACTGAGGATGTCACCTAGACAGGGGACGAAACGTTTGCAAGACAAATTCCCAGCTCGGCGAACAGAAACACAACAACGAGCACCCGAGCTACAAATCTCACAAACTTTGAAAAGGCTTTACTTTTTAACCTCTGCATGCAGGGCGGCCAATACACTTGGCAAAATGCCTTGTGTAAGGACTGTGAACAAAATTCACATTTACTTTTTGTATTATTCTTCTCATATGCTCAAGGACAAGTGTTGGGAAACATTCGAAATCATATTTTCTCATTCCCATACCGTGGACATAATTGTCTTTATGTTTTTCGAAGCTTTTTCCTGAACTCGCCTGCTTGCAAGGCCAGGTTAAATGTTTGCAAAGTTCCACAAAGACAAGCTGACTCCTCAACACAGAATTCAGCAAAGTGTTTGCATATTTCAGCGAAGTATTAAATTTTGCAAATCATTCTCTGTCAGATTTCACAGTAAATGTTAATTTTGTTAATTTTCTATTACATTTTCCCAATTATTGTCATTTTACAACAAGGACAAGAACAAAAAAAAGCAAGATAGCTGTACATCAAAAATAATTTGTGAACACGAGGCCTTTCCTCAGACACCACGTAACTTTAACAAAGCTTTGTGGTGATTTTGCCACTTCCCTGGTTTGCCCGATACACAGCCCATCTTCACACATCACATTCGTCAACGTCGCTGTAGGGCGGGAAAGCAATTGGATCTTCCTTCTCTGGGGCCATTGATAGTTTTACCCTTTGGTATCCTACTTCATTCATAAGGAAGTGGTGGAGGCAGGTACACAAGTAGATTCTTATTCAAAGCAGTATGAGAAAGATCAGTCCAACAACTCGTAGAATGTGTTGGGTCCAATACCCCGATCCTTCATAAGGGAGGTGAGCCATCGGGAGCAGGAGTCATCTGCTAGTGGAGGCGGTCATATAGCTGCCTTCATATAATTTATTACACTAGTAATATTTTGGGACTCTTTAGGAATATTAATACAGCATGAGGTACCGAACGTTTTGCAGACGCCCCCTCTCTCGGCCGTCAGGGTGTCTAGTACTAATCGATTTTGTGTCAGTGCTTCCTAAGCGCCATTAACTCAGTGTTAATGAGTGCTCGGCCTTCCTCCATCTCATTTCCTAATACACCATATGCGAGGATATTCTGCGAGTGGGATGCCCCTTCGAGTTCGGCAATTGCTGCCCTTCAGGGTGAACACTGTTGTGTG
The DNA here is from genome assembly GCF_047496795.1 of Chiloscyllium punctatum. Lineage (NCBI taxonomy): Eukaryota > Metazoa > Chordata > Chondrichthyes > Orectolobiformes > Hemiscylliidae > Chiloscyllium > Chiloscyllium punctatum. The sequence continues at coordinate 74,797,114 of NC_092766.1, forward strand.
AGTTACAGCACCCTTTCTCTACACCTGCCCATATTATACCTGCCATCATGATTAGATTAGGTTACTTACAGTGTGGAAACAGGCTTTTCGGCCCAACAAGTCCATGCACACTGGCTGAAGCGCAACACACCCATACATTCACCTAACACTACGGGCAATTAAGCATGGCCAATTCACCTGACCTGCGCATCTTTGTGACTGTGGGAGGAAACTACACACTGTCAGTCGTCTGAGGTGGGAATTGAACCCGGGTCTGTGGCGCTTTGAGGCGGCAGTGCTAGGCACTGTGCCACTGTGCCACCATGCCGCTCATGGGCTGACCAGTGATAAAGGAACAAGCAATGTTTTTGATCGTATCATTTGTGTATGTTGCTGTACAAGAGTCATTTATGAAGTACAGCATCAAGGTACACAGGGAGATACCCAAAAGGAGTCTCCCCCGATTGGTGCAAATACACGTTTCTCCACTGCCATCCACGACGTGGAAGGCTGTGGTCAGGAGCGTGTCAAGCTTGGGACGGTAGTTAGCCTGGATTTCGGGTGGCGACACGAGATTTGCCCTAATTGTTCCCCCTATCAGTGTCAGGATAGTCGCCTCAAACGGAAGCAGACAGCTGACATTTCTCACCAGGCTCTCAGGAATTTCCTGGGCAGTCTATCCTTGGGCTGTGTGCAAACATATCCAACAAGTGGAGCCAACATCTAATCTCTAGTTTTCTCTTCGGACCAAAGCAGATGCTCTGTTCCCTTCACATCTAGCAATGGCCCTTCGCAGCTCCCAACCTACTGGCGTCGCATTTACGCCATTTAGCTTTTGCAGGCAATTTCTCCTCCAGCTTTAGACACGTTCTCTAGCCACGGACGTTTCCCTTCGGGTTCGGGGGTGTCATTAATGCCCTTTGCCCGGCTTGGGGTTAGGTCCACGATCTGTTTGGTTGGTTGCCATGCCCCAGTGCTACTATCGTCTGTAGTATCTTCTGCACTGCATCTCGGGGATCGGGGGGTGTCTGCACCACTATATTTAACTATCTACAGATGTTGGAGAATGATCTATCTATTCAACACCACGCGACTCCCTCATCGCTATTCTGAGTCTTACATTGATCATGGAATATCTATTTCCCGTGTCAGGTGCCCCTTTTGCCGTGGTGGCGACCAGTAAGTGTCAGTCACTGGCGCAGCATTTATCCCTGGATAAATATTAATTATCGAATTTATAGTCGTCCTTATTACTGAACGGCTATGGGTCGCATGTAAAGGTCCCCTTCGTCATCTCAGTTAAGATTACCGTCTGGTGCTGCATCCCACACACCCCTGCCCTTATGAACAGTTCTGCCACGGCGTTTGCCAACAGTATGAGCTGTGGAAGCCCCATATTTGCTTAAGGCTTCTAATAATTACTTGCACTAAATTGGTTTTGCTGTTGTGCGATGTCTCCTCAGCACCAGCGACACGTTTTTAATGTCTAGCGTGTATCCACGTGGCTCTTCCGGCGATCTTAACGGCTATCTGTGTTGTAGGCGGTACTTGAAACGGCCCCAGCCACCTCTTCGCCTTCCTGTTTTCCCTCCTGAAGTCTTTCACCACTATTCAGGCTCCAGGTTTTCGATCGCGTATCTTCCCTTCTGCTGAGTGGGGTAGTGCTGCCTTCACTTGATTCTGTGTTTGGGACAAAAGTGTAGAGAGTTTCATGCAGTAACACAACATCTCATCCTCACAGTGGTCTGTTATCTGACTTCCTTTAAGTCTTGGTTCAATTCCTGTGTTTGGCGGCCGACCAAACAAAATCTCAAACGGGCTCAGATTAACTCTCCCTCTCCTCCGAGAGCTGATACACATTAGCACAATTGGAAGTGCCTTTGCCCATGTCATCCCTATTTCCTAACAACATTTTGTCAATTTAGTTTTTAAGGTAGAATTTTCTATTTCACCTTCCCTACCGCTCGTTGGTGGTAGGCACAGTGTTATTTCATGTTTATTCCCAAATAATCACTGATCTGCTGTAGGACATTATTGACAAATGGTGCCCCACTGTCACTGCTAAGCCGAGAGTGGAGGTTTGCTCGCTGAGCTGTAGGTTTGATATAAAGATGTTTCATTACCTGGCTTGGTAACATCATCAGTGGCGAACTCCAAGTCAAGCGAAGCTGTTGTATCCTGCTTTCTGTTTATATGTTTGTCCTGGATGGTGTTCCTGGGTTTGTGGTGGTGTCATTTGGGCGGCACGGTGGCACAGTGGTTAGCACTGCTGCCTCACAGCACCAGAGACCCAGGTTCAATTCCCGCCTCAGACTGTGTGGAGTTTGCACGTTCTCCCCGTGTCTGCGTGGGTTTCCTCCAGGTGCTCCGGTTTCCTCCCACAGTCCAAAAATGTGCAGGTCAGGTGAATTGGCCATGCTAAATTGCCCGTAGTGTTAGGTGCAGGGGTAAATGTAGGGGAATGGGTCTTGGTGGGTTGCGCTTCGGCGGGTCGGTGTGGACTTGTTGGGCCGAATAGCCTGTTTCCACACTGTAAGTAGTCTAATTTCCTGTTCGTTTTCTGTGAGGTTGATAGATGATATCAAGACCTATGTGTTTTTTTTTCATGGCGTTACGGTTGGAGTGCTAGCCCCCAAAGAATTCTCTGGCATGTCTTTGCTTAGTCTGTCCCAGGATAGATTTGTTGTCCCAGTCGAAATGGTGTTTTCGTTTCATCCGAGTGAAGCGCTATGAGGGAGAGATGGTCGTGCCTTTTTGTTCCTAGATGGTGTTCGTGTATCCTGGTGGCTAACTTTCTTCCTGTTTGTCCTAAGTAGTGTTTGTGGCAGTCCTTTCATGGTATTTTGTCAATGACGTTGGTTTTGTCCATGGGTCGTACTGGGACTTCTAAGTTTGTTAGTTTTTGTGTGAGAGTGTTGGTGGGATTCCGTGGGGTCTTACTAGTCTGGCTGCCATTTCCGAGCCTTCTTTGATGTATGGAAAGGTCGACAGGGTTTCTGGCTGTGTTCGGTCTACTTGTCGTGGTTTGTTCCTGAGGAATCTGCTGACTGTATTTTTTGAGTGTCCGTTCTTCTTGAATACGATGTATAGGTGGTTCTCCTCTGTTTTCCGAAGTTCATCTGTGCTGCAATCTGTGGTGGGTCGTTGGAATAGTGTTCTGATGCAGCTTCGTTTGTGCGTGTTGGGATGGTTGCTGGCGTAGTTAAGTATTTGGTTAGTATTTGTCGGTTTTAGACAATAGACAATAGACAATAGATGCAGGAGTAGGCCATTCTGCCCTTCGAGCCTGCACCGCCATTCAATATGATCATGGCTGATCATTCCTAATCAGTATCCTGTTCCAGCCTTATCTCCATACCCCTTGACTCCACTATCTTTAAGAGCTCTATCCAATTCTTTCTTAAAAGAATCCAGAGACTGGGCCTCCACTGCCTTCTGGGGCAGAGCATTCCACACAGCCACCACTCTCTGGGTGAAGTAGTTTCTCCTCATCTCTGTCCTAAATGGTCTACCCCGTATTTTTAAGTTGTGTCCTCTGGTTCGGCACTCCCCCATCAACGGAAATATGTTCCCTCCTGCCAGAGTGTCCAGTCCTTTCATAAGCCTATACGTTTCAATCAGATCCCCTCTCAGTCTTCTAAACTCAAGGGTATACAAGCCCAGTCGCTTCAGTCTTTCCGTGTAAGGCAATCCTGCCATTCCAGGAATTGACCTCGTGAACCTACGCTGCACTCCCTCAATAGCCAGAATGTCTTTCCTCAAATTTGGAGACCAGAACTGTACACAGTACTCCAGGTGTGGTCTCACCAGGGCCCTGTACAGCTGCAGAAGCACCTCTTTGCTTCTATACTCAATCCCTCTTGTTATGAAGGCCAGCATGCTATTAGCCTTCTTCACGACCTGCTGTACCTGCATGCTTGCCTGTGTACACCGACACACCAGAGAATTCCTAGAGGCCTCGCACTCCAACAACAACGCCATAAACAAACACATATATCTAGATACCATCTACCAACACCTTGGAACTCCTAAGCCTCCCAGGGATGCTCCATCTCGGAATTATTTCAGTAAGGAAAGCTTTGGTTACGGCACTGGCATTTAGTTTTGCCATGGGGAACGCTTGTGCCCATTTGGGAAACATATCGCCTATTACCAGACAATACCTTTTTCGTTCGCAGGGTGTTAGCTCGGTAAAATCCATTTGTAAATGTTCAAATTGTTTTTGGGGTTTCGGGAGTGCTATATGACTCGTCTGTACTCCCCTCTCCACATTATTGTGGCACATATAACACGTCGTTCACAATATTTCTGGAAGTAATGATTAAATCCCTTCGTGTACCACGTTGTGGAAATGCTGTCATACCACCCCTCTTTTGACACATGTTACTTACCGTATGTCAGTTTGGCATAGAATGGAAATAATGATCGTGGTAGAAAAGGTTTACCATTGAGGCCACACCATACCCTTACCTCACACTGCACTCTGATTTTTCCCACTCAAACATCTCTTCCAGCCTGGACGTCGACTGTGACTCCGGTACTTCTGCTGTTGGGGTAAAGATTTTGTCATACATATGTCAAACTGATCATTTACCGGCTGCTGATCTGCTGTCCTTGCCGATGAGTCTGCCCTTGCATTTCCTTGAGAAACAGAATCATTTTTCATGTGGGCTTCATGTTTACACACTTTTAATGATTTAGGCAATAGGACCGCTTCAAGATGTCAAAAATCTGATCACGGTGTGTGATGGGCTTTCCGGTGAAGGTCAATAAGCCCCTGTGTTTCCACAGAGTTCCAACATCATGTGCAACTCCGAATGTGTATCTGCTCTCTGTTAAATATTCGCTGTCTTTCCCTTAGCCAAGTTACATGACTCAGTCAATGTAACCAGCTCCGCTGGTTGTGCTGACAGTTGAGAGGGGAGTGATCCCGCTTTGAATACCTCATGGGTAGTTACTATAGCGTACCCAATACAATTCTGGCCTATTTCCTTGCTCCTGAATGCTGACCCATCCACAAAATAAACTCCATATTTGGATTCTGAAGTGGTGAATTCTGCAAGAGTTTTGACTGGGGCAGCAAACTTCTTTAATTAAAACGATACAATCATGTGGGTCGCCGTCTCCTTCTCTAGTGAGAGGACTAGCAGCATTAAGGACGTTACATCGTTTTATTGCAATGTTAGACTTCTCCAGTAACACAGTATTGTATCTGAGCCAACCTGCTGCCGACGTATGTGCTGTATTTTGCTCGGAAAGCAGTAAGGATGTGCCATCAGTAGGCTTAAGTCGCCAGAGCCGATTATGTCCCTGGACGCTGCAACACCCGTTTCAGCTGCAACCACAGCTCGCAGGCATTTCCGCAATCCTGCCGCTACGAGGTCTAGCTTAGCTGAAAAATAAGCTACCAGCCTGAATTTTTCTTCATGATCCTGAAACAACACAGAGGTCATGCAGCCACGTTTCTCATCTACCGTTTGACAGAAGACTTGTTTGGATTCGGAATCCCCAGTGTAGGTGTACTTTGAAACGCCTTTTTCAATTCAAAAAGGCCGCTGGGGTCCATTGCAAAGGACTCTGGTTCTGCTACACGTTTCCATGAGTCATGTCACATCGGGGCGCTTCAAGATTTGTGTAATGTTGGATAAATATTCTTCAGTTGGAACATATGCCCAAAAAGGATAGCAAATGTTTCTTTATGTGAGGCTTTGGAATTTGCTGAATTACTTGAGCTCAGTCTTGACCAATGGGCTTCCCTTGTTCAGATATTAAGTGACCGAAGAACTTCATCCGTTGTTGCATAAATTTAAGCTTTGCGAGACTGGCTTTGTGCCCTTCCCTCGTGCAACGCAAGGGAATCCTTCTCACATTGTTCGTCTGTCGTGCTGTTATTAAACAATCGTCTAGAGACTGCAGAAGCGCTGACCCCGGGATTAAAACAAGAGTCTCCAGACTCCTGCGGAGAGCCTCAATATCTATGGTGGGTGACTCACAGTAACCTTGATAAAGTAGTGTGAACTCATAAGATTTCCCTTTGAATGAAAAAGCGAACCAGAATTGAATCTCTGTATGCACTGTTTCACTAAATAATGTGCTTGCTAAATTCACATCAGGGAACCATTTACTGTCCGGTGGAAATTGAGCTAAAACAGCATAGGGGTTGGGAACATTTGATGCGCATGGGACAACACTGTTATTGACTGCCTGCAGGTCTGGAACAAACCTCCATTCCGCCGGTTCACTTGGAATTTTTGCCTTTTTGATCAGAAAAATGGGAGTTCTCACAAGTGAATTTACACAGGGGATTATCACTCTAGTCTTCAGGAAGGATTGAAAGACTGGAGAATTACTTCCATGGCCTCGGGTTTTAACGGGTATTGTGCCCTGCAAGGACCATACTCCGAATTCGTGCTTATTCGTATTGGTTCACAACGTCGTGTTTGCCTTTTGCCCCCAATTCAGTAGGGACCATTATTAATCTTGGGTCTGAGATGTTTATCTTAGGGAAACGCCAGGCCACCCTTTTAGGTTCTTCAGGGCGAGCGGGGCTTACCTCGACTGTCCAATCTGCCTGTGTGAGACAATTTAATATCTTCCTATATGTCTACACATCTGCATTAAACCACATGCCTACATCGTCCTAGAACACCCAACCTTTCGTTCTTTATGCCTTTAGTACCTATGGTCCCAAATCCTGCCACCTGTCACTGGACACTTTCGCCAGTCACACGCGAGGAGCGGAGCCTTTCACATCAAAAATATCGAGTCCACTTGCCGTCACAGGTACATTACGTAAGTTCACACTGACTGCACACCTGTCATCCCTTCAATAAAATTCTCACAATAACAACTGACCTGGTTTAACCAATCCCCTGTGTCAATACTTCTGTTACGGTTCCTCAGGGCCATCGTGGTGTATGGGTGCCGTGCAGTGCAGTATATTCCCGCAAAAACAAATCGGTGTTAATAGGATTAACATGGATACTTGCTTCCAGGGCGAGTCAATCGCTCACTGAACTCATTGCTCTCTGGCTTAATCGCCACTCATCGACATACATCAGGGGTGGTGGGTTGTATTTTACAGTTTACACTTGTGAATCTTCCCTTTGAATTACGTGAAAGCCAGTCGGAGTACTGAGCAAATACAATCCCAGTCTCACTATGAGATCCCGAGTCATCAAATGTAAAGTGCAGAATTCGGCTAACAGAATTGAGAATTGGAATGAATACACATTACTGATTTCACACAATATGGGTGCGTTAAAACTCTCTCATATCACGACTCCTGATGCATCTATTGAGTGCAGGAACCTCCTGCACATCTTTATTAGCGTCAACTCTCTGAACAGGCTTGATTTGAGGAGTGAATGTGCTGGCCACGTATCTACCAAAAAGGTAACTGCTGTACCTTCCACAAATAACATAGAGGTAGGCATCGACACATACGCATCATTGTTATATTGAACATATTGTTCACACTTCGCAATCTTAATGTTGAATACAGACTTATGACACATCTCAGTGCCCGTCAGGTTAGTAGAAGAGATTAGCATAAGGGATTCTTCGTTGCCAAGTATAAAGGAAAGAGGTTTACCTGCACCTTGTGGGCTGCCCACCTCCACCTCAGTCGTCCCCTGTCGGTCACCATGCTATCCATTCTCCAGGACCAATTGAGGCTGTTAGTGCGGGCATTGTCTCGTCTGGTGGTCCATTGCTCCGCAAACAAAGCACCAGCCAGATCGATCTCTGCCAGCGCACTTCCGCGATCCCTTCCTCTACCTCTTTTGCGACCTCCAGCTGTGCATCTCTCTTTTCCCGCAGTTCTTCCCTCCAACGGCTGAACGACCATTTGCATCATAATAAGCTGAGGTTTGTGTGATTGATGTTGCATCTTTAATTTCCGGTTATCAGTCTCTTGGGACAGCAATTTTTCAGCATGTATCGCGTGTTGTTCTATCAATTCAGCTTTCCTGTGTCCCAGGTAATAAATGTATCTTTTTACTCTTTTTGTTGTTTCGTACTTCATTCCATTGATGAAGCTGCACCTCCGGTGTGCCTCATACAGTGTGATCTCTGCCGTCGTTATGTCCTTGGGTGGTATCAGTCCACAATAGGCGTTATTGACCTTCGTGAGCCGTTTAAGGTACTGAGACACTCTCTGAACTGCTTTTAGGATTCTTGCTTCACTTGGTTGTGGGTACGATATCTTATCAGTGGTTCAGCAGACCCTGATGCGGCGACCGTTGACTTGGAATCTTTGTGAAGTGGATCTCGTAGGGGGACTGTTGCTCCTAGAGTGTACCCATCAAGGTCAGGATCTGATCAGTCTTCAGACACTGTACAGCGTCATTAGGTTGTTTTCCGTGTGTGTGTGCATGTGATAAGGGTATGTGTATTTGATCTATCTTTTATTTGAGATTTTCTTTCCTTGAAATCAGGCTCAGCCTTCAACATGTTATAATCACTCCAATTCACAGGTTCTATTTTTCCGTTCCGTTTCTCCTTCTCTCTCGCTCCTCCAACCGTGACCTCAGCATTTACAATTGCATGTTACTCAAACTCCCTCCCTCTGGAAAACCACATTCATTGATTTACATTTCTAACTACTTTACAGATACTGGGCCATAATTATTTAGCATATATTTTATTTTTTCTTGACCATGCCGAGTTCTCAGTGGAACCTCTTTTTGTTCGCTCTTCCTGGAGCCGATTTTCATGGTTATTGGAAAAGTATTCATCTCTCTGTCTGTCTATCTGTCTCTCTCTCACACACACACACACGCGATACCGTCATCTTCTCTTTGCCAATATGACTTGTTTTTCCCTCCGGAGGTCCCCTCTCATGGGCGCAACCGACTCATTGCCTTGGTTTTCAAAAACCAAGAACCAACGTATCCGGTACATCTTTGGCGACTCCAACGCAGCCCATGGTGGCTCGAAATCTTAAACCACCCTTAATCTTGCTGTCTCTTAAAATCTCTAGAGACAGCAATCCTTTCCCTTGAGTTTTACACGAATATCGCGTGAGAGTTCACTGGTCCCTCATCCTGGTTAATTTATTCTCTTCGAACGAGCCTCTGTGTCAGATTACTTTAGCCACAACTCTTAGCCCGAACCTATTCGATTTGGACCGCAACGCTGGGGCGATCCACATATTCCCTGACCTCTCACTCAAAGGGGCAAATTCAGCGCTCGAGATGAAGTGAGAGACCTTCAAGGCACTGCCGCGTACACCTCCTTGGACTCTTCAGAGTCTCACCCAGTCGCAGGGTCCCGGGCGATCCCCCAAGTTTACTGCCATGGGATTTCAATCGACTCGACTCAAATGCGAACAAGAGCAAAGGAAAAGTGTAAATTTGGACTCTGCAGAGTGGACCCGACACATTTGCAAGACGCCTCCTGTAAGGGGCGCCTGATGGCTTTCACATATTCCCTTTATACTATATATCGCCTTGCCTTATCACACCTCAAGCCAGGAACCTCGATCAGTCGAGTTCCTTTCCACACATGGAGTTTTTTTTTCTAATTCATTGACTGCTGATATAATAAATTATTGGCCTTGAGAGTCAGCTGTAAAATACGTTGAAGTTTACATTTTTTCTGACTTATTGCAAAGTTAGGTTCTTACTTCTTTGTTTCAAACATGGTTTCACAGATTTGACAATAAATGTTAATTTTCCATTACAGGGGTTCAGGCTGACAGTGACACAATAAGTGTGATGGAGTGCGGATGATAGTGACATTATGAGGGTGAGGTGTCAGACTGATAGTGACGCAGACTGTGTGAGTGAATCAGCGTGATAGTGACGCAATGAGAGGGGGACAGAGTGATAGTAACGCAGTAATTCTGAGGGATCAGGTCGATAGTGACGCATTAAGTGTGAGTTGGTCAGGGTGATAGTGAAGCAGTTAGTGTGAGGGGGTCAGTGTGTGACAGTGACGCAGTAAGAGTAAGTGGTCAGGCTGATAGTGACGCAGTAATTGGAAGGAGATCAGGCTGATAGTGATGCAGTAAGTGTTACTGTGTCAGGCTGATCCTGACGCATTAGGTGGAAGGGGACAGGGTGAGGGTGAGGGAGTAAGTGTGAGCGTTCAGGCTGGTAGTGACGCAGTAAGTTGAGAGCGGCAGGCTGGTTTTGGCCAATAAAAGTGAAGTGACGCAGTAAGTATGAGGCGTCAGGCTGATAGTGTGGCGGTGTGTGAGGGGTCAGTCTGAAAGTGAAGCAGGAAGTGTGAGGGGGCCAGGCAGAAAGCGATGCAGCAAGTCTGGTGGGGTCAGGCTGATAGTGACTCAGTACGTGTGAGGGGTCAGGCTGATAGTGATGCAGTAAGTGTCAGTGAGTCAGAGTGATCCTGACGTAGGAAGTGGGATGGGACAGGGTGATAGTGACGCAGTGAGTGTGAGGGGGTCAACGTGATGGTGACGGAGTAAGCGGGAGCATTCAGGCTGATATTGATGCAGTAAGTTGAGGGCGTCAGGCTAATACAGGCCAGTAAGTGTTAAGTGTCAGGGTGATAGTGATGCAGACTGTGCGAATGTGTCATTGTGATGGTGACATGGCAAGTGTGATGGGGTCAGGGTGACAGTGAGAGTGAAGCAGCTGCTTTCAGGGGGTCAGTTTGTAGTGATGCAGTAATTGTGAGGGGTCAGGCTGATAGTGAGGCAGTGAGTGTGAGATGTCAGTGTGATAGTGACGCAGAACATATGAGGGGTCAGGCTTCTAGTGACGCAGTAAGGGCAAGGGGTCAGGGTGACAGTGATGCAGATGCACTCATGGGGCCAGGTTGTCGTGAAACTGTAAGTGTAAGTGTCTCTGGTTGATAGTGATGAAGTAAATGCGGGGGGTGAGGCTGATAGGGATGCAGTAAGTGTGCAGGGGTAGTGCTAGAAGTGACACAGTAAATATGAGTGTTGAAGCTGATAGTGACACATTAAGTTTGAGGGCATCAGGCTGATCTTGACGCAGTAAGTGTGACGTTGTCAAGATGATAGTTATGCTGTAAGTGTGTGGGGGCACAATGATCTTGACGCAGTAAGTGTGGGGAGTCAGTGAGATAGTGACGCAGTAAACATGAGTGGGTAAGTCTGATAGTGACGCAGTATATGTGAGAGAGTCAGCCAGGTAGTGTCGCAGTATGTGTGAGATAGTCAGGCTAATATTGATGCAGTTCGTGTGTTGGGGTCAGTTGTGAACGGCTCAGGCTGACGGTGACACAGTGAGTGGGAGATGTCAGTGTGATAGTGACGCTGTAAGTGTAAGGGGTCATGGTGACAATGACACTGTAAGTGTAAAGCCCTCAGTGTGATAGTGCCGCAGAAAGTGTGGGGTGTCAGGGTGTAAATGACATCGTAAGTGAGAGAGGGACATTGCGATATTGAAGCAGTAAGTGTGACGGCGTCAGGCTGATAGTGACACAATCAATGTGACAGGGCAGTGTTTTAGTGACACTGTAAGTGTGAGGCGTCAGTCTGATACAGACACAATAAATGTGATGGAGTCAGGCTGATAGTGACATAGTAAGTGTGAGGGGTCAGACTGATGGTGACACAATAAGTGTAAGGACTCAGGGTGGCGGTAACATAGGAAGTGCGAGGGCGTGACTTATACTGACGCAATAAGTGTGTGGCAGCCAGGCTGATAGTGACGCAGTAAAAATAAGGCTCTCAAGGTGAAAATGGAACAGATTGTGTGAGTAGGTCAGGGTGATAGTGACGCATTAAATGAGAGGGGGTCAGGGTGAGAGTGACGCAGAAAAGGAGAGAGGATCAGGGTGAGAGTGACGCAGTAAGTCTGAGGGGTCAGACTGATATTTACGCAGTTCGTGTGAAGGAGTCAGGCTGATCGTGTCACAGTCAGTGTGAGGGGGTAGAATTTTAGTTACACGGTAAGTGCGAGGCGTCTGATGAAACTGATAAAAAATTTTTAATGGAGTCAGGCTGGTCGTGACACAGTAAGCCTGAGCGGTCAGGCTGATAGTGACACAGTAAAAATAAGGGTGTCAGGGTGGCAGTGGCGTAGACTGTGTGAGTGGGTCAGGGTGATTGGGACGCAGTACGTCTGAGGGGTCAGGCTGATAGTGACGCAGTCAGTATGATGGGGCACTGTTTTAGTGACATGGTAAGTGTGAAGCGTCAGTCTGATACTGACACAAAAAGCGTGATGGAGTCAGGCTGATCGTGACACAGTCCCTCCTGATCTTGTTTCGATTTCAATTTTGCGATTACTTCAAAAGTGGGTGTGTGGGAACATAACTGCTCTCGTCTTGTGACATCCCACCTTCTGTCAACCCAATGTCTCACCCACCTCAATCATATGTCTCCCCAATCCACAAGTTTCAGCCCCCACTCCAGGATATTATATTCCCCGATTCTTGACCCCTTGTCTCTTTTGCCCCGTTCCCCAAATTGTGCTCTTACACCCATATACGTTGCCTTGCGGATATTACCCCTTCCCCTCCCACTCATTCCCCCCTCCCCAGTGCAGCTTTATCGAAACTGGCACACACAGCTTTCCTTCGTTTTACCCCCATCCCACCCAATCCCTGAATGGGGGTAGGGAGACAGGGAGTGCCTACAGAGACTCGCTGACCACATAAAGGACTGCCACACTGCACAGAAAGATCCCAGGCACTTCCTCTCTTACCCACCTGCCGAGCCAGTGGCGTTATGCAAACCTCCCCAATCAAGCTTTCATACACCCACCTATACAGCCCGTGAAATTATACCCTCCCCATTATGTTGCTACCCACAGTTCCCAATCCACCCTATCTTCAATGTCTTCCCCCACCCATCAACCCCCCCCAACGCTGGATTTCCAACCGCCATACATTGGCCCTTCCCCAATCCGCTGCTCGCACTATGTTAGTTGTCCCATACTATTGGAACATGCTCCCCTGCCATTTTTTGACCCACCCACAATCATCCACTCCTCCTCCAGATTTTCCTTGCCCCACACAATTTCTCTCCATCAGACTACCCCAGATCAAATTGCTCCTATACCGTGCAATTTCATTTACACCCGAACTAAACTACCCCTTGTATTCTTGCCTCCCCTCAATATAGGAAAGTCTTTTCGGTGTCTTCGTCATGTTCAATTGCTCACCCGGAAAAAGGAACACTCCCCTCCCTTGGTATGTCCCAGCCAGTGGGCAGGACGGGTTGGGGGCATGGGAAGCATGAGCAGAGATTGATCGACTGCATATGTCTTCATGCAGAACAAGATCCCATTGCCACCTGCCCTCCACGTCATTAAAAAATCTGGTTTATCTGTCTCCCCCGAACCCACAGTTGTGGGGAGAGTGAGAGATGGTGCAAGGCAGATAGAATATTCCTCAACCAGGAACAACAATATCCCACACAGCTGAGAGAGAATGGTCTGGAGACAGGTGCACAGGGGCTTTGGAGTTTGGGAAAGGCTGAACGATTAAACAATTCCGGAAAAGAAAGAGTTAAGAGGCAGGGAATTGTATCAAGGCAATCTGTAGTGCAATGTAAACAGGATGGAAATGGAGAGGATGGGAAGAGATGGGGATTGAAACATAGATGTTTGGGGTTTGGGAGTGATGGTTGAGAGAGAGAGAGATAGAGATCGGGCTTGGTCTCCCCACCCCACCCCCCGCCATCTCCCCATATCCACAGCCCACATCTCGCCTATTGTCTTAAGAATTCCAGAGGTGGCCAATATGTACGTGTTCGTGTGTGTGTGTGTGTGTGTGTGTGTGTGTGTGTGTGTGTGTGTGTGTGTGTGTGTGTATCTGTGTCACTGAACTACACAGAACCACAAGGAGATGGGACGTTTTCTAATTATTTTATCCCTCCGGCTCCAGTTATTGTCTGATGATTAGTCATGGCACAACAATTGGAATCTCTCTGTCTCAGCGTTTTCCGAGTTTCAGCTCGCAATGGGGAGGGGAGGAGGAGAGAGTTACAGAGAAATAAAACGGCTATAAAATAAAATAAACGATGACACCAAAAGCACAGCAAGATCCAATTTGTCTCTACTTTGCAGAATCTCACACTTTTCCAATACAGCCCCGATAATAAACCTAAAGAACAGGAGTAGAATGGTTTCAAACTGCCTCAAGACTGCCCCGTGTTTCTGTTTGAGATGAGGGTGTGAGGTATTTACTCCAGTGTCTCCACCTCTTCATTTTCACTCCCAGACATTGGGTGTCTCCTTCTGTGTGTGTCCAAGCTTCACTCTCTCAGAAATCTTCCCAGAAAGAGAAAGGGAGACAGATAGAGAGTGAGCGTTTGTGTGTGTGTGTGTATGTGTGTGTGTGTGTGTGTGTGTGTGTGTGTGTGTGATTGAGAGAGAGAGAGAGAGAGAGAGAGAGAGATTGAAGTTGATTAAATAGATTAAATTAAAGCCAAGACCTTTTGAAACAAAATAAAGAGAAACAAACGAAATCCCATCACTGACTGACTTCACAAATCTTTCAATTTGTTCTGCTATTCCACCGCTTTTAAACGTAGGGGATGGGAGAGATTTCACGTTGACCAAGGTGCAAATGTTTTCTGACTGCCACCGCAAGGGACTACTTTCCGAGAGAAGGACTGGTCAGTCACTCAATGGTAGGGATTTGCACGCATATCCAGTCTCTTTTACCTCCCTCCCACCCTTTGTTTTGAACCAGCTCCCGTCTGCTGGCTTTGTGACACACTGGGGGCAAAATAACATAAGAGACGGAACTAATGGCCCTTCTGTCCCACTCCCCTGCACTGCCCACATGCCCTTGCCTGGTCTGTCAGGGATTGCAAAAGCACAGCAGTTCAGGTAGCATCTGAGGAGCTGGAGAATCGACGGTTCCGTCAAAAACACTCCATCAGCCTTTTACTGAAAATTAAATTCTGCTGCTCCTTGGATGCAACCTGACTACTTTGCTTGTCCAGCATCACACTCTTCGACTCCGATATCCACCATCTTCTGTCCTCATTCTCGCCTCTGGAGGGGACGAGGTCTGTTTCTACATGAAATGTACAATGACCCTAAATTTCCTTGGACTCCTCCTTCTCCATTTCTTGCTCTCCGCCCTGCCTTTCCCTCATTCCTTCTCTCCCTCCATCTTCCCCCACTACTTCACTCTTATTTCTCTCTTCAATCTTATTACCTCTCTTCCCCTTCCTCTCCCTGACCCAATTCCCATCTCCATCTCTCCACTTAGCTTTCTCCTGCTCTGGAAAAAGGATTGCTATCTCTCCTTTTCTGTTTCCATCTGCCCTGCGTTCTGATTGATATGCCTTCCCCTCTTCTCCCCTCCCATTTAAAATGTGTTTGCATCTCAGCGTCCTATCCTGCCGACATTAGCCCGATCACTATCACATTGTGGCGTTGTGGTGGAGAGTTGGGGGAGTCTGTACTGGATAAAGGACTGATGATACACCCGATTCACTATCACGCCATAAGTAAATGGTGTCCGGGCCCTTTACACATTCCCCTGTGATGTGGAAGGTCCACCCCCAGCCTGTGGAATGCGCAGAAAGATACCACAGACAGACTGTTGAGACAGCTGGGGTATTGCTGCTCTTTTCCCCCTGCCGGAACGACTCCTCAACCCACAAGCAAAATGCTCCCACCTTATAATTTTCACACAGCATCATCCCAATATAGCCAGCAGTTTAAATATTCAGTTTCTGATGTGGTTTTCTCTGTCTCCCCCTCCCTGGCTGGAATGTCACATTCTGACACCCACCGGGTGGGCCATTGATGCACAGTTCGAACGCACAATGTAGTCCCTCAGTGCTCCAGAATGTGTCGAAATCGCACTTTAAATCAACAGAAAGCTATGGATTTCTTTGGGAGTGTAGTCTCAAAAGCAACCCCTCGCGCAAATTTTAATTTTGCGGATGGTACTTTCCAGAAGGAAGTGATTCAGAGCTGGGCGGGGATTGGATATTGGAGAGCTGCACTCTCTCGAACCGACCCCAGGTCCTGTCTCCCTTTCACAGCACCAGCTACAAAGACACTTCTTATTCCTCTATCACTCCCACCTTCCCACACATACTTTGTCGGCATCGTGTTTTATTTTTATGCCATTGTCTCAAAAACAATCACCTTTTGTTGCAAAATATTTTTGAAATATCTCCGGCACTTCAAATAACTACGAGTCACATTGCTGTGTGTGGGACTGTTTTGTGTGCCCAGCAAGAGCAAAACTCTGTCATATTGCATTCAGGTAATGCCCTTAGCGTATTTAATCACTCCAGGAGAGTCCAAGAATCGATGAATTGATATTTAAAGATTTTTCTTTCTTGTGAAGGGAAAACGTGGCGAGCTCATTGTACAGCAACATCCAATGTTCAGTCATGTGATGTCCATTCAATTCCATTGTTCTTTCATGTCTTTCTCTCTCTTTCATTAGTGAGCGAACGACACCCTGTGCCATTTCTCTCTCATGCATCCTCTCATCTCTGTCATTATTTCTGTCCAATTGTAAAACCAAAAACACGAATGAACGGAACCTCTCTGTATCTGTCACGTTCATTGCTTCCAGAAGTATACAGCTTAGAAGTGATAACCTGGCACTTCACAAACACATCTCCTCTGTCCCGCACACTTACTTCCTCTCACCTCTTCCCATAACTAACCCAGCTTTGCCTTTCAATTCCTTCTCTCTTTTCATCTTTCTCTTTTTACATGATATCTGATTTGCACCATCTCTGAACTGTTGTTGGTCGTGCAGTTTAAAAAAGGATGTCGCTCAGTGTGGCATTTGCAATTTCAAAAAGCTCGAGGGTTTTCGATAGATTGTGAAGGGTGGAAGACCCAGAGTGAGGGAAAGTGGAGAGATAACAAGAGGGAAAGAAGGAGCTTGGCAGTTGGTGGAATGGATTTTCTTCACAACCTGTGTAATCTGCATTTTATAGTTTAGCTATTCCTTTAATGCCAGAAACCCAGCAGTACATTATCTTTCACCAAAATCCGACAAAAAATAAGAACATTCACATTTCCTGAATACTTATAAAGCGTCATACTCACCCTTTCAGCTGGAAAGTTATGACCAGGGCTGGGCACTGATGAAACTCTGTGTGCTGTGGAACCGAAGAGATGCTGTACCTTCAACCACATTTGCATCCCCGAAAACAAAACCCCAGCCCCTGCTTGGCTGTTTTCCCCTGTTTCGCAACACCTTCAGTTGTGGGTAAGTCACCACAAGCTATCTTTATTTCAATTACCTATTGAGAAATCTCACACGCAGTCAAATACAGAAGCAAACATTTAGACTTTATTGCATGTAGTAACCAAACTAAGACCCCTCAACTGACCAAGTTAAGACTCACTGGCCAACTTGGGTATTAAATAAATAATGGTGGAAATTTTGAAATGATTTCAACCTAACATATCTGGCACTGGAAACATCCAGGATTCGATTCTTGTGCGGACGTGTCCTTCAAAGTTATCCCGCTCAATCATTCTGATGTTGGATGTTTATGCAGATTTTTGTACGCCAGGTCTATGACGTATGAGTATTGATGATTCCTTTGATTCTTTCATTCAAATTATTGCAGGTCCATAGCTTGCCTTCTCATCAGAAATTGTTTAAGTGTTCCTTGTTCCATTTGGCATGCCTGCCTGTTGAAGGACACAGCTTTCATCTGATTAACGCTTTAAATTATACGATATGGCAATCATTGATCATTGCGGCATCAACCAACCAATGATCAGGCATATGTGAAATCGTTTTATTCATGTTGGCTTCGTTCCTCCTTCTCAAAAGCGTCACTTATTGAGTTCGTCCTGGTCTCATAACAAAGTATTCCCGAAGGATATTGTTGTGAAGGTATCGATGTCTACTGTACATTTAAGAGAGTTTACAAGCTAGCAAGGATTGATATCACACGGAGAATCCTGAACAAGGTAAGAATGTAACACTTGGTCCAAACAAATTGCATCAGTTGATTTGCCAATAAACAAAAACAAATGCAAATTCAGCCAGTCAGCTTAAATTCTACCCCACGACACCAAAATCCAATTAAATTTGAATTAAATATTTTGAGAAACTTAAAACCAATAAAACGATCCAAAGTTTTGGTGTATAAAACTGAACATTTTGAACAGTTAGAGGGATAACTGCCAAAAGCCCAATAAATATAGACGGCGAGCTGAAGAGCTCCCTGAAAGGGACCTCACTGTGGGGAGTTTGTGCAACATAACATTGAGATTGACCTGGAGCCAACCTACCGCTGCAAATCGACAATAGGAGCATTGACGAGGCTGCCTGTTTTGGAAACGTGATTTTTTTGGGGGAAATTTTAATTTTTTAAAATTGTACAAGTATTGCGGAGTGAGAAGTAAAAGTTAGGTTGAAGAGAAAAGAATTGTAACATAGAGAAATAGAGATGCCCAACACAAAAACTGACCATTCAGTCCAACTCGTCCATGCCGACCTGATATTCGAACCCAAATTTGTCCCAACTGACAGCACCTTGCCCTATCCCTCCAATCCCCTCCCCTTCAAACCCATCCAGAGGTCTTTTAAATGTTGCAATTATACCAGCCTTCACTACTTCCTCTCGAAGCTCATTTCATGCACGTACCACCCTCTGCGAGAAATAGTTGCCCCTCAGATCATTTTTATATCTATCCCCTCTCAACCTAAACCTATGCCCTATATTTCTGCACGCCCCCGCCACTGGGAAAAGTCTTTGTCTGTTTATCCGATCTGTGGCCCTCATAATTTTTTAAATCTCTATAAGGTCATACCTCAGCCTCTGACATTCCAGGGAAAATAGCCCTAACCGAAACATTCTCTCCATATACCTCAAATCCTCCAATCCTGGCAACATCCATGTAAATCTTTTCTAAAACCTTTCCATTTTCACAACATCTTTCCGATAGGAAGGAGACCAGAATTTTACGCAATGCTTCACCAGTGACCTAAACAATGACCAAAATAGCCAAAACATGACCGCCCACGACTGTACGCAATACTTTGACCAATAAAGGAAGGCATGCCAAATGCCCACTTCACTATCCTATCTACCTTAGACTCTACTTTCAAGGATATATGAACCTATGCTCCAAGGTCTCTTTGTTCAGCAACACTCCGAGGACCATATCATTAAGTGTATAAGTTCTGCTAAGATTTACTTTCTCAAAATGCAGTACTTCATATTTATCTGAATTAAAGT
This sequence comes from Chiloscyllium punctatum, assembly GCF_047496795.1. NCBI lineage: Eukaryota > Metazoa > Chordata > Chondrichthyes > Orectolobiformes > Hemiscylliidae > Chiloscyllium > Chiloscyllium punctatum. The sequence continues at coordinate 74,816,225 of NC_092766.1, forward strand.
CCATTTGCCACTTCTTAGCCAATTGGCCCATCTGTTCAAAATCCTGTTGGGTTAAATTAGCAGAGGGTTTCACCCTGTGTTATAACAAGTTATTGATAATTCTTTTCATGTGTAACTATGAATATTTGTTAATTCTTTCAATCTTTGTAGAGGTTTTATAATTCTAAACATAATACAATTCCAAAATATATTTAAAACCATTTTTGTCCAGGTAAAACAGTAAAGTGGGAAACTTTCTGGCTGGAGTGATGCTTGAGTGAGAAAATGCATTCCGCATGAATGCCAGTCAATTTTCTTCAGAATGTGATGTAGGAACCATTGACCTTGACATTCAATTGCTTCACCGTTATAAATCCCTGAAAGCATCTTAGGGTTCACCACTGCTTGGAACTGGACACCTGAATAAATATTTCAACAACAGCCGCTGATGAGAAGCATTCATATGTAAGTAACTCACTTCGTTACTTAACAAAGGCTATTCACAAGGAAGGGGTTTGTAGCATTTAAAGCATTCCAGATGTTGACACCATTCAGGAGAAAGCAACACACTTGCTCAGTACTCAATCCTCTAACTTCTGCGATCAATCCCTCCAATACAAACGCAGGGCTACCACTCACTTGCTCATTAGACAGCACATTTCAAACTCATGATGTCTCCCAGCTATGGCACAGGCAACAGCTGCATGAGAGAAGCACAATCTACAAATTTCCCTGAAACTGCAAAATTTTCTAACTTGGAATTGATTAGTCAATTTATTCACTGTCATTTGATCAAATTCTGGAACTTCCTTTAAACTGTACTTTGGGAATAACTACACTTGGTGAATTGCGTTGATTATTCTGGTTTTGTACATTACGGGAGATCACCAACACTCTCAAACTTAATAAACAGGAGCATGATACTATCACGAATATCGATAGAGAATGCGACATGGAGAATGAGGAAACTAATCAACACTTTTGAACTTGTCAAAAATTTTCCAGGATGAAGAATATTTTCCTTGGATCCTTTTATCAGGAATTGTAGAATGCCATTCCTATTCACCAACTTGTTAAACAGAAGGATGAAAAGATCATTTACAACCATCTCTTTACCATAAATCGTTCTGCAGCCATTAAGACTACACATAGGGATACAAAAGTCCATTCAGTCTGCTTGCACAGACTTCATTATTGAAGAAGGGCTGATACCCGAAACGTCGATTCTCCTGCTCCTTTGATGCTGCCTGACCTGCTGCGCCTTTCCTTCTACACATTTTTCAGATGCATTGTTGAAATGTAAGGGCAAATTTAATATGCAGAAAACATTTACTCTCGAGCTACCATCACTTTAAAAAATGTGTCTTGTTTACGTATAGGCATCGCTGGATGGTCCAGCATTTATTGCCTGTTCATCATTCTACTGGAGAACGTACTCCAACCGCTGCAGTTTATGTGTTGTCAGTAGACCTACAATGCTATCAGGAATGGAGTTCCTGGATCACAGAAAGAACGGCAATGTATTTCCAAGTGAGTATGGTCAACGGTTAGGGGGTGAGCTTCCAGATAGTGGTGTTCGCAGGCATCTGGTATTCTTGAACTTACTACTGGTCATCTGTATGGAAGTGACTTCCTCCGTTGCATCTGGTAGATAGGACATCCTGCTGTTATTCAGTGTCAGTGTTGCAGGGAGTAATATTGATGCCAATTAAATGGACTGAGTAAGATCTCTGTCTCTCGATCATTCATTCTCGCTGACAACAAGTCAATACCAGCAATTTCTCTTCATTATACCGGTTGGTGAAATATTTTAATGAATTTACCATGAACCATTGACCGAAATTTATTAATTAACCTGCCTTAAAATGCTATGGCACACCTCTGCGAGAGTTGTGACTTGGACTGGACCGACGGGTCTGTACCACAATTATAGCTATTTCAATTACCCAGTTCGAACATGCTGTAATGTATTTCCAGGACAGGTCGGCCTTGAAGCCGATTCTTATAACATTCAGGCAGGGACAGTACTACTGCATCATTAGATTTCTTTTCCCCATTAAACGTCTAAACAGAGTGAATTACCAACATGTTACATGCAAAATGTCCTCGTAGCAACCGATCTGGATATCTTGCTCCCTATTCTCATTCTCGGTCGACAAAATGTTCAATTCCATTAGGTTACGATTGATATTGATGCTGCTCATGGCACAGAGGAATCTGCTCAGATTATAATTCTATCTGTGCTTTCCACCATTGCTGGCAGTTCTGCTGCCTGTTGTACTCCCCTCCGATCTGGCCAATATCCCTCCTCTGTACTTCCGCATGATGTGTGGCTAGGAGCTGAGGTGACATTTAATAAGCTGGAAAAGTTGATTGTGAAATCGATTGGAACATACTCTTCATTTCTGGAAGAGCCTCCAGGACAGCGAGTGCTTGACCATTACAGGATGGGATCATGAGCCAGCGAACTATTCTATGATTATTGAGGTGTGGTCTAAGAGAAAGTAGAGAAAGAGAGTTTGGTTTTGTTACTACACACAGATGACTTAGTGAATGAAAATATTTGTACTGCAAACCAACAAATCTTCAAAGCCAACCATTAAAATTTCATCGATGCCTACAATGGAAAGAGAGAATACGATCTGCAATCCCTCTTGGTGATTGAATGCATACTGAATTATACAGTATGCTCCTGCAACCCTCAGTGCCCTCGTGCTAAATGTAAATCGGATTCTGAACCAACCTACCCAACCCACGCCTAGAATCTAATTGATTAGGCCATTTATGAGATCATCTTTTTCCTTGGCTTGTTCATTACCGACGATAATAATGGTCTTGTGATTAGTTAGTCTCCTGTCTTCATCAAAGATGGACTATCTCCAGCATTTCACTTACACTGAAATTTTCTGCTCGAAAGCAATTTCGATCAAAAACAGCAGAGTGAGCACATGCTCTTTCTCCAACTCCTCCTGCAGAGGTGTGGGATATCTCCGGCCTTCGGCGACTCACCCATGTGCTCATTTTAGGAGTAGTTTCTGCCTCGTAAGTCGAATCCTCTCTCTGCAGGTTAGGATTAACCACTCCCGACAGACAGCAGACAGCAGGCGCTCGCATGGGCAAGGTCAAACCTACATATGACCACTTTATTTGTATTGATATTGTGTCAAATTACACGAAAAATACATCAAAGCTCTCCTCTCCAAATTATAGTAATAACTGCACAACCTTGAACATCTACTGATTGAAACATGGATTAAGCCAAGAACAAACCTTTTGTATATAAACCCAAACCTTCATTTTTGCTGCGGCAAACTGAATCATTTTTAATCTAAATTGCTATTTTTTCCTTTCGCCGTATTTTTTTTTTCATTCCTCTCTTCCCTTAGAATTCCCGTTCAAATTTTCTTTGGAATTAACTGAGATTTTGACGAAAAGTCATGAGACCTAAAATGGCAAATCTGATTTCTTTCCGCAGATGCTGCTAGACCTATTGATCTTTTTCAGCAATCGCTGCTTTTGATTTTCAGAATCCGCAGGGCTTTTTTTAACAGTTTATTTGGAATTCTGTTTCTTCTTCCACACATTGGAGCTCGATCTACAATTTTCTCGTGCACATTTATTTCGAACAGCAACTCAAGGCTCAATGAAAATCCAATCCACTGCATGTGGTACCTGAACTGTCAATTTCCACTCAAAGGAAACGTTTCATTATTAAATGCAGAATGCCAGCTTTCTTAGGTATATGTGGCGACTTTTTCATAGATTCATTAAAGTGCAGACACAGGCCATTCAATTCAGCAAGTCCACACGGGGTTTCCAGACAGACTCCCAACCAGAGTCACCACACATCCCTGTCCCGGTAATTCCACGGTAAAGGTGTCGAATCTGCATATTTACGGACTGTTGGGGGAGACTGAAATATCCGCATGAAACACAAGCAGCCATGGGGAGCATGTGCACACTCCACACAGATCGTCACCCGAGAGTGAAATTAAACCCAGGTCCCCCCGTGCTGTGACGCAGAAGTGGTAATCATTGTGCGAGACAGTTTCAGTTAGCTGGTGAGCTCTGTTTGTTTGGCTTTAGTCATAACCTGCAAATATAACAAGGGAGCATTTGAAACTGAGAAAACTCTTTAATAATTTGCCGTGTCATCTGAAGTTTGACCACAAAGCCACGAAGTGATTATCCACACTGAGTTCCACAGTATAATTGCAGATCCATGTTTCCTAGCAGGAATCGAGTCACCAAATATGTTATAACATGAAGACAGACAGCTGTAATAAATCAACATTCCTATCTCTTTGTGCGTAAAACAATAAAAATATAATCTGCAAAGAACCTGTGAATTTACTGAAGCGTTTCCTAACTAGTCGATTGAAATGCCAAATTCTGTATATTACAAATAATTAATTCATGGCAACATTTTGTACCTCAAAGAAAGAGTTAATTTACTAAGCACACCATAATTTAAAATTAAACCATGAGGTCGTCTGATTAACATTTATACTTTCAATCACCCATTTGTTTTGACTTGCCAATCACACAAAGACAAACACATAAGCAAACACAATAAAGGGATGCAAAAATAGATTAACAAAATTGGCCAGGTTATTTCAATGGTTTTCATGACACAAATTTTTACAGACATCGAAGTGTTTAGAGTTAGGTACAAGTACAGTTCTGCTGAAAGTTTGCAGAGAACATTCACTTGGGATGAAGACGTTAATTTACGAATGAAGTCTGAAAAATGTAGGGCAATCTTTTTTCGAGCAGAGAAAACAGAGAGGGGGCGAGGCGGGAAATTTTTGATATAGGTACCATGATGAGGGGCACGGACATGGTGCACAGAAAGCAGCTGTGCTCTTCAGTTGAAAGTCACCACGATCTATGTGGTGCAATAAGGGCGAACGGCTGGATGTGAGGAATCTTGTTTTCACCTGGATGTGGTGGAGATCCAGAACGTACTGCCTGAGAGAGTAGCTGAGGCTGGAAGCCTCACCAACATTAGCCTATATTTAAATGAATGCGTTTAATTGCGTAACATTCCAGGTTAGGACCCCAGTGACAGAAATTGGGCATTAGTGTTGATTTGGAGCAACTTTTTTAATTACAGTGTAGACGTGATGGCTGAAGGGTCTCTTCAGTATCATATGATTTTATTATTCTATAAATACGTTTGTTTCATTGATGACTTGAGAAACAGAATGAGATTTTTGCTGATCGATGCCGGGAAACAGCTTCCTAATTTTATTCAAACGCAAACGAAGAGATTGAATACTGCGATAGCTCAGCAAGTCGAGCAGCAACTGTGGAAAAAAAAATCAGAATTAGAGTTTCAGGTCTGGTGGCCTTTCCTCTGACCTCCCTAATTTGATAATTGTTTTCCCACAAACCTGGCAGTTGAAGAAACGATCCTAATCTCAAATGATAGAATTGTTACTTGTGAGAAGGCGACCCCAAAGTAGGCCACCTCAAAGCTGAAAGGCCCAATGGGATTTTGAAGAATCATTTGCAAAGGAAGAAGGTAATATTGTTTCCGTCTCGGAAATAGAAAGAAGTATTGTGCATCCTGAAAGTCTGAATTATCTGAATCATCTGAAGATGAAAAAAGTTATTTTTTGCAGAGTGTAATGAGTTTTTCGAACGTTCTTTTTTGATGCAGTATCTTTCGATATTTTTAATGCTGAGGCATTTATTGTGAAACCCTGTGAGAAACTTAATCAGGGGTGGCAGGAATGTGGAGTAATTACACTAATCATGTTCGTAATGAGTAGTAAAAGAGGCATGGAGGCCATTGGTTCAACTCGTAAGCCTAATTTGCATCTTTGAAAATATGTTGTGAGTTGTGTGAGAATAAGAGCAGTAAAACTAAAGATGAGCTTGTAGCATGCCAAGGTACAAAAATATTTGGCTGAACTTGGTGACCTAACAGCACAACTAATGGCAATAACCTAAAATTAATGTTCAGGAGCAAGCTATTCAGATCTTTAATATTATTGTCGTCGCTCGCTTCTTAAATTCACCTCCAACTTCATGCTGACTCTGCAGAACTTTCCAACCCTGTACGAACTAAAATTCTTTCTCTTTCTTAAAGGTATTCAATGTCCCAGCATTCAAATCACTGTGGGTTTAGTGAAATCTGCAGACTCATAATCCTTCGAGTGAAGTAATTTCTCCTTATCTTTCTTTGCAATTTGCTACCATTTACGCGAAAATTATGACCATCATTCTAGATTACCCCATATGAGAAAGCATCCATTCTACAGCAATTTCATAAAAATCCTACAGCTTCTTATACACCTCTTCTAAGCTCCATTGAGTATTAGATTACTTACAGTGTGGAAACAGGCCCTTCGGCCGAACAAGACCATACCGACCCTCCGAAGAGCAACCCACCCCTTCACCTAACACTATAGGCAATTTAACATGGCCAGTTGACCTAACCTGCACATTTTTGGACTGCGGGAGGAAACCGGAGCACCTGGAAGAAACCCACGCTGACACGTGGAGAATGTGCAAACCCCACACAGACAGTCTAAGCTGCTTAGTGCCTCTCCGTAAGGCAAACCTGCCATCTCCGGAAACAATCAAGTGAACCAAACCTGAACTACCTGCAATATTATTGCATCCCTTCAGAAATAAAGAGACTTGATTTATTTTCAATTAAAGGCTAAAGATCAAGCGTTCAAAACAGATCAAAATTTACACAATAGAGAAGTATGAATAAAATTCTTAGCATTTTTATTCCTGCAGCGTTGACTGCCGAATACTATGGTAAATAGATTTCAGTAAAAGTGGTAAATTTGAAGGAGAGATGAGAAGCAACCTTTAAGAGCATGAAATGCACAGCCAAAGATGATGGTGAAGGCAGAATATTTCTGCAATTGTTAAGAGACATTTTTAAAGATAAATGAAGAGACAGGTAATAGAGGGATAAGGATCACATAGCAGCAAACGGTATGTTAGTGGTCTGAAATTCCTGTCCTGCGCTGGTCTGTTCTTTGTTCTCTGTTGCATTCCAGGTCTGGTCTCTCTCGTGAATTGTACAGTTGCAGCCTCACTCCCATGCTTTTGTATTGCGTTTCTTTCGCAATAAACACCAAAATTCGGTTTGCCTTCCTTTTTTCCCGCTGTGCTTGGAGTCTATAATTTTGTGATCACTGCATAATGATACCCAGACCCCAATGTGCTCGAAATACTCTAGAGTTTCTCTTCATTTAGGTAATACGTTAATTACGTATTCCTTCCACCAAAATGATTGATCTCCCAGCTATCAACGTGAGTCTCCATTTGACAAATTTTGCCCCATTCATTCAACCCAACCATAGGCATTTGTAAATTTCTTATTCCTTTATTACAGTTTACTTTGCAATCTATTTTTGCACAATCTGCAAAGTTTGCTATAGTGTCCTTTATTTCTAACTCCAAATGATGTCGACAATTTGTAAATGATTCAGCAACACGATACAACGATTTATTTTTTCATATATTTTCATAGGAATTAAATCCGACATTGATTGTCTATTCCATTACTGTGTTTTACCAGCAATTCCCAACTGCTGTCATGAATTTTTGTCGCCAATATTGTGTCGAATAATCCCACATTGCTATTTGAAATATATTTCCATGATATTGACCAACAGAATATGATTGATATGCCAATATAGTTCCAACTAGATTTATGAGATTCTACTCAGATTCACCATGAATTTTTTCAACTGATCTCATTGTTAAATATCGACATTAATGTATCCAAATATGAGTGCTGTGTTTATACTTTGGAAATATGCAATAAATTTTAGGAAACACATATAAAGTTACGCTGGCTGATAGTTGACCCAAACAAATGCGAAACAAGTCCAAGTAGATGTATCATGATAACTCCTCCCTATCACTAACTCCTAAGCATAAAATGATTTAAACCGACCTGAGCTAACAACAAACAATGTATTCATGGACTATTGCTCCCTATTTGAATTCTCATTACCCATGGGCCCTTTACTCATTCATTAACTCATGCTCCCAGTTAATCATTCAGTAACTGAAGGATCAATTCCAGTAATCATACAATTACCATGGGAGCCTTGGAAACTTCACTGAATATGTTAGAAAGGTGAACACGAAGGAGCATGCCACCTCCTCAGTTCCTCCTCATTCATCTTCAAAGAAGATACTCCGCCTGCTCTATTTATAATCATTCAATCTGAAAAAATCCTTTCGCAGAGATTTGCCTGGAAATGCATGTAGTTTTAATAGTAATTATATAATCTGGAATTATGTCTTCCCTCCCTCTTCATAAACGTGACTAACCTTTGTTGATAGTCGAAATTTGCTCAGTATTTGTGCTTTTGGGAATAAATTATATAGTTATTGAAATCGTTTAATGAACTTCAGAATGGGAATGAAGGGATATTTCAATACATTCATCAATTGCTGTCTGAACTTCGTTTGTGTTGTGACGTAAATCACAGTATTTGTGCAGCTACTCAGGAGTTGGAACATAAATCCAAGTTCTTGTATGTAGCGAGGTGAAAGTTTGGAAAGATATTGCAAAAAATACATACGAGTCCACAGAGAAGATACCAGAAACACGACCCATAAAAGAATGAAGTTCCCAGAGACCAAAAAGAGAAAAATGATCGATTTTCTTCTGTTCTCCATCTCAGGATCTCTAGTATTCACCATTTTGCCTTGGTTACGAATTCTCCTGCGTGCTCTGCTGGCCAATAAAATGTGTTTAATGGTGAAAATATTCAGTATCATGATCACAAGAAATGGGATAAAAGGGCTGATAATGTAATGAAGGAATTCAATTGTTGTCCAGAATTGAGAGACAAGAATTCTGATTGATACATCACAAAACCAAGGATTATTATCAAGCTTGTACTTCTTAGAAAACATAAAATACCAGAAGATATTCTTGAAAGAACTGAGCGTGACTATTATCCCGAGAACCACAGCTGCTCTTTTCTCAGTGCAATACCTTGATTTGAGCTTCTGGACACAAATGAAAACAAATCTATCAAAGGTGAACGCGACAGTAAACCAGATAGAACAGTCAGTAACTGTGTAAAGTAGGATGGCATGGATATTACATGTGGGAATGGACAACAGAAAACTAAAGTGACTCTTGTAAATGATTGGAATGTGCCTTGCTATTAAATCAGTAGTAACGACCAGTAGATCAGCTGTTGCCATGGATATGAGGTAACAAGAGATGCACTTCGAAAGCCCACAGTTTCCACGATACATGATCACGATCGTCAGCAGGTTAACTGTAATCATAAAAAAGAGACATCCACCTGATGATCTATCTCAAAAGAGATGGGGATACTTATTATAGAACATAGAACTATGCGGCACAGAAACGGACCCTTCCGACCAAGATCGTGTTCAAAACATAACAGCAAATTAATTGACTCCAGTCGGCCTGCCCTTCATCCATATCATGCAACACTTAAATTCTCCTTTTGATGGAAGCACGAGACATGATAAAATGGCTTGCCACTGCTGTTTTGTTTTTGATTCACGGACCTAATACACCATAGATCCTGTATCCCATGTTGCTGTTAATATTAGCACTATTAAAAGCAAATGGCTAAGTATTTATTTATTCTGATTATTAACATAATCTTGGATGCATTTGAATAATGAACTGAGATATGTTGGCAAAGAAACTGAGCCGGTTTGGCCATATGGGCCACACGGTGGCACAGTGCTTAGCAATACTGCCTCACAGTGTTAGATACCCAGGTTCAATTCCCGCCTCAGATGATGTTCTGTGTGGAGTTTGTGCATTCTCCCCATGTCTGCGTGGGTTTCCTCCGAGAGCTCCGGTTTCGTCCAATAATCAAAAAATGTGTAGATTAGGTCAATTGGCCATGCCAAACGGCCCGTAGTGTTAGGTGTACGGGAATAGTTCTGGTTGTGTTGCGCGTCGGTGTGGGCTTGTTGGGCCGAAGGGCCTGTTTCCACACTGTAAGTAATCTATTTGTTATTTTTTCAGAAGACAGATCTCCTCTGAATATTATTACAATCTATGGATTTCTTGCAGGAAATAGTGCGCAGCCTGGATTCTTTGTAAATATAAGCATAGTCTGTGCATTAGCTGTAAATATTATCAAAAATTAAGGTTTCTCTAGGCGCCTTACCACAGAAGAAATTATATGGTGTATGTAGATTGGATAAATCCTTACAAAACTGTATATATCGACTTATACTTTATTTATGCGAGGTAATTGAGAGAGGGGATTACTGAGGACTTTACCAAGATCCTCGAATTCTCATTAGCCACTGGCAAGGTCCAGGAGGACGGATTCGTATCTATTGTTGTTCCTTTGCTCAGGAAGGGAAATAGTGGTAATGCAGGATAATGTTGCTGCAAATGCAGAGACTTGGTTGAGAGAGGGGCAGGACTGGCTGCTCAACATTCCAGGGTTTTGTTGGTTCAGAGGAGATAGAGATGAAAGTAAAAGAGATGAAAGAGTTGCATTACTAATCAGGGACAATGTCATATCTGTACTCAGAGAAGACTCCCGTTAGCTGGTTGGGAGGGGTGGGGGCGTACTGGTTGCTCATCGATTGTAACAATACAGGTGCATCTCAAAAATAAGAAAGGTGCAATCATTCTGATGGGATTATACTGCATACTTATTATATACTAATATCCATGCAACAGCCATCGAGACTATGGGGAACAAGTATGTCAGCAGATTATGGAAAGATGCAATGACAACAGGGTTATCATAGTGTTTACTTCAACTTCGCCAGTATTGACTGGGATCACGAGGATTAGACAAAGCAGAATTTTTAAAGTACCATCCATCAAATGCTTTGAAACAAGACGTATTTAGTCCAAGCAGAGGAATGGTGATACTGAACCTCATATCGGCGAATGATCCTGGCCAGCTCACTGATGGATAACTGACACAGCATTTTGGAAACATAGATCAAAGCTTCTTCATTTTTTAAATAGTTATGAATAAGGATAAGATCGGAGCTTGTCAGAAGTTATTCAACGGATTATTGCAAAATAAAAGTCAACATCCAGCAGTAACAAGGTAGCGTTAATTAGGAGGAACTGCTATCAGTTTATATTGAATATGTGGGAGTTATTTAAACACCTCGTGATCAGAATTTAGGACCAGCACATTCCATGAAGGAAGAAGGACGAGGATGGTAAGTAAGGGACCCTATGACGATATTGGAGATTGTGTATTTAGTCAAAATGAGAAACGAAGCATGCACTAAGGATGAGCAACCAAAATCAGACAGGGCCCATGAGGAATATGAAGAACGTAGGAGGGAACTCAAGCAGGCGCAAGAAGGAGTCATGAAATGCCCTTGGCAAGTAGTGTTCATGAGAATCCCAATGCATTCCATACATATCTTAGAAAATAAGAGGATGGCTAGGGAGAAAGTAGGAATACTCAAAGACAAAGGAGCGATCCTGAGGCAGTGGCTGTGGGTGTGATCTTAAATGAGTGCTGTATTTCCATATTCATCCAGGAGGATACCAGGAGAACGGTATGGGACATGGTGAGATTAGTGTGGAACATGCTATTACACAGGGGCATTTTTGGATCAAGTAAGAATTGCTGATGGGTTCTTAACGAGCCTTAATTTGGTTAAGTCGCCATAGCCCGATGATGTCTACCCCAAGTTGCTAAATGGAATGAAAGGCATTGAGCATTGACCAAGATCTTTGCATCTTCAAAAACCACTGTAAAGGTCCAGACCACTGGCGACTACCCAATATTTTTCCTTTGTTGAAGAAAGGAAGCCTAGATAGTTCAGAAAACTATAGATCCATAAATCTTGTCAGGTGCTTGGGAAGGCATTGGCGAGAACCTTGGGGAATAGGATTTACATGCATTTGGAAAAACATGAACTGATTAGCACAGTCAACATGGCTTTGAACAGGGATGGTCATGTCTTACAAACTTGATTTCATTTTTCAAGCAATTGACAAAGGCCAACAATGAGTGTAAAGAAATGGATGGTGCCTACATGTATTTCAGTAAGGCCTTTGACATGGTAGCCTCATGAGGAAGATTAAGTTACATTGGAAACACGGTGATTTGGATACGTGGAATTAGAATTGTCTTGAACATGGAAGATAGAATGTAGTGGTGGAAACGTTTTTTTCTGGCTGGAGGTCCAAGATGAGTGGATTTCCAAAGGGATTCTTACTGGTACACGACTCTTTGTGAAAATTGAATGACTTGAAGGAAAATATAGATGGGTGGGTTTGTATGTTTGAAGACGATAAAAAGTATCAGTGAAGTTGTAGACACTGGTGAAGGTTGTCAAAGGATGTTCTGTGTTCAGTTGTTGATATGGGCAGAGAAATGGCATATAGAGTTTAGTCCGGGTAACTGTGTGGTGCTGCACTTTGAAAGGTCACTGTTAATGGCAGGACTTTGAACATTGCTGGTATAGAGAGGGATCTTGGGCTTCATGTCCATAGCTTGTTTAAATAGCACGCAAGTAGATACGTTGGTGAAGCTAGTATACGGCTACCTTGCCTTCACTGTTCAGGAAATTGAGTATTCGATTCAGGCCGTCATGTTGCCTCTTTATAAAACTTTGAATAGTTCACACTTAGGGTATTGTGTTTAATTCCTCTCACCACATTACCGGAAGGTTGTGGAGAAATTGAAAAGGGTACAGAACAGGTTAATGAGAACCCGACCTGGATTTTAGGATGGGAGCTACAAAGAGAGGCCAATCTCCGGACGCTTTCTCTGAAGTTGTGGAGGCAGAGTGGAGACTTGATAGAAGTTTATAAATTAACCAATGCGTGGACAGGTTTGATGGTCACAATCTTTTTTCCCAATGTTGAAAGATCTTATATTCGGAGGCACACATTTTTAGGTGAATTGGCAAAGTTTAAAGGAGATGTCAAGAATAATCTTTTTACAAAGATAGGAACAGTCTATAATGTGCTGCCAGAACCAGTGGTGCAGGCGAATACAGTAAGAGCGTTTAAGGGACTATGAGATAAACATGTGAATAAGCAAGGAATGCCGGGCTATGGACCAAGTGTTGGCAGAAGGCATTAACTTAATTTAGCATCACGTTCAGCGCAAAATCTTGGGCCAGCGATCCTGGTTAAATGATTTGGGCATATCTGGAAAATCAATTATCTGGCACTTCTTCCAAATGAATCAGAGAACATCTACTGTGTAGATTGAGGCCCGAAAGAAGAAAAACATCTTTTCAAGTAAACTGATAAAAAAAACTTAAGTCGGATGGTATTTTCATCAATTTATGTAGCTTAGGAAACGCATTTGAATTAATCCAATGTATTAAGTTTGCTTGGAGTCGGACGTTAGCAGAAGAGAGACGGCACAAACAAAGGACAGGGATTAAAATGGGCACGTTCCTGGTTTACAAAGCATCACATGGAACGCATTCCCATATGAAGCGTACTTGGCTCGGATCAAGTAGTTCCGTTAGCGTGAGAGAAAGGCCAGGTGTTGAACCGTAAGATGTTAAGACAGTGTTCTGGAGAAATAAACACATGCGATATTCCAACTATTAAACATATGTGATCACTCATAAGAAGATTAAAGACATAGCATTCGACCATTTGTTTACCAGCCCCTCGTCCTGAGCCTATACTCTGCTGTTAGTTCAGTATTGATACATGAGCAATAGATTTTGACCATTTTTGGGTGAATTGAATCATATGAACATTTTTAATTGATGATTTCAAATAATATAATTCCCATGTAAAATTACATAAAATTCAGTTTTCCCACAGAAAGAGCACCCCTCCATTGCATATGCATGAAAAAACATTGACAAAGGCTCCAAATTTCTCTGTGTGTTTTAGTTTGGAATTGAGGTGAATGGCACTTAACATTTCCCCGAACAAGAGCACTCAGACTTCATGCCCACCCCAGTTTTATTAGTCATTGCCAATGATCTGCCTTTTCCCCATCCGCTAGCATGCTTTTTCCATCCAAATGATCACCCAGTGCCCACTTGGGTCGCCCAATAGGACTTGTTAACAGTTCAATTACTGGCAGAATCATTCCATGCCCCAACTAATCGTTGCATGAATGAAGCATTTTGTGACATCAACTTTGCTTCATTTACATATTACCTTAACTCTATTCGCTCGTAATTCTTCTCTTTCATTTTAAGCAGGAAGAGTTTTTTTTAGTAGAATTCAGCAGCGCTGAAACAGGTTACTCGGCCTAACAAGTCCACATCAACATTCTGAACAGCATCCCACTAACGTACTCCTTTATTTTCCATGACTAACGCACCTAACACACACGTACTTGAAAACTGCGGGTAATTTTAACATCATCAAGCTTGCACATCTTTGCATGATGTGAGGAAACCAGAGCAACCACGAAAGACCCACACAGACACAGAGAGAACGTGCAAGATTCACACAGAGATTGCCCGAGGCCCAAACCTAACTATATTCCTGGAACTGTGAAGCAACAATGCTGACCACTGAGCAACCTTACCATGTGCTGGAACTGACAACCGGAAGCGGCAGGTACAAATCACTATAACTGCCGGAGGAAAGATCACAGAAGCGCTTCACAGGAAGCTCCCAAGCACTGAGGATGTCACCTAGACAGGGGACGAAACGTCTGCAACACAAATTCCCAGCTCGGCGAACAGAACCACAACAACGAGCACCCGAGCTACAAATCTTCTCCCAAACCTTGAATATATGGTATATGACCTCCGAACTCCTTTAACCACTAGGATGAAGACCGTTATGTTTTGAGGATCTGTCACTGTTTAATTTCTTTAATTTCCTCATTACTGATGCTTCACTTACATCAATTTTATTCACTCCCTTTTCCCAACTACTGTAATTTCGTCTTTTTTGTACAGTAAACACTGAGGCAAAGTAATTATTCCATGCACCCGCCGTTTTCCATTAGTCATCGACTATCCAAATTTCAGTTTGTGGTACACCAACATATCGCCTGACAAACTGTTGTCCTTTTATTTCATGAATCCATTATTTGTAGTTCTCACAAGCTTCCTTGTGGTCCTTTGCAGTGCTTTGCATTTTTCCCATTAAGAAGGATTTTTGCTTTGTTTTCCCCATTTTTCGAAGCTATTTATTTTACTGTTATACTTTCTCTCTTGTCTGTGATTTTCGATTCCCCTGTGAAGTGGAAATTTTCATTTTCAGGGTTATAAATGGCTTTGTATTGTGTTATATGCTTCTTGTGTTAAATGTCCTCCGCTGTCCTTCGTTTGTTTGATCCATTTACGCAGTTTACTGTGGCCAGTCTCTGTCTCACCTTGTTCCAATCGACCTTACATAAATCTAAAATTCTGATCGCTGATTCATGCACTATCATGCAATTTTAAACGCCAACATTGAACTTGATCATGTTGTAGTCAGTATTTGATAACTGTTCATGAACAATCATTTTATGAACTAATTCTGCCTCATTCATCATTACTGAACTCAATATTGCTTATCGTCTTGTTGTATCCGGGAGATAAATTTGTAGGAAGCTAACTTGCACACAGGGCAGGAATGAATCACTTTCCTCACCATCTTACTGTTTAGATGCCTGTAGACAATTTTAGAATTCACTTTATGTTTGTCGTTAATGTTTCTAATGTTCCTCTTTGCTTCTTTTACTTTTGCATCTCCACGTCAAATCTTCAGTACTCCTGTCTGTTATCAATTGTACTTTCGATCCAAGACTTATCCTAAGTATATTTTTTTTATGTCGAATGTTAATTTCTACGTTGTGCGTGATCTAGTGCACTCAAAGTTAGTTGGCCCTACTCTGAGAAAATGTGCCACGACTGCATCTGACTCACATATTCTGTGAAGGTAGTACTGTTTGTTTTCCCACCAACCTCTTAATTAAATCAATCCTATACAGCTCAGTTCTTGCCTAATGCTTTTTTCTCTCTTACAGTTAATTCTTCCACCTCTGGATTGGTGCATATTACTCTTCATCGTCATCCTGAACCTTAGTACACAGAAAATAGAACAATACACCACAGGCGGTAATCTATCCACTCCACCCTCTCCTTCTTGACCTATCACCTTCATCCCCTCCCCCACTCACCCATTGTACTCTATGCTACTTTCTCTCCACCCCCACCCTCCTCTAGCTTATCTCTCCACGCTTCAGGCTCACTGCCTTTACTCCTTATGAAGGGCTTTTGCCCGAAACGTCGATTTCGAAGCTACTTGGATGCTGCCTGAACGGCTGTGCTCTTCCAGAACCACAAATCCAGAATACAGCACAGGAGAATACCGTTAAGCTCACAATATTTTGCCAATCATGACATCAAATTAAACTAATTCTTTCTGTCTGTATTTGGTGCGTAATTCTCCATTGCATGCTTATTCTGTAAAAACCCTTTAAACACCCCTATCTGTGGGTCTCCGCCACCACCCCTGGCCGTTTTTTCGAGGCATCGACTTTGAACTTCCTCCTCTCACTTTGAATGCATACTTCCAAGAATTAAATACAGCTACTCTGGGAAAAATAAGACTTCAACGATCAACACTATCCATGCATCCCAACTTTATAAACTTTTATCATGCCTTCCCTCGGCGTCTGCCGTACCAGAGAAAACAATCTGAGTTTCTCTTGCAGCTCGTTATACCAGATCCACTCTAATCGAGGCAGCATCCTCGTAAACCTCCTCTGCCTCCCCAATGCCTCTATACCCTTCCCGTTATATATTGAACAGAACTAAAGAAATCGAGGGCCTCGGTTTAGGGTGAGAGAGGAAAGATATAAAAGAGACCAAATGGGCAATGTTTTCACGCAGAGGGTCGTACGTGTATGGAATGAGCTGCCAGAGGATGTGGTGGAGGTTGGTTGAATTACCACATTTAAGAGACATTTCGATGGGTATATTAATAGGAAGGGTTTGGAGAGATATGGGCCCAGTGCTGGCAGGTGGGACTAGAATGGTTTGGGATATCTGGGCAGCATGGACGGGTTGGACTGAAGGGTCTGTTTCCATGCTGTACATCTCTATGACTATGACTGTAAATGCAACACGTTAAGAGTGGCTTAACCAAAGATTTCTAAAGCTGCAACATCACTTCCATATCAATGTCTCAACCACTAAAGACAAGCAAGGCAGACGCCTTCTCTATCACCCTCTCTTCTTTGAATGGACACTTTCAGAGAGCTATGGACGAGATCCCCATGATCCTTCTGGACGTGCTTTTGTTTGTTCTTCCATTAGCATAGTTTCACTTTACACTTTCTCACCGAAAGTGAAACACCTCACACTTTCAGAGTGTGAATTCCAACTCTAATTTTTCGGCCCATATCTGCAATTGCTCTATCTCCAACTGTCGCCTTTCACAGTCTTTTACACTACCAGCAACATCCCCACTATTTGTGTTATTCACAAACTTGCTCAAACAAAAATCCGCATTTTCAGTCAATTCACCTATATAGATCACAAATAACAAAAGTACCAGTACGGGCCTGAACTCTTCCATGTCCGGATCCTAACTTAGATACCAGGTCTTATTATCACATAGAATGTCATTCAATATTGCTGATTGTTATCGATCTCCATTAACAGCTATTTCTCATCCTAGCCAGAAGGTTATGTACTTCTTTGTGTGTCCAACTGTTCCTCTGTTTGCTTCGGTACTAACCACACATTTCTTTTACTCCTTAGCCCTAACTTCTGCAGATAAACTGATATTTCCTTGCTGCCATCAGTTCTGATGGAGGGTCATCATTCCTGAATCGTTACCTCTGAATTCTCTTCACAGATGCTGCAGACCTGCTGAGCTTTTCCAGCAAACTCTGTTTTGTTTCTGATATAGAACATCCTCAGTTTTTTTCCAGTTTTCACTTTGTGTTTAAAAAACTGCCACTTCTTTTCAATCCCTACGTTGGAGATGTTCTACTTTTCTCTCCGACAGGATTTCCAACCCAATCTTCCTTGTTCTCCACGAGCAATAGTTAAACCACTACTTCTGGTGTTTGGCCAGATGTTTGCGAAAACTTGTTCCCGCGGCCAAAACGCATCTTTAGTGACTGCCTCCGGATCAGACACACCCCATATTGGTCCCAAATAGTATTTCGTTGTTTGAATCAACCCAGTATCACATGTATGTCTTTGATGTTCAACGTTCCACAGACCGCTAATGTATCCTGAGGGCCACACTCAGAACAATGTGGTATCACATGCACTATCTCGACCTGTCTCTCCAACCGTGTCACATGACAATGGCTCGGGCTGCACCATGCCACAATCTTATTTCATCCTGTGGCTGATTCGTTGCGCGATCAAAAAACCTCTTCTCTTCCTTTCGGGCACTAAGGCACAAAATATGCTCCAACTGAGTGATACTCAAGGTTCTGTAGAACCTTTCTCACATCCCCTTACCGCTGACTGGGTCCTCCCACATCAACCCCACATCCTGCTGGGTGTTTTCAATTCCTTATACTCTTTGACTGCCCGATGCTGAATGTTATGTTCTCAGCAAGGTCTCAGCTTTATCTAAATGTATCCCCACTGTGAAGAATTTCGGGCATGACACGACTTCGAAGTGTTATTCTGTCATCTTTGCCTCCATGCCCATTACTTCGGACAGAAGTCCACTCCACGTCCCACAGACTGCTTAAGCAAGCTCCAATGCACTCCCTTCACCCGGACCCCTCCCTCTGGTCTTTGACCTGTACTCAAACTATTCATTGAGACCTTTCGACGTGATATTTGCCACCTCAATTTCTCTGACGACTCCCCACCATATACGAGCTTCTCCTTCAGAACTGACTGTATTAAATGCAATTAGATCCAATCCTGACTTTGTTATTATGCCTGCAAGCAAGTTTGATGATATTATTCTTTGGCGCTCTGACCTTTACACTCAGACTGCCAACTCTCAGATACCTCTTCCCAGCTCCCTGGACCATGATACCACAATGGAACTTAGGCCATTGTTTCAAATATGGTCACTGATGTCAATTCAGCAAGTGATCTCTGCCCATTGCTCCGAGCTGATCGTCCCAAGTGGCTCTCTTCGACATCCTTCTGAAAATCCACGAACTGCAGAGCCAGACCCATTGTTTCTACCTGCTCCTGCCACACAAAAGCTTGTCTTTTTTATTCTGGCACAGTCTTTTCATCCCCACTCCAGGCTCTGCCCATTCAGATCGCAATTCCTCTGACACTCCACGACAGTTTTGCAATTTCCACTTTGGAGGCTCCTGCAGCCTTCTCTGTACTATGGGCCTGCATTCACTCTACACATTCATCACCTACCAGGATGGACTCAAGGCTTTCCACAACTTCATGAAAAAAAAATCATTCCTGCGCACCGCATGGTCGAGCTTGTTTTGGAATACAAAAAACAATTCTCTTTTAAGTCCTTCATTTTGTTCATGTCAGATGGGTGCCATCTGTATCTGCATGGGTCCTAGTTATGCATATCTCTTCATGGGGTACGTTAAACTTACCTTGTTACACTCTTATTCTGGCACGCACCCAGAACTCTTTCTTTGGATGAATCCATGATAACATCGATCTGCTTCCCTCTCTCTCCTGGATTTGGAAAAGATAATCTTCCAATTTCCATACTTCCCTGCCTTCATTCTGGTCAATCTGTGACTCTTCCCTTCCCAGTCTCGACATCAACGCTTCTATTTTTGGCAATAGACTTATCTCTATTATCTATAATAAACTCACTGACTCCCAGAACCACGTGGACGGTGCATCCACACATCATGATTCCTGTGATGGCCCCATTCCATTCTCTCATTTTTGGTATATGTTCTGATGAGGCCAACTTCAACAAGATTGCCTCTGCAATGTCCACTTTCTTCCACAATCGAGTTTTCCCCGGCACCATTATCGACAGAGCCCTCAAATGGGTCTGACCCATCTCCTGTTCTTCGGCCCTTACCCAATCTCATGCCCCGTGTGACATTGATACGGTTATCCTTGTCTTTACATACAATCCCACCAGCATCTATACACAGAAGATAATCAGCCACCATTTCGGTCACTTCCAGCGGGATTCCACCAACGGATGCATGTTTCCCTCCTCTCCCTTGTCCGCAAATGCAGTGACTGCTCTCAGTGGAACTCCCTGTTCCACTGTTCTTTCACTCCCAACACGACCGGAAATCCCCACAGCACCATCCCCTGCAAATGCCGAAGGTGAAAAAGTTGTCCATTTGCCTCCCTCCTCCTCATTATGTAAAGTCCCAAAAATATCTTAAAGGTGAAGCGGCACTTTGCCTGCATTTCTCACAATCTAATCTACTGCATTCGCTGCTCACAATGTGGACTTGTCCACATTGGGGAAACGAAGCATGGGGTGTGTGACCACTTCAAAGAACATCTGCGCTCAATCGGCAAGCAAGGCCCTGTGTTTTCAGTTGCCAGCCACTTCACCACGCTGTTCCCTCACCAACGTCTCTGTGACAGGCTTCATGCACAGTTCCAGTGAAGCTCAGCGCAATCTGGAAGTACAACTCCTTAGTTTCCACTTGGGGACGCTACAATCCTCCGGGTTAGATGTCAAGTTCAATAATTTTCAGGTTGAACTCTACTAAATCCAAACCCGCCAACATTACAACAGATCTTGTTTTCACATTGTCTGCCATTAAACACTATCTATTGTTCGTCATGAACAGTCTCGATTAAAAGCCATTCACCATCCTCGTCTGATCATTACCTACTCCTTTCCCTGTCCAGCTGTTCTTGACTCTCTTTGGGCTTTATCTCCACCTCTCATTTGCTCCTTTCCCTTCACTTCTCCCCCCTCCCCAGCCGTGCATGTAAACTGATTCACCATCAGTTCTGAGCAAGTGTCACCGGACCTGAAAAGTTAACTCTGATTTCTCTTCATAAATGTTTGCTGATGTACTGAGCTTTTGCAGCAACATCTGTTTTTTCTTTTTGATTTTCAGTTTCCGCAGTTCGTTCGGTTTTTATTTTGTGACAGTATATATAGCTGTACAGAAGCGCTAGTCACGAATCTCCAGCCAGAAATCACTCTTTCACTACTACTGAATGTTTCCTATATGTTAGCCAATTCCAATCGAAGCGGACAGGTCACCGTGGAACGCATGCATCTTAATATTCTTAATGAAACTAATATGAAGGACCTTGTTAAAAGCTTTACAGATCCAAGAAAACTGCATTCGCTACAATATCCTCATCGTTCCCCCTCTTCACCTCATTAAAATATAAATCAAAGTAGTAAGACATGAATGTCGCATACAAAGCAATGCTGGCTGTCCCTAACTGCACCATGCTTTCTCCAAATGCGTGCAAATCCTAGCCCTAAGAATTCTCTCCAATAGTTGATCAACTGATGCTGGTAGATGTGCTGGCAGAATCATTGGTCTATAATTTCCTGGATTAACCCTTTCTCCCTTCTTGAACAGGCTTAAAAACATTAGCTCCTCAACTGGGGTTCTTTCTGGGGAAGGTGGGACCTCTATAAACAGGATGGTCTGCACCTGAACCTGAGGGGCACCAGTATCCTTGGGGGGAGGTTTGCTAGTGCTCTTGTGGGGGGGGGTTTAAACTAACTCTGCAGGGGCATGGGAACCCAGACTGTAGCTTTAGGGTGCAGGACCTGGAGTGTAGGGAGGTTAGGAATATGGCATCAATCTTAAAGGAGGGTGCATGTAAACAGAAGAGTGGCTTGAAGTGTGTATACTTTAATGCCAGAAGTATACGAAATAAGGTAGGTGAACTCGCAGCGTGGGTTGGTACCTGGGACTTCGATGTTGTGGCGATTACGGAGACGTGGCTAGATCAGGGACAGGATTGGCTGTTGCAGGTTCCAGGGTTTAAATGTTTTAGTAGGGTCAGAGGTGGGGGTAAAAGAGGGGGGGTGTGGCTTTGCTCGTCAAAGATAGTATTACAGCGGTGGAAAGGAAGATGGACGAAGATTTGCCATCTGAGGTAGTTTGGGTTGAGGTTAGGAATAGGAGAGGTGAGGTCACCCTGTTAGGAGTCTTTTACAGGCCTCCTAATAGTCCTAGAATCGTTGAAGAAAGGATTGCGAAGATGATTCAGGAGAAGAGTGACAGTAATAGGGTGATTGTTATGGGAGACTTTAACTTTCCTGATATTGATTGGGAAAGCTATAGCTCAAGTTCGTTAGATGGGTCAGTGTTTGTGCAATGTGTGCAGGAGAGTTTCCTGACACAATATGTAGATAAGCCAACAAGAGGTGAGGCCATACTGGATTTGGTTCTGGGTAACGAACCAGGCCAGGTATTAGAACTAGAGGTAGGTGAGCACTTCGGGGACAGTGACCACAATTCGGTGATTTTTACTCTAGTGATGGAGAGGGATAAGTGTGTACTACAGGGCAAGAGTTAAAGCTGGGGGCAGGGAAATTATGATGCGTTGAGGCATGATTTAGGATGTGTGGATTGGAAAAGTAGATTCCAAGGCAAGAGCGTAATTGATATGTGGAACTTGTTCAAGGAGCAACTATTGAGTGTCCTTAATAAGTACGTACCTATCAGGCAGGGAGGAAAGGGTCGTGTGAGGGAGCCGTGGTTTAATAAGGAGTTGGAATCCCTTGTTAAATGGAAGAGGGCGGGCTTTGTAAAGATGAGGCGTGAAGGTTCAATAGGGGCGATTGAGAGTTATAAGGTAGCCCAGAAGGACCTGAAGAGAGAGCTAAGAGCAGCAAGGAGGGGACATGAAAGGTCCTTAGTGGGTAGGATTAGGGAAAACCCTAAGGCTTTCTATAGGTATGTTAGAATGACTAGGGAAGGAATAGGTCCAATCAAGGATAGTAATGGGAAGTTGCGTGTGGAGGCTGAAGAGATTGGGGAGGCGCTGAATGAATACTTTTCGTCAGTATTCACTCAGGAACAGGACATTGTTGTCGATATGAATACTGAGGCACGAATAAGTAGAATGGATGGCTTTGAGATATGTAGAGAAGAGGTGTTGGAAATTCTGGCAAGGGTGAAAATAGATAAGTCCCCTGGGCCTGATGGCATTTACCCTAGGATTCTCTGGGAAGCAAGGGAGGAGATTGCAGAGCCATTGGCCTTGATTTTTGTGTCCTCTTTGTCGACAGGAGTAGTGCCAGAGGACTGGAGGCTAGCAAACGTGGTTCCCTTGTTCAAGAAGGGGAGTAGGGATAATCCTAGTGACTATAGGCCAGTGAGTCTCACTTCTGTTGTGGGCAAAGTCTTAGAGAGAATTGTAAGGGATAGGATTTATGCACATCTGGATAAGAATGATGTGATCAAGGATAGTCAGCATGGTTTTGTGAAGGGCAGGTCGTGCCTCACAAACCTTATTGAATTCTTTGAGAAGGTGACTAAGGAGGTAGATGAGGGGAAAGCGGTAGATGTGGTATATATGGATTTTAGTAAGGCGTTTGATAAGGTCCCCCATGGTAGGCTACTGCAGAAAATACAGAGATATGGCATTGAGGGTGAGTTGGAGGTTTGGATTAGGAATTGGCTCTCTGGAAGAAGACAGAGGGTAGTAGTTGATGGCAAAGGTTCATCTTGGAGTGCCGTCACTAGCGGTGTTCCGCAAGGATCTGTTTTGGGACCATTGCTGTTTGTCATTTTCATAAATGACCTGGAGGAAGGGTTAGAAGGTTGGGTGAGCAAGTTTGCGGACGATACGAAAGTCGGAGGAGTTGTAGACAGTGAGGAAGGATATGGCAGGTTACAGCGGGATATAGAGAAGCTGCAGAGCTGGGCAGAAAGGTGGCAAATGGAGTTCAATGTAGCTAAGTGTGAAGTGATTCACTTTGGTAAGAGTAATAAAAAGATGGATTACTGGGCTAATGGTAGACTACTTGGTAGTGTGGAAGAGCAGAGGGATCTTGGTGTCCATGAACACAGATCTCTGAAAGTTGCCACCCAGGTAAATAGTGCAGTGAAGAAGGCATATGGCGTACTGGCTTTTATTGGTAGAGGAATTGAGTTCCGGAGTCCTGAGGTCATGCTGCAGTTGTATAAGACTCTGGTGCGGCCGCATCTGGAATATTGTGTGCAGTTTTGGTCGCCATACTATAGGAAGGATGTGGAGGCACTGGAACGGGTGCAGAGGAAGTTTACCAGGATGTTGCCTGGTATGGTAGGAAGATCTTATGAGGAAAGGCTGAGGCACTTGGGGTTGTTTTCATTGGAGAAAAGAAGGTTTAGGGGTGATTTGATAGAGGTGTACAAGATGATTAGGAGGTGAGATAGGGTTGACAGTGAGAACCTTTTTCCACGTATGGAGTCAGCTATTACAAGGGGGCATAGCTTTAAATTAAGGGGGGGTAGATATAGGACTGATGTTAGGGGTAGGTTCTTCACTCAGCGAGTCGTAAGTTCATGGAATGCCCTGCCAGTAGCAGTAGTGGACTCTCCCTCTTTATGGGTATTTAAGCGGGCATTGGATAGGTATATGGAGGATAGTGGGTTAGTGTAGGTTAGGTGGGCTTTGATCGGCGCAACATCGAGGGCCAAAGGGCCTGTACTGCGCTGTATTCTTCTATGTTCTATATGTTGTATTGCTCCAGGACACCGCAAGTGTTTAGTGAGCGGACAGAGACCTGGGTCAAGGCCCCAGCAATCTTTTCTCTAAATAACCTGGAGTAGCTCCCTTCAGGCCATCGAGAGTTATCAAACTTAATGTTCTTCAAGAGACGCATAACGACCTATTTCGAAATGTCCCAGTAAGTTTCGATATCCAACATTAATCTCACTATCCTGTAGAACCTTCCTCTTGGCGAATACAATGCAGAGTATTCATTTAGAATTTCGACCACATCTCCTGCCTTCACGCACAAGCTCCTCCCTTTATCCTTAAGTGAACCTAGCCTAGTTATCCTCTTCCTTTCAATGTGTGCATAACATATCTTGGATTATCTTTAAACCTGCTTGGCGAGGACATTCTATGGCTCCTTCTTGTCTATAATTCCCTGCTTGAGTACTTTCCTTTTTTCTTTATATTCTCATCGGCCGCATCCGATTTTAAAATATAAATTATACATATACTTCCTTTCTTAATTAAATTAAATTCTCAACGTCCCTCATCATCCAAGTCTTATACGCTGTTATGCTTGTCCATCCTCGGTCGTGAAATGTGCCAGTCCTGATATCTGAGCAGTAGATCTTTAAACAGCTGTCATGTGGCAAATTTGGACGTGACACAATTAGCTTGCCATTGCACTTGTTTAATCTTGTCATTATTTGCCCTCCCCAGTTTAATACCTTCCCACAAGTTCCTGACATTTCCTCAGTCATCGCTATCTTAAAACTTAAGGAGTTGTGATTACAGCTTCTAAAATACTCTGTAACTGAAAGCTTAGTCAGCTGGTCAATATAAGGTCCAATAATTCCTCTCTTCGAGTTCGTCTGACCACATACTGATGCATGAAACTCTCTCGCTGCCGCTAGCAGCCTCTGCCGCAAATAAGGCTCTTGCTCAAAGGAAGTCTCAATCAATATTGGGGAAGTAAAAGCGACCAATATGAGAATCCTGTTGTTTTTTACATCTTTCCATAAACTGCCAACATTTTTGTTCTTAAATGTTTTGTTGGCTATTTTGGGGGCGTGCACAGGTATTCTTGTAAAATATATGCTTTCTCAACGCGAATTTGCTATAATGCTATTGCCGAAGCATGGACATGGTTTCGATAGTGCAAACTTTCTTCTTCACAGTTATAGTGAACCTGCATAGCACGAGGTTGCACAGAAAAAAACCATCATTTTATCGCAGAAACACCTGCACTATAATCCCAATCAGAGTGATTGCACCGTTCTTATGTTTGAGCTCTATTCATATTTCCTCACGGGATGAGGCCACCATCATGTCCATTCTGAATGTAACTGTGGCATAATTAATAATGCAACTCCTTCACCTATTGAACTTTGAAACCCTGGCACATTGTTTAGCTTGTTCTATCTATCTCTCTGAAGCAGGTTTCTGGGATGGTAACATCATCACTGTCCAATGTAATGATCCAGGTTTTAGCCTAATCTGCCGTATACACAATACTGTATTATTGAAATAAATAGACTTCAGCCAATCAGTCCCATTGGCTTCATTAACTTGTGCATGTAGGTTTGCTCGCTGAGCTGGAAGATTCGTTTACAGACGTGTCGTCAGCATATTCGGTGAGATTGTCAGTGAGCCTCTGGATGAAGCCCTAGTGGCATGGTCCGGTTTCTGCTTTTTGTGTTTCGGTTCCTTTGGGTTGCTTAAGTCATTTCTTGTGGTGACATCATTTCATATGGTGATGTTATTTCCTGATATTTTTGTCATGGTTTGGTAAATGGGATCAAATTTAAAGTGGTTCTTGATCGAGTTGCAGTTGAATGCCATGCTTCCAGGAATTCTCCTGCGTTTCTCTAGCTGGCTTGTCCGAGGATCGATGTGTTGCCCCATTCGAAGTACTGTCCTTCCTCAACCGTATGTCAGGATACTAGTGACAGTGAGTCGTGCCTTTTTGCGGCTAGTTGATGTGTTAATTTGACGCTGCCAGTCATTCCTTTCACACTTGCTGGTCATGACATCTAAATTTCTCTCAATCCCTCCACTTGCCGGACTGCTGTTCTGGTTCCCCGACCCCAGCACTCGAGTTTAAAACCTCCAGAGCGACATTCGCCAACTTCACTGTGAAGATATTGGCTCCCATCCAGTTTACATGCAACCGCTCCTCCTGTACAAGATTCCCCAGCCCCAGAAGAAGTCTCAACGATCAAGAACCTGAAACCCTGCTTCCAGCAATAGCTACTTAGTCAAAAACGTGGCTGTTCTATTTTTTTGTTTCTGCACTCACTGCCATGTGCCACTGGGATTAATCCACATATTACAACTTTTGAGATCTTGATTTGTGACTGAATGCCTTGCTTCCTGAGTTATTAGTGCATGATCTCATTTCTCAATTTGCCAATTTCACCGGTACCATCTCTCGTAGATATTTGTGTCTCTACTGATACTTCAGTATTTGTTGAGATACAAATTGGGCCATACAATATGCAAGTTGTTGAGAATCCATGCATTCTAATGGTACACACTCAGCACCTCCATTTGAGACATATTATCTAAGTACATTAATCATATTTCTAGTTCTTGACCATGTCCCTGAAATAGCTATTTAAATGTTACCTGTATGTTAAGAATTTCTGATTCAACCACCCAATCAAGCAAGCAGTTCCAGTCTACCACTATCCTCTGAAGGGAGAAACAAAGCTCCTCAACTTGCCTCTTAGCCTTCCATCTGTATTTAAGTTTGAGCCTGTTGATTGTAGGTTCCACTTCAAGTAAAATAGTGCCTTCAAACCCATTCTATATGTGCCACTCATAGTTTTATACACGGTTCCCATTCAGTCTTTGCCGCTGTGAAGAAATCAACTTCTGCCTGTCCAGTCTTTCCTGATAGCTCAGACCTCAGAGACTAGGTATCTGCAATTCTTCTTATAGGCCAAGGCTCAGCCATAAAGGGAAACAGCTGACATTGTGGAAGTATCACTAAACCATTAATTCAGAGCCACAGGAAATGTTCTGGAGATACACGTTTGCATCCTGCCATGGCAGATAGTAGAATTTCAGTTCAATAAAATCTGAAATTAAGCGACGAAAGATGTCCATGAAACTATTGTACAAAACTCACCAGGTTCACTCATACCTTTCTGTGCAGGAAACATCTGCCTGAAATTTCACTCCCGACCTGCAGCACTTAAGTTGTCTTTCAATTGGGTAATTGACCATGGATTAGGTATGTTCTATAACATCTGAACCAGACAGTGATACACACACCCTATGACTGAACTAAAAAAGGGCGAACAACCAATAGGCCTTCTTAACTAAGTCTGCCATGATGCTTTCAGAGATTTATCGATATGCACGCCAAGGTTACCTTGAGGCTTCATATTGTTTAGGGTCTTATCATTCATCCGACAATCAGTTGCATTGGCTGCTCTGCACAAGAGCATCCTCTCACAGTTTTCTGTCTTAAGCACCGCCTTGCACGCGGCGTGGTGGCACAGTGGTTAGCACTGCTGCCTTACAGCGCCAGAAACCCGGATTCAGTTCCCACTTCAGTCGACTAACTGTGTGGATTTTGCATATTCGACCCGTGTCTGCGTGGGTTTCCTTCCACAGTCCAAAAATGTGCAGGTTAGGTGAATTGGCTATGCTAAATTGCCCATAGTGTTCGGTGCAGGGTAAATGTTGGGGAATGGGTTTGGGTGGGCGCGCTGCGGCGGGTTGGTATGGACGTGTTGGAACGAACAGCCTGTTTCCACGCTGAAAGTAATCTAATCTTATCACTGTTGGGCATGCTGTTCATGCCCTTCTGCAGCTCATTACCACTTTTTACCACCTGACCAATTTAAATGTTGTCTGTAAATATCTGAATCATCACACCCCAATATTCACGTCCAAATACATCAAAACGTAACACATCGGAACACATGAATTCAGGAGCAAACGTAAGCTATTCAACCTCATGAATCTGTTACACCATTTGATGTAATACTGTCTTATCACATGTTAGTTTCGAATCCACTTTCTTTCCTGCTCTCTGTAACCCTTCATGTCATTCCAATGAAAACTTTGTTTACCTCCACCTTAAATTTTCTCAAGGTCCCTGCATTCAATCCAGGATAATAAATTCCACCGACTCACGATCCTTTGAGAGCAGTTGTTTTATCCTTATTTATGCTACCTTCTTATCCGGAAACTACAAATGTTGTACTAGCTTGGTCCACATGAGGAAACATTATTTCTTATATCCACTTTATCAATCCCATTTTCCATCTTCGGTCGATTGATTACTTCTCCTCTCATAAGAGCCAAAAGGAAACCACGTAGAATATGGTCCGCTTGTTCCTAAGTACTCCCCACCATTCAATGTTTAAATCCTTCACTATTAGACATCACACTTATCAGAATTAATTTGATCAGCCATAAATCTCCCTATTTTTAAGATGATTAATAACAGTGTGTCGCCTTAGATTATCCTCTAATCTACAACATCAACAATTTTCGTTTCATGTGAAAACTTACTAATTAATCTTTCCACATTTTTATCCAAGTTGTTAACGCACAGAGCAAACAGAAATTGTCCCAGCAACGAAGTCTGTGGTCACAGGCTTCCTGTCACAAACTCAACCTTACTCTGTCATGCTTTCGAAGAAAGTGAGGACTTCAGATGCTGGCGATCTGAGCTAAAAATGTGTTGCTGGAAAAGCGCAGCAGGTCAGGCAGCATCCAAGGGACAGGAGAATCGACGTTTCAGGCATAAGCCCTTCTTCAGGAATGAGTAAAGTGTGTTCAGCAGGCTAAAATAAAAGGTAGGGAGGAGGGACTTGGTGGAGGAGCGTTGGAAATGCGATAGGTGGAAGGACGTCAAGGTGAGGGTGATAGGCCGGAGTGGGGTGGGGGCGGAGAGGTCAGGAAGAAGATTGGAGGAGGAGCGCCTCATCTCGACAGTTAGAGGAAGAGCGCCTCATCTCATATCAACACGACGGTTGGAGGAAGAGGGCCTCATTTTCCGCCTTGGAACCCATCAACCACAAGGGATGAACTCAGATTTCTCCAGTTTCCTCATTTCCCCTCCCCCCACCTTATCTCAGTCAAATCCCTCGCACTCAGCACTGCCTTTCTAACCTGCAATCTTCTTCCTGACCTCTCCGCCCCACCCCACTCCGGCCTATCACCCTCACCTTGACATCCTTCCACCTATCGCATTTCCAACGCCCCTCCCCCAAGTCCCTCCTCCCTACCTTTTATCTTAGCCTGCTGGATACACCTTCCTCTTTCCTGAAAAAGGGCTTATGCCCGAAACGTCGATTCTCCTGTTCCTTGAATGCTGCCTGACCTGCTGCGCTTTTCCAGCAACACATTTTCAGCTCTGTCATGCTTTACCTCGTATTTGCAAATTAGCTTGGAATCCAGTTTGCCAGCCTGTGTTGAATCTCATGCGCTTTTACATTTTGGATGAGTCCACCATTTGCGACATTGTCTAAAGCCTTACTGAAGTTTGTGCAAACCTTATCAACCGCGCTAAAATCATTATTATATTTGGTCACATTTTTCAAAGAAAATCTGAATTAGTACAGCAATTTCAAGAAGCATGTTTTTAAAAAAATAAGTAAATATCTCCTTTGTAAGGGATTAACTGAGAAGAAACAGGAACAATTGAAAGTCAGGACGAATATCACAATGAATGTAGATAACCAATGTCGGGTAGGGCAAGCACACTTTATGAAAGTGAAGTAAATTAACAGTATTCCTGCAGAGGCATAATTATTATTATATGCCTTTAGGAAAGAAATTAACTTCGTGGACTTAAAAGAGGTTATTCACAGCCGAGCTGGCACTTGTGATAGGTTTCTTCTGTATTTATTGGCAATCATGAATCCATTAGAGCATCTGTAGTTTTTAATCTCTGAGAAAACAGATGAAAGTACACGATTGAGAAGGTGGTCATCTATGGATTATTACTGGACCATGTGAGTGTATATAGGAGTAGAGGATTAATTCAGATGAATACATGGCTGGCAGGATGGCACAGGATGGAGGGCTTTGTAATTCGAGGGCCTTGGGCCTGCTTCTGGGCTGGGTGGACTGTACGTTTTGGACATGTTACTCTTGAAGCAGAAGAGAGCCAGTATCCCTGCAGACATGCTTGTTTCTGCTGTCCAACAGCGTTTTGGTAGGAGACAGTGAAAGCCAAAGAGAATGTTCAGCACGGAAACATGAACAGTTCAAATTAGATGGCGCAGCACGTGAGTCAGGAAGGTACAGATGTCCGAGGCCAGTTAAGGCAAAAGGTAGATTGACAAGGTATTTTTCATGCAAATAGTTTGATGAACAAGGCAGATGAATAAAGGATATAAAGGAAAACTGAGTGCCCGATGTCATTGTTGTTACTGAGAAATGATTGTCAGAGGGGCAAGATTGGCAGCTCAGTATTCCAGGATATCAGGACTTCAGGCAAGGCAGGGAAGGAGGTAAAAGATGAGGGGTGTCACAATATTAATCAGGTAATCTATTACACCAGTAAGGATGGTTGACATCTTAAAAGGCTCCTAAAATGAAACCACGTAGGTAGATCTTAAAAACAAAAAAGGAGCAGTTTACCTTCGCTTCCATAAAAGTACAGGAGAAATAGAAGAAGAGATATATCGAAAATTTCTGAGAAATGTGCAATTCATAGGCTAGTGATAGGAGATTTCACTTTCCCCAACATGAACAGAAGGAGTCATCGTGTGAAATATTCAGAGACAGGGAATTTTTAAAAGGCGTCCAAGAGAGCCCTTCAATCCAATAGGCATAAAGGCTTACAATACACGAGGTGTCCCTGGATGTAGTTTTAAGCAGATACTTTCAGATAAATCACTCTCGGAAGAGTGGAATGTATTCAAGAAGCAAATATCAGGAATAGAGGGCAAACGTGTTCAAATAGAAACAAACGACGAGATCAGCAAATCTGAAGACTATACATCATTGGATTAAAAGAAAAATAGTAGATTATAAGTGCTCCGAGAGCTCAAAACACTAAAGTACCAAGAAGAATATCGAATGTGCAAAGGGGAACTTACAAAGGATATCAGGAGAAATAAAAAAGTATGAAGAGATACTAATAGGTATGTTGAAACAAAAGCCAAACTTGTTTTTTTTCAGTTATATTAAGGGAGGTTATAAGAAGACAATTGAAATTGTAGGACCTATTTTAAGTAGCACAGTGCTACGTTGTGCATTGAGCCATAGAATGCAGTTATGATACTTAATTATTTATTTGCTTCGGTTCACAAGAGTGAGAAAGACGATTTGCATCTCGTGATAAGGGTTGTAGTCTACGAATCAGTTAAATAAATCTGCATAGATAGAGATAAGTTTGCAAAAATCTCTGACAAGAGGTAAATCTCCAAGACCGGAAAGGATGTGTACCACCTCCTCCAGGCCATTGCGATAAGGAAATGAGGAAATAACAAGGGCATTCACAAAACATTTGAATTCCTCTCTGGCAACAAAAGAGGTGCCAGACTCCTGGAAGACAGCCAATCTGTATAATTATATGCTGAAGGCACAAGGCATAAATCAGGAAATTATACAACGGTATAAGCTCAGTAAGAGGGAAACTGTGAGTAGCAATCCTGACGAACAGATTTAACGTGAGCTTGGAGTGGCATGGGTTCATCAAGAACATTCAGCATGGCTTTGTTAAGAGGCGGCCATGTTTGATGATCTTGACTGAAATCTCTGAAGAGGTGACCATGTGTGCAGATGATGGCAATGTTTTTGACACAGTCTGTTTTCCCTCTTTATGGGTATTTAAGCGGGCATTGGATAGGTATATGGAGGATAGTGGGTTAGTGTAGGTTAGATGGGCTTTGATCGGTGCAACATCGAGGGCCGAAGGGCCTGTACTGCGCTGTATTCTTCTATGTTCTATGTTCTATGTTTGCGGTTCTACAAAGGTTTTGATAAGCTCACACATGGTAGAAAATTGACAAATATAAAAGCATATTGGATCCAAGAAAATTTGGGAAATTTGATCAACACTTGGCTGAGTGGCAGGACGCAGAGGGAGAACGTTGAGGAATGTATTTGAAAATTGAAGGCTGTGTGCGAAGTGGTGAAGTTTAAGTATTGGAGCCCCTACTGTTTGTATTCATACAAATGATATAAAATTGTAAAAAATAAAAAGAGATATAATTTACCTCCAGTAATGAGACTGTAACTTTAAGTAAACAAAACAGAATCAGAC
This sequence comes from Chiloscyllium punctatum, assembly GCF_047496795.1. Lineage (NCBI taxonomy): Eukaryota > Metazoa > Chordata > Chondrichthyes > Orectolobiformes > Hemiscylliidae > Chiloscyllium > Chiloscyllium punctatum. Next base: position 74,848,917 of record NC_092766.1, read on the forward strand.
ACAAACCTACTAATGAAAACTTTATAAACTGTGCAAATGTCAAGTTCACGGTTAATGAGCCAAGGATAAAATATGTAATATTGTGGAATCCAAAGGTTGGGAAAGGAATTCAATTTCAGTTCAAGTTCGCAAGGGTATCCGAGATGATTAATGTGTTGTTTAAAACATTGCTTCTCAGTTTTCCTTATTTTTGATGCGTCTATTGATTTTCAAGAGGCGCAGTGTACTGGATCACAGTTTAAAATCACAAATTACTGCAACTGATGGAGTAAAACAAAAATGTCTTTATTCAGGCTTAATTTAGCTAATGCTGCAGAAGGCAGTGAGTTCCTGAGATCTGGAGGGCTGAGGACTTCTATCGTGTCCCCAGTCCACTCAGTTAAGGATGCAATCGAATACTCCATCGGTACGCATCATTCAGCCCCAGCCTGTCTGCACGATGCTTCAACCACCACGGGAACAAATATCCCTTCACAGGTTACTGGTGTAAAACATGCAATAAAACAACGCAAACTCTTGGATTAAAAACAGCTGCTTTCTCAGTTCTGTTGTCAATTTAAAATACATTAAAATATTATTATTTTCAAGGAACTGAATGAATACAGCATTAACAGATAACTGAATTAAAAACTGATAGCGAGACTTACCAATGAGAGCAATGACGGCAAGGACTGGATAATAAATCATTTGCATATCCACAATTGTATTGTAAACTGAACCAGAAAGTAATGAATCAGAAAATACAAAGAGAAATTGGATAAACGAGAATGAAACATCTTTGCCAACAAATGGAATACCCGTGTTCATTGTTGAAAACTTCCTTCTACTATTTCATCAAAAGTATTTAACACTACCCTGTGGACTCGCTGACAACAGTAGGTGAGATCAGTCAAGTTTTCACTGAAAATTTGAGCTTGCATATTTTCTTATTTATTCCAGTCAGAAACGTTTCAGTTAAGTAATTATAACCCAGAGAGACTGATATTAATAACAGTCACGAAACAAACAGATGTTCTCAACTGTCTCAAGAGTCGACCTTGCTTTTCTATCTAAAAAAATGTTCAATCAATAGTACATGTCAGGGAAAAAAAAAATCTGTTATATAGCAACATTTTTGTCGGCTAAGAGATTCTGCAAGCGAAGCAATTTAATCAGTTTGAAAAGTCGTTTTATTTATCATTCATGAAATATGGTTGGCATTGGGTAAAACAACAATTATTTTTCGTGTTTCTTGCAGTTAAGATGTTAACTTTGAGATGCTAGCTAAAGTACTATTTATTCATTTGTGGGACTTGGGCGTCGCTGGCTGGCCAGCATTGATAACACATCCCTATTTAATCGTGAGAAGGTGGTGGTGAACTGGCTTATTAAATCGGTGCAGTACAATTGCTGTGAGTTTTCCCACAATACCAGTAAGGAGGGAATTCCAGGATTTTGATCGAACCACTCTGAAGGAATGGCAGCATATTTCCAAGTAAGGACTTTGTGTGGTTTAGGGGGGAACTTGCATGCATTTGTGTTCCCATGTATCTGCTGCCCTTGTGCTTCTAGGTTGAAGTGGTCATCGGTTTAAGGTGGTGTCTTAGGATCATTAGGGAATTTCTGCAGAGCATCTTGGAGATAGTAAACACTGCTGCTACTGAGTGCCGATAATGTAGGGATTGAATATTTGTAGATTTGATGACATTCAATCCGGTTGATTTGTCCTGGATGGTGGGTGTGATTCTAGAGCAGGACAGCTGGCTTGGCAGCATCCGAGGAGCAGAAAAGGCGATGTTTCAAGCATAAGAACTTATAATCTCTAACATCCGTAGTCCTCATCTCCTCCTCCTTGTCCTGAATGTATCATGTTTCTTGAGTGGTGTTGACGCTGCACCCATTCGGGAAAGTGGGGAATATTCCATCACACGCCTGCCTTTTGCTTTGTAGGTGGTCGATAGACTTTGGGGTGTAAGGAGGTGGGCTATTTGACACAGTATCCCTAGTTTCTGAACTGCTCTTGCAGCCACTGTGTTTATCTGATGAGCCCAGTTGTATTTCTAGATAATTGTAACTCCAAGGGTGTTAACAGTGGAGTATTTGGTGATGGCGATACCTTTGTATGCGCAGGGGCAGTTGCCAGAGTCTGTATTATTGATGGTCATTGTCTGGAACTTATTGCATTTGCGCACGGACTGTTTCAGTATTTGAGGAGTCAAGAATGGTACTGAAAACTGTGCAATCATCGGTTGACATCCCCACCTCTGACCTTATGGTGGAGGGAAGTTAATTGATGAAGCAGCTGAGGGCACTACCCTGAGAGACTCTTGCAGAGATATCCTGGAAATGAGATGACTGACCCTCCACAATCTTCCTTTCTGTCAGGTATAAATCTAGCCAGTAGAGTGATTACCCCGATGCACATTGATTCTCGGTTTGCCATGGTTCCTTGATGACATAGACGGTCAGAAACCGTCGTGAAACCGAGGGGTAAGGGTATCACGTCACCTCTGGAATTCATTTCTTTTGTCCATGTTTGAACCAACGCTGTAATGAAGTCAGGAGTTGAGTGAGCCTGCTGAAACCCACACTGGGTTTCACTGAGCAGGCTGGTGCTGAGCAAGTGTTGATTGATAGCACTGTTGATGACCCCTTTCCCTCACTTTCCTGATTATATAGAGTAGACGGATTGGGCAGCAATTTGCTGGGATGAATTTGTCGGGTTGGAGCGAAGGGTCTGTTTCCATGCTGTGCATCTCTATGACTCTATAGGACATATATGTCCAAATTTCCTCATTATCGGGGAAATGACAGTGTTTCAACTATCCTGGAAGAGATTCGGCAGGCGAACGGCACATTCTGGAGCACATGTGGTCAGCGCTATTGCCAGAATGTTTTCAGGGCGCATTGCCTTTGCAGGGTCCAGTGCCTTCTGCTGGTTCCTGATATCACTTTGAGTGAATTGATTTGGCTGGGGACTGGTATCTGTGATGTTGGGGAGCACTGGAGGAGAACGAGATGGCTGAGTCACGCGATATTTCTGACCGAAGATTTTTGCAGATTCAACAGAGTATCTTTCGCACTGATGTGCTTGGATCCTCCATCATTGAGGATGGGGATATTTGTGAAGCCTCCTCCTCCAGTGCGTAGTTTAATTATACACCAGCATTCATAGTTCTATATGGAAGGAGTAAATAACTTAGATCTGATCCTTTGGATATGGAATCGCTGAGCTGTCTATTATCTGTTGTTTCTGCCACTTGGCATGCATGTCGTCCTGTTTGGTAGCTTCATCAGGTTGAGACCTCATTTTTTGGTGTACCTGATGCTGCTCCTGGCATACCCTCCTGCACTCTCCATTGAACCAGCGTTGATCCCCTGGCTTGAAGATAATGGTTGACTGGTGGTATGCTAGGCCATGAGGTTGCAGATTGTACTGGAGTACAGTTCTGCTGCTGTTGGTGGCACATGGCGCCTCATGCATGCCCAGTCTAGAGCAGCTACATCAGTTAAAAGTCTGTGCCATTTTGAGCAGTGGCAGTACCACACAATAAAATGGAGGTTATTCTCAATGTGAAGTCATTCACAAGGACAATGCAGTGATCAGTTTTATCTATACTATCATGGACAGATGTTTCTACAGCGGGCTGTTTAGTAAGAATGAGATCAAGTATGTTTTTTCCTCTATTGTTCCATTACCAGCTGTCGCAGATCTAGACGAGCAGTTGTTAGTCGGACCCGAGTAGCTGGATCAGTAATGCTGCTGCCGAACCACACTTGGTGGTGGACATTGAAATCCCCCATCCAGAATACACTTGCACCCTAACCACCCTTAGAGCGTACTTGAAGTTTTGTTTAACATGGAGGTGTACTGATTTATCAGCCAAAGGACGAAGGTATGGGATTCCCTTACCCAAAGATCATAGAACAAAGAACTGCATCAGACAATTTTTTACCCACTCACTTACTCAACTGGACATCACTCTATTTTAGTACCCCTAATGTTCCATTCACGATTTACCGACCAAACTACTTTCTCGAAGATTTTTTTTTAAAAAACCGAAGACTGAGCTGAACTCATGCCTATCGGAAATCAAAGATCATTCTGTCACTCTCCATACCTTGTTTAGTGTATCTCAGGGCCTGTCACCTTAAACCTGTGCCCTCAAATTTTGAAATCCACCATCCTGGGCAAACGATTTAGGCCAATGGCCTTTCCATGAACCTCGTGACTTTATAAACTGTGAGAACGTGACGCACTGCCTGTAACATTCCAGCGCAAAAGGCCCTGCCTACCCAGTCTCCACGTATAACTCAAGCCCTCAGGTCCCAGCGACATCCTTAGAAATCATTTGTGCACAGTTTCAATTTTCACAACATCCTTCCTGCAGAAGCTGACGATAAGTGCAAGCAGGATTCTAAATGTGATCTCACCAGTGCTCCACAGCCACAACATGGCATTCCAACTCGGATAATCGACTTCCTGACTAATGACAGAAAGCGTGCCAAGTACTTTCTTCTCCTACTTGTCTCGTTGTGAACCAATTTATCTGCTTTTAAATTCTTTGCCTTGACTGATAAAGTTTTGGTTGTCTTCTTAACTATTATGTTCTGCTGCCTTCACGGATATGTGGCCCAACTTGCAGGGTCACTCTGTTCCTCTATTAAGTACTTCTTTGACGTATTACTTCCAATGTGCATCACCTCATATTGTTCATGGTTAATTTCAAAACCCCATATCTGAATTTGACATTTGACAGATCCATCTCTAACCTCCTCGAACCTACGAACTTCTTCCTCCCTGTTAACCACTTTGCCAATATTCATATCTTCGACAGTTCTGCTTATCTTTTCCCCCTGATTTATTCTATTTACACCATTCAATATCAGCTTTCAGTCACACTAACAGCATTCTATCACCATCCTTTATCTCCTACCACCACCAAACTACGTTTGGATCCAACTTTCCAGGGGACCTTATAACTCTTCTCACTTTTACCCTGTTACCAGTCTCCAGTGTGGTGTCTTGTTAAAGGCTTTGTTGAAATCCACACAAACAACATCAACTTCACTATACTCGTTAAAACACCTGATCACTTGCCAAAAAATGTATTTAATCCGGTGTATTAGGCATGACATCCTCTAACAATACCGTGATGACTTTCCCTGATGAAACATTTCCTCGAGTAGTGGCAAATAACTGTCTCCTTCAGGGAGTTTTCCAAAAGGTTCCCTTCAACTGATGTGAGGCACACTCCTTTGTGATTCTCTGGTTTATATCTCCCAATCATGCTGTCATTTGTAAGTTGCGAGACAGCAATGTAAAAGAAGAAAAGCACAAAGTTAGGAAAAGATATTTGCAGCCAAACTGAGTCAAAATTATTTATTGAAAGGAAAATCACACTTGGCAATTTTTTAGATTAGATTAGATTAGATGACTAGATCTCTTTGCGAACATGTAACTTCCTGCAGTGCATTTGCTGAACAACATCAGTTAGATCCCATCTGGCCCAGCTGAGTTGTCTATTTTCACACTCTGCAGTATTTCTAATATCTCTTCCTTGTGAACCTCAATCTCTTCTAGTCTAGACGCAAGTATCTCTGTGTCTTGCTCGCCAACGTTTTCATTTCCTATAGCGAACACTGTCGAGAAATATTTATTTCGTGCTTCTCCTATCTTCACTGAATCCACACACAACTTCCCACTATTATCCTTGATTGTTCCAAATTTAACTCTCGTCATTCTTTTATTCCTGACATACCTATGGAAAGCTTTAGGGTTAGCCCTGATCCTATCTGTCAACAACTTCTTATGTCTCCTCCTGTCTCTTCTCAGCTCTCTTTTTAGGTCTTTCTTGACATCGTTGTAACCCTCGAGCGCTCTAACTGAGTTTTCACATTTTGTCCTAACATAAGTCTTCTTTTTTTCTTCTTGACCAGGGATTCTACTTGCTTAGTAAACCACGGCTCACGCGTTCTATATCTTCCACCCTGCCTGACAAGAACATTCTAATCTAGGACACACAGGAGTTTTTCCTTGAATAAGCTCCACATTTTTAATGTGCTCACCCCCTGCAGTTTCCTAACCCATTCTACGCTTCCTAAATCTTATCTCATTGCATCGTAATTTTCCTTCCAGCAGCTGAAACTCTTGCTCCGTGGAGTGCAGCTATCCCTTTCCATCACGAAAGTAAAGCTGAGAGAATTGTGATCGCTGTCTCCAAAGTGCTCGCCTACTTACAAATCTAAAACCTGGCCAGGCTCGTTACGCAGTATTAAATCTAAAGTGGCTTCGTCCCTTGCAGGCATGTCTACATACTGTGTCAGGAAGCCCTCCTGCACACACTGGACAAAACCTGACCCATCTATCGTACTCGTACTGTCGTGATCCCAGTCAAAATTTGGATATTTTCTTGAGAGTTCCAGAGTTTTTCAGTGTCCAAGAGTCCAGATGAAGTTTGTATTCCTCACGTACGAGAGCGAGAATTCTTTCAATGTCTCAGATCAGTTCCTGTCCCGAGAACATCAGAGTCAATGTCCTGTCCTCTACTCGGTCCGACAGTTCACATTTCTTCATACTCCTCTGATTCCATTTCCCAAACAGTTTCTCAAGATTTCCAAAGCTGGAGCCTAGATTATATGGTTTGCTTCCTAAACATTTTTCCAACTGCCAACTGACAATATTTTCACAGTATTTCTTCACAATCCTCTGGCTTGCATCATGTCCAAGGACGAGAAGTCCCGTTTGGAGGAGAGATTCCCGAGGCTGGTGAGTTTCACTTTGGAACAAAGGTGGTTAAGTGGCTATTTCCTGCGGTTGTTTGTACTGATGGGAGAGGGAGCAGTGGGGAATGAGCACTTTGACGAGCAGGAGGAAGTGTTGCCCCTGACCAGAGTCAGAGAACAGACGACAGGGATTAAAGGAATGTAACGAAAAAAAGACTTCGGCTCAGGACGTTCAATAACAACTGCAGAAACCCGATGTATCGAGCAGTGTATCTGGAAAGTAAAACAGAGATAATGTTTTAAATATGAAACATTTCTGATGAAGAACTCGAGTTTCCCAAGTCTCATCAAATTACTGGCCAGGTTTGCAAAAAAGGTTTACTGAACTTTGAGCGAAAATTGTTCCACCAGGAACGCTTCCATAACGCAGTCAATAGGATTCAAACCTACCTGGGGAAACCCCAATGAATTTCTAACGCATCGCCTTAACCACTCGGCCATGACTACAGATGAAACTACTTGGTTGAGCATTGACCAGATCAGCCGTGATCTCATTGAAAGCTGTCGCTGACTTGATGGGCGAAATGCTTCCATCTCCTTTCCTTCCTTCCAGTTCTTTGTCATGTGCGAGACACCAATGTAGACGAAGAAAAGCACAAAGTTAGGAAAAGATATTTGCAGCCAAACTGAGTCAAAATTATTTCTTGAAAGGAAAATCGCACTTGGCATTTTTTTAGATTAGATGAGATTTTATTTTAGATTAGATTACGAAATCTCTTTGCAAACATGACCAGCAGAACTAATCAAGGGATCTATTGATCTGAATGTTCTTGGATATGAAACAAACAAAGGTTAGTGACATATTCATTTATTTTTCTGGCGAACGAAATGGTCTTTCCTGATGGTTACAATGAAAGAGATAGTTCCCAATAAAAGACAGAGATTAAGTCGCATGTAGATATGTTTCAATGTGACAAAATTCACTTTTAGTCCATAATTACCCCAGAGATGGAGGGGGTGAGTTACTTTTCTTCACTCTTCAACTCCTCAACATGGAGGTACAGACACGAAAACGCGAGAGATGGAGTTCTTGAATTGGGAAGCAGCGACACTGAAGGATCTAGGCAAAAGTGAGGACTGCAGATGCTGGAAACCAGATTTAAGATCAGAGTGATGCTGGGAAAGCACAGGAGGTCAAGCAGCATCCGAGGAGCAGGAAAGTCGACGTTTCTGTTGCCAGGCTTGCGGCGTTTCGCAAACAATTTTCGTTTTTGGTTCAGATTTCCAGCAACTGGAGCTATTTGTTTTATGTTAACCTTCATAATGTTTTGGACAAACCCAATGACCTGCGAGCATCGGAAAATCCGCAGAAGTACTGGAACACCGATATGTTCGCTGAACAATACAACCATTCAAAGAGCCGGAATAGGATCCGGGCCACAGTGCTGAGAGTACCGAATCCTCACAAGGAAATAACAAGACAAGGCGATAGATACTATCGTATTTGGTGTAAATAAAACACGCTTTCTCAACATTTTCGTTGCAGCTTATTTTCAAATTGTCTTCGAAGATTTACAAAGTGGGAAAAGGCCATTCTGCCCATTGTGCATTGCGGCTAATCAGCGAGCCATCTATTCTAGTCACAGTTTCCAACTTTGACCCAAGGTTTGGTCATGGTGTCGTCCAAGCAAGAACCCGCAGAAACTCAGCGATTTCACACAAACATTTTTGTGTGTGCAGAATGATTTGCCACATTTACGGCATATTCAATGGCACCCGAATGGTTACATAGACAGAAAGGGTTCGGAGTGATACGGAACACATTTTGGCAAATATGGTTCAATTAATTTCGGTTATCTGTTCAGCAGGGGCAGGTTCGATAGTAGGGTCTCTTTCCGTGCTCGGCAACTTTGATATGCTCCAGCAGCTGACACAAGTTTTCATGGACCACTTACAGAAAAATTTTGTTACGCAGTCTGCGCGTTTGCCTTTTTTTATGGAGTGTGGATGGGACGAGCTGACCCAGCGATGAAGCTGACCATTCGTTTGGAACCTTCCCAACGTTGCCATCAAAGTGTTTCCCTGTCGCATAATACCGCACGGATAATGTTACCCCCTCAGCTCTCCAACGAATCCAGATACTGACAGCTCTTCATGTGGAATAGAAGCAAACAGAAAAGGTGGACCATTGCCAGACACACGGAGCATGCATGCTGCCTTTGATGCAGTGGAAGCCGATTATGTTATGAACTGCTCAGAGAAATGGCAGCCAGGCAATTCAAGACATACTGGAGATTTAGTGCATGGCCAAGTCACAGAAAGTGCTCAACAAACATAAAACAAAACAGAACAGCAATAACCCATGAAAAAAGAAGATTACCAAGAACACTCTTGATGAAATTAGGTCAACAATGCGCTGATGCCTCCATCTGATCGAGAGGACCAATCACCAGCCCCCCTCACCAGGACAGTAATGAAGGAAATGAGAGAAATACAAAAAAACATTTCACATCGCGATTGACAAACTTTTCACCACAGCAACAACAAAAACGGCGAGCAGATACAATGCAGGATCTGGTTTCATATCAGCAATGAAATTGTAGTCCCCATTCACTTTCAGAGAAAACGGTGAACAAAGGAAATTGTCTGAAATATGAATACCCAGCGCAGGCTACTTGGTTCCCCGATGATACTGCTGCACAGACTTTCGTGTTTAAAGTTACCTTCCAAAGAGAGTGTTTCTGGCTGTCGATATGACAATGGAAATTGTTGCCCTCGCTCTCACTGCTAGTATTGATCGTGTTGGGTTTGGCATCCTCACCTTGCACGTGGGAGTTCAGTGTCCAATTCTCTGCTGTGAAAAATCGGAGTGCTTTGGAGCAGAAAGATGCGAAGGTCGCGTGCTTCATGGAGATGTTGTTGGAATGTTTTGCGGAGCTGGGAAGTGTGATCCTCACAGTTCTGGGTTACATCCTCAGGGTTGCAGAACCTGCTGTCCTGTGGCGGTTGGAATTGTTTTAGTTTCATTGCCGCTGGTTCCGATTTTTGGTGTTGCAGATTGGATTCTGATCAATGTGTTTATTAGTAGAATCCATGGCTGGGTGAGCTGCTTTGAGAAATTCTCGGCTGCCTTCTGTTTGCCCTGTCCTATTACTGTTGTGCTGCTCTCGTGGAATTCGTGATGCTTTCTGTCTGTACGTATAGCGACGAGGGACAGCTGGTCATGTCAATTAGGGACAGAAACACAAATTCATTGCCAAGAATATGTATCCCACAACTGCATTCCCAGATGTCTGGCACACTAAATTGTCAACTGGGATATGCCACAACGCAATTGAAACAGCATGTTTCCCCTTATTAAAATAAGTTTCTGGAAACTGATCGCCAGGCTCCTCTGAAAACTCGGATTTACGACAGCATATAAATCAACAGCCTCGCTGAGGGAAAACTCATCAGAAAACAATATCCACTGCCCATCTTGTGCAGGACAAATGTGGTTGTCAAGGTTCCACGCAGGGACTGCACGAAACACTATTTAGGAGAAACAGTCGGACAACTAGCGAGCTGCAATCATGAACTTCAACAAGCCCGTATACGCCACGGGCAGCTGTTCTTGTAGTTGTATGCAGGGCATTGATTGTTTCTGATTCATGGGCTTGGACCGTCTGCAGCACTGGTTAGTGCCTTGTGTGTGACAACTACTGTTGGAACATATGTAAAACTCGATTGCTCATTGAGAACTACATCCAAAATAGTAGCCGAGAGAAGTATTTTGATGGTTTTCCTGGGGCTGTTCCTGTCATGACCTCTGGAACTGGAGTTATTGGGTGCTTCCTGACGGTTCGGTGCATGCTTCCACGATCGTATTGTGGGCAGAAACCTGCGTTTTAGCTGCAATAACGTGCGTTTGCAAATCTGGTACATCTCCCTGAATTTTGTTATCTCTTATTGTGTGCAATTGCAACACGGCAAATTATTAATTAACATTGGAAGCTGACGAACGGAGGCGTGTGAAATGCCAAGGTATTAGAGACATTTATCCAATGATTCCATATTACTTTGATTCATGAGATAAGGATGTAAAACGTGTTTGTGCAGAAATGAGGAACAGTGAGGAAAGAAGTCATCCGTAGGTGTAGGTAACAACTGCACTCGCAGTAACCACTACTTACAAGAAAGAAATACTACACAGGTGTGATAGAAGATGGCAATAACTACAGGTGATCTTAGTTTCCCATCTCCCACTCAAGGTTCAAAGGTAAAACAAGTTTGGATGGCAATAATCAATAAATCATATATTTCCCAGAGAACAACGCAAGCCATACTTTGGTCATCGATTAGTTTACAGGTGACAGTCTCTGTGTTTCTTGGAAACCATCTCCTTTGTGTTGACCATCAGGAAAGACATTACTTTTGACATAAAGAAAATAAAGATTATGTAACTCATCTGTGTTTGTTCCATGCCCAAGTACAATCAGACCAACACCTTCTTGATCAACTCTGCTAGTCATATTAGCAAAGAAGTTCGGAAAAATGTCATGTGTGATTTTTCTCTCAATAAATAATTTTGACTCGGTTTGACTGAAACCACCTCTTCCTAAAGTTGTGCTTTTCTTATTTTAAAATGGTGTCCGGCATCTTCCAAATGACGGCAAAGATATGAGAGCAGATGGAAGCAATTTAGCCCATCAAGTCTGCGTCAAAATTCAATGAGATTATGGCTGATTTGGATAATTCTCAAACACCGTTTTTAGCCTCATCTCCATGATGCTCCATGTCTGTCTATCACAGCCTTGAATATACCTCGCCTTCACAGCCCTCTGTTGTTAGGAACCCCACAGATTTGCTACCCTCTGAAAGAGTGAATATCATCCTTATCATTTTCTTAAATGTTTGATCCCTTCAGCTGTGAAAACGCACTGTCGTCCCAATTTCTCGCGGGGGTACATCAGAGCAGAATAAGCCCCTGAAGGTAGGTCTTTACTCTCGAGTGCCGCTCTGTGTATTTGAAATATTTTCATATTTTGACCTCTGATTAAAAATAATAGACCTGATTTGCACATCAGCTTTGCACATCAAATGTTACCTTGAATTAAGGGAAGTTATTATGAGGAACAGCTGAGGGACTTGCTTTTTTCATTCGAGTGGAGAATGTTGAGAGATGAATTAATTGAGATTGATAAGATAATCAGAGCATTCGATAGGGTGGACAGTGAGATGCCTATTACCTCAGACGGTGTTGTGCAGCACGATGAACCCTAGTTTTTAATTGAGGGGTGATGTATATAGGACAAATGTCAGAGATAGTTTCTTTACTCAGAGAGTAGTAGGGACGTGGACATCAATGTAAAATGGTCTGTACTGCACTCTTATGTTCTATGGTACATGGTCTTTACTCCACTTAGAGTTGTTCCATTTCAGCCTGTGTTGTCTCTCTGTGTTACTTCGCCCAAACTGCATTCTCTCACATTTCTCTGAATTGAAATTTACCTGGCGGCTGTCTGCCCATTTGGCCAACTTGTCAGTTACACCGTGAAATCCCTGAGCATCTTCCTCACATTTCTCAAGAGCTTGGTGTAATCTGAGAATTCAGAGATTTTGCCCTCAATGCTAATTTCAAAATTATTAATATAAATAAGTAAAAACAAGGGTCCCATCTTTCCCCGGGGGACACCACTTCTAACTCCTCTACAATCTCTGAAATGTCCCTCGATACCTATCTTCTGTTTCCTGGTTGGAGCCAACTCCTCATCCCTGTTGACACAGACCGTGCTAATTTACTAACCAGACCGCCATGAGGCACGACATCAAATGTTTTCTGCAAGTCCTACGTGCAGAGCACTACCCTCATCCGCTGCCTGTGCCACATCCTCAAAGAATACAATTATATTTATCAGACATGACCTGCTCTCAATAACACGGAGTTGACAGTTTAGAGTTAACTCGTTTTTTTTTCCAAAGAATTTTACATTCATTTGGTCCCGCAGATGTGACAAACTATCTTAAATTGTAGTGGAAGAGTAGGAGTACAGAAATTGAGACAGGTAAGCTTTAGGCACGATGGATAATCTTTTCCCAATTAAAATATTGAAAATGTTAGAGAAGCAGATGAGCTGTGACAGAGTGGGATCTGGGCGATATTGGTGATGTGACAAACTATCATGAATTGTAGTGGAAGAGAAGGAATACTGAAGTTAAGGCAGTTCAGCTTTAAGCGCGGTGCTTACTGGTTCCTCAATTTAAATATTGAAGATGACAGAGGAGCAGATGAGCTGAGACAGAGTGGGAGCTGGGCGATATTGATGATGTGGAAGTACAGTGTGTGCATAGGATAACATTCTGTCAGTCTGACTAATAGCAGCCATTCCTGGAATCGGATTCACTGATAGGCAAAGCATGAGCAAACAGTGTCGACTGTGCCTGTTGTTCTGTTCCTGACTAACTAGTTCCCGCTGTGTTACTGATATCGCAGTCTCTGGAGAATCGTTCCCCACAATTTTGCTGTACACCTGGCGTTTATCACGCCCCAAACTGACACTTGATGGTCTGAGGAATATCGTTCCCAAATGACTTCTGATCAAGATAATAATCGTCAATATGCCGGTGTATCCTCCTCCAGTAAGTAAACAATATTGGTCAGGACTATGCGACCATGTATTGACGGAACTGACGATGGTATGAACCAGACCAAATCCTCTGTTTCATGAAGACACCCTGTCCTGCTTTTTCTTATTTTCGAAAGGCAATTGTAAGGCCATGCAATTCGATTGGTCAAACTATCAAGCTTGAATTTAAACACAAAGTACTCCACACTATCGATGACATACAAACAAAAGAAAGAAACATTGGAATAACGTTATTCTATTAGAAAACCTAACTGAATGAAGAATGGTTTAACTACTAAACAGAAACGGTTCCAAGGTCGTAACATTCCAGAAAGCGCACCATTCTGGTCTCTCTGCGATTGAAAGAATGTTGTGAAACTTAAAAGGGTTCAGAAATTATTTACGAGGAGGTTTGTAAGCTCAGGACTTGGGATTGATTTTAAGCTCGAGTTTATTTTATACTTGTATAGATTTGGCACATTAATCCTCCTTCCCCATCACGACAGATGTTGTTGGAACTGTTCAGCGTTTACGCCAGATTCAATGGTTATTTCAGTTTCGTGACTGGAGCAGTCTCTCACGTCTTGAGCAAAACAAAACCATCCTTGTGCTGCAACCAATATTTTAATAAGAAATGGGAAGCAGCAGAGGGGAAAGCTTCCGAGATGCTGAGCAATGTTGCCTGGTCCACCATGCAATTGACAGAGCCAATCACGATGAAAAGCAAGGAGCAACCTTACAGATCCGATTTATCACAGAATGAAACGTCCCAAAAGGAAATGACGCCACCACAGGAAATGAAATTACCAACCCAAGGGAACGTAAAGATGCTAATTGAAATTTGGGCATAACACGAGTTATCCCAGTGGTTATTAATATGGTGACGAAAACTATGAAAACTAACTTACCAGCTCAGTGAACAAACTTACATCCAGATCTACAAGCTCAGCTCCAATTCTTCTCAACTCGCTAATTCATTTCGTCAGTTCATCAGATGGATTTCCTTTGAAAGTCAGTGTAAAACTGCAACATTGTGATGGACGTGAATCAAACCCGGTCAACTTCTTGGAAGGCAGCTATTCTCACCACTATACCACCATCGCGCAACTAATAACTCTCTCCCCATTCCCAAACACACATAACAAGGCCGCAATTGTGACCAACTGGATTGGTGCTGAAACAAAAGCAAAAAATTATTGGTGAAGCTCTGAAGACTTGACAACACTAAAATCAGATCCTTTTAGTTCTGAAGGACAATCAATGTCCCCGAAAGTTTCACTCCCCACAGATGCTGCCATACCTGCTGAGTTTCGCCAGCAATTTCTGTGCTCTCTTTCAGTTCTGCAACATCTTCAGCTTTTTTTTGTTGTAAACAAAGCAAGCGTTTACATACGACCCACAAAAATGACCAAGGGCCAATTCCCTTAATTCCTGTACAAGACACAGACAGAAACAGATTCTGGGACATTGATTCATTATATCTTAATTCATTTATTAATTCATTCAAACTTCCCTCCAAACTGTGTCCAATTACAGGCAGAGGTGGGCACACAAACAGATATCACCAATATAACCAAAAGCATTGTATCACTTCAAACATCAGAAGAATATGCAGAAATACAGATAGTGGGGCATGTTAACATCACTTCAATGGTTCCAGTTCCCAAAACAACAGATGGCCCATTGCACAGCGATATAGATACAGAGATGCATCAACATTGAAACACACACACAGAGCCAGACAGGGATAGATGGGTAACACACACACAGAAACACAGAGGCAGAATCAGAAACATACGTGAATATGTAAATACGCATTCAGCGAGACACACAGAAATACATACGTACATAGAAAGTGTGTGTAGTAATTTACACTGCCCTGAAACTAACCAGCTGTGACACAATATGACTCCCATCAACTCATTCCCAGCTTTTGCAGATGAAATGTTGGTTAGAAAGTGGAACATTCATCTGATATCCTTCAGTCTATTGTCAGGGAAGAGGTGAATCATTTTAAAACCTCATGATTATTTGGATCCGTGTGACCATTCGATGCACGTCTGTGAGATGGATTGATGGTGATGGAGAGTAGTTGTGTTCTCCATACTTAGGAACAATGAACTTGGAATGCGGCTTGCTCAGCACCATTGCCACAATCATCCCCTGGCTCCACCACGAACACTCAGTCGCAGTAGTGTGTACCATAGACATGATGCACCATAGAAATTCACTAACATTCCTTACACAGCAACTTGAGGACACATGGCAATATCTTCTGGAACGCTGAGCACAACAGATACAGGGGAACACTCCACATCAAACCACTCGCCAACGTGGCTTGCAAAAACATCTAATTTCGACAAATGCCGTTGGTTGAAAATGCTGGAACTACCTCCCTTTGATAATTGTGGGTTTCTATGCACCAAATGAACGAGGAAGTTCAAGAAGAGAACTAATATTCATACTCACCAGAACAATTATAGCTGAGCAATACGTAGTGATCCAGCCAGTGATGACCCAAACACACTAATGAATCACAAAATAAAGATTACTATTTGGTAGGGATGTGCTCCAATACTGAGCCTCTGAATTATTTGCGTCCATATTCAAGAAAATTGAAAGGCGATTTCATTGGAATATATAAGATTCTAAAGTGGACTGAGAAGGTAGATGCTGAGAAATTAATCCTATTGTTCTGGGAATCTGAACCGCAATAACACAGTTTCTGTAATTGCTGGAAAAGCTCTGCAGGTCAGGCAGCATCTGAGAGGCCAAATCAGTGTTAATGTTACAGCATCCGCAATTATTTTGATTATATTGACACCCTCTCAGGATAAAGGGCAGACGATTTGGGACTGAGATGAGGAGACTGCTGTTCACTCCAAGGCCTCCACGTCTTTAGCATTCTCTCCACCTGAGAATTGCGGATGCTTTCTCACTGAGGACATTTAAGATTGGAATAGACAGATTGTCACTGTCTCAGGGAGTCACGGGGTATGGAGAGTGGATAGGAAACATGATTTGAAGTCTGAAATCAGCCTTGATTGATTGACTGCCAGAACAGACAGAACAGTTTAAACAGGCTGTGTACTCTCCTCCTTTTCAAATGTCCTGAACTCTTAGATGTTTCCTGAACCAAAACCCAATCTGTTTTGGGTATGGTTCCATGAAACCGTTTGTGATTGAGGTCAGCAGTGTGCAACCAATTTTAAAAAATCTCATTCTTTCGTCAGCGTTACCGCCATTCCAATTGTTCACAAATTGTTACTTTTCTCACTTCCTTCTGTTATGCTGAATCCCCCCACTTTCATAACAAACGAGTTGACATTCCATTCCCTCTGTTGGTGCTGCCTGACAATATCCGATTTGTCAGCATGGCCTGTGCGTATTTCAGAGTGAATGACATCTGTTGCGGTGATAGGGTATACTGTCCATCCGAATCCTGGTGGTATCACTCTGTGCAAATTCATAACGTGCTCAGAACGGCATCAATGTATTGTGTCGGCATGAAGAATAAAACGTCTTAAAATAAACGAAAATCATGAGGAAATGGCATGTTGCAAAGGGATCTGTAAGGGACAGGAGTTCAATCCGCCCTCTCCGATTGTTATTATGTATGAAGCTCCTGAACTGCTAATGCATAGATCTGACTGAATATAAAAACAATCATTATCCAACCATTTCATTCAGAATATGGTCAATAACCGGACGGATTAAAACAAAATGCAAATTGTGATGAATGCTGCATGTGCGCACCATGTTGCTGTACCGTGTATACTGCACTAAAATCAGGTTTTTCTGCCCATCTTTCAAACACCAATCTAATCATCTGGACTCCCTCCTAAACCACTGCAAATAGCTAGATCCCGGTGTGATTGAAGACTGCCTGTGTGGAGCTTTTCCATTCTCACCGTGCCTGCATAGATTTCCTCCAGGTGTTCTGGTTTCCAAAGATATGCAGGTTAGGTGAATTGGCCATGCAAATTTGTCCATACTACCCGGTTATTTGTAGGTCACGTGGATTAGACATGGGAAATGTGGTGTTCTCACAGAGAAGGTGAGTGGGTGGTGTCTTAGTGGAATACATGATGGGTCGAATGTCCGGATTTCCACGCTGTAGGGATTCCATGATTCTTTGTTCCTGCACATCTGGCTCTACAAATGAGGTAGAATGTCACATGGCTCAATTTCCTCTTTTAGTGTTTAAAAATTGGCTTTGTATTCAACAAATAACTGCAGGTGCTGCGGACCTGAGAGACAGCATAGGAATTGCTGAGAAAACTCAGCAGGTTATGCAACATCTGTGGAGAGTGAACCTCTCGGATCCAGTGATAGATCTTCAGAACTGAAGCGTTCTGATTCGGGTGCTGTCGCAGCTGCTTAGCTTCACCAGCAATTTTTTGTTTTTATTTCAGCCCAAATCCAGGTGGTCAGATCACGGCTTGTGAATTGTTTTTTGGAATCGGGAGGGAGCTACGAGCCGGTCGGTGGTGGCATAAAAGTGAGCCAACAGTTAAGCCATGTCTGTTCTCGGCCATCAGAGTGTTGTAATTTCACAACCGACTTTTGAAAGTTAGCCACCGGGGTTAAACCAGAATATGAATCTTTCCTTCTGCAGTAAAACGGTTGGATTAGACTGCTCCTTGTTTTCACGGTGACGATTTCTGTGAATTGCAGTTTGTAACCCAGCAGCTTTAGTCGGAATCTCAGAAGCTTTCCACTCTTCTGCTTCCCATTTCTGATTGAATATTGGTTGCTGCACATTGATGGTTTTGATTTATTCGAAAAATGTGACACTGCTATCTTCGGGAAACTGAAATATTCACAGAAGCTGTTGTAAAAACTGAATAGTTCCAACAGTTTCTGTTGCCATGGGGAGGGAGGATTCATGTGACAAATCTATGAACGGTTAAAATAAACGTGAGCCTCAAAACAATCAGAAGTACTGAGTTTGCAAACATCATTGTGAATATTTTCTGAATCCTTTCAAATTTCATGACCCTCCTTCAGATAGCAGGGAAACCAAAATTACGCATTTTTTGCTTGAATTCCAAATAAAGCATGAAGCAAAGTTTGTTTTGATTCAACCTTTTCAGTTTGACCAATCGAATTGCAATGTCTTAAACTTGACTTCATAAATTAAGAGAAAGGCTGTCTCGACCATCGCATTAACGCAGCGGCTTTGTTTTGGCTCATAACGTTTTCAATTTCGTCAATACTTTTCCCTACAGACTTGACCAATGACGTTTACATATTACGGGAGGATACACATTAATTGTTATTATCTTGGACAGGAGTCATTTTGGTTGCTATTCCTCAGACCATCAACTGTCAGTTCAGCCAAGGATAAAGGCCAGGAATTCAGCAACATTGGGAACATTAGATTTCCTCGGAAGATTGAGGGGTCAGTAATAGTGCTGGGGCTGGAGAGTCAGGAACAGAACATTAGACAGTGTCCAGTCTGTTCATGGACCCTGCACTACTCAGTATATGCAGTGCCAGGAATGACTGCAATTCGTCAGACTGACAGAATGTAATCAAATGCGCTATACTTCCACATCATCTATACCGCCGAGCTCCCACCCTGTCTGCGCTCATCTGCTCTACTGCCATCCACCATATTTTAATTGGGGCCGCATTAACCGCCGTGCTTCGAGCTGCGCTGTCTTACTTTCTGTACTGTCTCTTCAAACGGCTCCAAATACCTCTCCGGTTTAAAATGTTCTTTCGGAATAGCAGGCAGTGACCAGTGGGGTACCGCAGGGATCAGTGCTGGGATCGCAGCTTTTTACAATATATCTTAATTATATAGAAGATGGTATTAGTCATAACATAGGCAAATTTGCTGATTATACTAAGCTGGGTAGCAGGGTGAGATGTGAAGAGGATGTTAGGAGATTACAGGGTGACCTGAACAGGTTTGGTGAGTGGTTAGATGCATGGCAGATGCAGTTTAATGTGAATAAGTGTATGGTTATCCACTTTGGTGGCAAGAACAGGAAGGCGGATTCCTACCTAAATGGAATCAATTTAGGTAAAGGGGCAATACAAAGAGATCTGTGTGTTCTTGTACACCAATCAATGAAGGTAAGTATGCAGGTTTGTATTATCTGCAGAAGACATTGTTTAAATGAAACTACAGTGAGGATTCTGCCTGTTTGCAACTGAAGCTTTGTCTCTGGTGCCAATCTGGGCCAATGTCTGAGAGATGAGGGAGTGACTGAGGAGGGGAACAGACGGTCTGTACTAAACTATTGAACGGAAAAGAATGAATGCTGTAGATCACAATGTGTCAGACAAGATCCACACCGAGAGAGAAAAATTAACGTTTTGAGTCCAGATGAATTCATCAGAAGCACCTGGACTGGAAATGAAAGTGTGCTGTTTCTCCAGGGATGCTGCCTGTCCCGTTTTGATCACGAGTGTATGTTCGTGTCTGTTCAGATTCCAAAATCTGGAGTAAGGTTCTCCTAATGAACTTTTGCTTTCTCTGTCAACTCCTCCATACTCCCTCTCACCGCCAATCCACCTGACGACAATGCGTTTTGGAGTGCCACTTACTTGGGGAGGTGCGCTCCTGTGGAAACAGTCAGAAACTCATTTGATGAGTTGCGGTTTGGGTGGAGAGGGGGCATTTCATGTCAGACCTGACGGTCAAAGTGTCTTTGCCACGTGGAGGGTGCAGGAGATGAGAATTCGAGTCTTTCTGACTGTCTCCCTTGTGAGAATGAGTGTGGGTACTGTTGGAGCCTCAAGGCATGTTTCGACCCTATAACCTCACCCACACACCTTTGCTGAACCATCAAGGCTCAAACAAACTCCAGTAGCATAGACTGCCCCTCATGGCACAGTGAAAGTGAGAGAAACCTTCAAGAGACCTGGGACTCGATGGAATGGTGAGAATATCCTCCTAAATCACTAGATGACTTCACTCAACTCCAGTTGCTCTTTCCCCGTCATTTTTTTCCTTTCTAACTTCCTTCAATCTCTCTTTGCCTATTTCAACGTCATGCTGTCTGTCTCGGTTTCAAATACTGTCTACACCATTTCTCCAACTCTACCTGTCCGTGTTTTTTTCTCACTTTTGTAATTCTGACTCTGATCGCCTCCTTTTGCCTTTACATCTGCTCTGACCTCTTTATTTATTTTTGAGTAGCCCTGCCTCACTACATGGCGTTCATATATATTCACAGCTCCTCCACAAACGATATACCTCCAGTACAACCCTGTCTAACATCAAGTTTGTAGTCGACATAATATTGTAAACTCTCAGACATTTTCTCCATCACAATGTTTTGCACAACCCTTTACATTGGTTTGTTACACCAACCCGCCACCGTTTGCGTGCACGCTCCGATTCTCAGATTCCTAAGTCTTGCTGTGTCGTCATCCCCGTGTTCTGCATCCCATACACATTATTTGTAAACACATTATTTTTGTCTCTCAAATTTGCCTCCAATTTGTAACACCCCCAAATCCTTCCATCAGATATTAACCTCTATTTACCTCAAGTGTGTCTGACAAATTTAAACAGACTCCAAAACCCGCTCTTGGATTATAAGATGGAACTCACTCTACGTATCTGTGACTCTGCACAGAAACCGTTGTGACCCCTTCAATTAGCATTGTGTTGCACAGCTGGGTATCTTATTTCTAAATGTAAATGACCCAATCGTTGAGATTAGATTATGTTCTGTAACTCACTGCAATCTGTCTATTTTCCATGCATACGTTATGCCATGTTCATTCAAGGTTCTGTGGTGGGGATTCCTGTTCGATGTCTTCACGCTTTAGCAATTGTTTTCCACGAATGTAAATTTCCATGTTTCCTTCCGAGCCTAGTTATTACCAAGGTCTTATAGGACATGGAAAAGGAGCATTTGTTTTCTCTGAAGCGTTAGACCAATGGTAATGAACATTGTGTAATCGTCTGTCAACGGGGGTGGTACCAGTGGACTGGAGAGTAGAGAATGTTGTGCCCCTGTTCAAAAAAGGGAATAGGGATACCCCGCGAATTACAGGCCAGTTAGTCTTACTTCTGTGGTAGGCAAAGTAATGGAAAGGGTACTGACGGATAGGATTTATGAGTATCTGGAAAGACACTGCTTGATTAGGGACAGCCAGCACGGATTTGTGAAGGGTAGGTCTTGCCTTACAAGTCTTATTGAATTCTTCGAGGAGGTGACCAAGCATGTGGTTGAGGGTAGTGCAGTGGATGTAGTGTACATGAATGTTAGTAAGGCATTTGATAAGGTTCCCCATGGTAGGCTTATGCGGAAAGTCAGGAGGCATGGGATAGAGGGAAATTTGGCCAATTGGATAGAAAACTGGCTAACCGGTCGAAGTCAGAGAGTGGTGGTCGATGGTAAATATTCAGCCTGGAGTCCAGTTACAAGTGGAGTTCCGCAGAGATCAGTTCTGGGTCCTCTGCTGTTTGTAATTTTGATTAATGACTTGGATGAGGGAGTCGAAGGGTGGGTCAGTAAATTTGCAGATGATACGAAGATATTTGGATTTGTGGACAGTGAGGAGGGCATTTGTCGTTTGCAAAGGGACTTAGATATGATGCAGAGCTGCGCTGAGGAGTGGCAGATGGAATTCAACCCTGCCAAGTGTGAGGTTGTCCATTTTGGAAGAACAAATAAGAATGCGGAATACAGGGTTAATGGTAGGGTTCTTGGTCAGGTGGAGGAACAGAGGGATCTTGGGGTCTATGTACATAGATCTTTGAAAGTTGCCACTCAGGTGGATAGAGTTTGTAAGAAGGCCTATGGTGTATTATCGTTCATTAGCAGAGGGATTGAATTCAAGTGTCGTGAAGTGATGTTGCAGCTGTACATGACTTTGGTTCGGCCACAGTTGGAGTACTGTGTGCAGTTCTTGTCGCCTCACTTTAGGAAAGATGTGGAAGCTTTGGAGAGGGTGCAGAGAAGATTTACCAGGATGTTGCCTGGAATGGAGAATATGTCGTACGTGGATAGGTTGAGAGTTCTCGGCCTTTTCTCGTTGGAACGGCGAAGGATGAGGGGTGACTTGATAGAGGTTTATAAGATGATCAGAGGAACAGATAGAGTAGACAGTCAGAAACTTTTTCCCCGGGTACAACAGAGAGTTACAAGGGGACATAAATTTAAGGTGAAGGGTGGAAGGTATAGGGGAGATGTCAGGGGTGGGTTCTTTACCCAGAGAGTGGTGGGGGCGTGGAATGCCCTGCCCGTGAGAGTGGTAGAGTCCGAATCATTGGCGACCTTTAAGCGGCATTTGGATAGGTACATGGATGGGTGCTTAACCTAGGATAGAATTTCGGCATAACATCGTGGGCCGAAGGGCCTGTTCTGTGCTGTATTGTTCTATGTTCTATGTCAACGAGTATCCCACTTGTGATTATATGATGATTGGAAGTTCATTAATGAAATAGCTGAAGATTATTTGGCATAGACGAAACGAAATTTTGGAACTCAGATGACCGAACACGAGCAACCACAACGACGTTTTTATCCGCCGATTAGGATTACAACCAGCAGAGATTTTTCCACGAGATTTACTTTGACTCCAGTTTTCCCGGGTATGCGTGGGTGTCCCACTTGTGTGATACTCACTGTCAATTGCAGCTTCGATGTCACTTCTGAAATTCCTCTCTTTCAAAAATGTTTGAACCAAGGCTGTAATCATTTCTGAAGCTGAGTGGTCCTGATGGAGTCTAGAATTGGTGTGAGTAAACCGGTTTTCATCGAAGTAGTGATGGGTCATTGCGCTGCATTTGGCACATTCTATCACAATACAGATGATCAAGTGCAGACTAACTTTTAATTTATTCACCGCGATGGATTTGTTCTGATTCTTGTGCAAAAGACAAACCTGTGCTCTGTTTTCACATTTTCGAGTGCATGCAAGCGGTGAAAGTGAACTGAAAAAACTTGTCGAAGGATGTGTGAAGTTCTGGAGCTAACATTATCAGGACTGTTGCTAAAATGTCGGGACCGATCGACTTCGCAGTATTTATTGTCAACCACGTTTTCGTGATTTCACTAGGATTGAAACAAACTGGCTCAGGATTGAAATCTGTTGAGGATTACGAGAGGACACGACGATAGACCATCCACTTGGGTCTTTTGACTGATTATTGCGAACAACTTTATTATTGTTCCGTTTATCTTTAATGCAGGGCACTCTCTCGATTGAGGAGCTTCCAGTCATTGACTAAAGAGAATCTAATACGTCTCACAGCAATATTCTCCTTACCCGTTTTCATGCCGAGGTAAAGGCCAGATGTCGACTCCGGAATAATTTTGTTTTGTTTCCAGTAACTGCATTAGAAATAAATGAACGTCGGTTACACAACGTATGAAAGAGATTGTACACTTTGTGTTGGTCCTGACTCATATACAGGAATGAAAGCTTGGCAATGCTCGTTTTGACAAAAGAAATGCATTTCTAATAGCGGCCAGTAAAGAACCTTCATTTCGCTCGAACTCACGTAGATTTTGTTTAAGTAGAGGCAGCATTTAGTCCAATTATTCTGTCGTCATTTAGTGCTTTATTTTCAAATTGCAAAATGCTTCAAAAATGATTCATTCCATCAAAATATAAACGGTGAACTGAAGCTGAATTAATTTTTTTTTGATTGTACAATAACTAGCTCTCTCCCTAGAGTCCAAATTCTGATATAAATATCATCATTTTTCTGTGATTTGCTCTGTCAGACTTCAGCGGAGAAATGCATGCATTGCTAACAGGTCTGGTTTTCGCGATTTATTATCTCATTCTTGCAGCTACCGGGCTTCCAGGTACTGTAGTTCCTTTGTAACTGATTGCTGTGTTATTTCACAAAACGAATTTAACAATTTTATCAGCACAATGTCTCTTTAGTGAATTTTTTGCAGTGATGGTATTAGTTTTAACATGACCTAACACATGTTTTAACACATGTTTGTGTCAAGATACCAACATCTCCCACAAATTTGGATCAAACTGTATTTACTTCACTGTTTCAACAATCCAGTCTTTCACATTCCGTCTGAATTGTCTCACCTTTACACATCCATGCTAGTTTCCTGTGTCTGGTACTATATAATCAGTTTGATTGTATGCTTTGTCTTTGCACTGCAAAAATCAGACAATGAAAACATGCTGTACTGATAGAACTTTGCTAGTTAAGTAACTAAAACTTATTTCAGTTAGTCAGTATAGTTCAGTTAGTCCAGTATAAAGTACCCAGTTAATGAATTCTCAGTTTTCACAAATGAATTATTTTTTATTGTGTGTTTTGTTTTAAAACTTCTGAGTCTCCCGTTTAATCAACATCATTTAAGAAATTTGGGAATGCATGTCTGTTGTACTTTTGACTTTGGAAGAGTCAACATAACTGTCACAAATGCTTCATTGAGTGACTCCTGAAGTAACTTGTAAAATATTTATTCAAGTTATTGGCTAAAACACCGAAATGTTCGTATTTTTTTAATTTGCCACTGCTCCTTGACTACCGGTCTGTTAATAGGCACCAATTCATTCGGCTCTCCACCTTCATGTTCACTACTGCTGCTTACCGAATGATAATTGAAAATGTGGGTTTTAACTCTCCTGCTGATCCACCTGAAATGTTCAAGACTCTTCCTCCTTTCATGATTATCTTCATAATTCAGTAAATCTTCACAAATGTTACCTGTCATTCTCATCAAATTCACACTGTTATTGCTTGACATTAAAGTTCATAAATCACATATGTTTTGATTCTGAAGTGACATTTCATTCGAGAGGAAGTAACACATTGAGAGAGAGTTGCGCTGAATATGACTGTGTCGTGTCCCTGATTCGGCATTTCAAAAAGTCATCAAATCTGTTTACAAATCAAAATACTTGGACATTGATTGACACCAAAATGACCGTTTTCCGAAACAGGAGAATTTTTTTCTTTATTTTCAGTTTCATTATCGGTTAGATTTCATCTTGCGCTTCATTATTTCAGATTAGGTTATTTAGCGATTCTAACCTTCTGAGGTCCTTATCTGAAAGATCAATATCTTAAACCTTAGAAGTTTTACCCCTTAGTAATGAATAACCATTGAGTCAAGTGTGTGTATTTAACATGGAATAGTCTTCAACAGAGAATTTATTTTGGTGTCCTCGCTCCATCTGAAACATATATTTTACACCTTCTTCTATTGTGTCTGCTTCTATTGCAGCTAACGTCGGAGTGGTTGTGATACTAGCCCGAAGTAGATGCGGTCTGTCTAGATGTGTGATATTTTATTTACTATCAATGGCGGTGGCAGACATCATCGTTATGTTCACCATCGTGTTATTAAACCGTATTGCTGGAATGTATTTCCGAATCAGTTTCTTGTCCATGACACCAATCTGCAGCTTTCGTAATGCCTTAAGGTTTGCAGCGCTCGACAGTTCTGCCTGGTTGACAGTTGCTTTCACTTTTGATCGGTTTATTGCCATTTGTTGTCAGAAACAGAAAATAAAATATTGCACCCATCGGACTGCAGTCTGGGTTATAGGAATCGTTTCCATGCTTATCTGTATCAAGAATATCTTCATGTATTTTATATATGAATCCAGAAAAACAATTAAAGGAATACCCTGGTTCTGTGACATAAAAGACACTTTTTATGAGTCACAGGCATGGATCACGTACGACTGGATTCGATCTATTTTATCTCCTTGTCTCCCATTTATTTTGATTTTAGTACTTAATGCTCTGACTGTTAGACACATTTTTATTGCCAGTAAAGTCCGCAGGAGATTGAAAACACACGTAAAAGGAGAATATAATAATGGTCCAGAAATAGACAAGCGAAAAAAGACTATCATTTTACTCTTTACCATCTCGGGTAGTTTCATCCTGTTAAATTTATTACGTTTTGCAACAATTGCTTATGTTCGAACTGCAAAAGTCACTTATCCGTCCGGTTCCGATCTCAATAATGTCACATTTGTTCTCCAAGAATCAGGATTTATGCTTCAGTTATTGAGTTCATGTATCAACCCATTTATTTATGTTGGAACACAGAATAAATTCAGATCCGAGTTAAAGAATCAGCTGAAATGTCTGTTGAATGTTTTCGTGTAAATGTATAAAGATTAAAGCAAGATTTAAAGTAAGATTAAAGTAAGAAATTTCAATAGCTTTTGATAAACTTGTTGGATTATAAACTAATGTGTGATTTTTAACTTTGTACCGCTCTGTCCAACACTGGCGTCTCAACATCATAATCTCCGTTCAGCACCAATTACCCAAGGACAGTCGAACAGGATTTATAAATTATTGGTAGAGTGGACAAATGGAAAGACAGCTCAGTCATCTTTATTCTAGATTCTGTTATTGAAATGATTCTTTTTTTTCTCCTGGTCAGTTCTCTTTATCTGAATGCTTCCATTGATTCCTAAGAAACAGAAAGGGCTTAGTTATTTCAACAAACGTTCCTGAATTCGCAGTTTAATATCACAGCGTTCAAGAACTTTTGGAGTAATAGTGAATTGGTTATCTTTCGGTTGACAAGTATTGACTGCAGAGGTCACTGAGACCGGTCCTCAGATGTGTGTTGGATAAGGCCACTTCAATCAAATCATTCTAAAGCGGTCTGCCCGGACCATAACTTTCCAAATTGCTTCAGTGAAAATTACCCGGAGTAAGTTAGCTGTGTTGACTGCCAAGTTTGACGACAGACAACTATTTATTCAAACATTACGGAATGAAGCAGAAAGAATAGAACTTCAAATACCCACAGAACTCAGACTACCCCAAACGAGACTTCATTAAGCTGTTCCGAATGTGCCCAGCAGTCACCACCAACGAACACCCTTAAACACAGTGTAATAAAGTATGCCAGTCATAGCGAGAATGACAGAAAAGAATCTAGCAACCTGTTTCCACACGGCCCACTGCTGACCTCACTCAACCAGCCTTTCAGCTTCCAGGCTGACCAATCCCCTTATTGCAAATGTCACGTTTAAAGTATAAACTTTGGCCTAAAGTTTCATCTGTTTACGTACAAACAAAAAGACCTCCCAATACCCTTACATCACAGAATCAAGGAAGTCGTTTCGCATCCCAAAGTGCTTTCGATCCCTCTTTAAAAAATGGAGGCATACTATCCTTCAGAAAAAAAACAAGCACTAGTGTTGTGACACTTCGAACTTAAAACAAAGAACCATCATATTCAAAGATGGTTTCATGTTTAAAACCCCTTAAAAACTGGTTAGTACGCTAAAACACATTTATACACTACGTTGACGATACACATGCAAATATTCCCAACGACATTCAATTTCTGGCAGTGGTATAATTGCCAGCAGCACCTTTACATCCGAGTCGAATCTCGACAACGCATTTGCAATCACGTTTTCGTGAACTGCAACAAGCATAACTGTGAAATTCAGTGACTGCAACAACAAGCTCGATCTAAACAGTCTGGGGTTTTTTGTCCTTAAGTTTCTACACAGATGTCAATGAGCTATGGTCATTGTTTATGGACGTCTCAGATGCGTTGCTGGTAAAGTAACCGCTAAAATTTGCAACGCCAACATCAAGCTCAAAGTCTCTTTCTCTACTGTCGATTATTTCTGTTGGTGAACGTTGAACTTTCAGGAAAAGGACCTGATGGGTCTTTCTATTGCCCTGTTCTCTTCCTGCAGGAGCACGGCATGGACACTCACATGGCTAGCAACGATAGCTACAGTGAAAAGCTTCACACAATCAGGTGTAGCTAACACTGCAGCAGTGTCTAACACAATTTTTTTTAGGCTGTCCAATGACTTTTAGCAGTCTGCTGTCCATTGAATCTGCTTGACCGTTTTTAATTGTTCAGTGAGCAGAGCAGCAAATCTGTTAAAATTTGGCAAAAGCATTTCATTAAATCCATTCCCTCCCACGAACCGTAGTACTGCTCTTTTCGTCGACAGTGTTGGAACATTCCTCAATGACTTTCGTTTTCGCATTCCGTGGGGCAATTTTTCAGTGTCCAATAACATGCCCCAAACAGTGACTTAGGCTTTGGCAAATTAACTTTTATCTAGGCTAACCACCAAGCCTGTCTTCCCAAGTTGACAGAACAAGTCCGATACACGCTGTAAATATTCCTTCCAAGAGTGACTGAATATCACCGGCTATCAATATATGACACAAGGTTGGTTAAGCAGGAATGATCTCATTCGTTCGTCGCTGAAATATGGCTGTACAGTTTTTCGTACCAAATGTAACTGTTAAAAAACCCGAAACTGACTTTTCTCTTCCTGACAAAGGTACCTGCCAGAAACGTCTGACTGACTCCAACTGAGAAATGTAATTTGCTTTTTCCACCTTTCCAACTCAGTACTCCAACCGTGGAATTAGATGTGCATCAGTTTTTGTAACAGCATTGAAGTTGTGATAGTCCATACATAACCGTTGGGTACCAAATGGATTCGGCACCATGACAATGGGTGAGCTCCAGTCACTGTAATTCACTTCGATTGTGTCACTTTAAAGAATTCTCGCTATCTCCTTCTGAACTGTGCCAACTTTGGAAGGTTCTGCCTGTCGGGATTTTGCTTAATCGGAGCAGCATCATACACAATTATGTTAATACTTCCTAGTTTAGTTCTGCCTATCAACCTATGTGTTCGCAATAACGATCACAGGTCATTTCAGTTTTCTTGCAGAAGTTAACTCAATAATTTTTCCCAATTTTGGATAACTGCTTCATTGATCAATTTCATTTGAGACATGTCCAATTCAGTTTCGTCTGAACTGAGTTCTTCCTTGTTGGTCATAATCATTAACACCTTTTTCTCTTGCTTTCCTTCTCAGTCATAATACCTTTTGAGCATATTCGCATGAGAAGATCGGCGAGATTTCTTCATGTCTGCAATCCCGATCAAGTCGTTCCCTCACTCAATTTCCTCTCAAATTGTTAAGGCCTACCAAACCTAGCTTTTAGAGGTGAAACTATTGTTGGAAGTAATACCTTATTCCCAATGACAAAACTGTGAATCTTTGAATTCTTCCACACTTCCTCTTTAATTGCATACTGCAATACTTTCAAATACTGTTTAGACAACTCCCCATTTATATTTGTTCGTTTTCTGAAATTTGACACAGGGCCCAAATGGTCAGTCTCTGAATACTGGTGTATTAATCTCTCCTCAATGAATTTCAATGCTTTTCTTAATTAATGCCCCAAATTGGACTAAATTCGGTTGATTCATTCGGTGCATCTCTGATCGCAAAAAACACAAACTGAAATCTCTTATTCCAAGCATCTCCCAAATATCTGGATAGTGCTGACCATATGCCTTCAAAATGTTCTTTAATACTTAATGCCACTTTATCAGCACTCCCTGCAATGCTGGATGGTATCCTTGAAGTTTGAATTGTGTTATTCCAACGCTATTCATGATCTCCTTTAACAGTATGAATGTGAAGTTGGACACGTGATCTGACTGTATCTCTATTTGTAATCCGTATGTAGTAAAAAAAATCTCCTTTTTAGCTGTAAAATTGCATAATGAGAATGCCTTGCGAAATTGATACATCTATTCTTGCAGCTAATACTGATTCACACTTTTAGTTTAAGGTCAGAAACTTACAAAATCAATCAAGAAACTTGCGAAAGGTTCCTGAAATGCTGGAATAGATATCTAAGGAGCATTGTTTTATTACTGGCTGTAATTTTCCGATTAGGTGACATGGATGACACCATTCAAAAAATTCAACTACATCTTTGTGTCGTACAACTGTCTGTGTATTTTAAGCTGAGTTTTCCCTAATCCTGCATGACCTCTAAGTGATAGCTCATGTGCCACTTGCCGCGCATCCTTTCTCTTCCTTGGTGAAAAAACAATCTGATGAACTACTACTCATTGCTCATCTCCTTCAATTTATGAAGGTCTCCATTTCCTGATTCAGACATCATTTGTAAAGTAATAGCACATCGGGATGCCTCTACTGTCATCGTGTATCCACCTTTTGACACAATTCTTTTAATTTCTCATCGTTCCGTTGTAACTCAAGAAGTTTAGCAACTCCAAAGATGTTTGCATTTTTGACAGTTGACTTTTGCATTGTCCCAGCTATCTAGAAAAAGTGTCTCTGATATTGCTGTTTCAGCTTTCAAATCTATGCCTTTTGATCTCCCCTGCTTCACCTTATGGCTCTGCGATCTCGTTTAGACACAATCTGGTAGGATTCCTCGTTCAACATCCTGCATTCCTTCATTTGCTGCGTCTCTTTTGGCTTTTCGACTAGAGTAGGTAACACGCCTAAGGGAGAATCAGCTATATTATTTGCAGGGACACCTTCTATTTCTGGGGTGGAGAATTTGTCCTACGACAAATTCACCACACTTTTCTGGAAATGCTAGACTCACTTTACATAATTGAGCACTTTTTGTCTCACTGTGAATTCCCGTTACCAGTACGTTTTCTGACAACGGTCCTTCCGGAGTACACATCTAAGCATCCTTCAACATCAGAGACTGAGCGGATCCTGTCTCCCTTAATGTTGTAGCCTCTTTATCTGCTAAGTTTGGGCTATGTGAAAACAACATGATGCTTGCATGTATATATTTGAAGCAAATCAGCACGCCCTCATTCACCAACCTCCAGTCATCTTGTACACTCCGAGGCAATTGTATAACTTCCCTTGTGATGTTTGGTACGAGTCCAACAAAGCTCTTAGGCTTGTCCTGTTTTCTTCCGTCTGGCTTTCTCCTAGTCTATCAACAGTGTGATTTCAAATGATTGGGCTAATATGGTCTGTTTTGTATTTTCCAGGCAGTCAAGCCAATCTTGCCTTCGACTCAGTGTTGCCCAATTCATTAAAATGAAAACAGCTGAGAATTTTAACCTTCTCTGGCCCCTTCAAGTCTTTTCATTTTACGCCGTGTTAAGTTCTCCTGATGTTCTTCACTGATATCAATCTTTCACTTTCCACCTGAGGCTTTCTCTTTGCCCCAATTTCTATCCCTCATCGACTGAAATTGATTCTTCCAGCCAAGCCATGTTTTATGGACCAGTCCATAATTATCAGCCACTAACCTCAGAATCTCCCTGCACTTCTGCACTAAGCTTAACTCAGCCTTTATTTCCAGACCTTTAAGCTGACTTCCATTTCTAAGAGTCAGTTTTTGCCGTTCAAAATCTCTCTCTTTTTCTTTGTTTTGTGCTGAATGCTTTTATTCATTTTAATTCTCTTCTGCTGAATATATTCGCTCTTATTTATTTCTGCTCTGCTTTTAACTGTAACTCAAAATGTTTCATTTCTTCTGCAATTTCCTAATGTCTCGCATCTAATTCAAACTGTGTCAATTGCAATTGAACTATTGCCATATCTACAGATTCTGATGGCTTCCCCAGCAAATGTAAATGCTTAGCTCCTGCTGCAACTATCTCACTTTTCCTTACATCAGAAGGTAGCTTCGACTCCTGTTTCATTAATAATTCCTGCAGCTTGGTCTTATTCATCTTGTCTAAAACCTACAAAGTCACCTCGCTCACCTCGAGGAAACACTTGGTGATGGAAAGTGCCAGTTTTAATCCTAGGTTTGTCAACGAAATGAAAGCGATATACAAAGTAAACACTCTAGCACCTACCTCTTGATATTTAAAACGCACAAAGAGCATCCAGTCAGTTATGGACGAGATCAGACCACTGAAAACTTTTTTAAGCAGGCCGCCCAGACCGCAATTTTGTGTTTGTTTCGGTGAGTGCACAGTTAAAATTACTTGGATTAAATTTGCTCGTTTGACAACCAAGTTTTGAGACAGGCAAAATGTGTTCACAAAGTTACGGAATGAAACACAAAGAAAAGAACACAGAATATCCACAGACCTCAGTCTTTCCAAACTGGGCTCAATAATGCTACTTCGAAAATGCGTGCAAAAGTTGCAATAAACAAACCGCTTAACATGGAGTTAAAAAAAAGCTTACACGTCCATATTAGAAGGATTGAAGAGAGACAGATGTTGCAGTATCACTGATTTACCCCAGTAGCTTTTCTTCACACACAAAACTGCTGAACTGACTACAGCAATAATTCATTTTCTTGGAATGACCACGCCCTTTTCTTTAGACAGGTTACTTCTCAACCATATAGACTTTCGCATGAAGACTCATTTGTCTGCGTATAAACAAAGGCCTCTCAGCAAACTCTTTCATTTTTGTGCCACCTCAATCGATTCAGAGTTTGAGTTATTTCATTACACCTCTGAAAACAATGAAGGACACAGTATCCTTGAGAAAACGAACCTTTTTTTTTAAAAAAGGGACAAGCTTTGTGATGATACTCTCTTCATATTCCAATGATATACAGTCACATTCATCTCCTGTCATGGGTTAGTACAATGAACAGAATGCTCACCGTCTCACACACACTAACAGTCACTCGCACACACATATATAGTCAAACAGAGTTTCTTACACATACACTCTCACGCAACCACACACACATTAACTTTCACTCACTCTCACACACTCTTTCATATTCCCTCTCTCTTTCTTCCCCTCATTCTTCCTCAAATACTCACTTTTTAACACACACTCTCTTCAGCAGTTGTGTACTTCAGCACTGTATCTTTGAGGGAGTTAAACGTTCGAAAAAATACATGGCTGCACCAATTGTTGCCAATAAGGGAACACGAACACTGAGTCGAAGGCGAGAGTGGCTTGACTGCCTGGAAAATACAAAACAGACCCAATTAGCCCAATCATTTTAAAGTATATCCCAATAAATACCAAACACCAACACAGTTTAAATTTAATGTCTTGGCAATCTTAAAAGTCATTGTCACAATATAATGGTCTGTGGTAAAAGGTTCGGGAAAGCTGAACAGTGGAGAGGAGAACTGCCAAGATACCAGCATTTAAAGGATGCCTGAAAAATACCTCTCTTCCGAGTATCTTTAACCATCCGTACCCTGTGAAGCAGAATCTGACGAAGGAAAAAAAGACAGGAATTTAGAGACAATAGAACACTGCCTGATTTTGAGATAAGGAGTTTTATTTTGTAAGTCTTATTTGGAAATTTTGTCCGTCGAATATTGTGGAAGGGGCAGGGAAACGATATGTTAGAGTAAGCGGTTGTAAATAGTTGTTATTCAATTGCTGTCTGTTATGCATCAGGAAATAAAGTTTTTTAAAAAATTTACATCATTCTTGGCATGTTTAATTTTCACAGATTACTGCACGGGATAAATATTTTTTGTTTTGCTACGTTAAATTGAGCTGTAGTGTTTACCCCACGTATTGACACAAACACTCTCGCACTCACACTCCCTTGTGCATACTCACACTCTCTCTCTCGCACATACAAACAAACGTACAAATTGGAATGCAATAATTCCTTCCACGCCTTTTGCTTAATTGCAGATACATTATATATTATATAAACACACAAAACTTGTGTCGCACGAGTTAAATGTAGCATTTTATAAGTTCCACAATTTTTATTAAAAACAACCTAATGACATGTTGAAACTCTGAGACAAATTCTGGCCAATTCCTCACAGCTACAAGTCAGTCTGTGACGTGATATGTCACCTTCTGTTCACTCCTACCATGTTGCCTGTTTGAAGTTTTGAAATTTAGACAGACACTGCTGTGGATGCTAAATTATCCCAGGGCATAACGTAAAGCAGATTCTGGAATTTGCATCTTAATCAATTGTAACTTGCAGAACCGTTATAACAGAGTTCTCGATATCCAGCAACTGCAAAAATTGCAATTCAGAAATGTATGAATGGTTAAAAATTGAGCAGATCTCAGACAAACAGATCTTTTATTTTTTTTTTCCAGAGCAGCCCCTTCATGTTAGCACAGGAATGACATTGACTTCATAAATCTAGGAATTCAGGAAAGAGAAGGACTCCGGAGTCCATTTCATTGAGTGACTCTCAATGTCATACCCATTCTCTCCCTTTTATCCAGGTCTCTACACTGACTTTGTCTGTCATCAAAATTCACGGTACATTGCTAGTATTCAAATCTAACAACACTTCGGGGCATGCGTATTCAAAATGAACAAAATGCCTCACATAAACCTCGCAGAAGAGGTGAAGAACTGGGTTGTATGCAATGGCAACCTGTCCCGACAGTATCTATGCTGGATACTCCCAGGACAGGGAAATCATTGGGAACTTTCTGGATGAGTTCACAGTCAAATATTTGAAGGACAAACATCATCCACACAATAGGGGATCTCATCTAATTCCTTCCTGTCGGATACGGTACTTAACTCTGAAATGTGCGTTTTATTTCTCTGGCATCGCCACTCACTATGGCAGGCAGTATGTGAACTCTGTCCATGTGGCATAAGGCATATGGGGTTGAGGTTTCCTTCGAACATTTTGCATGCTCTCATCCCTTCCTTCTTCAGATGGGACAATTCCTTAGCCCATGTCTCAACTAAATTTAGGTCAGGGGCTCATGAATTTTTCATGAGTGTATTCGGATCTGGCTCCCATGGTCACTTATTCTTGAATGTTTGTTTTCCTGGCTTTCTACATGCTGTTCTCATGGGAACAAGGGAATCCTTATGACCTTTTCATCTGTTCGATGCCTTCAAGCACCACTCAGAACTGAGCACTACATGACGCGCATATTCTGACCAGGCCCATGTCTGGAGAGACTGTTTTGAGTATAGAAGTAAATACCAATGGGACATTTGGATCGGGTGGTGGAATGGGTGAGGTATTTTTGATATGTTCTACTTCCTTCGTGGCTGTATTCAATTCCATCTTAGTAGTTTTCAGTTCTGTACAAACTGTTTCAAATTGTACATTTAGCTTGTTCACTTCTCTATCATGATTCGATTTTTATTATTTTTCTTTCCTGTCGCTGTCTAAGCTGTTGTATTATACGCAGTGAAAATCGGAAACATTCGTTACCTTTCAGACGATTACTCCTTCTAAAAACTCATTTTATATGACCCAGAGACCGCAATCCCGTGGAGAATTCAGACTTTCCACGGATTTTTGTGAAGGAGAAAACAGATCGAATTACTGCTCAATATGTTCACTGAATATCTGCAAGATTGCATCTTCGAATATGGTAAGTGGTGTTTCCCCAATTTTGACTGTGGTAGGTAGTTCCGACATAGACATTATGTCTGGCTTTCCATCGAGATTTGAGACGAAATAAAGCCTCTACTTTTCATAGACAAAGACCCGCTTTGCTGTGCTAACAGTTTCAGATCACGTCACGTGGAAATTTTCGGACTGTCAATTGTACTCGAGGACTTCTAACAAAAGATGAGTCCTTACCTCTAAACACCAATTAGAGTAGTTTCCTGCTCTGTTATCCTGTTGCAATCCTGCCACCAACGCCAGAATTGTTGGTACTCGTTTTTTTTCCCCATTATTAGGAGTGAACAAGCATAGAAACTCCACACAAGCTTTTTACAGTCTTTATTACATTAGTGTAGAAATTACATGGACGGTTAAAAAAAAGTGACAGCTCAGAAATGGTATAAAGCAGTTGCATAGATGTCATACGACAAATGCTTCCATGTTAAAAATTAGATGCAAAAGCATCGTTGGTACCTGCTTCGTGTGCGTGCAATCACGGCTCATATTCTACTATCCTTGTTTTTTTTTGTGCTTTTGGATGTAACTATATCTTCTGTCCATAGCAAAGTGAATTTCTAAAGAAGTGTGAGTTTATTCAGCAAAAGCATTTTCTATGGCAATAGAAAAACAGTGTTCTTGTCCTAAAATTAGCCGCTAAGAAATCATCATGCCCTAATCAATCTCATTTTGTTTTGCCAATGCAAAACCGCAATTCCTTGACCCGTGGTCACCTAGTAAGAACTCATCCCTGATCTAATCAAATCCCCTTCTGTTTCTATGATCTTATTAGG
This sequence comes from Chiloscyllium punctatum, assembly GCF_047496795.1. Lineage (NCBI taxonomy): Eukaryota > Metazoa > Chordata > Chondrichthyes > Orectolobiformes > Hemiscylliidae > Chiloscyllium > Chiloscyllium punctatum. The sequence continues at coordinate 74,885,068 of NC_092766.1, forward strand.
TCAAATTAAACCTTTTTGTTGTTCTGTAATTTTCCACTGAATGGCACACAAATTTCGAATAAGAGGAGTACTTTAGGGCTCTGCATCTATTAAAATGTTTAATTTTCGTGAAATCAGTCGAGATTCTCTGCAGTATGGAAACAGCCCCTTCAGCCTACACCGAGACTCTGAAGAGCAATCCACGCAGATTCATTTCCCTACATTATTATTTTATATTCAACCCTGACTAATGCATCTAATCAATATATCCCTGAACACTATTGGCAATTTAGCATGGCAAATTCACATGACCTGCATATATATGGACCATGGGAAAAAACCGGATCGCCGGGTGGAAACCCATGCAGACATGGGAAGAATGTGCCAACTTTCAGCTGACGCTGGAACCGAACCCGGGTCCTTGGTGTTGTGAGTGCCACTGTGCCACTCCTCCATACATTTCCCTGGGTTAAGTACCATAATCGACAGGAAGGATTTAGATGAGACCCTCAATACTGGAAAGAGGTCATTTGGCCCAACAAGCCCTCATCAACGGGCGGCACGGTGGCACAGTGGTTCGTACTGCTGTCTCACAGGAACAGCGATCTGGGTTCAAATCCCGTTTCAGGGGACTGACTGTGGGGAACTTGCGCATTCTTCCCTTGTCTGCATGGGTTACCTCCCACAATCAAAAAATGTGCAGGTTAGGTGAATTGACCATGCTAAATTGCCAGTAGTGTTAGGGAAATGGTTCTGGGTGGTTTGCACTCTGGGGGGTCAGTGTGGAGTTGTTGGGCAGAAGGGCCTGTTTCCATTCTGTAACTAATCTAAACCCTCTGAAAAGTAACCCAATCTGAACGTTTTACCTCTGACTACTGTGCAAGTTACCGTGAGCAATTCACCTACCATGTATATCATTGTGGGAAGAGGCTTGAGTAAGCCCAAGCAGACACGGGTAGAATATGCAAAATCCACACAGACTGTCGCCTGAAGTTGGAATCCAATTTGGGTCTGTTACTATTGTAACGCAGGAGAGCTAACCTGTGAGCCACCAAGGCTCGAGTGCTGCTTTTGGGCATGTCCAATGTAGTTTTAGTCGATTGATTGCAAGGATGCAGGGCTTGCCTCACAAAAAAAAGGACTCACATATGAGATAGAAAGCATTGGTTCAAATGTATTTTTTGAACATGATGAAACGTGCAATGACATTCATAACAAGGAAATCAGGGAGTAGAGAGGTTATGAGATCGTCTTGGCAAATAAGATTGTGGATAATCTACAGACACGCCAAAAGTAAATTAGAAGGAAGAGATCAATTATTGAGTTTAGTCTCTTAAAGCAAAAAGAGGTAATCGTTATACTAAACCTTAGGGGATGGGTAAAATATTAGATAAATATTTCGTGTCAACTTTCACAGTGGAGGAAGAAGTACAGGTTAGAGAAGTTATTGATGTTTTGAAGACAATTGACATAATAGATGAAGAAGTGCGGTAGTTCTTCGAAAATGTCAGGATGAATAATTCTCCTGGATCTGATCCAGTGCATCCCAGTAATTTGTGGGAAGTTAGGTGGGAAATTGTAAGGCCTCTTCCAGAAATAGTTGTAGTTTCAATAATTCCGCTAGAGGTGCCAGATGATTAGAGTGTGGTATTTGTCAAAGGAAGGATGTAAGGCGATACCCTGGAGCAATAGACGTGTGACTCTGAAATAGTGATGAGATACATTTTGTAAGTGATTTTGAAACATTGGATTTTTGCATATTTAGAGAGCCAACGAATGATTAGGCATATACAACATGGTTTTGTGCAAGGGAACTCATGACTGATAAACGTAGTTGAGCTTTTTGGGGAAGAAAACTAGAAGGTTGACGATGGCAGGCAATAAAAGTTGATATTTGGGCCTTATTAAAGCATTCGATTAGTTTCCGAATGGAAAGCTAATTAATTACGAAAGATTAAGTGGGATTAAGGATGAGTTTGCAAGTTGGATACAAAACAGACTTCATCACAGGAGACAGTTTATGGTGGTGGATAATTGTATTTTTTTCAAATTCGAATCGTATTGCCAGCGGTATTCCATAGAGATTGCTTTCGTTTACTTGTGTTTGTCATTTTTATAAATGATTCAATGAGATGATAATAGGCCCGATCTGTAAGCTTGCGGATTGTATCAATATTGGTGGGACAGTGAACACTGAAGGTTATCGAAGATTACAAAAACATATTCCTCAACTCCGTCAATAGGCTGAGGTGTGGCAGATGGAGTATAATTCAGATAAATCCAAAGGAATGCATTTTGAGGAAAAAAGTTAGGACATGTACAGTTTACAGTAAGCTCTTGGACAGTAGGCTCTCGGGTCTCAGGTACGTAATTCGTCGCAGTTTCTGTCACACGTGGATTGGATGGTTAAGGATTGCTTTCACTGCTCAGTCCTTTGAGTGTTGAAGTTGGGATGTCATGATGAGTTTGTATGAAAGTTGGTGAGGCATCTTATGGAGTTCTGTGTCTAATTCATGTCATCATGTTATTGAGTGAGCATTAGTAATCTAAGTGTACCGGGATGTTCTGAGACTTCTTTTCACTGAAGCGTAGGAACTTGAAGATTAATCTTTCCAAATGTTCATATAATAATTAGACGTCTCGAAAAGGTCATTGACACGTGCATTTCTCTGGATATGAGGGATGTAAACTAAGGGGAATTTTTAAGATCAGACGAGAGAAATTATGAATAGACATGAGGGGCATTTTTTTGGACCAGAGAGTGAAGTACCAAAGGAAGTGTTGAATGCGAATACAGTTACAATATTTAATAGGCATTTGTACATGAATAAGAAGAATGAGGAGGGATATAGGCCAAATTCATGCAGACGGGATAATCTACTGCTGCCAAGGACAGGTTGGACCTGAGGATCCGTTTCCATGCCCAATGAGTCAGTAATTCTATCTGTGTGTCTGCAACCTCTTCTCTTCAAGATCGTAGAATTTTCTGTCCATCTTTCGCAATCTTCAGCCTTCATCTAAGTGATTTATGTTAGTTGTAAAAGGCTAGGAAGTGCATTCGGCACAACGATCTCCAATATGGGTAAGTTAAAACTCAAAGAAACCCTGTAGTCCATAACGAAGCGTCGACCATCTGAACAACATGCCACCCACATAGGCTCCCTCATTCCCCTCCCCCCATGCCAGCATATGATTTTAACCATTGATAACCAGCTAACCAAAGCTCCCCTGGATACTGTGGGGTATTTTATTTGTATTTCCAATAGATCTATCTTGCACATCATTGGATTATGACCTGAAATAAGAACACCCAGATGAAAACATTGAAATTTCATACAGACATTTGCAAAAATTTGGAATGATATCAAAGCTACTGTTACTGTGAGGCACCAGGTCTAACCGTTCCGTTAACATGCTGTCTAAACATTTCTGGGGAAACCTGGAACCTTTTAATCTTGTAGTGAGCATGTTCCGAACAATTCAGCAACCAGAGATCCAGAGGGACTGAAGTTCTTTTTCATCCCCCAGAGTAGAAATAAAGGGAAGTAGCAAGTTTAAAAAATTATGAGATTTAGCAGAACTAACTTTGCACAACTTTGGTGAAGGATGACCGAATTATTGCAGACAATTGACATCGATGACATCACCGAATTAACTTCTTTATGTTCCAGAACGAATTGAAGATTACTTTCTGCCAGCACTGCTCATAATATAACTCTCGAATTCAGTAATCAGTGGGTCAATCTGCATTATGCTACCAGAAAGTTCCAGACGCTCATTCTTCGATGTGGTACACATAAACATATTTCTGGGCTGTTCCGCACATGATTTATTCTTCTTGCAGTTTTTTTTTCCAATGACGTTGATCTCGGAAATCGTTTCCTGTAGACGAAATTGATAAACGTGTTAACTTGTATGATGAAAGGCTGATGCCCCTGAGATGCTGGGGAGTGAAGTGATTTCTGGTAGATCTTGCTGAGTTATCTGGGTGGTATCGATGAACTGCAAGTGCTTCCCATTGGAAATGTTATAAAGAGAATAGACAACAAACAATCCTACCCAAACCCAAGCAGTCCTTCCCTCATTACAGGGTGCAATTCTTCATCCAAAATGGCAGCAGAATAGGGTCCTCACCATAGCTAGTCACTCTGACTGCTTGTGTTTCTTTTTCTTTGTTTTGTCTTCTCTTGTTTTTCTTTTTCTTTCTGTTAGTTGTTTGCTCATTGGTTCATGGTCATGAAGGGGGAGATCACGGTAGTGGGGAGACAGTTGGCCATGATGCGGCTTCTCATGGTCAGGGGCATCAGGGAGTTATTAATGTCGAAAGCAGTGCCAGAGCTGGATTCTACTGCCTGAAGGCTGATGCAGCAATTGAGTGTAGGAGTAGATGAGGCCAGCATAGTATCAAATGGGAGTAATGTTGAATGGCAGCAGAAGATGGCAGGACGGATGATCAGTGGTGATTGGTTGCCAAAACCTGTCGGTGTTTATGTTTATAGTTCTCAAACAATTTTTTACAGTGGAGCCAAGTGTGGGAATTGGGAGAGCTGGGGAGTGGAACTCAGGTCACTTATGACTACTACGATCCTTTATCTGTTTTCCTCAATTCTATTTTGTACGTTTGCGTTCACATTGTGATTCCTGTAAGTGAGCTTGTCTGTAACATCCACTGGTGACTTCTTTCCTCATCACTACAACAACAACTCACTGTATTTGTGTTGCACAAATCAAAAGCAAAGCACAAAAGCAGCAATATACGACTAGTTATGACGCAGATGACTGCAGTCACACTCCCGTGTACTGACAATTGGAAGATTCCAGAAACACGCTTCGAACAGCGAGGAAACTAAAAATATGTGCAGTGCCAGAAGTCGCGCCAGGAATGGAACCTGAAACACAACAGAAATAGTATTTTGGGCTACAAACCTGAATGGATTTTTCAATGATCAATCGAATTTTCATTTGTTATATCAGCAGTTCTGACACAGAAGAAAGCAGCCAGTGTTGTAAAGCGAGAAGAAAGTGAGGCCTACAGATGGCGGAGACCAGAATGAAGAGTGTGTTGCTGGAGAGCACAGCTTGTCAGGTAGCATCTGAGGAGCAGGAGAATTGACGTTTTGGACATAAGCCTGATGAAATGTTCATGCCCGAAACATCGATTGTCATGCTCCTCGGTTGTTGCCTAACTTGCTGCACTTTGCCAGCAACAAAATCTCCATTGCTGCAGATGGTCATACAATCCGAGCTTCCAGCCATGGAATCAGAAACAATTAGTGTCCTGAGAAGACATACTAGGCACACCTGGCTATGTCGTTTAGTGGCTAGCTGATCTTCATGAATACTAGACGTAAGTTGTATGTCGTATACCATGTGTCCTGCAGTCGCTGCATGGAACATTGTTTGTCCATATTTGTCCTGCACATGATGTGCATTGGGTCTTTTCTTCTGATGAGTTATTGTCTGAACGTGGTTGTCCGTTTTATGCTGTCACGTAAGTCGAATGGTAAGACGAGTCTGGTTGTCAGTTCCGAGACATTTTTCTAAATATAATTTAGAGTGCTTTGTGTGATGGGTTATCGCAGGTCATCTGAAATTTGTTTGCGACGATTCTGTGGGAATGTCTATTGTTGGCAAAGTGGAGCCAGCACCCACCACAACCAGCTGCCTGTGGTAGCAAAACACACAGACGACATGGGCAATATATTGGACTGGGAGAACACAACAATAATAGAACAAGCTAAAGAAAGGGCAGCCAGAAAATTTCTGAAAGGTTGACATTCATCCATGGATTCCATCAACAATCACGTTGACCTAGACCTAGACCTGCAACTAACCAGAACTGGCAACTGGAAGCAGTGGGAAGGAAATGAAATCAACTCCAAACTCCACAGGTCAGCAGCGCTTTACACAAATCTCAGCAGCCCTGAGTATGTCACCGAGAAAGGGAAGGAAACGGCTGTAAAGAAACTTCCCAAATCCGCCAAACATCCTAACAATAACTTCACCCTTCACCAGAGCTACGAATCCTTACAAAAATCTTGAAGCCCCATAATAATCAGGGCTGCACCTCCGGGTAAATGTACCCGGTCTTCCAAGTGACAGGTAAGGACAGAAAATGCCATACGATGGATGACGTCAGAGCAGGCCGAGCCATCAAGCACCGTGTGATTGACGATCGTCATCACTTGGCCTTACATGCCTTTTACATCACAGATACTCACCTGAATACCTCTCAAGGTTACGAGGGTTTCTGCCGCTCCAAGACTAAGAGGCAGTGAGTTCCAGATTCCAAATATTCACTGGCTGATAAAGTTTTGCGCACATCTATTCAAATCTTTTTGCCTCTTTACTTTATGTTTTGCTCCCTAATGATCAATCGCTTCTTGCAATCGAAACCCTGCACGTTGCTGAGTTAGGACCGGAGGAGTCGTGCATTCTTTGTCGTCCCTTCTTGGTTCCCGTGGCTTTTGTCCTGTGGACACCACAGCCCTCCCCGACGTATGACAGTCCTGTGCTGGTTGAGGCTCTCTCTACATCATTGTGGGCGCAACATTCCAATCATGCGGGCCTAGTGTTATCAGCTCCATCTCTCACGGTCACTATCAAACCAGTAGCCACCTTGTCGTCTATAAGATAGTACAATCTGTCAACGACTGCAGACAAGGGGATTAAACTTGTTATTCACTCCGTCCTGCAACAAGGCATCATGGTCCCTACTGTGAGCCCCTGCAATACACCTCTACTCCCCATACCCAAACTACGTAAACTGGGCCGATGGAGCTTTGTGCAGGACCTGAGCGCGATTAACGCCATTGTTGTTCCCTGCTCTCCAGTGGTTCCGGATGCTAATGCAATCCTTACTAGCCTTCCAGCTAACACTATCTGATTTTCAGTTATCGACGTCTGCACAGCCTTTTTCTCCATTAAATTGTGCCTGAGAGTCAGTACCTTTTTCCATTTACTTACAGCTGTCGCCAATATACATGGACACGAATTTCCCAAGGGTATACTGAGAACCCCACTGTGTTTGACTCTGCAATGCAACAGACACTGAAGGACCTCTGCCTGCCAGGTCACAGTACCTTGATTCAATATGTCAATGATTTGCCTGTGGCCTCGGCCTTGCCTGCAGCTTGCATGGTGGACACTGGAGCACTGCTCCACTGGCTGGTTCAGGATGGACATAAATTCTCACTGGAGAACATGTAGCTCTGCCAGAAGAAAGTATCTGGAATACGAGCTTACGCACGGTCTCAGAGATTGATCTCCGGATCACGTTGGAGCCATTGTCAAATTCTATCCTCCTGCTATGCGTACTAAGCTGCTGTCTTTCCTGGGCATGGTGAAGCATTCCAGACACTGGATCCCAGACTATCGTACTGTTTATGCTCCTCTCCGTGAGGCTTCCTCACTTAAGCAGCCGTCCCGGGCGACATGGACGCCTGAGATGTCACGGGCCTTTGACAATGCCTGGCTTCGGCTCCTGCTCTTGGGATAGCTAACTATATGGAGCCATTTCAGCTTTTAAGTACACCAAAAAGACGGGTATGCGTCCGTCATTTTGACACAGATGCATGGGATCTCCGACGCCCTGTAGCCTTTTATTCTGTACAGTTTAACACCTGATGTAATGGGAATGCCGGCCTGTTTGCGTGCTGTGGCGGCTGCCGCTGTAATGATCAAAAAGTCCACCCTTGTTGTGATTGGATTATCCGTGCACTGTTTTTGTGCCTCATCCGCTCTCCCTGCTGCTAAATTGAGCAGCAACCCAACATTTTACAACATCACGGAGAACTGGATACGAGGTTATTTTACCATCCCGTACCAACCTTATTATGCAACGTGCACCCGCGCTGAACCCAACCACCCTTCTCCCACACTCCCATGATCCATCTGAGGTGGACCATCACTGATTGAATGTCGTCCAAGAGGTTGTCAACCCCCACCCTGTTGTCTCTGAGACCCCATTAGATAAACCAGACATGATTCTCTTTACTGATGGTTCCTCTTTCCGACCCTCGGACCATCAAATGTCGGCCGGATATACGATCTGGACACCTTTTTATACCATCGAATCAGCTGCATTGCCGGAAGGGATATATTTTCAAGCAACTGAATTGTTTACCCTCAATCGAGCCGGTATTCTAGCTGACAGAAAGTCTGTTAATACTTACACGGACTCCAGATATGCCTTTGGAGTGGTCTATGATTTTCGAGCCCTATGGAAACATAGAGGATGTATTACGACCTCTGGACGACCCCTGCAACATGCCCTGCTCATCAACAACCTTCTGCAGGCTATAGTGCTTCCCTCTGCAGTGCTGTGAGTAAGTGTGTGGCCCATACCGCTACAGACAATCCAATATCCCGAGGGAATGCACGTAATGACCAAGCTGCCAAACAAGCAGCTTGAACCACGATTGTATATGTTTAGCAAGTTCTCAAGACAGGGAAGTCAAAAGACGCTTTCGACCTAACGGCGAAAGGGATACTGGTCACTCAGCGGGACGACCCTCAGGCCGAGGAATATGGTTGTCTACGTACAAGGACTGAGGAATCAGGCGGCTTAGCACTAATATAACACCAGGATGGTAGAATCGTCTGCCCCGATCACAACTGTCTGTTTTGGCACTGGTTATCTATGGAGTTGCTCGCACAGGAAGACAGGGAGCGATACATACGGCAGCACAAGTGCTAGTTTTCTGATGCCTGATATACTCACAGAATAATATTGCTAAACCACTGGCCAAGTATGATCACTTCCGATGGACACTTTCATCATTTGCAGATTGATTTTGCCCATATGCCAAACAGGGTTCTAAATACCTGCAAGTCATACTGGATATGTTTTCCAAATGGTTGGAAACTTTCCCTACTCGTAAGAATGATGCTAGAACAGTGGTTAAGAGTCTCATCAAGGATATGATTCCTCGGTGTGGCGTCCCGAATAGTGTTAACAGTGACAGAGGGACGCATGTTACCGCTGAGGATACAAAAGGGGCTCGTAAAATTTTGGGTATTACATGGAGACACCACATTCTGTATCAGCTCCAGTCCTCAGGGATGGTGGCACGGATGAATGGCACCAATTAATCTACTTTAATCAAGGTCATCCAGGGTACAGATTTGCCCTGGCCAGTGGCATTGCCACTAGCCCTTTACACTCTCTGGAAACAAATAAATCGAAATACGGGACTAACTCACTTTGAAATACTCATGGGCCGCCCGATTCCTCCGGGGCTCCGACCCCCCAATCTTCCTGCAGATGTGGCACTGCTTCTCACTCATGAGTCCCCTCTCGATTATACCAAATCAATTTGCCAGCTCATCACCCGCAAGCATGAGTTGGTCAATGAGTCTCTTCCCGCGCCTGATGATGGCCCCATGCATCCGTTCCACCCAGGGTAATATGCGATGATAAAATCCTTTGAAAATAATTCTCTTTCTCCAAGATGGAAAGGCCAATACCTTGTCCTCCTATTGACCTGAGCGGCTGTCAAGATTGAAGGATTATCTGAGTGGACACACGCCACCCGTTGCAAAACAGTGCTTTCGCCCAATAACCTGACCAGAAAACCACTGAACAACAGACACCGGAAGCACCAGCATGCCCGTCGGCTGTACCATCTGGGGAGTGGTTGTCTGCCTCTTCTCTGTGTCCCTCCTAGCTCTGTACACCCTGATGGGGATTGAATGGGACCAAGGGAACAGAGCAGGGCATTTTATCATTCGCGAGTTACATACTAACAACTTCCTGCAAATGACTTACAACTAAGCAAAAGAGATTAACCATTCCCTCTGCTGGGCATGTGCTCACATTCCCATTCATTCTCAAGGGGAATCCCCCTCCAACCCATCCCATTCAACGAATCTGAATCCGCTGAATGGTGGTTGGAAGGGAATCGGTCCTCTGAGGTGACCACAAAGTGACTTCCCAGTGGGTTCGCGAGATTGGGCATTGCCGAGACTGATAATATTCGTCCTCGCTGGAATTCAGCAGATTTTACTTGGACAAGAACAAAGGCTAGTTCCAGCCCTGGTACAACCACTCTCGAACGCCCCCTGCCCGGGTCCTTACGAATGCCACCGGGCTTGGCAGACCTCTGTGAAATACGTGTTTTAAGAGGGACTCTCCTGGTGGGTGGGTTACTGGATACAGCAGTTTCAACTATTCCCTGCTCCTCACCTCAAAGTCTATACTCAACATGAAAACCCCCAATAAGACTTCAGGTAACACCAGTTTTAGACCGTTTTGGACTGGCACACGAACGGACCGTATAGCTACCTATAATGTCATGTACTTCATTTGCGCCATAAGGCCGACCTTTGGCTGTCAGTGTCCGAGCTGCTATTTTGGGTACGTAGTCCCCTTCATCTAGAATTTCACTCATCCCCATTCGAGCGGCTCAGGACTTGCTCCAAAAGAGCTTTATCTGCATTTGAGCAGTGCCGAGCTGTATCCAACCGTTTCTCCAGGACCATCAGTCTGACTGTCGAAGCCAGGGACCTGGTACCCCTCCAAGAGAAGGTAACCAATGACACAGCCTTAGCCTTGAAAGAGATTAATTTGTACATGGCTGCCCTTCGCACGGTTGCCCTCCAGAATTGGATGGATCTGGATTACCTACTGGCCGAGAAGGGGGGCACATGTGCCCTCCTTGGCTCTGCCTGTTGCACCTATATCCCTGATGATAGTCAAAATATCGCCATCACATCCGAGAGACAGTCACTAGGCTTCATACTGCCAACTTCCATTGGGATCTTTGCACCTAGATGGGTGGGTGGATCGGGTCTTTGGGAAGTGCCATTGTTGATGGTGTCATAGTGCTGGTTATTGACCTCGTGGTCATCACGCTCCTGATTGTTTTTGTCAAACAATGCTGCGCTATCTGCAGCTCATTACTGCTACCCTCTGCCCCGCCTATAGCCCAATTAGTTAAGGTTATCTTCCTGATGAGACCTCGTGTCACCATTAAGCCGAGGCCTTCAAGCCCTGAATTTGAGGAGGCTATCAACTCAGAGTCCGAGTGTTACCCGTCTGACATATAACCTCCCCCTCCGGACAAACCCCTGGTTCGGGATACACTCCTCCTTTTGTTGAAGCCCTGGACCTGCAAAAGGAGGTATTGCTGGGGATAGTTAACATGGTTTGCCTGGAAGCTATTTTCCTCACCCGGCTGAGAAACCATTTTATGCACCCAGAACTCTGCAAGCTGTGCGTTCCTTACTATGAGCAAATGTGAGGTAGACCTTAGCTTCCTGAAGTATCGAGATCGTGTTTGCTCTCTTTGATGAATGTTCAGTGCGTGCTGTAGAACCAGTCCAGCTGACATAGACTTGTCAATTCGTCCGACTTCGCTCACGAGTTATTGCCACTTCATGGCCATTCAGCTAATTAGGTACGTCTCTGCTTAGTGTTAGCAACCTGTGCAATTGGAAGAAATGGTGATACCATTTGCTCTGCGCACATGTGAAAATCAAAATAGTGCTTTAGCTTTTACCTTAATGACTAACCTCTATTTTCAAACCACCTTGCAAGCATACCAAACGGTGTAATTAACGATCAACTCCCATCTGATTTTTCTCTACAATCCTGATGTACTTCGGAATAACCTCGAGCCACAGTGAGGATGGTAAATTCCCCATGATATATCGTGTAATAAACTAATCAGTTCTCAAGATCTGAGTCTCGAGAGTTGACTTCAACAGCAAGTCATGCAAAAGAAAACGCTACTACTCAACTAAAGCGACGAGAGTGGGATTAGAACCCACACGTGCCAAGGGCAATAGACCAAGAGGCCAGTGCTTTAACGTCTCAGCCACCTCATTACACAGCGCCAATGGTGCTTGCACAGCAGAAGGTGACATCTGATCTAGTCCATCGACTGCATGGTTGGTGTGAAGGATGAGAAATCTTCTCAGCAGGTTTGGATTCAAGTCACTACATTATGCCTTCAGTGGAATTACAACATCAGTAAAAGCCAGAAACTACTGTGCTACTTTGAAAAAGCAGTTGTGATTTCTTCGTTCCAAAAGAAAATAATAAATTGCGACACATTAATATATATGACTAATTATTTCGTGAGTCATTTTCCCATTCATGCTTTGTAGCTCATCACGGCTCTTTCACTCCTCTTCCGATAGATTTCGTAATATTAAAACTGAAGAGAGAGGTCATTCATGGCTAAACCTACTGTCAGTCCCTCTCCAGAACCACTCAGCAACAGGTCTCGTTCCGTTAAGAACTCCTGCCGATTGTGATTACTCTCAAAGCAACAACATGGAGTCATTCTCCATCTAGATTTTAAACCAAGATCACAGTGCAGAAAACTCCGTGCTAACTACGAGAACATTAAAGAAGATGCACCCAACCAGTGAAAGTCGACTCATCAGCACTTCTTCTGTCTTGTTCCTTGTTGCTTGTGTCAGTGAATTAAATCTGCCTCACAATGTGTCACAGAATTTCACTTCTGTGCTTTTTACAGAAGTCTTTCTTTGCACTCTCAGAATGATGGGAACATTCCACAGCTCCAGTGACATCTGTTTGCAGAGAAATGAAGTGAAGTATTCTGATCGATGACCTATTATGAAAATAGAGAAAAGTGAGAGAAAGACCAGGCCTGAAATGAATCCAGATACATTTAAAGTGGCCAGCGGGTGCTGGAGAAATGAAGTACCAAAAATAAACTTAGTGACACAGAAGAGGACAGGAGAGATTCAACATCAAAAACCGAATCAATAAAACCAAAGGGAGATGTGACTAGAACCTGTAATGCAAAGATGATGAGAAAGCCCTCTGTATATACCGGCTCTTTCTGTTCTCAGTTTTCAGGATCACCAGATCACGTCAGTCCCACACTGAAAACTCGCAACACTACCTCTCCGCTTCAGAGAACATATATTTCATTGATCATACCAAAACAGAACACACAGGAAGAAAGGTTTTCAGTGTGTCTTTGAGACCTGCAGGGGTACTCTCCTCATTTCTCTCCTGTAATGTTAATAATCAGACCATTCAGGCTTCCATTCTGTTTGCTGCAGACCCCACCATAGTCATTCTCTAAAAAGAAATGAATTTTCGCACTCTATGATCCTGATCAGTTTTATTGATGCCAAAGGCTTCATGGCACCTGATTTTTTAAAAGATGTGAAAATTCGTTGAATATCTGGCCGTTGCACTTGCCTTTTATTCCCCCAATGAAGTAAAGGTGGCTTTCTCTCAGGAACCAGCAACTGGTAGATTTGCAGCGCATCAGGAGAGCATTAATAATGTAACTATAATGAAACAGTGTAATATAAATGTCTAAAAATCTATGTACATACGCGCATACACAGTTACACACATAAATATTCACATATTGACAATGCATAGGCGGTCAAGCCTATACACAACGACGATGGTGGTGGTTGAAAAACGCAGCTGGTGAAGCTACATTTTTCGACAACCACACTTTTCAACTCTGATCTCCAGCATGTGCAGCCCACACTGTCCCCGAAGTCATACACAGTTGTTACGTATTTAAGCATCGTTCACTGTGAAGTTCGGATCCTGCCTGAAATATCAGACAGTTTGACAGATGCATAATCCAACTTTGGATTTCATGTGTTCATATTTCAGCTGGATACTAGAAGTTGCCCTCCGCAGGAACTTGTGGTTAAACATTTTACTTTAGAGGGATGACTGACATGATAGGAACATTTTGGACAGACTGTCAACACTAACATGTGATATTGACTTCGAGCAGATGGGTTGCATCAAGGATAGTGAAGGAAGTGAGTGTGAGAAGATTGCTCCAGCCAACAGACAAGTTTCAGACGAAACTTGTAAAATTGGAGGCGGCAGTAATTCATCTATATAGGAAGAGCACAGAGCGACACCTCAAAATAAAGGGGACACTTATAATGTAGGGTGGGTAGGAGCTGAGAGAAAGCAAAGTGCCCAATCAGAGCAGACAACTTGCAGGAGGAGATACTTTGAATACACAAGGAAGGAGATACACACTGGTTAAAAAAAATGCTGGAAGACCAAGACTTTATTTTCCACTTGGTTACTCTACCGCCGTCTACTTCAGTACTGAGTTGAACAATTTAAAGGTTTGACGCATTGTCACAAAAGGCTGTGTTGTCACAGTGTCTGCTATCTCACACCATCAATATTTTGCCTCCAATTATCCACTAATAGACATTCATTCTCCCAGAATGAGTGCTGTACATTCCTTTGAGTGTCCATGACTTCTACCTCTTTGGGCTCTATCTCCACCTATCTTTTACTCTTAAACCCTCCCCACAACCTATCTCCTGTATTAAAATCTAACATTTTTCTAGCTGTGGAAGGAAGTCTGACAGAACTGAACACGTTAACTCTGATTCCTGTCTGCACATACTGTAAAAACTGCTCAGTTATTGAAGCAATTTCTGTGTTTCTTTCTGATTTCCAGCATATTCAGTACATTCGGTCCATTTTAATTACACGTTGGTCATTTTTTCCATTATTGCTCGCCACCGGTGAGACTGACCCTGAGCAGCAAACAGGCAGAAGTACTGGGAAGCACACTCCCTCTCTTTACACTCACAGGAGATAAATCGGTTCCAACTGTTGGACAAACTGGATCACTGAGCGTGTTAACTGCAAAGACTGAAACTAAACGTTGAATTAATAAACGCTGATTAATGCAGTGATAACAATTAGAAATAATTTAATAAACATTTATTCACAGGGGAATGCAATTAACATAGGATTCGTTTTGTGAGAGTGGCCGTGTGGTTGACAGAAGAAGGCTTAATATTTTCATGTGAATGATATCTTTATGAAAACATTTTAAAATTCAGATCTGTTGTTGTAAATTTGCACAGTGAACAGTTTCAACTTCAGGACCACAAATCACATTCCCACACAGAAACTAACGGTGATTTTTCATAACAACATGACCTTTGCTAAGCAGCAGTTCATCAGAATGTATCAAACAATGTCATTTTGATCGTATCGCGGTTTCCATTATTTTCTGATTTTGGAACGGCTGCAATATGTACATGCAATGAAATATAAGGAAACTAAGAGTTATACAAAATTTGATTGGGCGGTGATTAATAATATGATTAAGTCCTCATGGATACAATGTCAATAAAGCATGCAGAGAAAGTGAGCGGCGCAGCTGCAAAGATCCAACTGGAAATGGGGACGGGAATCACCACGTGGAGCATGTTGATACTGTGGTGCAATGATTGAAAGCGCACGACCTCTATGAGAGTTTAGTGGTGTGTGAAATTTCAATGCTCAGACCTCCAACCTTATTTGGAACAGCTACAATTTACATGAAGCAGGGAGCACTGGGACATCAGGCTGGTAGCTCCAACCTCAGCTGGAACAGTTTCTATAGACATGTAACAGCAAGCATTGGAACATCAGTTTGGGGAAAAGGATGCTAAGCAAGTTTAATCTGAATTAAAATCGTTTTCGGTAGGCCACATGTTTGTGGAATAAAGGACGATTAGTGCCATAGAAATGTCTCAATATTAAAGCGAAATCCTGCAGATATTCAAATCGGGAAGGACTATCTGTGTAAAGAGAAATGGAAGTGACGTTTTCGCTCTCTGATCTGTCTATTATGTTGACACTTCAATGGATTAAATTCTAGGAATTGCTTTGTAGATTTTTTTCACAGTATTCAATCTCCCGTCAACTTGGACAGATGTTTGCAGGCATCCACATCTCGAAAATTTAATTCGAATAGGCGCTAATGTGAGCAAGTTCGAGAAGTGCATCAAAGGTTGGAAAGTGTATTTGAGATTTGTCAGACAATTGATGATCTCAAGGAATGGCTGAGCAGACACGATGGGCTTAACAGCCTCCTTCTGCACTTCTGCGCAGACACAGAGCATAGACCCAAAGACATTTGTTTTCAAAGGCTTTTATTAACGTGTTTTGATTAGATATTTCTGGTATTCCAGTACTGTGCTAGTTTCAGTTTTCTGACTTTAGACTCATTATTCTCTTGTCCTTGCAATAAGCCACGTGACCTTTTTCCCCTTGGAGAGGTTGTCTGTCACTCAGATAACAACATTGAGACGACAGCATCACCCAAAATTGGAACTGTACTCGTTGTCTGCCATTGTATTTTACTGATTTAGTTTATGAATTCAGTCTCACTGTTAATGTGAAGAAGAGTGGTGGGACGGCAATTTCTTCTTATCCTGTTGAATAAAGTTAATTCTAACTGTGAGAGGAAAATGGTTGCTATTTGTCAGAAAACATTTCTTTCTGAAATCAAAAGCACCTACTTTAACAGATCGAGTGGGAATCTTTTGATAAATTTGAAATAAATTTGTTTATGTGTGGGTGAAGTGATAAAACTTCACTATAACGTAATTAGGAAAGCGATGTTACAATCTGAACGAAGCAACTGCGCAGTAGGAGGCGGCTGTATTTTTGAACCCCATGAAGATCCGTTTTGTGTTTCACTTCCCACGTTTAAGGCACTGAGCATTGACTCAAACAATGGATAGACCACATCACAGGCACATTGTTCCCATAATAAAGTGAAAGAAACGTGTTCCATGCAACCAAAAGCATGATGGACCAGCAGGCCCAGAACACAGACTCTACCTTTATTGAAGGTGCGGGGGTGGAGCTGCCCTTACACAGCATGACCCTGACGTAATGTAAGATGCACACTTTTGAGCTGGAATCAGATGTGCTACCAATACGCTACGAGCCCACAGTCATGAACTCCATGCTGCACAGGATTAAAGGAATTGATTGTGCCCCAATGAGAAATGATTATAAAGGAAGTCGGATTGTCGTGGGATTTTTATTCCGCTTCTCCACACTCTATTTGCCTGGCTGCAATTGTTTTCTTGCTCTCTACTCCATTTGTCAGTTTATTTGTCTGTTCTTTTGTCTCCCTCGTCCTGCTTGCCTCCACTTCATTGATTTAGCCTCTCACTTCTCGTCCTTTATGTTTTTCTTTTATACATTCTGCTCTGAATTGGAGTGATTGATTCCAGTCGAGATGTCACATAGTGTATCCGGGAGTTATCCTCGAACCTACTTCAGACACAACGAGAAAGAAACTATTATGGTACTCACAATCGTTGGGGCCGAGAACTGATTCCTATTCAGATGTACTCAGACATGTTTCACCAATATAATGACAAATGCAAATACAATGACCGAACAAGTCACTGTCTGTATTCCAGCATTTCGATCATGAGCAATTTAATGTTCTTGGTTTCAAAGAAACTAAATTCGCTTTCCTCAGCTCCTTGTGGAGCAGCACTGGGCCAGGAATGCAATTGGTAATGCATCAGAAATGATAACAGAAAATCGTAGGCTCTTCATTGGCTCGAATGTAGTTCACAATTTCTGTTACATTCAAATTAATCTTTCTCATCACCCTTATACCGAGATGATATTTGAATTCCGATTTTGCAGGAACGATAAATATTCCACTCTCTGACGTCAGTAAATGTCCTCAAGAATATCAGTGTCAATCTCACAGTGCTTCGGAGGAAGGGAAGCTGCAATTGTCCCACACGTTGTTCATGGTCACCTTTCAATTTCCCAAACACTGCAGTCAGGAGTCTGAGACTGTTGGTCTTGGGGTACGGTTCTCACTTAATCTTTCCCATAAACTAGACATTCGAGCAGTCGCGAGTTCAAATTAAGGGGTGGTAGGAATAGGGCAGACGTTAGGGGTAGATTCGTTACTCAGCCAGTCGTGAGTTCATGGAATGCCCTGCCAGTAGCAGTGGTGGACTCTCCCTCTTTATGGAGATTTACACTGTCATTGGATAGGCATATGAAGGATAGTGGGCTAGTGTAGGTTAGCTGGGCTTGGATCGGCGCAACATGGAGTTCCAAAGAGCCTGTACTGCGCTGTATTCTTCTATGTTCTATGTTCAAATGCTAAACAAGCCCTCGTTTCTTGACTTCAATGTTTAAAAAATGTCATATCAATTTGCTCAAAACGGAATTTCGATGAAAGAAATCGGACTCTCTGACAAAGGAATTGGCTCGAATTGCGATTACCGCGAATATTGTAAACGGAAATGTTTGTTCAAAGTGAAAGCAAGCTTTTTCTTTTCTCCAGGTTGCTCGCCCGCGCAATTCGATTCTGAATAAACTCTCCAAATGCATTTCTGAGTGTGAACTTCAGGAACAAGGAAAGTGAAGTGTTTGGAGACAGCGCTGAACAGCCTGACATGAATGTTGCCATGCACGCAGAATGTCAGCAATGAAGGTAGATTGGAAAGTTCAGGCATATCTCCTTGGAGAGCGGAAGGCTCTCAGGTGGACTGATTGAAACTTTCCAAGTCATGAGGGATCCGCATATTGGAAATAATTTAGTGTAGTTCCTCCAACGTCTGAAAGATTCGAGACCGAATAGCCAGAGAATTAAAGTCATGCGGAAGAGAAGTAAAAGTGACATGAGGAAAAACGTTTTCCCTGCAAGAGATCCACAAAATTGACAAAGTGGAGTGAGTCTGTTCCTCCCTGGTATAATTATATAGATAGAGTGGAGTCAATCTGCCTTATCTTGAGCGAGTTACATTGACAGAGTGGGGTCAGTTTGTTCTACCCTGGGTGAGTTAACTTGACAGATTGATGTCAGTCTCCTCTTCCCTGAGAGAGTTACAGTGACAGAATGCGGTTAGTCTGCACTTCATTGGATGAGTTACATTAACAGAGTGGGACTGTCTGCTCTTCCCTTGCTAAGTTACCTTGAATGAGTGGGGTCATTCTGCTCTTCCCTGGGCTACTATCATTGACAGAGTGCTGCAGTGTGCTCTTCCCTGGGAGAGTTACCTTGACAGAGTGGGGTCTCTCTGCTCTTCCCTGGGCGAGTTACGTTGACAGAATGGGTTCAGTCAGCTTTTCCTTGAAAAATTTAATTAAACAGAGTGGTTTCAGTATGCTTTTCGAAGGGCTAGTTGCATTGTCAGAGATGAGGCGGTCTGCCCTACTCGTGTGAGTCACATTGACAGAGTGGGGTAAGTCTGGTCTTCCCTGGTCGAGTTGCATTGACAGAGTGGGATCAGTCTGCACTTCCGTGAGTGCGTGTCATTGACAAATTGGCGTCAGTCTGCTCTTTTCTGGATGTGTGACTTTGACAGAGATGGGTCAGTCTGCTCTTCCTTGGGAGAGTCACGTTGACAGTTTTGGGTCAGTCTGGTATTCACTATGTGGGTTACATCATCACAGTGATGTCAATCTGCTCTTCTCTGTTTGAGGCACATATGAAGAGTAACGTCAGTCTGCGTTTCCTTGGCGTCAGTCTGCTTTTCGTGAGTTAGTGACATTGACAGAGTGGGGTCAGTCAGCTCTTCCCTGAATGAGTTACATTGACAGAGTGGGGCAGTCTGCTCTTCACTGAGTCAGATAAAATGAGAAAGCGGTGTCAGTCAGCTCTTCCCTGCGTGAGTGACATAGACAGAGGAGGGGGGGGGGGTGAGTCAGTCTGCTCTTCTCTGGTTGAG
This sequence comes from Chiloscyllium punctatum, assembly GCF_047496795.1. NCBI lineage: Eukaryota > Metazoa > Chordata > Chondrichthyes > Orectolobiformes > Hemiscylliidae > Chiloscyllium > Chiloscyllium punctatum. The sequence continues at coordinate 74,904,523 of NC_092766.1, forward strand.
TTACATAGACAGCATGGGGTATGTCTGCTTTTCCTGGGTGAGTAACGTTGATAGATTGGCGTCAGTCTGCTCTTCCCTAGGTGATTTGCATTGAAGGTGTGGGAGTCAGTCTTCACTTCTCTGGTCGAGTTACATTGGCAAAGTGGCGTCGTTCTGTCCTTCCCTGGCGGAATTATGTCGAGAGAGTGCAGTGAGTCTACTCTTCCCAGATTGAGTGACATTGACAGAGTGGCAAGTGTCTGCGCTTTCCTGCGTGAGTAAAATTGACAGAGTGAAGTCAGTCTGTACTTCCATGGGTGAGATACATTGATCGAGTGGTGTCAGTCTGCTTCAATCTGGGTAAGCGAAACAGAATGAGTGGGGTTAGTTATCTCTTCGCAGGGTAAGTTACATTGACAGAGTGGATTCAGTCTGCCCTTCACTGAATGCATAACATCGACAGAATAGGGTCAGCCTGTTCTTCGCTTGGGCGTGTAACATTGACAAAATGTGGTCCTTCTGCTCCTCAGCAGGTGAATCATATTAATGATGTGGGGTAAGTCTGGTCTTTTCTGGGTGTGTTATACTGAAATGTGTGGGGTCACTGTGGTCCTCTCTGGGTTAGATACACTGAATGGTGTCTGACTGCAATTTCGTGGCTGAGTTACATTCACAGGGTAGGGTCAGGCAGCTGTTTCCTGGGATATTTACATTGACGCAGTGGGGTCATACTGCTTTTACCAATGTGAATTGCATTGACAGGTTGGCATCACTCTGCTCTTTCATGATCGAGCATCATTGACGCCCTACACTTCCCTGGCTGAGTTACATTGTCAGAGTGAGGTCAGTCTGCTCTTCTCTGGGTGAGTTGCATTGAGTGTGCTGGGTCAGTCCCCTCTTTTCTACGCGAGTTACTTTGACAGCGAGGTGTCAGTCTGCTGTTCCCTGGCGAGATACTTTGACAGCGTGGTGTCAGTCTGCTTTTTCCAGCGGACGTTACATTGACAGCGTGGGCACAATCTGTTCTTTCCTGGGTGGGTTATAGTGACCGAGTGGGGTCATGCTGCACTTCACTGTGTGAGTTACATTGACAGAGTTGTGTCAGTCTGCTCTTTCCCAGATGAGTTACATTGAGAGATTTGGGTCGGTCCGTTCTTCCCTGGTGAGTTATCCTGACAAATTCGAGTCAGTTTGCTCTTTCCTGGGTGAGTAACGTTGACAAAGTGAAATCAACCTGCTCTTCCCTGTTTAAGTTAAATTTTGAGATTATAGTCAGTGTGCGCTTCCCTGGGCGGGTTTTCATCGACAGAGTGGAGTCATTACGCTCTTCCCTGGGCGAGTTACAGTGACAAAATGGGGGTCAGACTGTTCTGCCCTTGCTGAGTTACATAAACAGAGTGTGGACGGTCTGCTCTTCCATGGGTGAGTTACGTTTGAAAACTGAGGTCTGTCTGCTCTTTCCTTTGTCAGTTACTTTGGGAGAGTGGAGTCATTCTGCTCTTTCCAGGTGGGTTTAATCGACATTGTGAGGTCAATTTTCTCTTACCTTGGCAAATTAATTTGACAGAGTTGAGTCAGTCTGCTCTTCTCTGTAGAAGTGTTATTGACGCACTCTGGGGTCAGTCTGCTCATCCTTGTGAGAGCTACATTGACAAATGGGAGTCAACCGGCACTCCTCTGAGTGAGTTACATTGACTGCGCGGTGTCAGTCTGCTCTTTCCTGTGCGAATTAAATTGACAGAGTGGTGTCAGTCTGTTCTTTCCTGAGTGAGTGATATTGACAGAGTGTGTCAGACTGCATTTCCCTGCGTGAGTTATATAAACAGATTGGGGTCAGTCTGCTCTTCCCTGTGTGAGTTGCATTGGAAAAGTGGTATAATTCAGCTCTTGCCCGGTTGAGTTGCGCAGACAGAATGCAGTCCATCTTCTCTTCCCTGCATAAGTTAAATTGAAAGAGTCGGATCAGTCTTCTTTTCCCTGGGTGAGAAGCATTGACAGACTGGTTTCAGTGTCATCTTACCTTAGTGAGTTACAAGGACAGAGTGGCGTCTGTCTGCTCTTGACTGGGTGAGTGACATTGACAGAGTGGGGTCAGTCTGCTCTTCCCTGTGTGAGCTACTGTCAGAGAAAGTAGCCGATATTGGATTCAAAAGGGAGTCAAAAATTGACGGCAGAGAGGAAAATGGAATTAAGGCCTGATGGACCAAAAAAGAACCTCTGCGTAACTGCTAATGATTCATCGTGGAATGCGAAAAAACATCTGCAAACCAGTTCGAAACTTCAGTTGCATAGCCAAGGTAAAGCAAAGTAAAACAGCTTTTAGCAAACTGTTTCAGGACTTAAGCGTTTAGCATTGAAACATAATGACTAGGAGTAGGAATATACCATCAGAACGTTGAACCTACCAAAGGAGAGATTTCACAGGCCATATCATGTGAAATTGAAAAGCTGTTAATTGCAAGCGATATCGCTGGAAGAGAAAAGACTAGTCTGATCCAGAACTGACAGTCTGTACAGGTCGATCCGGAGTTCTCTTACCCGAGCTGAGAATCAAGCCAAGTTTTATAGTCATCCTGTACAATGATGTTAATTAACTATTGGGCGCATTCAGTGCATTTGCTAATTCAGTCGTCCAGTTTCGACGGTGATAATCGTAAAGCAGTTATCAGAAGGATATACTGATTGTAGATACAATGTGGAATACTGACAGCATCAGCCAGTTCTTAAAGGGATCAGGAGATTCCAGCACTCTTCAACGGGAGGTGAGAATGTCCCTTTTAAAGCTGCAAGGTGTTTCCATTGTTTATCTCCTGTGAGTGAGGTATTCTGGTGCCTCACCATCTGTCCTTTCCTTTCCGTGTCCTTGGTATCTCTGGGTTACCAGGCTGCCCTTAGGGCTTGGGGGCAGCTATGCTGATCGGGTTCTGGAAGCTTAATGTTAGGATGTCTTGGGAAGTGCATTCCCTGGTCTCTGAGTGACTATGGTCATATCTGTTTTCTCTTGACAGCATGTTTGGTCACTGCTATGGCATTCTGGGTGTTTCTGTGTGGTTTGCACAGGCTTTATTTCCTGCGTTCTCTGTGGCCATGCTTTGGGTAGGCAGGGCGAATTTCGGGTGTGAAGAGGCTCGGCAACCGATAGATAGCCCTCGGTGTCTGAGTCCGACTTAGCAGAGGTAATTTCAGGAATAGGGATGTTCCCCAGTGTACCTGTACTAGCTGAGTGGTGGGGGGTGGGGGGGCAGAGGGCAGGAGTACGTCACAGAGGGTTGAATAGCGGTTACATATTGCTGTGGAACGGCGTGCTGCAGTTCCCAGGAGCAGAGAGTCCGTGCACTTGCTCCAGCCAGCACCCTTTCCACAGGGCAGTGTGTTCTTTAAACAGATGGATTCCGTTGGTGGCCCTTGTTTAGGGGTGCCAGCAATGGTTAGGTTTAGAGATTCATGTGAAAGGTTGCAGGCTGAGTAAAGCCACACTTTAAATTTGTCAGGGAGTACCCTGAAGATCTCCAACCGGCTAGGTTGTTGTCCCTGCAGTTCGTCATTGCTGGTGGTATTTAAAGTAGGGTGACCTCAAGGGACTTGTCTGGTTCCAGCCACTACTCCCCCATGACAGAGACTGAAAGAGTTAGAAACTAAGGGAATGCTCTCCTGAAAGTGGAAAGGTCCCCAAGTGCAGACCCAGCAGCGAGTCTGATTAAATCGGTGAGCATATCCACGGGCCATCCTCAGGAAAGTGTTGGCTCAAAAGTCACGGTGGTTTATGAAATGTCTCACCCCTTGTTCCTATTTACTGGCAAGCCATAGTGGCATGGTCAGACGGGTCAGGCTGAATCCGATTATGGTGATGGCTGCGGTAAGCAGCTGGACCTTTCTTCAGTGTTCCGACTGGTGCCTTCTATTGTCTGGTCCCTGTTCATTGGAGGTAGAGCTCGCCTGCAGCGGGTGGCATGTGTTCCATTCGGCCGCCCTTCCACTTTTACACTTTCCCTGGTGGTCAGCAGGATTATTTCGTGTCCTTTCCAGCGAGGGCATTAAGAATTGCTTTCCCGTGATTTTATCATGACATTGACCCCGGGACCAAACGATTGAATTGGCACTTACTGTCATAGAGTCATAGAGATGTACAGCATGGAAACAGACCCTTCGCTCCAACCTGTCCACGCCGACCAGATATCCCAACCCAATTTAATCCTACCTGCCAGCATCCAGCCAATATCCCTTCAAACACTTCCTATTCATATACCCATCTAAATGCCTCATAAATGTTGTAATTGTACCAGCCTCCACCACATCCTCTGGCAGTTCATTCCATACACGTACCACCCTCCGCATGAAAAAGTTGCCCCTTAGGTCCCTTTTGTATCTTTCCCCTCTCAACCGAAACCTCTGCCCTCTAGTTCTGGACTCCCGATCCCAGAGAAAATACTTTGCCTATTTATCCTATCCATGCCCCTCATAATTTTGTAAACCTCTATAAGGTCACCCCTCAAACTCCGAGGGTCCAGGGAAAATAGCCCCAGCCTGTTCAGCCTCTCCTTCTACCTCAAATCCTCCAACCCTGGCAACATCCTTGTAATTCTTTTCTGAATCCTTTCAGGTTTCACAACATCTTTCCTATAGGAAACAGAACAGAATTGCACACAATTTTCCAACAGTAGTCTAACCTATGTCCTGTATAGCCACAACATGACCTCCCAACTCCTGTACGCAATGCTCTGACCAATAAAAAAAGCATACTAAACGCTTTCTTTACTATCCTATCTACCTGCGACTCCACTTTCACGGAGCTATGAAACTGCAATAGGGTTATGGGCGCGACTCTGACCTCGTCGAGTTTTACATTAATGCTCCTGCTAAAGGGAAGGTCCTACGTAATTCAGCAGAGCGTTTTGTATCAGGAGTAGGATTGTGTCCATGGCGAGCTTTGTGGGATTGGTCACGGTGGGTATAGGTGACCCATGCGCATCTCAAAACGGGTGTGCCCAATCATGCCTGGTCACATGTAGTGTAAAGGGCTAGCAGCAAGGCGTCTGGCCAGGGCAGTCCTGTGTCTTGGGTGATATTGGTCCTTTTAATGGAGCCAGTCATCTGTCCGACCATGCCTGATAACTGCAGTTGGTTGCAGATATGGTGCTGTCAAGGTATCCCTTGTACCTCGCTAATACCAGTCGTGAGAGGAGCAGTGCAGTGATTCTCTCTGTCCATCTCTAGTTTACTGCGGACCTCGAATCTGAGAATTGCATTACCTCGGAGGCATTTTCCCACTGTCTAGGCGTCATCCTTTCTTGTGGGGGACATCTCCATCTATTTAGAGAACATGTGGATGATGACAAGGATGTGTTTGTAGCCCTGCTTTTGACGGATGTAAGCAAAGTTAATTTGCAAGTGTCTGAAAGGCCACTCACGAACTGCTAAGTGGTCACGCAAGGCAAGGGGCCTTCCTGCATTGTTTTGCAGGCAAACAAGGCTCTGTTACAGTCGTGCTTGGGCAGCGGCATTGAATTCCAGTGCTTAACACGATTGTGTAACAGCGTGTGCCATGCACCTCTTGCACGTGTGGCCGACACTGTGGGCTTTAAGGGCCTATGTGTGTAGGTTGGCTCTTGGGCAAATGTTGTGGCCATCGGAGTGTACATGCAGTTGTAGGGAAGATGACTGTGTGGCCCCAATGCGTGTCCAATGCGGGTCCAACTGTCCTTTTCTTGCAGTGGAGCAGCCTGTTGTGCAGCTTGCACTGCCTCCATGGCGTCAGGGAATTTTGCATTTTCTACATTTAAACCCTGTGTCCATATTTTGGGAGACAGCAGAGCAATGCTACATTGGCCTGAATGTTTCATTCCGTGGAGGTGGAGGCCAGCAACAAATCGCCCATCAAGGGCGATGCTGTGGCAAAGGCAGGTGTCGGGTGGAGAGGGTGCGGGGTACTGCAGCAGCATCGACTGTGGGGCATTCCGTGTAACCCTGGGATGCATAGTCCATGTGTACTGGCAGCCGCCGTACATAATTGCAAAGAGGTACTGGTTCTCGGGGGACAATTTAATAGAGAAAAAGGCTGAGCAGAGGTCGATCACAGAAGAAGACGTGACAGAAATAGGGATGTGAGTGAGATGGCGTTCGTCTTTGGGACCACTGAGGAGCAGAGAACCACAATTGTATTGACAGTCCTCAGATACTGGACAAAATGCAACCTTCCTGGTCTCTCAGATTTTGGAATGGGCATGATGTGTATTACATGGAGTGGTAGCTGGAATTAGGACACCCTTTTGTTCGAGGGAGTCAATAACTTGCCTGACCTCGTCTACTGTTGTTGGTGACAGTGTATATTGCCGTATAGAAGGCAAGATGGCTCCCTGTTTGAGTATGACAGCGCGTGGTGGGGCGGACATCACTTGGCCTGCATGATTGGGGTGCAGTGACCACAGTAATGCAGGACGGTCAGCACGCAAAAGGGTCTTTTTGTATGAAGGAGGCAGTGCTTGGGGTTTGCGTGGTAGAAGTGGCCTGGAGTGTTGTTGTAGTGCAGTGCAAACACAACTCATCCTGTCCAAATTGTTCAATATTTACAAAGGGGACGTGGGTCTGACTGAGGAGCGCGAATTGGAGGGGTCGCTTTCTTAACCACATCACATCAAGGCCTAAATCGTTGGGGAGTCACGGGCTCTTGACAATGAAGGAAAGGTGTGGAACTGCTATCAGGCTGTTGTAGAAGTGTGTAGCCTGTTCCTTGCTGAGTTGCAAATCTGCTGCCAGCCCCTGTGATCCCACAAAGTACAGGCAAGTGAGTGTTTGGGGGCAGATGACGGCGACATGAGGTTCTGCGAACGCAGCATATGGTGATCCTAGTTCGTGCTGACCGGAAGCTGTGCACTGACAATGCGACCTGTCAGTTTCACCCAGCCGGGGAGAGACAAAGCTGGGGATGTATGGGCCGTTGGCAACAGGGAAGGGAGGATTGTCGAGAAGACCGCGGGTTACGTCTATTGCAGTATGCCCAGGCAAAGCAGCAGCTTGCCTGGTCGGAGGAGTCAGAGCTACGAGAAATCCCTGTCCACAGCGTGAAATAGTGGACGCCCAGGGTCTCCAGTATAGGAAACTCAGGGGAACAGTGGATGCTGGCATTCAATTTACACAAGGCCTACCCAGTCTCGAAGGCAGTTGGGCAAGAGGTTAAATAATGGCAGCATCAGTGACAGTGGCATGTCCAATGCTGAAGATAACGGGTTGGGAGAGTGGCTCTCTCATGGATACTTCAGTAACCCCTACATTGCAGACGGTTTTGGAACTCAGGGAAAGTAACGAGGCTGGAGGCACGGACGAGTTTGTGGCCCCAGAATCAACCACAAAAGAAATGAGCCGCACCCACCACCATCATCGAAATTTTGGACGGGGCATTGGAGAGGCATATAGAGACAGCCTGTGAAACCTCACTCCAGAGTCTGTTCTCATTAGTTTCTGGACTACAGAGAAAGGGTTCAACCATAGTGTAGACAGTCTGTTGAAGCTCCCTCTGTGGTGTGGTGAGCCCTTGCCCTGCCTATGGAGAGTGCGGGTGGGTGGAGGGGCCTGGGCGACATTGCCTGTGTCTGGACCAGCACTGTCTCACCCAGTATCCCAATTCCCCACTGTTCCAGCTCTGTCTTTTTTGAAATGCCCTAGTTTGCTGCACAGTTGGTGTCCCTATGGTGATCTGGCTGCGTGATCAGTGGGAATTCCCCCGTCTGTCTTGACGTGGAGAACAGCCCATTACCGTCCAAGTTACGAGGTGCAGTTAAAGTGTCCACCCAGCTTGTCGTTTACTAAATGAGATTGCACAAAGTGAAAACCTGAGCATATGTAGGGTCTGCATGGCTGACTTTTCATTGTCTGCTCATGGAGTATCAGCCGAGGAGTCCCAGACGTCCCTAAAGCGGGCAGTGACATCGGGCAATGGCGCGTATGCTCTCTGCAGTCACCAGATAACAGCACAAAATCGGCGTGCTGACATGCAATCGCCATAATTACATCGTTCACGGTACTGTTCAGCAATGTTTCCCAGTCTGAAGGGTTGCCCCTCAGTTGGTTGGGGAAATGAATAACAGGGCGAATGATCACCCTCTGGTTCCCATGCGTAAGTTGCAATAGGGTCTGCACATCTTGGGGCCGACAGTTTTGCTTCGACAAAATTTGGGGTAGCAAATTGTAGAATGGGGGCAGTCACTTCAACGGATCTGGGGCAACTTGGTAATGGCCCAGACCTCTGCATAGGTCCAAGTCCCATCTCGAGAGTGGACCCGTTCATGATGTGAAGAATCTGGCAGTTGGTGTCCTGTATATTAGGGCAGCACTCGCGGGACGTGAGCATCTGGATTTACCACTTATGATGGGAAGTGGTGGTAATTTAGACTGCCCGGTGGCCATTGTGACCTCGCTGTGGTCTGTGCAGTAAAAAATGCAGCCACTTCATTCAGCACCGTGTCTGGCTCTACAGCCAGTGTGGCAAGTTTCCGGTTCTGTGGGGATTAGGCTGGCGTGGCCGTGTCTGAAGTTATTGGGGTATCCCTTGTTGATTGTTATTGCAGCAGTCTTTTGCCTTCGTGGCCTGATGCAGCTGGGCAACCTGTCGAAATTTTGCAAGACACTGCAGCATGTAAACAGTGTCAAAGAAGGATTAACTGTGCCCTCCCATAATGACAGTGGTCTAGTAATCAATCTTATTCAATTTAAAGGAACCCACCCCGATTTGGTCAATTTTATTGGAGCCAGTTGTAAAGGTCTCCTGTAAAGAGGATAAAATAACAGCTGTCCCCTATGTATTTTAGCACGTTGTCTGCCGGTGAACCAGACGTAACAAGAGCATCTCCGACATTTATTTCGAAGTTCACATATTTACACACCTTTTCAAAGTCGTGTTGTTCACCTTCGGCCCTGGGTCGTTCTCACCACGTGGCTGGGGTTGCCCATCTCCCACAGCTAGCTCTTCCCAGCAGAGTGTGTATTTCCCTGCCCCCATGGCGTACTGAACTTACTGGGTTCAGTGCTCAGTACTGCATTTCGGCTTTCGAGGAAAGTCAGAGGGTGCACACACAGGCAGTGAGAGATTGACAGATCAAGCAATAAAGGATAATTGAGCATGTAATCGCTGACCACACTGTAAACAAACACTTATCTGATGGATTTACACACTTAGACGAGACACTGGAAACTGACAAGACAATTACGCAGCAACCAAAAAAAAACAAACGGATACATCCAAAACAAACTCTCAAAAACCACAAGACAGAAAACATGGAACTGCTGGGGGCTCTGTCAATTTCCTTCGAGCTAAGGATCTCTTAGTATTGAAGCAAAAAATTTCATCAGCGGTCTCTCATTCTGTCCGGCTTTCCCCTGGCAGGATCAGGATAACAACAGAAGCCCTGGTTCAAGTCGATCAGGCATCTGCCGAATTATGTAAAAGTTTAGTTGACCAATTTCAGAGCTTACTCGTCGACGTTATCAGGTAGAGTCCATGGTTTCTCAATGCTGAATTGCCGCAGTAGGTAGATTACAGTTATGCCTACCCTCCTCAGTCGTCCAGACTTTTGCTGCAGGTCTGATCCACTGGGCCAGGGCTAGCCACCACGTCCGATTCTGTCTAAATTTAGATCGAAGTTTCCTACACAAACCGAGCAGACAATGTTTCACTCTCTGTGATGAAACGTTTGCGTGATATTAGGTTGAATCGGTTGCGTGATATTAGGGAGATTATGGCTTGTCCAAACTATACCAAACTGTCGAAGAAATTAGCCCAATAAGACAGAGATCGCAAAACAAAGATCGAAGTGAATTTAACAAATAGTTTATGAGTACGGCGATATCGCAGAAGAGAAATTGACCAAGCTGAAACAGAACAGACCATCTTCTCAGATCGGCGAATCTCTCCGAGATGAGAATCAAGCCAGCTTTTATAGGAATATCGTACAATGATGATAGTTAAACATGATGAAAATACCATGTTCTTGATAGTCAAGTAATAAGGTTACGATGGTGATAATAGCAAACCAGTCATCAGAAGAATGTCCTGGATGTAGATACAATCAAGCGTACAGCAGCATCAATTAGTTTTAGAATGGGATCACGAGATTCCAGCTCTCTTCGTGGGTATGTGAGAACGTGTCTTTTCTTGTTTTCTTGTTACTAAGGTGTTTCCACTGCTGCTCTCCAGTGATGAGCAAGGTGTTCTGGTGCCTGTCCGGCTGACCTGAGCTTCGTGCGGCTTTGTTATCACTGGGATACGAGACTTCCCTTAGGGCTTCCAGACAGCTGTGTTTTTTGGGTCCAGTAAGATTATTGTTAGTGTGTCTTGTGAAGTGTATTCCCTGATCTGCCAACGACTTGTCAGATTGTTTGGACAATGCTGAGGCGTTCTGGGTGTTCTTTGTATGGCTTAGACAAGGCTTGAGCCATGCTGTGTGTAGGCAGGTTTGCAGATCTGTTCCCACACTGTGGAAAATAAACTTTAAGATCTGCAAAGGTGTTAAATTCAAAGGTCTTAAATCAACATCAACCAGTTCACATGCGGACAAGCCATTTAGTTGTTCCATGAATAGGAAGATATTCACTTGACGATTCAACCTAATATCACAGAGATGAAGCTTTGTCTGCTCTGTTTGGGAAGGGACAAACTTCACGGTCCCGACTAATGCCACCCTTTCGAGTTGACACTGGAGAGACACCATTCGTCTGCTCTGTGTATGAGAAGGAATTCATTCAATCAGATAAGCTTCAGATACGCAACAGTGGCCACACTCTTGTTGTGGTTCTGTTCGCCGATCTGGGAATTTGTCTTGCAAACGTTTCTTCCCCTGTCTAGGTGACATCCTCAGTGCTTGGGAGCCTCCTGTGAAGCGCTTCTGTGCTGTTTCCTCCGGCATTTTTAGTGGCCTGTCTCTGCCGCTTCCGGTTGTCAGTTCGAGCTGTCCACTGTAGTGGCCGGTATATTGGGTCCAGGTCGATGTGTTTGTTGATAGAGTCTGTGGATGAGTGCCATGCCTCTAGGAATTCCTTGGCTGTTTTCTGTTTGGCTTGCCCTCTAATGGTAGTGTTGTCCCAGTCGAATTGTAGAGTGCACTGAATGTGGTAAGGGATTCACTTGGTCATCTCTATTAAGTGAGCACTAGCATATTCATAACAGTGAGAAACGTTTACCTGCTCCTTGTGTGGGAAGGGATTCACTCGGTTCTCCAATCTCAGCAGATGTGGGCTTGTTCCCACAAATGTTGGAAGATTGTAATGCTCTGACTTTGAAAGAGCTTTAGGAGGAGCAATGATTTGAGGAAACACCAAAAAACTCAATAGAATTAGATTCCCTACAGTGCAGAAGCAGACTCTTCGGTGGAACAAGTCCACACCAACGCTCCAAAGAGCACTCAGACCCATTACCCTACCTTACATTTACAGTGACTAATAACTTACGCTGTGGGTAATTTCCCATGGCCAATTCAACTAACCTGCGCACCGTTTTGGCCTGTGGGAGGAAATTTGGCGACCTGGACGAAACTCACGCAGAAACGTGGAAAATGTGCAAATGCCAAACAAACAGGCTTCCGAGGCTGGAATCACGCAAGCTCTGAAGCAACTGTGTGAAACACTGAGCTGCATTGTGCGGAGAGGCAGTTCACTTGCACTGTGGGTAGCAACCAATTCAGTGACTCGTTCGCACGTCTGATGCCCCTGTTAGATGGCGTCGGTTTAGTTGGCTGGTTTGTTGTCTTACAACGCAGTGTAATACTAGCAGCGTGGTTTCAATTCCCATCACTGCTTTGAGGTTAACTGAGAGGTTCTCTTTCACTAGCTCTTCCATAACGTGAGTGCTGGTGGTGTGCTGGTTAAATCACCACCAGCCCGTTCTTTCTGTAATGAAGGGAGCAATCCCCCGGGTCTGGTAAGACGATGATAGCACAAATATTTCAGTGAGGTCACATGTGATTGTGTTCTGCTGTCATTGCATCCAGAACGAACTGTATTCATTCTGTGAGCAGGGATTTACTTCAATGGATGTGTTTAATGTCTTTAATTGATCTGGCGTTTAATTGTTCAGGTATCAATCATATCAAATATACAGATTTTCCCCCTCAATTCTCTCTACTTAGAGGAGGCTGGTCGATATCCATTCACTGCCCAGGTTTTGGTTCTTTTCGTCGTTATTAAGGCGACAGTTGTATTTAAAATATTTTAACGCATTCGACATTTCTACATGTTCTTCACATGCAAATAAAGTCCTTGTGAAGTGTAGCTGCTCCTTTGTAGGGGATACAGCAGCTAAAGTGCCCTGATACACAGTGAGAACCCAGTCCCACAGTGAGAGGAAAGATTATTTTCTCATCAGCGTGAACATGTTGATGGGACCCCATTTTTTGGGAACGTATAGAGCATTGCCCACACTGTGTCATTTCAACAAGTTACTGTTACTGTGAACCCGTTGGTGTATCAGGAGGATGGATGACTTAAGTGCATCATTTCCCCAATTCAGAACATATGAAAGGCCTCTCGCCAATGTCAATTCGCTGGTGTTTCAGCAAGTTTGAGAAGTGTTAGAATCCTTTCCCACATTCAGAGCAGGTGAATGGTCTCTCTCCAGTGAACTCGCTTGTTTTTCAGCAAGTTGCTGGAATCAATTAATTTCTTCAAAACACAGTAGACGAATGGTCTCATCTCCGTGTGAAGTCGCTCGTGTCTCAGCGGACTGAATGAAACCTTTCTCACTCTTAGAACAGGTGAACGGCCTCTCTCCAGAAAGTTTTTAGATGCAAAGTCAGATCAAATGACGGCGTGAATCCACTCCCTCTGTGTGAACACTTGAATGGTTTCTCATTAGTCTGAACACATTGATGGTACAACAGTTCGTTAGATCTTTTAAAGCATTGTCCAGACTCTGCACAATTAAACGGTTTCTCCTTCTGTGAACCCACTGTGTATCAGCAAGTTTATAAAATGAGTAAATCCCTTTCCACACTCAGAACAGTTGAAAGGCGTTTTCCCAGTGTGGTTGCTCTGATGAATTTTCAGGGCGGAGGAGTAATTTAATCGTTTCCATAGTCACCCCATTTCCACAATTTCTCTCCAGCGTACCTCCAATTGTGTCTGGATAGTACATTTTACTCCACTCTGAATGTAGCTTTCTCCTTTCATTTTCAAAGGCTGGGGAGGTACAGGCAATATTGAACGTAGCAACACCATCAAATTCTGTTGTAATGCTCCGTCACAATTTCCCAGCTGCAAATACTCATCTTTAATACCCCTCAAAGGAAAACAGAAATATCTCATTAAGAGAGAACTTCTCAAAACACCAAAGCACATCATTCTCATTCTTCGGTGGATGTGGTATTCCAGAATACGTCAGCATTTATTGTTACTTCCTAATTTGACTGGAGAAGATGATGATTAGCTGCCTTCTTGAACCACCGTTTCCATGTGCTGTCGGTACACCCAAATCATAGGGAGTGAAATCCACAATTTTGACAGTGACACTGGCGGGGCAGCAATATATTTCCAGATCAGCATGGTTAGTGGAATATAGGACTTTACTCTCTATCTACTACGCTTTTCCTTTTAAATGGAAGTAGTTGTGAGTTTGGAAGCTACTGTTTAAATAGCCTTGGTGAATATCTGCAATGCATCTTGTATATTACACACTGTTTCTCTGAGTGTTTGGTAGCGGAGGGAGTGTATGTTTGTCGATATTCTGTCAGTCATGTGCTGTTGATCAATTCAGCCGCTCTGTTCTGGATGGTGTTGAGCTTGTCCGTATCTGCAGTCTGGAGCCTTCAAGAATGTGAAAATTTAAATAATTTGGCGACTCATATGTTGCCTAATCTGCTGTGCTTATCTTGTGCATTGATTCTTTCAGACGACAAGCATCCAGGCTAGTAGGAAATAACCCATCATGTCTCTTATTTCTGTATTGTAAAGGGGTAAACATTTAGTCGGGAAATAACACAAAGAAAGAGAAGGACAGTTGGACAAAGAGTGAATAACGATCTGTCTAGGAGTGTGAATAGCTGTTAATGGAGATTGCGGATGACTAATCATAGTGACTTGTAATCGCAGGCTATGTGATAGACAGGCTTTAGGGAGTCAAAAAGATGCACGACGATGACCTGCTGTTGTGGCCAAAATGTTATATGGCTAGTGAAGTCCGTTGCTCAATGGTACTGGGACTTTTACAGCACTGAAAAGGGATTTTCGGTCCATCTTGCCAATGTCTGTCATTAAGCAACTATCCGCTGTCATCATATTTTCCACAACTTGGTCCGGAGCCTTATGCCTTCTGGTTCTCCAAGTGATCAACGAAATATGTGATTAATTCCACTACCTCCAGCGAAATGCACTTACCAAACATATATTCCACTCCCCGCCTTGGTCCGTCTTCCCCAGGGACTGTTCCCTCTGGGACACCGTGGTGCTCTCTCCCTCCACTCCCGACACCTCCCCCCACAGCCCCATGGAATCTTTCTCTACCATCGCTGAAGATGGTTTCACATACATTCATTGGACATGAAAACTATGAGTAAGGTTAGGCCGTTCGCCCTTCGTGCCTCCTCTGCCATTCAATATGTTCATGTCTGATCTTTCCATAGACATGCAGCCACTTACCATCACTCTCAAGATATTTATTAATTCATTTATTGTTCTAACCAAAATCAACCCAATCTTTAAAAATAATGACTGAAGAAGCATCAATTATTTCCCCAGGCAAGCAGTTCCACAGATTAACAACCCTCTGGTTAAAAAAGTCTGTCTCAATTCAGTGCTAAATCACCTCCCTCTAATCTTGTTGCAGTGCCCGCTTGACCTAGTTCCACCCACCATTAGAAGTACCCTCTCATACATTCTCTTCGTAACTTATATATTTCTTTTAGATCCGCCCTCAATCTTCAGTATTTTGAATATAATACCAATCTACTCAGTTTCCTGTCATCAGCCAACCCCTTCAACTCCGGAATCAACTCGTGAAAATCCTCTGCTCTGCCTCCATTCCAGTATGTCCTTTGTCAAATAAGGATATTTTAATGGCACACAATTCCGAAGGGTTAGTCTTATCAGCACCTTGTACAGCTGCAATATAACCTATCTGCTTTTAATCTCATCCCCTTCAGCAATGAAATACTGAATTCTATTTCATTGTAGACCAACCTTCTATGATTCAAATACAACGATATCCAAGTCCGTCTGCATAACATCTTGCTGAAAATCTTTTCTATTCATCTAGTAATCTTTTTAAAATTATTATTTCTTCCAAAATGTGTGATTTCAAATTTATTAACATTGCCTTCCATCTGCCAGACTATTGCCGACTCATTCAATATTTCTGAGTTCCACTGTAAAGTTTTACAGTCCTATACACACTTTGCTCTGCTCCTCATTTACGTGTCAACTGCAAACCTTGGTATGCTGCACATGGTTCCCAACTCCAAGTCACCTGTATAAAATGTCCGTAATTGCAGTCCCAACACAAATCCCTGAGGCACGCCATTGAGTGTCAACACAATAGCAATCATTTATTCCCAGTCCCTGCTTCCTGTTGGTCAATCAATCCTCAATCTATGCTCGCATTTCAGCCTCACAGCATGCATCCGGTTGCTGCCAGCCCCTGTGCAGCACCTTGTCGGGGGCCTTTTGGAGATCTAGTTACACCACATGCACTGGCTCCCGTTGTGCACCATGATCATGATATCACCTTAGAATTCCAAACGGTATTGTAGGCATGACCTGCCCTTCATGAACCATTCTGCACCTGTCCAAATTCCTTGACAATAGACCAAAGCAAATTCCACATGACAGACGTTAAGTGAACTGATCTATAATTTCACATCTTTTGTCTGCCTCACTTTTTAAGTAGTGGCGTTACATTTGATGTTTTCCAGTCTGCTGGGACTGTCCAAGAGACCAACGAAGTTTGGAAAATTACCGCCAGTGCACTTCATTTTCATCCACCATTTTTTTTAAACCCTGCGATTCATTCCATTAGGTCCAGGAGACTTATCTATCCTTAGATCAATTAGCTCAAAGAATCCAACACTCGCTCTTCTGTAATAGTGATTGTTTCCAGGTCGTCACTTACCTTTGTCTATTTGTCAATTATTGACATGTTGTTTATGTCCTTCACTGTGAAGACCAATGCAAACGCCTGTTCAATGTCTCAGCTATTTCCTCATAGCCCATAAGTAAACGCGACTTCTTTTTCTCAAAAGGACCAACGTTTACTTTCGCCACTTTTTCATTTTATTTTTTAATAGAAACTTCTGCAATCGATCTTTATATTCTGCTAGTTTTTATCTCATGTTCTTTCTCGCACTTTCCTGCATTAAATTCCATTTGTCACTTCTCCGCCCAGCTCTGCAGCTTATCTGCAACCCTATGTAATCTACAACATTCTTCTTCACTATCCACAACTTTACTAACCTCGCCTTCTCCGCCCCCATCCAACGTCGGTTATAAAACCACAAATGACAAACAGCAGTGAACCCAAAATAGGTGCACCACCGGTAACTGAATCCCAGTTGAACTTTCCCATCGAGTACCATCCTCTGTCTTCTGTCAGCTAGCAAATTTCTGATCCAAAACACGAAATCGCCCTCAAGTCCATGCCTCAGTATTTCGTACAGTAGTCTAACATGGCGAAATTTATCAAACGGCTTTATGAAATCCATATGCACCACATGAGCGGCTTTACCATCTTCCATCTGTTTAGTCGCCGACTCGAAGAACGCAATAATGTTCGTGAGGGACCACGAACAAAACCGTGTTGATTTTCCATAATCAACTTCTAACTATGGAACTCATTATAATTCTTATCTCTCGTAACTTTTTCCAGTATTTTATCCACAACCGATGTAAGAGTCAATGGTGTCTCTACTCACCTTCTTGAATGAGGGAACAACATTTGTTATCCTGTCATGTTCTGGTACTCTTCCTGTCGACCAAGACGACGCAAAGATCAAAGCTAAAGGCTCGGTTGCCAATCTCCTTCCTGCCTTCCCAGAGAATTGTGGGATAAATCCCATCCAGCCTCGGGGATTTATTTATTTACACATTTTCCAGAATTTTAAAACCTCGTCCTTGTGAACTTCAATCCCATCTCCTCTGGTAAACTGTTTCTCAGTATTCCCATTGACAGCATGAATCTGAGGAGAAGGTGGGTCAACGTTTCGAGCATTCCTGAAGAAGATCGTTTGCTCAAAAAAACAACTTTCCTTAACCACGGACCCGACCTGACCGGCTGTGCTTTTCGAGAAACACAATTTTTGACGAGACCCCACATCAGCTCATCTGCCTCAGAAAAAGAAGTGATGAACCTGTCACCACTCAGTTTGATGCTTATGTCATATGCTTTACAGCCTGCAACATCCTTGTCCCCATAAATCTCGGATCACCCAGATCACTAAAAAAAACAACAAATAATTGCGGATTCTGAATGGCTGAAAGAAAAGCAATAATTTCTGTAGAAGCCCAGCATTCTCTCAGTTCAACTGAAGGGTAGAATATTAAACTTGGTGAAGGATAGGAGAAAGCTGCAGTTCATTAACTGCGACATTCTGTTTCTCAAAAGAAAAGTGAAAGTCATGAAGTGCAATGTTTCGATCAGTGAATTCATGCTCATCTTGTAAAGTGCTGTTAGGAATGCGGGAATATATGCTGGCTTCGCCACTGCTGAACAGATGAAAAAAATCATTTTGCCTTCCTATTCAGTTTATGCTCCTGCAGAAATGTCAATGCGATTCATAGCCGAGCACAGCCAGAGTCCTCTCCATTTCAGAGTCCTGTAACATTACATTTAATTTGAAATGTCTTTATTGATCTTTCCAGACAAACATCGCATTCCCTATTTTGTACTGCATTGGACAATGTTTTACCAACTCACTTGCTCATCGGTACATCACTCAATTTTAAAAATCTTAATGTTCCATTAACGATGTACCTACCAAACGACATTCACGAAGAAAATGTTTATTTTGTTTAAACCGAAGACAGAACTAAACTTATGCATGTTGGAAATCAAACGTCATTCTATCACTCTCTATACTTTGTTTAGTGTGTGTCAGTGCCTGTCACCTGAAATCTGTGCGCTCCAGTTATGAACTCCAACATATTGGGAAACGATTTCGGCATATTCATGTCCCCCATGATTTTATAATCGGTGAGAACGTTACACGCTGGTCGGAACAGTCCAGCGAAAAAGTCCCTGCCTACCAAGTCTCTGCTTATGACTCAAGCCCTCTGGCCCCAACATCATCCTTGCAAATCTTTTGTGCAGTTTCAATTCTCACAACATCCTTCCTGTAGAAGGTGATCATAATTGCAAGCAGTATTCTAAATGGGGTTTCGCAAATGCCCTATATAGCCATAACATGACATCCCGACTTGGAAAATCGATTTTCTGACGAATGAAGGAAAGCGTACCAAATGTTTTCTTCACCACCTTGTCCACCTGTGACACCACTTTATCTGCTCTTCTAATCTTTGCCTTGACTGATAAAATTGTGGTTGACTTCTTGATTATGATATTCTGCTGCCTTCACAGAAATTTGGACCGACATGCAAGGTCTCTCTATTTCTCTGGGTTTACTCATGTCCTGCAATTTATTGAGTACTCCGTTGAAGGGTTTCTTCCCATGTGCATCTCCTCATGTTTTTCATGGTTAGATTCAACACCCACGATCTGCCCATTTGACAAATCCACCTCTCAGCTCCTCGAACCTGGGACCTTCTTCTTCACTGTTAACCACTTTGTTAATCTTGCATCATCGGCAATTCTGCTTACTGTTTCCCCCATATTTATTACCCAGCATGTTACGCATGTTTCCCAACATGAAACTTCATCTGCAAAGTATTCCCCCACTCACTCAAACTATTTATACGCCCTTGCAGATCCCCACATCCTCATTACAACATGCTCTCCCATTATTGTTTATCGTCAGCAAAGTTGGACACATTTCACAATGCCACTTGCTCCACGCTATTAACAGAAAGATAAGCAATTGAAACCGTAAATACACCCAATCCTGACAGACCTCTCTGTTTTAAATATGTACACGTATTTGCTACCCTCACAATGCGACAACAGCCACCTCATCTGTTTCTTAATTGGGTAAACTCTTCTCCTATATTAGGACCTCCAGTCCTATACTATCCCGGACAGCAATCAGAGCAGAAAAGACGCTAAATATAAGGCACAAACTCACTGGTGTCTCCAGTGTCAGTTCTAAGTATTTGCAGCAGTTTCTTTTTAACTTCTGGTTGAACAAACTGCCCGGATTTGCACATTAGATTTGAATACGACACATCTGCTTCAAATTTTCTTCAGTGGCTGGGACACAGATAGTGCTGAAAGGCGCTTTAAACATACGATGACATCTTCATTTCACGATCCATTACATTATTACTCATCTCTCTGGTCATAAAAATGCATCTTCCCAAGCACTCTATCTCTCATTAACAAGTGTCGTTCAATGCAATTTCCTATCAGCCTCCTCCATTCTAATCAATGACAGGGGCACCCCGAATTTTGGAGTCATTGTGCAGACAGAACAAACCGAGTCGTGGACTCACGTTTTTTCTTGGAAGCCCCCAATTTAAATATTAAGCAACATCTCATGGTAAAAGTTGTGGCCGAGTGGGTAAGGCGATGAATTAGATATCCATTAGGTGTTCCTCGCACAGGTTTCAATCATTCAACTATGATTCCTTCACTGTTGATTTTAAGTGACTTTCCGGTGGATACGTAATCCCTCAAATTATAGGAAACCCTTCTCAATAACCCAACAGTTTGTCAGGTCTGCTGATTTGTTGACATGCAGGAAACTTGGGTTGTGAACAGGAAAGGGACCTGACTCAAAGCGTTCAGTCTGTTCCTCCAACCACAGATAATACCAGAACTGTGTGGTTTATTTAGATTTCGCAAAGTTATTCGACACAAATGCTGTTTTCCATTAAATGTCCTCAATCCCAGTCCTCTGGGGAGTTGAACTGGTTAGAGGGAAAGGTTCCTCCTGATAATCAACTCTCCCATTCCCACTGCTCCATCAAACATCGTTTTAAACTTCTCCAGGTTATCTCCCGTTAACCTTATTTGCTTCAAAGAGACCGTTCGCAAGAGACGGGCATTTCTCCACAAAAGACGAAATCCTCATCTCTTGACCTGGTGCAAAGCAGAGGATTGTGAAAAAAACATGCTGGGAAAATGTTGCGAAGTGGAATGTGGAAAAATGAATAAGAGGCAAACAGAAATTCCATTCTCCATTTTTGAGAATCTTTAGACATTCCTTGGGTAGCGGATTCAGAGGAGAATGAAGGGTGAACTGTCAGACTGAGCACAGACAGTCCCGACACCTTCCCATGCTTTAAGAGGCCTAAACATTGACTCTGATATTCTCTGTATAAGAACTAATCTGAAATATTGAATGGACTCCCGTGTTTGCACTTCAGAAATTCAAAACTCATCTCAGTTCCGGCACCATGAGAAAACATGGGAACAAAAAAGGCACTGAAATTTTCGAAGGAAGACGGTCCCAGTTGTAGGACAGCTGGTTCCCTGACACATGGAGGTTCCTTCAGAGGGTGGGTTCAGACTGTTGTTTAGTATCCACAATTAATATTCCAGACTTTAGAATGGAAAAGCAAAACTGATAGATTGCAATTGTTATTCTGCGAAGGCCATGCAAAATCTTGGATCCACAAAACGCCTGCTTAATGAGATGCTACAAGAAGCTTGTTCCCCAGTCTCTGTGGTACCATGGGTTAGCGCTTTCGGCAGTTAATCGAGAGGGTGGAGGGTTGCACCCACTCATGGATGGAATGGTCGCTGTACTTACTCCACTTGTTTCCTTTGCTGAGCAGTTTTGTACTTTTAATGTGATCAGGGATATGTTCCCCAAACGGGCACCTTACCCAGTGAGGAACCATAAAAGCGTTTCTGTATTGTTTTTGGGTCTAACAATGGGCTGTGGATGCCCTGAATCAGAAACAAAAGCAAAAACGCAGCCGGTTTGCACTACCTGTGGGAGAAAACAGAGGTCTAACAAACTTCTGAAGAAGTTCTGAATCGTTGACTCTGTTTCTCTTTCCGCAGATGCTGCCAGACATGTTTATTTCTCTGATTTATCTGCTTTTGATTTTAACTTAATATCCATTCCAACTATCGGGATCGATCACACAGACCATAGATTCCGCGACGTTTAACACTGTCGAAGCTGTACTGATTGAATTGAAACAAGTATAACAATGGTTCACTGTCCCTCAGCTCCACAGGGAGAGAGAACAGGGAAACCAATTCAGCAGTGTGCTTCTGCAGGTGCTGCCATGTGGGTAAGGTGATGGGCTTTAAATCCACTACGGTTTTCTCGTGTAGTTTCATATTTTGCTGAATGAGAGCCGCGAGTAAACTGGAAGAGAGTGTGTTCTTTGTTTTCTTGTTTGAGATTCGAAACAATGAATAGGGAAAAACGCACATAACCCAGATGAGGAATGTTGGGAATCTGGAAACCATCGTAGTTCCTGGTTGAACAAGCATAAACTTTCAGAAGAGGTGAGACCCATTTAATTGTACTCTTCCATTTCAGACTTCATTTGCACCTCTGCGCCCAGTGCTGCAAAACGAGATAAGAACAGTTCGGGGATTACGTGGAACTGGACCAGATCTGGTGGGCCAAAGCACATTTTCTGTGCTAGTGATCTCCATAACCATTTGTGGGGACCTCAGTTTGTGAAGTAACTGGAAATTGTTTGCAAAATGTCCGGTTGCGATGAAGGGTTAGATCTCCTCTCTACTGATCTGTCTGTCAGTCACAGCATCCATTGGGAAATTCCATATGTCATGACTGGTATGGTGCACATTCCTGGAATCAGGTCATAGGATAATCAGGAAGATAACACCGTGGTGTCATATTACACAGCAGTGTGCAAGCCCTTGTGTCTTACATTTCCTGGTTCTGCTTTCGAGATAAAAATTGCCTGCATTATCTGTCTCTGTTTGTATCAAGCAGCTCATTGAGCCCGGGGTTCGATGTGCAGAGGAATTTGGAAGTGTGGCAGGGACAAAAACAGGAAGAGGCGAGACTTGAAAGTGCTTCGAGTTTGTGGGTGTCGGTTGTTTTTAGTGGTAAAGGTGTGCTGAACGCTATCCTATCAGATCCCAGTAATCGCAGGGACAGTTTGGGTGGAATTAGGAAGTTTAAAGTTACACACGATAAGTACGTTGGACTATTTCAACTCAGTTTCCATTCCATACCCCAGCTCACCGCAACGATTCACATTTTCTGTGGAATTGGTGAGTGTTGCACGTGAAGATTCCATTTTCCAGAGAAAATTGCAGACTTGAAACATTTAATGTTGAGGTCTCAATCACTGTCCGGGATGTGCTGGTGTGTCTGCCTTTGTGAGTGAACATGAGAAGAAGTTCCTCAACGGGGTTACAACTCAGTATGACCATGTCAAATTTCAGTCCCATTGTTGTGACATTTAAGATCACAGCAAGAATGTCAATGACATTTGCCCTGGAAACTTCAAAACACGTCAGCTTATGGGCCAAATGCTACAAACTGGAACTAGAATATATGGACGTCTGATGACCTGCACTGCATGGTGGACGAATGATCCTTTTCTCCCACGCTTTTAAATATCGAGGCCAGAGAGTAACTGATCTGACGATAAAATCTTTTTAAAAATCTGACATAACCTTTTGTACTGTCCACCCTACTCACAATCCTGATGTCATCTGCTAACTCACTGACAATGATTTCTGTATCTTAATTTAAATCATTTGTATAAATGGAAAACGGAAGTGGTCTCTGCATTGATCCCTGTGGAGCACAGCAGGTAAAACTCCTCCAGTCTGAAAATTACCCTCCACCACCGTTCCCAGCCAACTACAATGTACTTAATTTTATATCTAATCAGTAAGGTCAGCTTGACTTCGATGTGATCTAACTTTAAAAATTAATTGACCATGTGGAACCTTTTAAAAGGATTTATTCAAGTCCAACTGAATAATGCCGACAACTTAGTCCCTATCAATATTATTGATTATGTCCTCAAAAAAAAAGCAACCATGTTTGTGAGACACAAATGACCTCGCACAAAACCATACTGATTATCCCTATTCATTACTCGTATCTCAAAATTCTTATAAGTCCTACTGTTCAGAAAGGCTTCCAACATCTTTGCCACGATCTTAGCCACCCGGTCAGGTCTATGGTTTTCAGTATTATCCATTCACCCCTTCTTCAACAAAACCACCCCCACATTATTCGGCACATCACTCGCAGTCATAGATGATGCAAATATTTCTTAAAAAGGCCCAGCAGTTTCTTTCCCTGATTTTAAAGGAGGCCCTGTGTGCACGAGATTAGATCCCAGAGAAATATCCAACTTTATATTTTCCAGTCCTCCGGAACTTCCTCTTTTCAATGTGAACTACTTTCAAAACATCAATGTTTGTAGCCGCCATTTTGCTCTAATATGAAATGAACTTTTACTGTCTCTACCATTTGCTGAGATCCAAGACAAATGTGAGATCTTGCATCTTTCAGGGATCCTATTTGGTTTGGAGCTCTGAATTTAATCATAAATTCTCTTTCGATTGTCCTTCACTTTGTGTGCTGAGGCAATCTAGTCTGCTCACTTGCCTTCATGCTTTCCTTTGGCGAGCGCTCCTCCACGCTTTATATTGTTCATGATGTTTACTTGAGACCGCGTGTTTCCATGAAAACTGTGGGTTTTTAAAAGAAATAAGTCCTGAGACGACAAGTCCTTCATCCCTGAGATCAAAGTTGTTCTAATAGAATCCCGACAACGTGGGTACAGGTAATTCAGCCCAAGAAGAACCCATGAAACATGCGAAGATCATTTTACTCAAACTCACACCTCTACCCGAATCCTATAACTCTGCATTTCCCATGGACAAATGACTTCATATCTTTCCTATGTTGAGGACGCCCAGGCAGACACGGAAAGAATGCGCAAGGTGCAGACAGTCGCCAGAAGATGAAATTGAACCAGTGTTGCTGAGGCTGGAAGACAGCAGTGCTAACCGCTGAGTTAGCCACTATAAACCTTCTATACACCACTCAGAATATATCTTCCCTTCGACATAGGCACAAAAGAGACTTCTGATTATCCAAATGCATCTGACGAGAGCGTCTTAGTGTGTCTGTTGCAAACCACTGTGGTTGGTTATGAACTCGCGTGAATGAATGCATTTACCTTCCTAACGCGTGACATTGCATTTACCCTCCTAACAGACAACAGAATCGGCGTGTTAAACGTAAGAGCAACCTCAACTAGATCTCTCAAGTGCCTTTAACCTATAGATCTCTGCAGCCTCTTCCCATCACAAAATGGTCGAGGCCTCTAGTCATTGCATCACGATATGACTTCACTCTTTTTCACACAGTGTTCTGTCTGCAACCATTTTTATCCAAGCACTCAGCCCGTCTACGTCATTCTGCAGTCTGTCCGCTTCCTCAATACAATCTGTCCTTCCACCTGTCATTGTGTATTCTGCAAATGGACCAACAATCGTGGAAATGTCCCCTTTACCCAACTGTTGGCCTTCTGCCAGTCAACCAAAACTCAAGCCATGCCACTACTTTGCCCCTAACACCGGAGACTCTTACTTCGCAGTTTCCGATACTGCCCCTTGACAAATGCCTTCTCGAAATTCAAGATGATCGCATTCACAGAATAGACTTTTTCTCACTTGCTCATTATTGCCTCGTAGAATTCTGACACATTTATCCTTTAGAACCTGTGCTGATGCTTCAAGTACGATGTAATCGCATCCTTACAATGATCTCTCATACGTTATTTAATCCAAAATTGATTTGTTTGACATATATCTAAAATATTAAAACTTTGCTTTCAGTCCTTAATGTCATGAACAACAAAGTACATTCACAGTTGTGATATGTGAACACGCGCTGTCTCAGCAGGCTCGATGAGGAAGTGCATTCCTTCCCCCAGTGGATCCCTCTGCTGTCGCAGCAGGGTCGATGATTGAGCTAACAGTTTTTTTCTCAAACGAAGCAGTTAAATACGTTCTGCCCCCTGCAAACTCGCTGGTGTACTGAGAGTTGAGATAATCGCCTGAACCTAGTCCCACAATGAAAACTATTGAAATCTCTCATCTTGTGAAAATATCGATTGAAAATTAGTCCTGCAGAGATTGGGAGCACATCCAACACATTAGATATTGGATAGGTCTCTCCTCAAATTGAAGACCTTCATGATAAAACGATCCGAAGGAACTTGTATAGTGATTCCCACATTGTGAGCATTTAACGCGTTGATGACATGCCAGCCTCAGGAACATTTGTAGCACTTCCCACTGTCTGGGCGTTGAAATGACCTTTTCATAATGTTGATGGGACTTCACGTCGCTCGGGCATTTGCAGCACGTAACACAGTTGTGGAATTGAAGATGTCTATCCTCTGGGTGAACACGTAGATCGGACGTCAGGTCCCCAGAAATTTTGAAGGACTCTCATTCGTATGAGCACATTTCCCATGCATTAACTGCACAGAGGTCTGATAATATTTTCCAAAATCTGGACAGATGAAGGGTTTCTCTTTGGTATGAGCATGGTGTTGGATAATCCAATCAACGGACGTTTTAAAGCTCTTTACGCAATCCAGACATTGAGATGATTTCTCCTCATTGTGATCGAGCAGGTGTCACAGCAGGTCAGAGTAGGTGTGCATGATTTCCCACACACAGAGCTTGTTCCATGTATAATTGCTTTCATGAGGTTCAAACTCAGATAGAAACACGAATCCTCACATGTCTGCAGTCTCACCTAAATATGACTGCAGTTGTAGTTTGTGATCATTGATGAAAGCAGAAGCCTTGTCCACACACACAAGAGAACGATTCTCTCCCAGTGTAACCGGAGCCGTTTCCTTCCATGTTCAATCTCTGATCAAGTTCTATTTGGGATGAAATGCGCGATTTGATCAGAACATGGTGGTGTGATTTTAAAAAAAAATCTTCCCCTTCTAATGTGCTGCGAAATTGATGTTGTATATATATTTTTAAAATCAAGAGAATGAGAAAGCGTCTCTCACAGACTCTGGATTGTGCCTGAAGATAGGGATTAAAGATAAGGGATTTAGACACCAACAATTTGACCGGAATTCTGCCAGAATCTTTCCTACACACAACCTCCACTACTGAGAAGGAGCAGGTCATCAGGTGGATGTGAACACCAATGCCCTGTTCGCTCGAGGTCAAACATTATCCAGACTTGTCCGACACCCTGTCCGTTGAAGCAGACATTTCCTACAATTAAATCACGCAAAAGTGAGGCCTCTGTCTTCAATCCCCCACACAAATCCACTGTCTCGCCACTGAGTAGACAATGTGGTCTTGGAAAACCACAGCAGGACAGCCAGCATCCGAGAGCAGGGAATTCGACGTTTAAGGTAAGAGCCCTTCATTTGGAATGAGGCTTGTGAGCCGAGGCGGTAGACAGGCAAATCAGAGGAGGCGTGATAGCTGAGAGTGTGATAGGTGGGTTGAGGTGGTGGCATTGGTGATAGGTCGGATAGCAGTGTGGAGTGGATTGGCGAGAAGGAAGATGGACAGATAGGAGAGATCATGAAATCGGTGCCAACTTGGAACAAGAGAACTGGGATAAGATGGGGGAATGGAAATGAGAAATATATTCAAGTCCACATTGGTGCCGTGCGGTTGGCGGGTCCCGATGTGAAAGACGAGGCCTTCTTCCTCCTGGCGCTGGGTGGTAAATGTGTGATGATAATGGATGTGCAGGGCCTGCATGTACTTGGCGGAGTGGGAGGGAGAGTTGAACTGTTCGGCCACAGGGCAGTGATGTCGTTTGGTGTGGGTATCCCGGAGATGTTCTCTGACGCGGTCCACAATTAGGCACGCTGTTCCCAAATGTAGAGGAGACTGCATTGGGAGAACGGCATGAGAAAGAGAATTCATTTCAAACGTCACCTCTGTATCTATTGAGAGATGGATATTCTCCTGCGGAGTATTTCTGAATTTTCCTTAGAAACGGAGGCATTTCCCAAGGAAAGAAGACACCACAAAAACAGAAGTTAGATTTTTAAAGTAAAAGATATTTTATACAACGCAGGTTAGCAACGTTTACATGTATGTGCACACACATACATGCACACACCCATTTATATTGATGTATTTGTGTAAATGTGGGTGTGTGTGTGGAGAAGAATTGAGATGGTTGGGAATAGATGATCGGGCAATTGAATGTACTTCCTGTAGAATGCGGGAGGTAAGCGTCACCAATAATGTCCCAGATATCTGCATCTGCGGGAAGTGCATCCAAACCTAGTTCCCTGGAAAATGTGTTCGGGAACTGATACTGGACGTTGGATCATTCGGGAGACTGAGGAAGTAATCGAAATGAGTTATAGGCAGGCCGTGAGACACCACAGGTACAAGAAAAAGGTCGATGGGTTTCAGTCGGGAAACGAAAAGGGAACTGCCAGACAGTGCATGCATCCCCTGTGGCTGTGCTCCTCGGTTACAAGCATCCCATTATTGATATTTTTGAGGGCGAATGACTTACCAGGGTATAAACATGGGGCACAGGTCTCTCGCACAGAGATTGTAACTTGGTCAGAAGGGTCGGGGAGAGAGGAGGAGACCATTATTTTTGGAGACATCATACTGAGGCGAGCAGATTGCAGATTCAGTGGGTACGGGAAACAATTCCGTTTGCTGTGCTGCCTCACAGCTCGCAGGGTTTGTGATGTCTCGCATCGTGTTTTTGCGATTCTTAAGGGAGAGGAGGAACAGTCCCAAGATATGGTCCACATATGCACCAACAACATAGATAAGAAAAGGCATGTGGATGTAAGGCAGAAATTCAGGGAGCTAGAGTGACATCTCCGATCCAGATCAAACAGAGTTGTTCTCTCTGCTTTGTTACCCATGGCACATAGTACAGAGATAAAGAATACGGAGAGAGCTTTTGAAAATGTGGCTACTGGGATGGTGCAGGGGGAGGGATTCGGATACTTATGAAATTGTGTCTCTTTCTGGAGTAGGCAGTGCCTCTACAAATAGGCTGGTTTTCACCTGAACCACAGGAGAACAAATATCCTGCGGGGTGGGGGCGGGGGATAATTTGCTCATGCTCTATAGGAAACGAATTCGGCAGCTGAATGGGAACCTGAATTGTAGCTCAATTGTCCACGAGGTTTTGAGTAGTCACGACAAAAATATATTTCCAGGTTTGCTGGAGTGTCCTGGTAAGGATGAAGATGGTTTGAAGGTTGTTTATTTCAACGCCAGGAGCAACTGGAATAATGTAGGATAACTTATAGCATGGGTTGTTAACTGGGCTTTCGAAGTTGTGGCCATTTCAGAGACATGAATAGTGCAGTGAAAGGACTGTGTGTTCCTGGTGCCGCAGTCTCGATTTTTCAGGAAGAGAAAGGAAGGTGGTTAAAGAGGGTGAGGTGTGGCATGATTACCCAAGGACAGTACTACGGTAGCAGAAAGCAAATTGAAGAACACTCTACAGAGTCTGCTGAGCGAGAACGGTCTGATATTAGAACCAGTGAAGGAGACGTCACTACGAATGGAGATTTCAATAGCCCAATAGTTCCAGAGATATAGAGTAAAAGATTGCAAAGATGATTCTGGATAGGAGCGAAAATAACGGGGTAGCTGTTCTGGGTAACTTTAACGTTCCAAATATTGATTGGGAAGGTTATAGTTTGCGTAAATCTGAACGGTGAATTTTTGTCCAATGTGTGCAGGAGGGTTTCCTGACCCATTATATGGACAGGCCAACAAGAAGCAAAGTCACATTGGATTTGGTACTGGGTAATGATGGAAGCCATTTGTTCGATTTGGAGGGAAGTGTGACTTTTGAGATTGGAACAGGTTTACATTGTAGGACAAGTGGTATTGCTGGGAGAAGGGAGATTAGGGAAGAGTTAGGATGCATAGGATGGAGAAATAAACTGCAGGTGTTGGGTACAACTGAAATCTGGAGATTGCTCATGGAGGAGCTACTGCGTGCTATTAATAAGTATGTGTTCGTCATGCAGGGAATGTGTGGTCGAGCCAGGGAGCAGTGTCTACTGAAAAAGTTTAACCTCTTGTCAAGAGGGAGAAGGAGGCTGATGTAAATATGAGATGTTCAGGCTCAGATCGGGAGCTTGAGAATTGAAAACTCGGCACGAAGGACCGAAAGAGTGAGCAAAGTTGAGCTAAGACGGCACAGAGAAAATCTTTGGCTGGCAGGATGTAGGAAAATCCTGAAGCATTTTATTGGCATTTCAGGAACAAATGAATGACTACGATACAATTCGAACCTGTCCAAAACTGGAGTGGGAAGTTTTCCGTGGAGTCCAAGGAAAGGAAAGGCGCTGAATGAATATTTTTCATCACTGTCACAAATGAAAATAGAGAATGATGTCATGGAAAATATTGAGATACAACCCATTGGAATATATGAAATTAATGTTCGTAGGTATTTTGTGTTGGTAATTTTTGAAAATGTGAAAATAGACCTGTCCCTTGGGCTTGATGGGATGTATGCTAGGATTCTTTGGGAATCGTGGGTGCAGATTGCTGAACTATTAAATATGAACTTTGTGTCGTCTGTGTCTATGTGATGAGCGCGAGAAGACTCAAATTTAGCAAATATTGTACCCTTCTCCAAGATGAGGAGTAGAGAAATCTCCGATTATTGTAGAAGAATGAGCCTTTGTTTTGTTGGAGGTAAAGTTTTGGAAAAGGTTATGAGAGATCGGATTTATGATTATCTAATAAGGGAGAACTTGATTCGGGATAGTCAATTCGATTTTGTGAAGAGTAGTTTGTGATTCACAAATTTTATTGGGCTCTTTGAGAATGTGAGCAAATAGGTGAATGAGGGTGAAGCGATTTAAATGGTGGATATGGTTCTCACGAAAGTACTGATAATATTCCCCATGGTACGCTAATGCTTAAAATATACAGGCATAGGATTGATGGTTATTTAGCTGTTTGGATAACAAAATGGCGAGCTAAAAGAAGCCAGAGTGGTTAGTTCATGGGAAATGTTCGTTATGGAGTTCAGAAACTAATGGTATTCCAGAAGGTTGTTTATTGGATCCACTGCGGTTTGTCATTTGTATAAATAATCTGGAATGGGGCATGGAATGATTGGTCAGTAAATTTGCCAATGGCACGAAGCTCGATGGAGTTGTCAACTGTGTACAATGCTGCTGCAGGTTGCAGTGGGACATGTACAATGTGCAGAGCTGAGCTCAGAGGTGGCAAATAGAGATTAATTTTGGAAAATGCGTGGTCATTCACTTTGGAAGGAACAACAAGAAGAAAGAGTTCTGGCTAAAAGTCATATTCTTGGAAGTTTAGGTGAGCAGACAGATTTCGGTGTTAATGTGCATAAAACTCTGAAAGTTACCAATCAGGTTAATAGGTTTGTTGGGAAGGAGCACGTTGTGTTAGATTTATTGGGAGAGGGATTGAGTTTCACAGCCATGAGGTCATGTTGCACTCCAGAAATTCTCTGATGTGGCCGCACTTGTGAAGTTGCGTACAGTTCCGGTCACCACATCATAGGACGGATGTGCAAGCATTGGACAGGGTGCAGAGGAGATTTACTACGATGCTGTCTTGTATGGAGGGTACGTCTTAGGAGGAAAGACTGAGGGACTTGAGGTTGTTTATGATAGAGTTAAGATGTTTGAGAGGTGATAAAGCAGAGACACACAAAATGATCAGAGGTTTGGTTAAGGTGGACAATGAAGGAATTTATTCTTCAAATGGTAATGGTTGGCACAAGGGCACACAGTTTAAAGTTGAGACTGATCGATGCCGAGGTAGGTTCTTCTCGCAGTGAGTAGGAAAGCTGCAGAACGCCTTGCATTCAACAGTCATAGACTCATCAAATTTCAGGGCTATTAAATGATCAGGGGATAATCTTTTGCGTTACTGTGATGAAATGTCGTTAAGCTGGGTTTCTGATTAGATCGCAGGTTGTTTGCAACATCAAGGGCTAAAGACACTTTTTTGCACAGTAATATTCGGTCCTCAAACTGTTCTTTAGCCTGGTGTTGCAATCATCCCTGGTCACTATCAGTGAAATGGGCGGCTGGCGAGGATCAATCTCGCAATTTCGGCAGCTCACACACTTCTAATCTGTTATTAGAAGCACGGGAACCTGACCAATTGCCTCACTGGATCTGGCACCAGAGGACGCCTAACGGTTCCTGATCTTGCCACTGAGGCCATGAATCCAATTACTCAAGTTTTTGCTGTGGATCTGAAATGAAAACTAGCTTAGAGGTGGTTGTACTGAGAATGGATCATCGTTCATGGCGCATCAGGTTCAGGAAAAAGACAGAAAAATGTGGCGAAAAACAGATGTTACTGAATATAAGTTTACCATGCCTTCCTGCATTGATCACGGGCAATTTTACATCACCAATGTAATGGGATTTTCCTTCCATCAGTTTCAACTCGTCACAGAATTCGATTCACTGACACTTCTCCAAGTTCCTTTGGACAGTTCATAGGACTCAGTGACGCACATTGCACACAACGTCAGCGATCTTCAGCATTACTACATCAAAAAGCACTTGGCATAGTTTGTATCAACAGTGGAGATGGAGCAACGTTATACGGGGCAAACTGAATTTCAGTTTAGATTAGATTACATTGCCTACAGTGTGAAAACAGGCCCTTCGGCCCAACCAGTCCAAACCTCCGAAGAGTAACCCGCCCAGACCCATTTCCCTTTTACTGAGGTAACTAACACTGCGGGCAATTTTGCATGACCAATTAAACTGACCTGCTCATTTTTGGACTGAGGGAGGAAACCGGAATACCCAGAACAAACCCACGCAGACATGGGGAGAACGTGCAAACTCCACCCAGACAGTAGCCCAAGGTTGGAATCGAATCTGGGGCACTGGTGCTGTGGGGCACCAGTACTAATCACTGATCGACCATGCCACTGATGGTGTAGATTCACATTGTCCTCATTATATTAGTGTTTTAAAGCCTGGGACAGAAACAGCCCAGACCGGAAGGAACATGAGGAGGCCACACCTCTCGGCATGGCCATTCAATATCATCATGGCCGAGCCAGCATATTAATTTCTTTTTTCAGACTATCAACAAAATTGTGTTGCCTACTGGTTAACAGATACTTATCGAGCTCTTCCTTCAATAGACATTGAAATTGTTCATATGTGAAAAATGGCTCCATTTCAAGACAGTTGGTTTTCTGCACCCGTCCTACCTGTTTTGCAGAGGAGCAGCCGAATCTGCTCTGATCATGTTTCAGACCAAATTCGATTCTCGTGGAATTTGAACGCACGACCTTCGAACAGAAACTTCAACAACCACGTTGAATGCCAACGTGGTTTCCATTGCGTCCCACAGCCGCATGAGCAGACGTGCTTAAACACACAGGGTTACCTTTGACTCGGGAAGCCCAATTCACGTATGTCTGCCTTCGTCATACTTTCCAGTACATTCTCCTTATCTAAGTGTGCTCTGGCTATTCAAATGTTTGGCTACATATGCTGAAATGTTCTGCTGACACTTGTCTTTACCACACATTCATATAGTGACTTCCAGATAAGCAACACTGCCTGAGTGAAAACACTTTACCAAAATCTCCTCTTAATCCCTTGTCTCTGGCTTTTCATCTGTGCCATTGGTTATCATTACTACCAAAAAAACATGCTCATTTATGTCAGACTTATCGGTCGTCTTCATAATATGTGCATGTTTATCAGTTTCTCACACAGCCTTCTCTGCACTTAGATAATCAGTCTGAGCCTGGCTTGTCTACCTTCACAATTGGAATGGTTGAGACATTGTCATTCTTTACATCTCCCCTGAACACCATCTCCTGCACTCAGACGCTTCCTGCAGCCTACAATGGAAAAGGGTTCTCTGAAGTAAAGCGAGAATATCTGAAAAAAATCATTAGCTTTCGGACATCTATGGAGAAGAAGGAGAGTTAATGTTTCGAGTCCAATGATCCGTCTTCGGAACTAACGGGACGTTCGGGTGGGTAAAGAATGTTGAAGAAGGTGGACGGGTTCTGAAATGATTGAACTCGCTGCTGGGTCCTGGAAACTGCATAGTCTGTCAGTAGAAAATGAGGTGCGATTCTCCCAGCTTGTGCTGTGCCTTCAGTATCACTGCAGCAGACCGGAGTCTGAAATCGTGCCTTTGGAACACAGTGCAACATTCAAATGACAGGAGACTGGAAGATCAGGATAACTTTTGTTAGTTCCATACAAAACGTAGGTGATCTCAGCTTTGTCACTGACTCTGATTTTCACTCCCCATTGTGGAGAGATGACATTCTGAGGAGGTAGTATAGTTGCCTGGTTTGAATGAAGTGCAGACAAAGCACTGAAAGGTGTGTGTGGAAAGTTACACAGTGAGTAGAGATATCGTAACCCAGCAGGTCTTATTGCTTAGAACATCAAACATTACAACGCAGTGCAGGCCCTTCCGCCCTCGATCTTGCAACTGACCTGTAAATAAAAGTATGATGCCCATCTAACCTTCACCGTTACATTATTATCCATATGTATGTCCAATGGATATGAAATGCCCATATACACAGCGAGTCTACGACTGTTGCAGGCAGGCTAATCCACGCCCGTACAGTTATCTGACCTAAATCAATCGACATTCAATTTAATCCTATGCCTCTTCGTGTTGTTCTTCACCGTCCGAGGAAAAAGGATCTCACTGTCCACTCTATCTAATCTTCTGATAATCATATAAGTCTCGATTAATTCACCTATCACCTATCTCGCTGACGAAATCACCCTCAGTCTCCTTAGACTTTGCGCGTAAGACCTTCGATCCAAACCAGTCAACATCCTAGTAAACCTCCTTTGAACCCTTTCCAGACCTTCCACATCTTTCCAAAGTTCAGTGACTAGAACTGTATGCAATATTCTAGATGGAGCCCTGCCAGGTGGTCAAGCCACACCTTCTGTGATTTTATGGAATGGTGCTTTATGGGCAGTTGCTGGAATGCAAGGAATTCTGGACGGAGGGTCGCGAGAGAAAATGTCCTGCATTGTGGTGGCAAGGTGTGGAGTTCAGTGGGATTGGATATTGGTGTAAGTGGAACAGAATGTATACCTTCCACCGCTTCCTGCTTCCAGTCAGCATTTCAGTTCGGAACATATCTGTCAAATGGCTTGCATTTCTACACGGGCGCAGGATACAGCTTGTAGAACAAACACGTTTTCACTTTCACTGACTCCGTGTCTGTCCAGAGGTGCGGTCCTTCCCCACACTGACTCAAACAGCACCATCCTTCCTGAAACATATCCAACCGATAATGGAAGCAGATGTTTAAGTAATCCCCGCTTGGGAATGAAACGAATAATTTACAATTCCTAAACTTGTTTCCTTTGTTCATTTGTCTAATGCGAGAATCTTGTGTGAAGATCTGCAAGTCACGTTTTCGGATGGGTGTTAAAAAAAGAAAAACAAAATATACAACCGGCAAAACCTCGGAGGGAAAGAACAGATAGCATCCCTACAGTGCAGACAAAAACCGTTCGGCCCATTGAATCTGCACATTGAATCTGAAGAGCTTCCCACTCCCCGACCCTTTCTTTACAACCCAGCACTTACCAAGCAACTACAAGAAATAGAACTTATTAGAAATGCTCAGCCGATCTGATAGTGGAGACAAATCAGATTCAACGGTTCAGTCAAGAACTGTTCTGAGGAAGGTTCACTCTCGTCGAAATGTTAACTCAGAAATCTCTGATGCTATAATTCCTATTTTTGTCTCTGATTTACAGTACTTTCATCACTTTCGCGTGTTATTTACCAGCTACCTAACATAATCATCACTGGGCACTTTGAAGTAACCTCAGCAGACAAAGGAAACCCATGGGGGATAACGTGCAAACTCCACATTATCAATCACTCCAGGTTAAAATAAAAACTCCTTTCCTGACGCCGAGAGACAACAGTGTTAACCACAGAGTTGCTTGAAAAGGCAATCACTTTTCTCGATGGGTAACTCGGATTGACGCGGTGACAGCCAGGCTTACTACCCAGGGCGACTGTGAAAAGAGGAAGCCCCCTCAGCCTCGATGTCTGGACTGGGCAATAACAACTATTTCACTATCCTAATCCCTTTAAAACCACTGACCCCATAGCTATGTGATGGCTTCAGAGATTCAGATCAGATTAGATCTTCAAGTGATGAAGCTTTCTGACCCTTGTTGCGAGTTCAAGATTCCAAATACGCGATGGCTGAAAACGTTTTCTTTTTCCCAAACACATACTCAAATCTTTCTGCCTCTTAAAGTTCTGCATCCCTGCTGATAGACCTCTTCACCAAGGGGAAACGTTACTTTTACTTTACCCTTTCCATATTCCTCGTTACTTTATACATCTCAATCTTATCTCCTTTCAATTCCCTCTGCTATCAGAAAAAAAAGTCAGCCCAAACTCGTTTTGTAACTGAAACTCCTCAACCCAGACAATATCCTGATAAATCTCTTCAGAACCGTTTCCAGTGTTATCACATCTCCGTTTTAAAGTTAATTGCAGACTGCACTCAATAGTCCTGCTGGAGACGAATGAACAAATCAAATAAATGATCAGAAAGTCACTTAAACATTTCCAGCAAACTCTCTTTTGCTCAATAATATCTTGTGTCCTTTTCATAGAACCATGGAAGTTGTACAGTGTGGAAATAGGCCGTTCTGTTCAACAAGTCCACACTGACCCTCCGAAGAGCAACTCAACGAGACCTATTCTCCTGTCCTTTTATTCTATATTTACCACTAACTAATGCTTCTAACTTTCACATGCCGAAACACAATGCGAAATTAGCATGGCCAATTCACATAAATCTTCTCGTCTCCTGATACTCGTGCTCCAAGAATCTCTGGTTCATGCCAGTTAAAGTTGCTGCATAAGCTTTGGTCGAACAACCACATCATCTTACAGGATCGATTTGTTTCAAGTTGCCAAAGCTGAGATTGGAGCATGTGCATCCAGCAATAATGACTGCAGCACCACAGATTGAATGAGGTCAATGTGAAATTAATTGGTAGATTGCGCAGTGCCTGAGGGACCTTGGAGAGGATATTGAGAGGAGGGTCAGTAAGTGTGGGAGAAAGACAAAAATATCCGACAATGGGTGTTTCGGTTCCTTATTTATAAGAGGCTGAGATGTGAGAGATCAGGTTCTGAAGAAAGAAAATCATCACCTTGGAGAATACTTTCATGTGAAAACAATTGATTCCATGCTATGTTGATTGAGTACATGTCACACAGAACAAAATAGGAAAATGTGACTCGAATACTAAACTTAATGATGCAGCCATAAACCAAGGAATTGCCCACTGAATATTAACGCGGTATGTCACAAACGAATGCACTCCAAAGAAAAAACACTTACAGTGGCAGAGGATATGTCAGAAACAGCAAATCAAACACAAGAAGACCATTTGGCGAAGTCTCGACTGAGATGTAGGAACTCGGAATGGGCTGAAATTTCAACTTCGATATTTCCAGAGGCTGTGGAGTTTCCATCATTGGATATGCTGACGACTGAGATGAACTGTTTTCCACAGAATATCAAAGGCTGACAGGATAGCCTGGGGTATCGTTGAAATGCATGTTTCAATAGTCATGCACTTTAACATCATTTACTTCAGCAGTTACCACACATGTGGAAGTAACCACTGCTGACAACGATCACATATATTTAATTACCATTCAGAGAAACTGAGTGGTACGGCCGCGAAACTCCCAAATTAATGAGAATACTCGACTTTCTTATTCAGCACAACTCTACCTCGAGATATGGAGGAAACTCACGGAAGTAGACTTAGAATTTTTCATATCAGCGGTAATCCCATAGAATGGCTGCGCAGACATAGGGTGAATGAAAGCTTTATGAGAACAAGTGTGTTTTCTTTACGAAATTGACCGCTTCACAATGTGGGCACTATTGAAGTAAAGTGGTGAAGTTGATTATATTTACTAGCTGTTCACCCTGAGACGCTTACAATTTTTTCTCCTGTCCCTGATATCATCACAGACCTGCAGCAAGCGCACTTGAATCAGTGGTTTCACGATTCGCTTGA
Source organism: Chiloscyllium punctatum (assembly GCF_047496795.1). Classification (NCBI taxonomy): domain Eukaryota; kingdom Metazoa; phylum Chordata; class Chondrichthyes; order Orectolobiformes; family Hemiscylliidae; genus Chiloscyllium; species Chiloscyllium punctatum. Next base: position 74,941,630 of record NC_092766.1, read on the forward strand.
TTGCAAATCTGGCGGTTGTTCATTCGACTCTTCAAATTCTCAAGAACACTACCGCATTTTATTAAACTTGCAAACTCATTGTCCCGAAGTCGAGATGTGTTTTGAGTTGCTTATCTGCAGGAAGAAGTATCTTTCCTCAACAACAATGGATCACATTCTTCTGTACAAGAATGTTTGAAATGCTGGGATGTCTGAATTATTGATGTGAAGCTATGCCCAACTTCAATCTATTGTTCACTTATCTGTATTGTCGGCTGCCAAGACTGGTTTGTTTCAATCGATTATAGCGCAATTCTTTGTTTAACAGATTCGCTTTTAAACAGGGACTCGGTGCGGTAATAGAAAGTACGAACATGATGAACACAATTCCACCGAATCATTCAAAAGAATTGACGTCTTCATTAGAAGCATCTTACAAAGTTAATAGTTTATCTTCATAAACTTGATTTTCGTCAATATCTCTCAAGTTTCTGAGTACTTTGTAGCCAGAACATTTGAAAGAATTTCATTGTGTTTGCAATTGATTGTGGCAATTCTTAATGTACAGACTTATGTCTCCGATCGATGAATGTAACCGAGAACCTCAATGTCTACCGAGAGGCGCTGTCAGAAGAGGGAAAGATAGGATAGTCTCGCACGCTGCCATTGTGCACATTTTCAATTTCCAACCAACCTAATCTCTGCAATCTCTGGGAGTGAAAAGGAAACTAATCATAACTCCCTTTTCAAATCTGTGAATCTTTAGAAACTCTGTGGGAGGGGAATGAAGGGTGACCTGACCGACTGAGCAGAGAGTATCAAGGTACCTTCCCCTTCTGGAAGAAGCAGGGTATTAACTCTGATGTTCTCGAGGCATGAAATGATATGAGACATTGAAAGGATCCCCATCAGAGCTGCTCCACTCTCGCTGTTGTCACTATCAGGAACAATAAACCTGATTCCCTGACCAGGCATCCAACTCTGGCCACGGTGAAGAAAACACCGACTCTTAACCATTACACCACCAGTGCTGCCTCATGAGTTGTTGGACAGCTTCTTAATGCCAAAACATATGGTGTTTTATTTATCAGGACAGGAGTTTGAGCAAGTCATCAACTGTTTACAGAATGGAAAGAGGCCCATCATCCAGGTGTTCAGCTCTTGGCCGATCCCCTTGTATTCTGAGATTTTTCAAACACTCGTCAAATGCCATTATCCAGTCACGTTTTACAATGAATGTGACTGAAGGTTAAGGTGGTCAACCTGTGGTCATACCCCCTCGGTGACCTGAACCCCATTTCCAATACAGAGGGAAACACACAGACATGTTCTGGCGGAGTGACTGAGGTCTCAGCAGATATCAACCAGATGGAAGGATTTCACACAATTGGCTTATTTTGTCTCATTTCAGATTTCAACACCTGAGTATGGTTACAGCAAAGAAAGGAAGCATTCAGCCATTCCCGTGTCTGTGTTCCTCCCCTATCGAAGCATTGAACGATGGAGGCAGTGTGCTCTGAGAGAAGGATTCTCACTCATTAGAAACTGCAAAATAATTGATGATTGGATAGCCTGTGCATGAGAAACCAGTCGTAACAAAACCAAGACAGAACTGAAGGCATCGTGTGCAGAAGGATGAGAGAATATAATGCCGAATCAGACAGTGTCCAGGGTGAAAGAAACAGAGACTGCCTCTTTTAGTCTCGTAATTTGGTTTCCGTGCTCGCACAGCCATGGCGTGCAAATCGTTTGAATTTATAATTACCAATATGAAATGCTTCCTTCGCCTTAAAGTAAAATTATGACCTGAACATACGCACATAAATAGTGAAATTGATGAAAATTGATCTGATTTTTAAAATTCCATATTTGGGCAGAAAGAGTAATATGCAAACTCCTAGATTATCATTAAAATCCAATATTAAAGTCAGTTCGTGTTTTCACAAAACTACAAATGCAGAGGACGAGCTAAAAGTTGCATTACTGAAGGAGGTGACCGCTCCTGCTTTCGACCCACAACTTTTCATCCCTTTCGTCCCAAGAACAAGTGCAGAAGCAAAGTACTGGCAATCTGATATATATGAGAAAAAAACAGAAAACGCTGAAAATATTCAACATGTCTGGCAGCTTCTGAAAATGTAGTCGAGGTCAACGCCATCACAACCTGATTGTCTTTACTTTGTATTCACTATAACTAATGCCCAAGTCAGAACTCATTCAGACACGTTTCCTCATCTTTGAAAGGGATGCACGGCTTTAGTTTGCCATGAGAAACGTTTTGTCAATTAATTCGGTTCTGAAAGGACAACCGTTTAAAGCTGTATGAAACATATTACAAACGGTCAAAGCAGACAAACTGAGGTGCTACGTGAAGAAATATGTGTTTCAGTCAGGAAAGCTAAAATAGAATTGTTCATAGAAATTTGTGGTGAACTGTCTGCCGATGTTTTTGATGATGTAGGAAGAAGTCTTGATAATGATAATCCAAAACGATCAAATAAATGTAGATTGGGGGAAAATGGCAAACGTTCTGTGAGCCCATTGTCAATGAAACCAGGGGATGAAGGAATAGAAGGGAAATTAACAATATTGATCAAAAATAGGCTGCGTGAAAGGTTACTCATGAAGGCTGTCTGCCTGAAATTCAATTTGCATGCTCCTCGAATGTCATATGACCTGCTGTGCTTTTTGAGCAGCACTCCAATGCTGAATCTGATCTCCAGCATCTGCAGTCCTCACATTCGCTTGCAGGAAAGGGAACAGAGTCATTATTGACAATTGTCTTTTGAACTGGAAGAATCTTTCAAGCGAAGTTTGATTGAGTGTTGATGTGTGGAAGTTCTGGATAGCTTAATTTAGCCCAACAGCATTCTCTGATTTATTAGGGCTCCCAGGAGTTTCTCTGATTTGTTAGAAGAACAGTGCCTCCAGCTTGGTCCTGTCGGGCCGTCTCTTCTTCGCAGTTGGCCATTTTATGTCAACAGTTGGGATGGGTCCTGCAGCATGCATAGGGTTAACATGAACTGTGAGCATGCTCGCGGCGAGTGATCATTGGAACGAAATGTTGTTGTCTCTCCAATCAACAGTCGGTGAGTGAGGGCTAAAGGGGATGGAAGCGCCAGGTGCTATAGCCCAGTTAGAGGTTTCATGTTTTGTAATTATATAATTCTGGAACCAAACAAGTGTATCTGGGGCCGCGACTTAAGCCACAGAGAGCCTGAGCTCCTTCCCAGAAACAGACCCAGTCAGCGCCCGCTATTCCTGGCTCAGTTTTATATTTTTTTGGAGTTTATCAGTTCATTGTTGGTATATCTATCTTTAGTGTGAATAGCGCTGAAAATAAATGATATTGTTTTAAATCATTGCTGTGGTCCATGATTATCTGGTGTGTTTGGGAGAAGCTTGGGTGTGTATTAGTGACTGAGATTGACGGGAAAGTTTACCCCATGAATACCTCTTCCACTTACCTTGCTGTAACTGTGACAGAGACGGAAGGAATGGAGCAGGAAGTGGAGGGACAGGACTCCTGAGGAGGCTAGTGGGTCGCGGGGTATTTGGAATTTGGGTCTTGCATTGCCAATCCCAACAGCAACAAAACACCCATTATTTTACTCACTGTTCCCCTACCCCACCCCACCCTACCACTCTCTCCAACCATTATCAGCAGCGTTTTAAAGACGTTTACATATTTCATACATACTATTTCGCTTTTGTCAGAACACTCAGTCATTTGTGAATTGGATTGAAATTGAGAGACAGAGCAGCCAGTGTACGCACATCAAAAATCACTTTGCACCTCCTCGAACTATCGAAATTCTGTGCTACAATTGCTCCCCGATTGCTGTTTGGGAAGGGTTTACAGGATTTTTTTTGTCATCTAGATAATGTGTTCCTGACATCTGTGTCAGTTCAAGACAACTGGTTTTCATATCCCACGTTTAACAGAATGGTAAACGAGACCCTGCACAATTTCAGTAAGTCATCTCTGCTCCTGTGTTCAAATCCTCACAGTACAAAGGCTAACACACCGTTAGTCTTCCTCACCTGCTGCTGCGCTTGCATGCTTACGTTCAGCGATTTGTGTGCAAGAAGACGAATATGTTTCCCTATTTTAGTTTCGTTAATTTATTCTGGCTCTCTCCAATCCACTTACTGTTTTCCAGTGTAAGGCTAACTTGTCCGTCAGTCCATGTTTTCTCAATACTTCCTTTTGGAAATAGTCGGGTCACATTAACTGACCATGTATCCATAGATAATGTTTCAGAGTCGATAGAATATTGAAATATGACAATAAATTTGCTCTACTTATACTCCACACTCTCGTTACACAACGCATTCACTGCATTTAGGGTGACTTTAAGTACAGTGTTGTTTGATTCGCAGTTGATGGAATTTATTGTCTTTTAATCACATCATTTTCCACAACAACATCTTCCTGATAATACTGATTTCCTTCAGTTCCTCCCTTTCTTTTTCTGCCCAGCACTTTAGGAATATTACTTGTGTCATCATTTGTGATGACATAACCAATATACATGTTTGTTTGGTATGCCATACATTTATCCCACACGATAATATCCTCTGTTTCTCATTGTAAGGGATTTGTTTCCAATAATCTTTTTTTCTCCATTCATACCTCTTCAGGAGCTTTAAAAATTCATTATATGTTTCTCTGAACTTTACATTTAAATGGAATTTGTCACTCCGCATTAATTATTTCGTCGTCTTGTGCTGAAACCGGAACTGCCCTCAGTCTTAATGTCTGCTGCTATTTTCAGCCACGTTGTAAGCCTCTTCCTTGAGTGCAGTACTATCCCCTAATATCCATTGTAGGTCATGACCTGGCCACATTTCCCGTTTTCTTTTGTAAGACAGGAGTGAGAAGCAGTTGCAGTTGCTGCAAATGCTTTCCAAGTGCTGTCATCCCTTTATTGTCAGTTCCCCAACTTGTTGTGCCCTGCTCACGCTTCATATCAGTGTCATTTCTTGTATTTAGATTTCAGCACTTAATCTAGACAGCTGAATCACTCGACATCTTAATGAAGAATTATCTCACTGTTTTCTTCACCCTTCCATTACGGAACGCATACAGATTGATTGAAAAGTATTCCTTGTCATTTCTACAAATAAAGCTTTGAAATCAAAGTTGGTATATTCCCAAGCCTGCTCTCTCATTAGCGAGACAGAGAGATCGCGCGAGTAGACTGATGGTGCTTTAACTTTGGAGTCACTGTGCCTCAGGCAAGGCGCAAAATTGAGAATGCGGGAACTTCGTGGAGCCGGTACAAGAAAATTACATACGCTGTTGCCGTCATTCTTCATCGCAATCTCGTCGCCCAGCCAAATAAACTGGCCCACTAATTGCCAGTAAACAGTATGCAATGGAGCATGCTCTGTCCCCATTTTGTGTCCTTAAAATATCGACCCAGAAAGCCATCTCATACATACACCAAGTATGTCTCCTTCATAATAGTGTTGGGAATCTGATTTGATCAACCCATGAGAAGATTGAAGTCACATGCAACAACTATAAAGCCACAGATAAATGAGCAGTATTCGGCCTTTCTCCATCTGGATTTCTCCAACATAGGTCTTGGTTGATGTGTTTCTTAACCTCGTTCTTCTGCTTTCTTCCATCTCCTGTAACTGTTGGTCCCCTCATCAATCAACGACGTATCAGTGTCTGTCTTGAATATTCTCAATAACAATTAGCGCCACAGCCCTCTACGGCAAGGAGTTCCAAAGAATCACTGGCCTCTGGCTGAAGCATCTTACTTCAAAATCTTCATCCTTTCTCTCTGAGGCTGGGCCTCGAATTCTAATCTCTCCTACCCGTTGACAAACCTCTCCACAGCCACTTTAGTAGCGACTCCCTGTATTGTATAAGTTTCAATCAAAATTCTAAACTCCATCAAATATAGACCCAGAGTCTTCAACTGCTCCATTTTATGGCAAGTCTTTTTCCTCCCAGTAACATTCTTATAAACCTTCTTTGGACCCCCTCCAATGCCAGCACATTCCTTGGAATATTGTGTACAGTTCTGATTTCCTTGTTATGCGAAGAATTTTATTAATTTGGAGAGTGTTCCGAAAGTATTTATCAGGATGATGTCATGAATGGACTTCGAGATTTGACCGGATTAAGATTCGTCAAATCACAAGAAGCATAAATTAACTTAATGTCAAATGTGAGGGAGATCGTAACTAGGCGTACATTTTTGAGTACAAGGAGGAAGATTTGTAAAGGATATGAGGGGCAGCTTTATTTTGAAACACTGTCAGTGCGTGCAATGAACCGTGAGTGGAAGTGATGGATGCAGGTAGAGTTAAATTGTTTAAAAGTCATTTGGATAAGTATCTGATCAGGAATGTATTTGAGGTATATGGGCCAAATGCAGGCAGGATGATCTACTTTAATTTGACAATATATTCGGCATCGTATATATGGAGTGAATGGTCTGTTAAAGTGCTTTTTGACTCTGACTCTACCCTTAGATATGAGGCCTAACTCGCAATATTCCAAAGGCCGTCTGACCGCAGCCATGTAAACGCTCAACTGGATATCTCCGCTCTTGTATTCGAGGCCCCTTGATATAAATGATAAAATTGCATTTTCCTTCCTTATTGGTAACTGAACCTGCCTGACCTAGGAATCCCTCGTACCTTTGTGCTTCAGATTTTTAAAGGTTGTCCGTGTACAGAAATTAGTCGAGACCTGCCTTCTTCCTCACTTACTGCATAACCTGACACATCCCATATTGTAATCCATTTGCCACTTATTCGCCTGTTCTCCGAGCCTGCACAAGTTCTTATGAATCCTCCCAGCTTTCTTGACACGATCTATCTTTCGAACTACCTTTTTGTCAACTGCAAATGTCGCGACCATGCTCTCTGTTCCTTCTCCCAGATGATTAATACATAACATGAATAGTTATGCTCCCTGAAACGATCACTGTGGAAGTCATAGAAGTCACTGGCTGCCATCCGGTAAAAGACTCCTCAGTTCTCATTCAGCTAGTCAGCCAAACACCCGACACCCTCTTATAACAAACAGCAAGCTGTTGTCTTATTTTGCATTATACAGTATGGCTGCTCATCTCATGCATTATGAGCATTGAATTAGATCAGGTCCACTGGCTCTCCTTTAGCAAACTTCTTTGTGGGTTTCTCAAATAAATCTAGCACAGGTGTCAGACATGGCCTTCCCTTTATGAAGCTGTGCCGACATTGTTCTATTTTAGCATCTATTTCCAAGTTTGCGATTAAAATTGAAGCAGTTTCGATTACGTATCAGTAAACTAAAAGTCAATCGAGTTCGAATTTCTTATCCGGCCAGCATCGAACCAATGAGATAACCCGATTTTGTGGATATAAGAAAGGCACGCATTTTGAACGTCCGACAAAGTAACTGCCATCAAGAGATACCCAAAGGAGAAAGGGAGTGAAAGATATGAGCCTAAAAAACAAAAAGACAGGTTGTGAAATGAGTAGAATGACTCTGGTAATATGTGCAGCTGAAGCAAAATAAATGTTATCATGAAAGCTGCTGGATTGCGATGCTGGATCTGCTCATTGCCACGATCACATGTTCCCCACATGTAGGTAGTTGATAAGTCGCCCGAATCTCAGATCATTTGCTGCTGAAACTCTCACTTTTCCCCCCATTGATATCATTAGAGGAGAATTAAATGGAATGTAGGTAAGTGTAGCCATATTTGGACGAATGAAGAATTTCAGTTCTGAAGAATGATGTTTTCAAATTAAAATCAAGCGAGAGGATGAAAATTCAGCGAAGGAAAAAAAAAACAGTGAAATTACTGGAAGAGTGCCACAGACGCCCGAACCCATCGGGGTATAAAGGAGCTAATACGCACTTTATCTCGAAACAATGATAAAATAACAGGGCTGTAACAGAAGGGAATTTTCACAACTCCAATTTAATGTGTCACTGTAATGCAAGATGATTTTTCAAGTGACTTCAAGAGCTTTTTTGGTCAGTCATGGCAAGACCAACAAGGAGGGGGCACAATTGTGGAGCTTGTTTTAAGAAATTAGGCTGGGCAGTAAGAAGAATGGCAGTGGGATAGCATCGTTGTGGCAGAGATCATAACTCAGTCAGCTTTACCATCACACTGAAAACAACCTACGGTGTATGTTGATTTTACCAATGCTTTTGATGATGTCCCACATGGCAAACTGTTTAACAGATACAAGTTTGTGGCATTAATGGAAACGTGACAAATGAGGTAACATACTAGCTTAGTGGGAGGAAATAAAGACGATTTGGTGACAGGTAATCTCTGGTCCATGTGAGTAAATGCTCTGACATGAGGATTGATCTCACGAATGCGCGATTGAAATGGATCGCGGATGGTGGGAGGGAACACGTTTACCCAGAAAAGCTGACAGTATCAGCAGAGTGACAGCAGTGTCGATATCAGAGTTAGATTATGGAATGCCTCAGTAAAATGGGAGGAGCGACGACATAAAGGAGGGTTAATGACCGTGGGAGGGAGAGATTTCTCCGAGAATGGGTGGGTTTGAATTCAGAAGTGTAATATTCCGCAGAAGTAACCAGTTCTGCGGAATACCATATAGCCGAAGTGAACAGGCCCAGAATCAGTTAAACTGAATGGCACAGCAGCGAAGATCAAACTGGAAATGAGGATGGGGATGAGCCTGCTGAAATGGTATAAAGGTGCATGAAATGCTGGGACTGGGAGCTCCAACCTCACCTGGAGTACCACCTACTGACACGGAGCAGGGGCACTGGGACATCAGACTGGGAATTCCAATTCACATGGAACAGATTCTGTTGGCATGAAGCTTTGTGCATTGCGGGATCAGGCTGGAAGATCCAAACTCTCCTGGTGCAGATTTATAGATAACGAGCAGAAAGCAATGAGACATCAAGCTGAAGAAAAAGTTATTGTGTTATTTTATTCTGAATTAAAGTAGTTTTAGAAGGTCCCAGTTTTGTAGTTTGAGTCAGTATCTATCCCAGGGAAATCTCTCAATATTAGGGAAAATGCTGCAAAGGTTGAGGTCGTAGAGGAGAATCTATGCAGAGAGAAACTGAGGTAATCTTTTCTATTTCTGACTTTTATCATATGACTGACTGCAATTAGGTTCAATTGCACCAAGCGATTTTCAGCTCGTGTCATGTAATTAAATTTCCTGAAAGCGCACCCAAGTCATTAAAGCAAACTAAACGTCCAAAAAATTAATGGAAAATATGATGTTGCAATATGTTCGAGTTTATCTTGATTTATGGAGGAAGAGTAGAAAACTGATGCTGAAATGTACAAAATCAGCGGTTATCACATTCAATGGCTGAACAGAGGGTGAATGGAAGCTTCATGAGGACAAATATGTTTTCTTTGTGAAAACATTGAATTTTGTCTGCCCAAATACCATTGCAGCATACTCACATGACACACTTTGAGGTTTTTTCATGCCTGGAGTGCCTATCAAGTAGATAAGCTCACTCAATTTCCTCTCAATTTGATAAGGTCTGCTAAACCCTGCTTTAAAGGTTCAACTATTACTGAACGTTAGACCAATACATTATTCCCAGTGCCAAAATTGTGAATTTTTGATTTCCTAATAACTTCCTTCTTCACCATATGCTGCGATAATTTTAAATGCTGTCTCGCCAACTTCCTAGCATTATTTCATCGAACTCTAAAATTTGACACATCGGCCAAATGCGTGGTCTCTGAAATCTGACTTCATAATTTCTCCTTAATCTGTTTTAATGGTCCTCTTACTTTATGCCCAAAATTTGTTGTAGATTGGCTTAATTTGTTGGATTCGTTTGGTGCATCTCAGATCGCAAACAGCACAGATGTAACTCCCTTATGGAAATCATCTGGCTACGCCTAACCATTAAACCTCAACATAGTGTTTAATATTTGACGTCACATTTCTAGTGTTCTCTATGATTCTGAATGGCACATAGTAGATATGAGTTATTTTGATGCTGAAGCTATCCATATAATCCTTGAAAAATTTGGATGTGAAACTTAACCGTTAATGTGATTGTATCGCTGATGGTAGGCTTAATCTCGTAACAAAAAAAGTGTAATTTTCCCACAATTCTTTTGGGTGCAATATTGCATAATTGAAAAGCCTCTGGAAATCTCGTCAATACATCCATTCATGTAAATAAATGCTTGCTCCCACCTTTATTAGATGTTGGGAACCTACACAATGAATGAAGACACTTAAGAAAGATTCCTCGAACGCTGGAATGGTTGTTAAAGGTGCAGGTTTTATTATTGCGCATGGATGTTCCGATTAGTTGAAATGTATGACACGTCTGGCAAAATTCAATTACATTCTGGCGTATTCCAGGCCAGCAAAAATGTCTTTGCATTTTAGCCTGTGTTGTCCTCACGACAAAATGACCTCCAATTTGCAGCAGATACGGTACTCTGAGCACCACCTTTTCGTACTCCTTACTGGAAAAAAAAGTTCCTGTCCATTTCAAATCTGCTTGAATATGTGATGGTCTCCATTTCTTCATTAATCAATCATTTATTAAGTAATATCACGCAGGGATGCATTCACTCTCCTTCCATGTATATGTCTTCTGATCCAACTGCTTTAACTCTTCATCTTTCTGCTGTAACTCAGTCGCATAGCAGAGATAAAAATACTTGCATTTTTAACATTTGCCCCTGCTGTGCCCACTCAACTAATCAAAAATAATTTGGAATCATATTTCAACTTCCTTATTTGAGCCTTTTGATTTCTCCTGCCTCAGCTAGTGACTTTGTGATCTCGTTAAGACACAAGCTGGGAAAATTCCTTAATAAACGGCCTGCATTGCTTCACTTACTTGCATCTCCACTGGCTTTTCGACTGGAGTAGGCAGCACGCTTTCTGGTGAATGAGCTATATCATTTGCAAGCACAAATTGTATTCCTGGAGATGAGAGTTTGTCCAGAACTCACACCTACAGCCTCCGCTCTTTTCTGCACACTCTCGTCTAACTTTACATAATTAAGAAATTTTTCGTCTCACCATGAATTCCCACACACAGTACCTTTTCTGAGAATAGTACTTCAGGAGTAAATATTTCCCCAGCCATAAGCATCACTAAGAATATGCTGTGTTCATAAATATTGTTACCTCAATTCCTGCTACTCCTCGCCAATGTAAATAACCTTTATCATTGCAGGTATATTTGAAATCAGATCTGGCAATCCCTCCTTTTCAACCTCGGATCGGCTTGTGCTCTCTGATGTAGCTGTCTAGCTTCGACTTTGCTTTGTTACCATGCGAGCAAAACATCCAGGCTTGTTTTGTTTAATTCCATCTGGCTTTGCAGTGCTTTCTCGAGTACGATAACACGGTGATTTCATTTGAAATGAAAACGCCAGATCTTGTTCCCTTCAAAGGTTTCCGATTTACCCTGTGATATGTTATCCATATGATCTTCACTGAGATTTAACTTTTCCTTTCCACGTGAGGATTTCTGTTTGCCACAATTTCTATCTCCCAGAGACTTAAAATGCTTCTGGAAACCAGTCCGTGTTTTATGGCCCAGTTCCTAATAATCAGCCATTTAACATTATGCACTTCCAAACTAAGCTTACCTTCAACCTTTATCTTCAGCACTTTAACGTGAATTCCTTGAATAATTGTCAATTTCTGAAGAGCAAACTCTGTCTTCCTTTCTCTGTGGTCTGCTATTCTCGCATCTTCCCTCTCTCTGCGTCGAATCGTAACTCAAATTGATTCAAATCTGGTGTCCTTTCCTTATCCCTCGCGTCTAACTCAAGCTGATTCAATTTCATTAAGTTTTTACCTATCTCTACAGATTCTCAAGGATTTTCCAGCTGAGTTAAATGTTGACCTACTGCGAGAATGACCTCTACTTTCCACACAGAAAGGCAAATGCACCCCCAATTTCTCTGCGACTTCCAGAAGGCTGGCCTGATCTTTTTTTTTTGAAACTACTACCTTTACCTCGTCCACAGCCAGACAACTCTTGTTAACTAAATGAGACATTGCTTTCCCAAGCATTGTCTTCCACCAGCCAAATCAACACCCGAAAGGAAGACGCTCACACCCATCAAATGCTCTATCAACTACCTCCCAATTTGTGATGGACGAGGCTAAACCACTCAAAGCACGATGAAGCAGGCAATCCACACCATCACATTATAATTTGTTTCTTGAGGTGGACCCTGAAAATTGGTCAAGTAAGCAAGTTTGGTTGACCAAATAATACACACAACATGACGGATTGAAAAACAAAGAACAGAATATAGAATAACCACAGAACCTAGTCTATCCAATCTGGACTTATTAAGCTGTTCTTAAAACACACACTTCTCCGAAAAAACAAGCAACTTAAACACAGTAAAATGAAACAGAGGCTTACAGGTCGAAATTAGAAGGGCAGTAGGAGAGAGATTTTTGGTTTACACACCACTGCTGCACTAACTAAAAACAGGAACTCAGCTTTCCAGAATGACCACTGTTCTATCATCATGCAATTCATTTCTAAAGCATAATAGTTTCGGACTATAGCCTCTACTGTTGACGAAGAAAAAAAAGGCCTCACAGCGAAAACTTGAATGTCTATACCACTTCATACAATTCGGACCATGAACTGCTTTATAACGCCACTGATAAAAAGAAATCAAGATACAGTATCCATGAGAAAAAGCAGAGCTCATTTTCTTTTTAATAAAGAGAACACCTTTGTCATTGCCAAGTACGACCAATCTACCTTCATAACTGAAACTCTTCGAACAGAAAATATCCTGACAAATCTGGTCTGCTACGCTTCCAATGCTATCACATCACTGCTATAAAAATTATTGCAAAATGACACACTATACTCCAGCTAGAGCCGATTGAGCAAATTATATTAATGACGTGGAAAGCCATGAGAGTTAAATGAGCCGTTTGTAAGTTTGGGGCGTGATAGCTGAGAATGCGGTGAAGGTGCAGAATAAGATAATAGTTTAGAGAGGAGGTGGAGCATGTCGGTTGGAAAGATAATGCGAAGGTCATGAGGGCTGGGCTCAGTAGGAGTAATGAAACTAGAATTATGTGAGGGGAGGGTGAATGTGATAACTGGTAATCCCATGTGGTATCAAGGTCCAAAGCGGAAGATGAGACCTTCTTCTTTCAGGCGTCAGGTGGTTAGTGTTTAGCAATGGAGGAGTTGCAGGAACTCCATGCCCTTGGCAGATTGGGAGGTGAAGAATAGTTTGCATCACAGATGATCTTCCAAATGCATATCCAAACTATCATTCTGAACCTGATCCATCTCAGGAACACTTTCTGACTCTACCCCCACCTGAGGAGAAATTGAGGACTGCAGATGCTGGAGATCAGAGCAAGGAAGTGTAACTCTAGAAAAGCTAACTGGTTAGGCAACATCTGAGGAGCAGGATGAAGGACTTATGCTCAAAACATCGACTGTCCTCATCCATGGATGCACCTGTCACCATTCAGTTGATTCTTCTGTCGCGTGCTGGACAAACTGCGACATTGTATTCCCCATAAATCTCAGCTTATTCACATCTCTAAAGGAAAGATGACTGCAGACGGTGAAAATCTGAAAGAAAAGCAATACTTGCCTGAGAATGCACGAAACTCTCAGTTCAGCTGAATGGTCGAATGTACTTGGTGAAGGAAAAAATCTGCAATTTTATAACGGCTACATTCTGTTTCTCAAAATAAAAATGAGTTTCATGAAGTGGACTGTTTAGATCAGGCAATGCACGCTCACCTTGTCGAGTGCTACTGGGAATGTGTGAATATAGATTCGCATCGCCACTGCTGAACAGATGAAAAATATTATTTTGCCTTCCGAATCAGTTGATGCTCCTGCAGAAACGTCAATGTGACTCATATCCCAGCACAGTCAGATCGGTGTGTATTTCAGAGTCCTTCAACATACAGTTAATTTAAAAGATCTTTACTGATTCTTCCTTATAATTATCGCGTTCTCGATTTTATACAGCATCAGACAATGTTTTACCCACTCACTTACTCAACTGTACATCACTCTATTTTAGTACCCATAACGTTCCATTCACGATTTACCGACTAAACTACTTTCTCAAAGAATTTTTTTTTAAACCGAAGACTGAACTGAACTCATGCCTATCGGAAATCAAACACCATTCTGTCACTTTCTCTACCTTGTTTAGTGTATCTCAGGGCCTGTTACCTTAAACCTGTGCCTTCTAATTTTGAACTCCACCATCCTGGGCAAACGATTTAGGCCAATTGCCTTTCCCTGACCCTCGTGACTTTATAAACGGTGAGAACGTTACGCACTGCCTGTAACATTCCAGGCAAAAAGGCCCTGCCAACCCAGTCTCAACGTATAACTCAAGTCCACAGTTCCCAGTGACATCCGTGGAAATCATTTGTGCACAGTTTCAATTTTCACAACATCCTTCCTGCAGAAGCTAACTATAATGCAAGCAGGATTCCAAATGTGATTTCACCAGTTCTCCGCAGACACAACATGGAATTCCAACTCGGATAATCGACTTCCTGACTAATGACAGAAAGCGTGCCAAGCACTTTCTTCACCAACTTGTCTCGTCGTGACATCACTTTATCTGCTTTTAAATTCTTTGCCTTGACTGATAAAGTTTTGGTTGTCTTCTTAACTACTATGTTCTGTTGCCTTCACGGATATGTGACCCAACTTGCAAGGTCACTCTGTTCCTCTATTAATTACTTCGTTGACGTATTACTTCCAATGTGCATCACCTCATATTTTTCATGGTTAATTTCAAAACCCCATATGTGAATTTGACATTAGAGAAATCCATCTCTAACCTCCTCGAACCCAAGACCGTCTTCCTTCCTGTTAAACACTTTGCCAATATTCGTATCATCAGCAGTTCTGCTTATCTATTCCCCTGAATTTATTCTATTTACACCATTGACTCTCAGTTTCCAGTCACACTAACAGCCTTCTGTTACCATCCTTCATCTCCTACCACCAGCAAACTACGTTTGGATCCATTTTGCCAGGGGACCTTATAACCATTCTCACTTTTACCCTGTTACCAGTCTCCAGTGTGGTGTCTTGTTAAAGGCTTTGTTGAAATCCACACAAACAACATCAACTCCACTATGCTCGTGAAAACACCTGATCACTTGCCAAGAAATGTATTTAATCCCGTGTGTTACTCATGACATCCTCTAACAATACCGTGATGTCTCTCACTGTTGAAACATTGCCTGGAGAAGTGGCAAATAACTGTCTCCTTCAGGCAGTGTTCCAAAAGGTTCCCTTGAACTGATGTGAGACTCCCTCCTGTGTGATTCTCTGGTTTATCTCTCCCAATCATGCTGTCATTTGTAAGGTGCGATACACCAACGTAAAAGAAGAAAAGCACAAAGTTAGGAAAAGATATTTGCAGCCAAACAGATTCAAAATTATTTATTGAAAGGAAAATCACACATGGCAATATTTTAGATTATCTTAGATTTTTTAGTTTAGTTTAGATTAGATTAGATTGCTAGATCTCTTTGCAAACATGAGCAGCAGAGATAATCGAGGGAGCTATTGATCTGAGTGTTCTTGGACATGTAACAAACAAAGGTTAGTGATATATTCATTTTTTTTTTGGCGAACGAAATGGTCTTTCCTGATGGCTACAATGAAAGAGATGGTTTCCAATAAAAGACAGAGATTAAGTCGCATGTAGATATATATCAATGTGATAAGACTCACTTTCAGTCGCTAATTACCCCAGAGATGGAGGGGGTGTGTTAGTTTTGTTCACTCTTCAACTCCTCAGCATGGAGGGACAGACACGAAACCGCTCGAGATGGAGTTCTTGAATTGGGAAGCAGCGACACTAAAGGAACTAGGCAAAAGTGAGGACTGCAGATGCTGGAAACCTGATTTTAGATCTGATTGATGCTGGGAAAGCACAGCAGGTCAGGCAGCATCCGAGGAGCAGGAAAGTCGACGTTTCTGTTGCCAGGCTTGCTGCGTTCCACAAACAATTTTCGTTTTTGGCTCAGATTTCCAGCAACTGGAGCTATTTGTTTTATGTTAACCTTCATAATGTTTTGGACAAACCCAATGACCTGCGAGCATCGGGAAATCGGCAGAAGTACTGGAACACCGATATGTTAGCTGAACAATACAACCATTCCATGAGCGGGAATAGGTTCTGGGCCACGGTGCTGAGAGTAGCAAATCCTCACAAGTAAATAACAAGACAAGGCGACAGATACTATCGTATTTGGTGCAAATAAAACACCCTTTCTGAACATTTTCGTTGCAGATTATTTTCAACTTGTCTTCGAAGAATTACAAAGTGGCAAAAGGCCATTCTGCCCATCTTGCATTGCGGCTAATCAGAAAGCCATGTATTCTCGTCGCAGTTTCCAACTTTGACCCAATGTTTGGTCATGGTGTCGTCCAAGCAAGACCCTGCAGAAACTCAGGGAGTTCACACAGACATTTTTGTGTGTGCAGAATGATTTGCCACATTTCGGAAAATTCAATGGCATCCGAATGTGTACATAGATAGAAAGGGGTCAGAGGGATACGGAGCACATTTTGGCAAATATGATTCAATTAACTTCGGTTATCTGTTCAGCAGGGACAGGTTCGATAGTCGGCTCTCTTTCCGTGCTCGGCAACTATGATATGCTCCAGCAGCTGAAATCAGTTTGAATGGACCATTTGCAAATAAAATGGACTCTGTTTGTTACGCATTCAAAAACTGGAGGGTGGATGGGACAAGCTGACCCAGCGATGAAGGTCTTTACCGACTTTTGCTGCCAATGACCATTCGTTTGACACCTTCCCAACGTTGCCATCAAAGTGTTTGGCTGAAGAATAATAGCGCACGGATAATGTTACCCCTTCAGCTCTCCAACGAATCCAGATACTGACAGCTCTTCATTTGGATCAGACTCCTAACAGAGAGGGTGGACCATTGCCAGACACACGGCGCATGCATGCTGCCTTTGATGCAGTGGAAGCCGATGATGTCATAAACTGCTCAGAGAAATGGCAACGAGGCAATTCAAGATTTAGTGCATTGCCAAGTCACAGAAAGTGTTCAACAAACATAAAAGAAAACGGAACAGCAATAACCCATGGAAAATGAAGATGAACAATTACACTCTTGATGAAATAGGTCAACAATGCGCTGATGCCTCCATCTGATCGAGCGGACCAATCACCAGGCCCCCTCACCAGGACAGTAATGAAGGAAATGAGAGAAATACAAAAAAAATTCATATCGCCATTGCCAAGCTTTTTGCCACAGCAACAACAAAAACGTTGAGCAGATGCAAGGCAGGATCTAGTTTCATATCAGCAATGAAATAGTCATCTCCATTCAATTTCAATGAAAACGGTGAACAAAGGAAATTGTCTGAAATATGAATACCCAGCGCAGGCTACTTGTTTCCCCGATTATACTGCTGCACAGACTTTCATATTTAAAGGCACCTTTCAAAGAGATTGTTTGTGGCTGTCCATATGACAATGGATATTGTTGCCCTCGCTCTCACTGCCATTGTTCATCGTGTTTTGTTTGGCATCCTCACCTTGCACGCGGGAGTTCAGTGTCAATTCTCTGCTGTGAAAAATCGGAGTGCTTTGGAGCAGAAAGATGCGAACCTCGTGTGCTTCATGGAGATGTTGTTGGAATGTTTTGCAGAGCTGGGAAGTGGGATCCTCACAGTTCTGGGTCACATCCTCAGGGTTGCAGAGCTGTTGTGAAGCGCTACTCTCCTGTAGTGGTTGGAATTGATTTAGTTTCATTGCTGCTGGGTCCGGTTGTTGGTGTTGCAGATTGGATCCTGATCAATGTGTTTATTAGTAGAATCCATGGTTGGGTGCGCTGCTTTTAGAAATTTTCTGGCTGCCTTCTGTTTGCCCTGTCCTATTACTGTTGTGCTTTCTCTCGTAGAATTCGTGATGCTTGCTGTCCGGACGTATAGCTGCTAGGGACAGCTGGTCGTGGCAATTAGGGATGGACACACAAATTCTTTGCCAAGAATATGTATCCCACAACTGCATTCCCAGATGTCTGGCACACTGAGTTGTCAACTAAGATTTCCCCCAATGCAATTGAAACAGCATGCTTCCCCTTGTTAAAATAAATTTCTGGAAACTGATAGCCAGACTCCTCTGAACACTCGGATTTCCGACAGCACATACATCAACAGCCTCGCTGAGAGAAAACTCATCAGAGTGTCCATCTTGTGTAGGACAAATGTGGTTGTCAAGATTCCACGCAGTGACCGCATGAAACACTATATAGGAGAAACAGTCGGACAACTAGCGAGCTGCAATCATGAACTTCAACCAGCCCGTATACGCCACGGGCAGCTGTTCTTGTTGTTGTATGCAGGGCATTGAGTGTTTCTGATTCAGGGGCTTGGACCATCTGCAGCACTGGTTCGCTCCTTGTGTGTGGCAACTACTGTTGGAACATATGTAAAACTCGATTGCTCATTGAGAAGTACATCCAAAATAGTATCCAAGAGAAGTATTTTGGTGTTTTTCTGGTGTTGTTCCTGTCAAGCGCTCTGGAACCGAACTTATTGGGTGCTTCCTGACGGTTCGGTGCATGCTTCCACGATTGTACTGTGGGCAGAAACCTGCGTTTTAGCTGCAATAATGTGCGTTTGCAAACCTGGCACACCTCACTGTATTTTATTATTTCTTACTGTGTGCAATTGCAACACGGCAAATTATTAATTAACATTGGAAGGTGACAAACGAAGGTGTGTGAAATGCCTTGGTATTAGTGACATTTATCCAATGGTTGCATATTACTTTGATTCATGAGATAAGGATGTAAAACGTGTTTGTTCAGAAATGAGAAACAGTGAGGAAGGAAGTCATCCACAGGTTCAGCTTACAAGTGCACTCGCAGGAATCACTACTTACAAGACAAATATACTACATGGGAGTGATAAATGATGGCAACAGTTACAGGTCATCTTCGTTTCCCATCTCCCACTCACGGTTCAATGGTAAAAAATGTTTGGATGACAATAATCAATAAATCATTTATGCCCCAGAGAATAACGCGAGCCATATTTTGGTCATCGATTAGTTTACAGGTGACATAGTCTCTGTCTTTTCTTGGAACCATCTCCTTTGTTGTGACCATCAGGAAAGACATTACTTTTGACATAAAGATAATAAAGATTATGTTTCATGCCTAAGTACATTCAGACGAACAGCTCCCTTGATCAACTCTGCTAGTCATGTTAGCAAAGAAATCTGGAAAAATGCCAAGTGTGATTTTTCTATCAATAAATAATTTTGACTCAGTTTGACTGAAACCATCTCTTCCTAAAGTTGGGCTTTTCTTATTTTAAAATGGAGTCCGGCATCTTCCAAATGATATGAGAGCAGATGGAAGCAATTTAGCCCATCAAGTCTGCGACAAAATTCAATGAGATTATGGCTGATTTGGTTAATTCTCAACCCCCGTTTTTAGCCTCATTTCCGTGATGCTCCATGTCTGTATATCACAGCCTTGAATATACCTCGCCTTCACAGCCCTCTGTTGTTTGGAACCCCACAGATTTGCTCCCCTCTGAAAGAGTGAATATCCTCCTTATCATTTTCTGAAATGTTTGATCCCTCCAGCTGTTAGAAAGCACTCCCGTCCCAATTTCTCTCGGGTGTACACCAGAGCAGAATAAGCCCCTGAAGGATGGTCTGCACTCTCGAGTGCCGCTCTGTGTATTTGAAACATTTTCATATTTTGACCTCTGATTAAAAATAATCGATCTGATTTGCACATCAGATTTGCCAGTGGTGATATTTTTCAAGAGCACTTCAATGACCATAATTCTACTGGCAGTGAAAGGGCTAGACAAATGCAAGGACATTTTTCTTTCTCGATCCAGTGCTGTGTTTATTCACCTCTCTGCGCATAAATCTGGATCCTACCCATCGACTTTATCTCTCATCAATATGTGTGCAATGCAAATTAATGAGGCCATGATTACACACGCGCAATGCTGTCTTAGTATGTCTTATGTCATGGAAAGTTTCAACCTGAAACACCAGGATTTGGCTTTTCCAGGTAGCCCAGCATCCTCGTCTTTTCACTTTTGCATTCACTCGAAAGCAATTTTTCAACTGTAAAGAATCAGAAGTAATTTCAAGACTAATCTAATCTTCTGATTGAATAATCAGACTCTCTGAGTCGAGAGTGTGATGATGGAAAAGCACATCACGTCAGGCAGCATCCGAAGAGCTGGGGAATCGGGCAAATCCCTTGATCTGGAAGTGTATATGTGTGGGTGATTTGACTTTCCAAAAGCATTAACTTACATGTAATTACGATACGCTCCATATTTCCACTCCTCCACCTAATGGCAAATCTGACTCAAGGTACCGCTGTAATCAGAGATAAACGTCTTCACTGTAAACAGCACCACGTATTTTGGTGTCATCTGCGAAAGGACGAAGCATAGCTTAGAAGTGTTCATCAGATTCGTAGGCCAATCGCAAATGGTTTTATAGCTTGTTAACGAAATAAAGATTTCGCGGAATTTAATGAAAGGCAGGAGGCTGGGAAGATTGTAGGAATATAGTTATCTTCCTTGTGGCAAACCACTGGTCACAGGCCTCCAGTCGGAAAAGCAACCCTCCACCAAAACCCCCGTGTTCTACTTTTGAACCAGTTCTGTATCCAAATGCCGAGTTCTCCCTGTTTTCCGTGAAATCTAACCATGCTAATCAGTTTCCCATGGGGAACCTAGTCTAATGCCTTACTGAAGTCCACATACATCACATCTCCTGTTCTACCATCATCACTCTTCTTTGTAACTTCTTCTAAAAACTTGAATGAATTTTGTGAGACATGATTTCCCATGCACAACGTCATGTTGACTGTCCCTAATCAGTCACTGCCTTTCAAAAACATATATATCCTGTCCCTCAGGATTCTCTCAAACAACTTGCCCATCACTGACGTCAGGCTCATTGACCTTTAGATTCCTCGCTTCTCCTTAGCACCGTTCTTAAATATTGGCACCACGTTCGACAACCTCCAGTCTTCCTGCACCTCACCAGTGACCTTTGATGACGCAAATATCTCAGCAAGTCGCCCAGTCATCACTTCTATAGCTTCCCACAGAGTTCAAATGTATACCTGATCAGGTCCTGGGAACTTAACCGTAGTCATGTGCTTCAAGACATACAGCATATCCCTCAGGAGTTACATAGGAATAGAATGAAGCCACTCAGCCTTGATTACAATGCAAGGGACGAAGCCATTCAAACATTCTAAACTGTGGCGTAGGAGCAGCTTCCCCTTGCTTACCTCAACATGTTCCAATTTGGGGGTCGAGTAACACATTGTATGTTTCAGATCAAAGAGGGATAAAATGGAAATTGCCTGAGAAGGAATGGTCTACTCTAACTTCGGTCGTTCTCTATTCCTTTTCATACCAAATTGCGGGAACAGAAAACTTTTCACTCATCTTTGCCACTCGTACAGGATTCCAGACGATGATACACTGAAATTTCCCTACCGTCTGACGCAAAGGAAATCCGCAAAATCCACTTGTTCCAGGTGGCAATCCCATTGCCAACAGAATGTTTGAGTAGAATAACTTTCAGGTGCAGAATACTATTTGGGCAATCACCTATTATTTCTTTTTTCACGTCCATAGGTATTGCTTGGACAAAGATCTTTCACATTGACGTTCTGTACATGCGTGTGGCTGTGTATTTGGTAGAAACAGGAATGTTTGCTTCGACCCCAAGCAGATTAGGCACCATCTCATTGCTGGTGGAAAAGAGTCAAAGAATTTCTGTTCCTCATTCGTATTACCTTTGTTACTTAAAGCCCCTCAAAACTCTGCTGAGAAGCGTTGCAGTCAGAGAGACCGGAGGATTTCATGAGCCATCTCTGGGTGAGTTGTGGGGCCTGTATTGATAGTGAATCTGGGACTGCAACAAGGCCAATAGATGAAGCACAAGTTTCGGAGAGGGGAACATCTGTAAAGAGAAAGGAGGGGACTCTTTTGTACCCAGGCGTATTTTTCACGAGCATTGCCCAACCTACACGAAACTGTATGTGATTGATTTGATCAGGAAATGATCTCCTCTGTTGTTCTACACCAGATAGAAGGAGGGGTAACGGCTGGGCATTGGAGAGATAGACAGTGGTGTAGAGGTGTGTATGTTCAAAAGATCGGAAGAGATGTGGTATCTGAAAGAGTTGAGAGTGAAAGGAAGCAATGTCGGTTCTGGGTTTTAGATATATAGGAATGTTGTCGAGGTTGGAGGAGATCGGAGATATCTGGAGAGGTGCAGGGAAACGTTGGGTAACGGAGACAGGGAGACAGGGAAGGGTGAAGGGGTTGGAGGAGAAAACAATGTTTTTTCAAAGGCTTAGACCACAGTTTGGTGCCAATACAACAGTTACTATTGTCGTAGTGGAATATCTTGTTTTCAGTTGCTGGTAAACAAATGACAACAAATCAATCGAAAGACAACATAACAGCAAACAGTCTGAGGCTGCAGGAAGAAGGACTGCAATAAAGCTTCACCCAGGAGCGATATCCAGGAAAGACATTGGGAAGCAATCATTACGAATATGCCTTAAGATAACCTCCGTGACAATAACAAGGAGATTGGCTATTGCCATGGCCACAGAGTCGTGAACAGTGCAGGAGGAAAGGCCACATTTTCCGTTGGGCTGATTCACAATCCCTGGTAAACACATTGGGGAAGACAGAATGAAAACTGAACACAAATCACTGCAAACGATCTCGAATTCTGATCTTCACACTCAATACAAAATGAAACTTTCATTCGTGCATGTGTGTCGGTGCGTGTGTGAGAGATGTACAGATATGTCTGTGAGTGTGTGTTTGTGAGAGTGTGTGTGTGAGAGTGTTTGTGTGTGAGAGTGTGTGTGTGCGTGTGTTTGTGTGAGAGTGTGTGTGAGTGTGCGCATGCTCATCAGTCAGGGCCGACGCAGATGTTGTGATGTTGCTGCGCCTGTAAATAGTTTACATTGCCCTTGGCATTTTATTCGGAGAGTTCGTCATAGACATAGCCTCTGAAACGTTTAAGTTTAAAGAATTTTAGGGCCAATTTTATCATAGCTAACATATACCGCCGAAGGCAAAAAAAAACTTAGTCT
Organism: Chiloscyllium punctatum; assembly: GCF_047496795.1. Taxonomy (NCBI): domain Eukaryota; kingdom Metazoa; phylum Chordata; class Chondrichthyes; order Orectolobiformes; family Hemiscylliidae; genus Chiloscyllium; species Chiloscyllium punctatum. Next base: position 74,964,759 of record NC_092766.1, read on the forward strand.
TCAAAAGAAATACCTGTCCAATGAAAGTGGGGTAGAGGGTTTTTCTTTTTTCCAGCTGAGGTTTTCTCTCGTTTGATGTCGTGTTTGATCGTGTGGTTGCTCACTGAAAGCAGTGAGACAGTGTTAAAGCTGCTGGTCCATACTCGCCAACGCTCTGTGACTTCTTTCCTGTTCGACCTTTTGTTTGATTTTACCTTTTATGACAAAGGGTATATAAGGTGTTTTTGCAAGCATTGACACCAACAGGAGAATATTGTGATCATCTTTTGGCTTTTCTGATAGTTTAAGTTATTTTGTGTTCTGTTGTCTTTGTTCTTGTTTCATGCAGTAAATATATAAATAAATTATATTTTGTTGAAACTAAATGGGTTAATCAGCAGCATCCTTCCTGGAATATCTGCAATAAACCTGCTTAAAGCAAGTTCTAAAGTTAGGTTTGGGGCACGTTCATGAAATGCTCCTAATGTGGCTGATCTGATCCAAAACAGTGTTTGTTAATGAGAGAATGGATGTTATTTGCGTCAGTTTGCAAGTTATGTGGAAGGGTTTATTTCTCAAATTTGATTTTGAGATTTTTGTCACCATCCGAAATCAGATAAAAGACGTCTGGTTCCCTTACGTGAGACAAGCATTAGCCAAGCAACACTGACAAAACTTATATGAAATACAGCAGATAATGGAGAGCTGAAACGTGGGAAAATTTGGTGAAACTGCAGATGTGGCAGGGTCACCGAAAAGACAAAATGCATTAACGTTTCCAATCTGACATGTCTCTTTTGCAGAATAACAAAGAATGGTAAATAGTTTTCAGGCATACACTTTGGTTAAAGGAGGAACGAGGAGCGTTTGGAAGCTCTCCAACTTCAGTCATGATGCCCATTTTGATCTTCCAGCTTTGTATACTCCATCCGCAGCTCCAAAATCCTGCTTGAACCTCCCCTGTTTGAAAAGATCGATATTTTATATTAATTTGTACTTTGTGTATCGGATGAACTGGGAAAACAAACCATGAAAGCAAAACAAAAGGAGACTTTTCATGATACAGTTGATGCACATTTTTGAGGCACGGAGTCTCCCCAGTATTATGCAGCTGCTCGTTGATGAGAACCTTACGATGGGGAAAACTTGAGACTGTGCAAGAGTGAAGTTTCGCCTGACAAGTAATAACTGATTCAACTGCGGATTTCTGAGATATTGTTGATTAAATTCTTCTGGCTGAGAGTAACTATGTTATGGGTCTGAAAAGCTAAATATCTTGAGTTGTGAACAAAGCATTCAGAGGTTATCAGATCTTCACAAAAGCAAGAGCTGTTTTTAATCCCTCAAATGCAGTAACATGAAGAAGAAAGGAAATGTGTTTTTTTCAGCAGCTGCTGTGAATTTTACGTTTAATGATTAAGTGAATAGATCAGAGACGTTTCTCGCAACACCGAGCCTGCACGTCCAGCAGCCAAGTGAAATATGCCAAACTAAATTGCACAGAAGCATTGTTCTGGACAACTTCGAAATAGTACAAAGCATTTTTTTTATCGGAAGCTATGGGTAAGTTGAGGATAGAGATAATAAATGGGTTTGCAAATGGCAGGACGTTTATGTTGGTGTTCAAAAGTGCAGAAGCAGATATTCGGTTAAAGGAAGTTTTAGACGGTTTGCTCAAATGGGCAGATCAGCAGCCGATCGAATTTTTTAATGAAAGCTGTTCAATAATGCACTTTGCAAGACGCAACACGACAAAGAGTTACTCAATAATTGGAAGAACTTTCGAAAGCTCTGAGTAACAAAGGGAACTTGGGGTCCTTGTCCATCGACAATTGAAATCGGTACCAAACGTTGAAACTGTGCTTCAGAAGACAAATAAAGTTTCTGTTCTTTCCTGCAATGTGTACATCAGTGCAGAGAGCAGGGGCGTTTTCGATTAGAGTTGTACAAATATTCGCGTATGCCAGAGCCAGTTACAGTGTGCAGTCCCATTAGCCATGCCATATGATGCTGTGAATGCTCCGGCGAGGGTGCACCACATATTCGCCAAGGTGTTTGCTGGACAGAATAAATTTAGCCAGTAAGACAGTGTGGATAGACCTGAAGGGTTTCTTTAAAGCTGAGACGACTTTGTGGTTCCAGAGTGAGGATTAGGAGTTTATGAGAGGCAACGGAACTGTGGAATTATGTCGCAGTTTAGTAAACTGATGGATGAATAACGAAGAGGATATAATCTTACGTTAAGTGTTCAGGGGCTGTCAAGGATTTTGTTTCGCAGCCAAATGGTTTGGATGTCTGGAAGTGGCTGCCGGGGAGTGTAGGGGTCAGTCAGAGTGCTAAACCTCAACAATGTTAAAAAGAATGTCAATGAGCACTTGAATTGTGATGGCAGAGAACGTCATGGGCCAAGCCTTGGAATGTGGGATTAGTGTCAATAGGACAGTGCAAGATAATTTTTGAAAGTTCATTTTCATTGCTGATTTAGCCATGACACGATGCGTCTGGGAAACGTGTCAACTGATCTGTGGGCCGCGAGCACGGCTTTCCAATTCTTTCCCTTCAGCCAAAAACAGTTGAAACCACACACTAATTAACAGAATGTGCTTTCGACTTTGCCAGTCTCTCTGCATAGATCACAACATGGGAATCGATGCGGGAATGACAAGATATGACATTGCCAAATTGGACAGAGCATGAACATCTGATGCTTCGCAGCTAAGGAACATTTCTTAGCTTGTGATCTTTCCACATCATTTAATACTATGCATCAGGTATGGCTAGATGAGACAGAAGTAGGTTTGTACTGGGTAATCTGTGATTGTTGGAAATGCAGCAAAGAAGCATGAGTGGGGAATCTGGTGGAGGCATGCACGACTTTGAATGACATTGATTCGTTGAAACAAAAAAAAATCGCGTTGGTCGAGATGTCAATAAGACGATTGCATAAAATTGAAGGAGAAGACTTCCTGTTAAAAAAATACCTTGCTTTAAAATAGAATAAAGTTGACAAGCACACACACATAGGTGTGTCAGTTTCATATCATTATGTGACATATTACATTGAAAGCAATTATTTTGATTGCATTTGCTGTATGGCAGAAGACATAGACGAATAAAAAAGACAAGTTCCCCTGATGAGACACAGCTGTTCTAGCAAATTCTGTGGAAAGAAGACTCCGTTACTGTTTTGAGCACTGATTCCCTTCTTCAGAATCCATGAGACAGACCTGAAGTCATCAGTGTCGTACCACACAGAATGATTGATCTAAAGCGTTTGATGCGATGGTTCCAACCTTCCAACCCCCCGGATTACAAAACAAGCATAGCTGAACATCTGGTTCGGTTGTCGTTAATTGGTATAAAAATTAGATGGACTGATATGAATGTCGTACTAATTCTAAACGGGATTTTAAATGGGAATTTGGTTTGAAGATCACTCGAATGACATTACCTCTCAGCTCTGCTGAACTAAAGCATCCCTTCGGCTTTATGCACCTCCAGCATTGAGGTGGAGTGCGATACGACAGAGATGGGAGAAAACAATATTCGGTTTCCTCCTCCGCAAATCTTCATCATCAGGTGGCTTGCTTTCGCATGGCTTCTGACAGGGACAAATCTGAACGGTTTCCACTTTCACAAAGGGTTCGGAGAAACAATTTTTTTTGTATGTTATTTATAAAAAAAGTGAATGAACTGAAAACTTATTCACAATGACACCACCAAGAAGTAGAGTGGAAACAGATGACAAGAATGTTTGGATGGCTTTAAAATTTTTCAGGTGATATTTGAAAGTGTAACACAATGCAGAGAGCATGCAATTAAGTACTTAATCGTACTTAGGGGAAAAAAAGCAAGTCGGAGTTTATTCTAATATTATTTAAAATGTAAGAATCAACCAAAAAAAGAGAACGGAGCATAAACCCATGTCCAGCATTATACCGTGATAATCAACGTTTTGTTTTTGGTTAGATTGTGACAAATTGCCACTAAATTGCAGCATACTGTTTTCAGACGAAGATTTAATGCACATATCATTGAATACATTGTGTCAGGATCTGTTTTATGCAGCGATGACTGCATCAGTTGTTTGTGGTCTCTGTTGGTGGTCATGCCGCTGACAGTATCGAATACCACAATGAACATAGCTGCTAATTAACATAACCAGGATGTACAGAGTTGCCAGTTAAAAAAGTGATTTTCGCAAACCCGTGTCTGGGATTTCTTTTTGCATTGATCATAGGAATCAAAAATGCACATGATAAATGCAGAAAATTTAGAATGCTTTAACTGCAGCGAATTGGCAGTGGCTTTGGTGAATTAGATTAGCCTGTGAATTAGATTGCAGATTGATGAGTCAAAGTAAGAAATTTCATCAAATGAACTTAAAATAACATTGTATTCAGACTCAGAAACCTGTTTGCATACTACCAAAGAAACCAGGAAATGTCATAGGAAATTTCACGGAGGTTACATTTGGGACAAATATTGTGGAGAAGCGATATAATTTCCAGATTTAAAGTTTGCACTTGCAAAACAACAAACTTTAGCAAGACTGGGGTTTTTGGAGGGTTTGGAAAATGTGTAAGGCCACTCAAAAAGCAGAACTCTAGTTTCAGTTTCATTAATAAAGGACAGCATACAGAAACAAGAAAGCCTTGCACAAATTATGCATTTCCCAATCACAGCAGTAATACTTTCATTTCTTCAATTACAACCTCAAATACATCTCTGGGACAACCGTGACACATCTTTTGTGCACCTATATTTCATGGTGCATGAATCGAATTGGAAAGTCTAATTTTACTTTCTTGCATGCGAGAAGTGATGATTGCAACATGAGATATTCTGTCGTTTTCCGATCTTTATTTCTGCTTATGTTACAGTCCATTGCATTTTTTTCTAACTCAGTTTCGTTGATTGTAAACATGCATTACCGTGAACGTACAATTTATAAGGTTTGTGGAATATTTCATTTAATTCATATCCTGCAAGTATGTCACAGGCATCCTTGACATTTCCAGCAAAATCAAAATCGAAAAGTGTTAAATATGCAGCAGCAAGCCGATGTGAATTTCTTTTTAAATGCGCTTTATAATTAAATGGCAAATTTAAAATCACAGGAAACAATTATAAGATTGGTAAGCTATTTTCCAATAAAAGCAGAGGATACTCTTATAAGCCTGCTGAACAACTTTTCCACAATTAGTAGGACTTTGTATTACCTGTTTCCGAACATGCAGTTTCTTTGACGTTTACTTGATAATAATATCCAACATACTTTCAGCGATTCCACTGGGATGACTGTTCGTACCTTTAAAAAGCACGTTTTGATGACAGCCTCTTTACTCCTTCTGATTTCTCATCCTGATCTTATATTTCATCACATATAAATTGATCGCAGTATTCCTTTTAATAGTATGTTGTAATATATTTTCAATCAGCATTTCTCATTAAATATTCCCTTTCAACTTTCTACAGGTATATTTTCAATTTGAATTTTGTGACTACCATGCACAGGGTTAATTCCTTCAGCGTGTTAAATGCACTTGCAAATTCTCACTTCTCGGGGACAACCACGCCATTAAATCAGAATTGGAAATTGTTGACTATTACTTTAATAAGCAGTATTCATTCATCTACTTAGATTTCACAAGCAGAGAGAACATGTTACAGTGAAACATAGTCAATGCATGGATTTTAAACTAATTTACTAATCTCAAGAATACATGGTGTAATTATGAACTTTGTAGCATTCCACTTAAGTCGCTGCAATGTTTTACTCTTATATTTGTGGGAAATTCTTCCAATAATGTCTCACATAGTGTAAAGTCACTAATAAGCTGCTGGGATCGGGTGGCATTGAAAACTGAGAGCCAAAAACTGTGACATTTATGCAGGGGTCAGATTTTGAGAATTTTGCTCGAATTCCAGGGAAATATATTGGAGCGTGTCCTATTTGTCCGATTATGTTTGGGCATATTGTTTGACGCTAGAATATGGCATTAGGTTTGTTCTTCTCATTATCCAGTCGTTATAGGTTTCATCGCACCTTCGCTGTTTTTGGCGTCCACGGTAAGTGAAGTATCGATTTCTAAACTTTACGAGCTGCCATGCTTGACATGTACTGGCCTCTCTGCTAGACTATTCCTGTGTCTGCAGGATACAGTAACCAGTTCTGGAGTTGCAGTTGAATGACCTCCTTCACCGCCAAACCATTATCACACGACACCTGTAGAAGGAACACGTTATATTCGGCCTTGGGACTCTGCAGCAACAGGGATAAATGTGGACTTCAACAGCTTCCTCATTTCCCATCCCCCACCATTATCCCAGTCTCAAGCGTACAAATCGGCATCGCCCTGTGGACCAGTCCATCACTCCTCCTCTGAAATATTACCTTGGGCCTCACCTTCACCAACCTATCACTTTTACAGCTACCTTCCCGCAACTCCATCTCCTCCCATTTATCTCTCAGCCCCGACTCACACGCCTCATTCCTAATGAAGTGCTTATGTCCGAAACATCAATTCTCCTGTTCTTCGAATGCTGGCTGACCTGCTATGCTTTCCCAGCACTACGTTCTCGACTCTGATCTCTCGCATCTGAAGTCCTGACTTAACCCCTAGACCTAAGTCCACCTTTCTTACCACACTTAACAACAACTTAACCAACTGCTAATTGCAATTCTGTCAAACCCCTCCTTCTATTGTCTCAATGTTGCAAAATACACCTCAATATGCTGCGGTGAATTCCGCAATTTGACAACGCTTTTGGAATGGTAATTCATCCTCGCCTTCGTTTTCTGTCTGCCATCCTGCATTTTTTTTCACATGAGGAAGCACCTATTCCATGTTTACGTTATGTACTGGAGGGCTGAAAATATTCAATGGTTTCCTTAATGTTTTCACAAAATATATGCAACGAGAAATGTCCACACTTGTGCGTATCTATGTCCCCTTCAATCCTTGTAAGATTCTGTAAATTCCACTTTGGAAATACAACGACTCTGACGCAAGATTTGTACACAGATAGACTATAACTTCACAAACCGAATTTAACCCGTTAAACTCTGATGGGGTAACCCTGACGAGTGGGACAACGTGTCTGCAACTAATACTGCATTGACTACAGAAGCATTGCAACAGTAGCCGTCCATTATGGGTGGCACGGTGGTACAGTCGTTAGCACTATTGCTTTTCAGCACCAGAAACCCAGGTTCAAATGCTGCCTCAGGTGTGGAGTTTGCACATTCTCCCCGTGTCTGCGTGGGTGTGCTCCAGTTTCCTCCTACAGTCCAAAGACGTGCAGTTAAGATGAATTGGCCATGCGAAATTGCCCATAGTGTTAGGTTAGGGGTATGGGTGGGTTGCGCTTTGTTGGTTCGGTGTGGACTTGTTGGGCCGAAGGGCCTGTTTCCACACTGTAATGTAATCTAATCGAATCTTAACCCGCTCTGCCATTCATCAGGATTATGGCTAAACGTTTTAACTCTACAGCCGAATACTTCTTTCACTCCATAACCTTTGATCCCTGTCGCCTCAGATTCTGTATTTAGCCTCTTTTCCGGTCACAATAATTGTTTTGGCATTCATTACTTCTGTTGGTAATGAATTTCAGAGTCTAACTGCACTTTTGGTGGCCTTAAAACTTGTTGTTGTCCTATACAGTGAACGCTGGATCCTCTGATTGTGATCTCCGTGTTCTCGACAAGCACTCATACCGTCAGAAACATCCTCCCTATATCTACCTTGTATAGTCCTGCTAGAATTTTATAACTCTCTGAGAGTAAACTGAGAGATTGTGAGTTTACTGAGACTTACCTACGGTGGCAAGCGTCGTGGAAATGATCGCTCAACGCGATGCGAAGATCGACGCTTTCATTGAAGAATCCCGAAGTTGATTGGACTCACTCTCGGCCGCGCTGCAAAAGCACGACCGAGTCATTAAAGAAATCGAGCGCCGAGTCGGAGGGGCGGAGCTAAAGGCCGCGGCCTCCGAAACTGCAGCACAATCGGTTGTCGATCGGATGCGGACTCTCAAACAGCGAGTCCGGACCATAGAGAATCATATTGATGACCTCGATAATCGAGGTCGTTGAAAAAATATTCGTTTGCTGGGCTTTCCCGAACGGGAAGAGGAAGGCCAGCTTACAGCGTTTCTCGAGCAGTGGCTGCCTTAGCTTTTAAATTTGGAAGCTGGATCAAGCCTGTGGTCGGCACGGTGGCACAGTGGTTAGCACTGCTGCCTCACAGCACCTGAGACCCGGGTTCAATTCCCGCCTCAGGCGACTGACTGTGTGGAGTTTGCACGTTCTCCCCGTGTCTGCGTGGGTTTCCTCCGGGTGCTCCGGTTTCCTCCCACAGTCCAAAGATGTGCAGGCCAGGTAAATTGGCCATGCTAAATTGCCCATAGTGTTAGGTTAGGGGTATGGGTGGGTTACGCTTCGGCGGGGCGGTGTGGACTTGTTGGGCCGAAGGGCCTGTTTCCACACTGTAAGTAATCTAATCTAATCTAATCTAAAAAAAGCCAGGTCAGGATGGAATTGGCCTACCATGTCGCAATACGCGGGCCGGGCTTGAACCAGCGTCCCCGCCCGGTCCTGTTCTGGCTGCAGAGCTGTAGGGAAAGGCAGATACTCCTATAAACCTCGAGACATCTTGGAAAAGATTCCGAAGCCATGATCTATGAAGGATCCAAGATCATGTTATTCCAGAACTTTTCCCCAGCTCTGGTCGAAAAGAGGAAGGCATTTGATGAGGCGAAGAAGTGTTTAAGGGATTTAAATATTCCCTACTCCTTACGCTACCAAGCGAGGCGACGCTTTAGCAATGAAGGATCCGTGTACAACTTCGGATCGCCAGAAAATGCTATGGAATTTTTGGACTGTCTGAGATAAATTGTAAGAGACAATGGATATTGGTTTGCCTTTCCCCCACCCCGGTTTATATCCTCCCCCTTTTTCTTTTTTCTTACCTTACTGTTTAATATAATCTTGGGGGTGGTGAGAGGGATTTATTCATTTGTTCTCTATTTAACTGTGTATGTATGTGCCGGGGGTTTAGTGAGTGTTGGTGGGGGGAGGTGGTGATCTTATTCTATTTTACCTCTTTCTCTAGGAGCGCGGTTGTTTTTCCCTTGGTATTTTGTATTATTATATTTAATTATTATTTGCTGAGGTTGTAATTTTATAGTTATGTATGTTTATACATGGTATTAACGTTACCAAATATATCCAGGTGTGAGTGGGGGGGTGGGGGTAGGGTGCTCACTGTTAACTCTAGCTTTGTATTATATCTGAATTCTCCTCATCCTATTGAGGAGTGCCTCGGTCAAGGGTGAGGTATTGGTTGAGAGACGATACGCTGGACCTTTGGAAAGGAAGTGACACCCCCTGGAAACAAGGGGGGAAATCTCCATTTAAATACGTTTCATATTTTTTTTTATTATTTAGAAACAGTTTTTTGTTATACTGTTGTGAGTGTATTCGAGAGCCTTTATTTTTGTGAATTTTATATGCTCTGTGCTCGCGATGTTCTGGATAGGATTTCCCCTCCCGAGGAGTCTCGGATTTGCCCGGATGATTATGGTTGATCAGTCGGTTAAGTGGTGCACCTGGAATGTAAAGGATTGTAATTCGCCAATCAAAAGGAAGAAAGTATTATCAAATCTTAAGAAAGAAAGAGTTGATCTAGCTCTCCTACGGGAGACACGTCTGTTGGATAAAGAACACTTGAAATTACGATAGGATGGATTTGATCAGGCCTTTTTTTTCTTCTTTTAGCCCAATAAGTAGGGAAGTTGTTATTCGTATTCGGAAGAAATTCCCTTTCAAAATCCTAAATCAGATAAAAGACGAAACTGGACGATATATTCTAATTAAAGCCCTTATAAATGGAGAAGAATATGGGATATTAAATTTGTATTGGCCCCAGGTACATTCCTTTAAATTTATAACGGAAGCCTTCTCAAAATTGATGGCTCTTGGTGCCCGTCATACAATTATAGGGGGAGACTTTAATTGTATTATGGATCCAAAAATAGATAGGATTCCCAAGAGTACTGCAGGAGTATCTCCCAGATCTAGACAATTGGTGGATCTGAACAAAGAATTAGGATTAGTAGATGTATGGAGATTTCTTTATCCACAGGGCAGAGATTTTTCATTTTACTACAATCCATATAAATGCCATACCAGGATTGATATATTTTTTGCCCCCTTGATTTTTTTAAAATTCCATATCATCCTGTAAAATAGGTAGTATAGCAATTTCCGACCATGCTGCTGTATCTTATGGAAACCAAAGCGAGAAATAATGGGACAACCCCTCTGCATTGCCGTATGGACCCCTTCCTAATGAAAGACAGTACATTTGGAAAGTACTTATCTCAAGAATTTAAAACTTTTTTAGAAATTTATTTAGGTACGGCTCGCAACCAATCAATGATGTAGGAGACCATCAAAGCTTACACACGAGGTTTGATCATCTCCTACTCAGCGACCCAGAAAAAATTAAAGGGAGAACAACAGCGTCTGCTCGAAGCTCGCTGAAAAGCAGCTGAAACTGCATAAACTGATAGACCTTTAATTACTAAATTGCAAAGGACTACGGCCCTTAGGACAGCTCTAAAGACTACGCTTAACCAAATGGCTAAGCGGGAAATATTATTTGCAAAACAAAGGTTATATGAATTTGGCGACAAACCAGGTAGATACTTAGCATTTCTTGCAAAGAAAATAAAGGCTCCTCAAACTATCACGTCTATCAAGGAAAGTACGGGTATTTTGACTCATGATCACAAAAAGATGAATGCAATCTTTAGAAAATTTTATTCTGATTTATATAAATCACAGGATTGTGATGACAGGACTAGGAGGATGCAATCATATTTTAAAACATTTGACCTTTCCTGGCCTAACTCTGGAATAGGTACCTCACTTAAATGCTCCCCTAACAGTCCAAGAAATACTTGACGCAATCAGGCCACTTCCGAGCGGTAAGGTACCTGGCCCAGAATGTTTTCAAGCTGAATTCTAGAAAGAATTTACAGAAATATTGGCTGGTCCACTTATGGACGTGTATAACTATGCATATAGTCAGGGCTGTGTCCAGCCTTTGCTGAAAGCAGCAAATATCTCTCATCCTTAAAAAAGGAAATGATCCAAAAGATTGCACGTCATACAGACCAATATCCTTGCAAAATGCAGATTTTATAATCCTTTCTAAAACGTTAGCATTGAGACTAGAAAGGGTACTGCCATATATAATAAAGGAGGATAAGACGGGGTTTATTATGGGCCGTAGATCATCCAATAATATTAGAAGGATTTTGAATATGATTCAAGCCTGCCATCAGGGAAAGATACCAGGAGTAGTAGTTTCATTAGACGCGGAAAAGACATTTGATAGGTTTGAATGGTCCTGTTTTTTCACACATTGGAAAGGTTTGGTATTGGAAAGGTGTTTACCAAATGGGTCTCAATATTGTATAGTAATCCCAAAGCAGTGGTAGTTACCAATGGATTAGGTTCGGATAGCTTCAGTGTGTGTCGGGGCTGCCGTCTCGGCATTGTAATTTATGCTAATTATTCAGCCACTAGCAGAAGCTATACGGGCTGATCGTAATATAACGGCCGCGATGATTGGTGCAGGTAAACATAAAAGTACCCTGTATGCAGATGATGTTCTTCTATTCCTCAGTGATCCTCTGATGTCCGTACCTCCCTTAATCCAAGTTATTAATACAATTAGTGCATTCTCAGGCTATAAAATTAATTTCTCAAAATCGGAGGCTATGCCAATGGGTGGTTTGATATGTTACCCCACTTAGTGGATGGATCCCATTTTCCCTTTCGTTGGTCCCTGGAGGGTTTCTTATATTTAGCCATTTTTATTCCCCAAGTATTTGGTCAGTTATACAAGGCTAACTTTGTGCATTTACTGGAAAGGATAAGGCAGGACCTTCAGCGATGGGGAGACCTTCCAATTTCCTGGCTGGGTAGAATAACACTAATTAAAATGTATGTCCTGCCCCGTCGCCTATACCCTATGTGAATGATTCTGGTGATGCTGCCGAGGCTGGCACTACGTAAATTATATGGCTAGTTGGGTTCCTTGATCTGGAATCATAGACGGACCCTCATTAAGCTGAAGAAGCTACAGCTTCCACAGGCAACGGGAGGATTGGACTTTCCAGATTTTAGGAAATATCAGTTAAGTTCCTTATTAAGTTAAATAGATGATTGAGTCTTGTCTGATCTACAATCAATCTTGCTGGACAAAGAGACTTCTTAAGTAAAATGTCCACTTATTAACCTTTTATTTTCAGACAAGAGGAAAATTATTACGGATTACTGTAAACACCCTATAATACTAAATACAATTAAAGCTTGGAATATAATGTGGCAAAATGAGGGCAACTCACATAAAACATCCCCCTATGCGCCGATAGTGGGAGCATGTGGATTCCAACCGGGGTTTACAGATGCCACTTTTAAACTCTAGAGATCCAGGAGTATCTAATGTCTCGGGGACCTATTTAAAGATGGGGTATTGATGTCTTTTGAACAGCTGCGTCAGAAATTCGGATTACCGAATGGAGACCTCTATCGATACCTCCAAATTCGAGACGATATACAGAATAAGACAACGTTATTAGACAGTCTTTCTAAATCAGATAGAGAATATAGAGTACTTCGACCAAAGGGGTCTCCTCCATCAGTACCATTTATCATTTACTACATGATGAAATATCGGGAGATATGGACAATCTGCTTCAAACATGGGATCAGGGACTGGGACCAAAAATCTCTGTAGAAACGTGGAATGACATTTTGGAAAACGCCAAAAGAATCACCATCTGGAACAGAACTCAGGCTATCCAGTTGAAGATACTTCATAGAGCTCATATAGAACCGGATCGATTGGCATAATTTAAGACAGGAGTTTCTCCAATGTGTCCCAAATGGAAAATAGAGGTGGGCACTCTTGTACATTGTCTATGGACCTCTCATAAGATCCGTAGATACTGGACTAAAGTAGCAAGTGCCCTGACAGAAATTTTAGGAACGGAAATTAAAGTGGACCCCGTATCTCTCCTTTTGGGTTTTTCGTACTTATCCTCCCTGGCCATGGAAGAGACTATTTTCTATTCTCTCTTTCTGTGCAAGGAAAAAATATTTTGGTAAACTGGGTGGCTGAGCGCCCCCCCTGGACTTTCTTCTTGGCACAGATTAATTATGGAATGTATTCCCCTTGACGTCCTTACAAATATGGTGCTCCGAAAAACCAAAATATTTTATAAAATATGGCAGCCCTTCTTGAATTATATGAATACAGATATTTCGGCTATCCTAACAAGGGCTCTTATTTAATTGAGATTACGAACTTGGCTGGTACGGGGCCCCTTGGGAGAGGAATCCCGCACGAATACGGGTTTTGTTACACTTGATGTTAACACATTCCGAGCATGTATCTCACCACCCAATTTCTATGTTATCCACTGTGTTTTTTTTCTCTTTCTCTTATTTGAATAATGTAAGAGACTGAAATATACATTCTGGTTAGTTGTAGGTCAGATTAGTAGTTAGTTGAATTTTGTTTATTTTTCTCGATATTTTTCCTTTGTTAAATTTTGGTTATTACATATTTAAGATTTAATTGTATATCAATGTTTGCACAGAAGAGTTTTGTTTATTTTTGTAAACTTGTAAAAATGTTAAAATTCTAATAAAAATATCTGTTAAAAAAACAAACCTGAATGATGAAAACATCCCAACAAAATGCAATGGTTCAATCTTGACACTCTCAAAGTATTTTCAGAAGGTGGCCCTGACTGTTTTTTGTATGAAGGTTGATGTGAAGTGATTGATCCCCATCTGATATAAGTTATCAAAGGATTGGACTTTCAGGGAAAATACAAACAGTAATTTCAGGACAACAGTTGCAACCCCAACAAATGAAAACGTAATTTTGACTAACGTAACTGTTGAAATATTACACCAATCCGCTCCAATAGCTATCAGCAATAAACTTTTCCAATACTTTAACATTCCATGAACATATCCATGGCAAAAACAAATCAAACACAGACTCTTATAGACGGAAGAAAACAACTTCAAAATCATAACATTCAATATAAATTCAGAAAAGTCTTTTAAAGTAACTGGCGACTTCCCTGCACTCCACCAACTTGTGTCTGCTGCAGCTGAAATAAGTCGAAAAAAAGGGCATGAACTGAGAGCACTGGCCATTCCTTTTCCAGGTTTGAAAGGAAAAGTTATGCATGAAAATAAAACTGTTGGAGTATAACCTGGTGTTTTAATGCAATGATACCTCCAAATCATTATTAAAATCGACACTGCGGCAACTATGCCTTTATGACCTCTTCAAATAAAATAGGCAGAATGTCATTTATAAAGTAACAGCATTGTCACCAGTTTTTTTTTTTCTGATCCCACAACTCTGGCAAAGGTATTGATGTTTAATTCCACACGCATATCCTTTATCATTAGTCAGTTGCTTAAATATCGCAGAAAGTATGCATGTCGTCAGTAAGGAATATTGATATTTATTCAGTGTTTCTTTGTCAAGTCCCACGCGTTCAGATGAGTTAGAGTAAATTTCCAACTGGTCTGGAATGTGTTACTGGATAAGAGGATTGCATTCTTCACATGTGATGCATGAAAAGATATCCAATGTGGTAAGTCAATCTCTTCGTGTGCATTTTACTCTATTCGCCACTCAGTATGCAATTTCAGAAATTGAACAAATATTCGAATTTGATGAGCTCCGATATGCGTAAGGATTCAACACTTTGCAGCGATGAAGCACGGAGTACAATTGATAAACGTATTAATAACAAAAATAGTCAGGAGGCGGTGTTACTTTTCACAAAATTCGTCTGTCTAAATTCTGAAATAAGGTGATGTACATGACATCTGGCGTCCAATGCATAGAGAGCACAACGAAAGTGAAGTCGAGAATGTCAGGGCCAGACCTTATTTTGTTTTATTGTGTTATGCAATACAAAAACATTCTAAATGAGCGGAGCTAATGTAAGTGATGATTTGACGTAATCGACTCAATGGAGGTATGATGTGTGCATGAATACAGCTTAGCATTTCCATGTGTTGGTCATATGGCAGCCAGAGACCTTCAACAACTACAACAGTCATTAATTTTCAGAAATGAGGAAACCATCGCTTTTGCTGTTGCAAGAGATTTACTATCCAATTCTTGCAGCTGCCGGTCTTCCAGGTAAGCCATTGAACTTGTTTCTTTCCGGTTGATTTTACTTTACCCGTGTAAGCGTTGAATAATCTATTTTTTCCACTGTCAGTTTTCACAGAAGATTGTCAAACCAGTGATTGAACACTTTCGGCTCCTCCATTTTAAATGGGAGCATAACTCGTGTATTAACAATTGCCACAATGTGCCGCCTGCAAGGAGTCGTGTCGTTCTTTAGACAGTCTGGTAATACCAAACAAAATGATGACTACAGCAGCATATTAAACATTTGCGTAAATGTAATGTTTTGTAAATCACTCAGAATGTGTTCACATCCTCTTAATAAATACCTACACCTCTATTTCAATCATACTTTGACATATTGCCGACTCTGTCTCTTATATCTGTCTTGATTACAGCGAAGACAATGACTATTTTACTTATTTTACGAAGAAACTGTGGTCTTTCCAAATGCATCACTGCTTCTATCGTGGCCATGGCAACATCGGATCTATTGGTCGTCATCAATAATGTTGTAGTGTATCGCATTTTAAGTTATCACTTTCCATTTTCCTTCTTCTCCCTTACACCTGTTTGCAAGCTCATGATATACATGACTGTCATCAGTCTCGATTTAACTGTTTGGTTCACTGTGTCCTTCACATTTGACAGATTTGTGATGATCGGCTGCCAGAGATTTAAAAGATTATATTGTACCGAAAGTACTGCAACCACGGTATTAATAATCATTTCGGTCTTGACTATGTCAAAGAATATTCCAATTTTGTTTGCATATAAGGCAGAAGAAATCATTGATGGAATCCAATGGGGCTGCCGATCAAATGTAACATCATCTGAATGGGTAGCGTTGGTCTGGTTTTGTAGTGCCTGGCTTGGTTGGCTTCCATTTCTCTTAATTTTCTCGTTTAATTCTTTAACCATCCACTGTATTGTGATGGCGAATCGAACTCGGATTAGGCTCAGTGGTCACAGAAATAAGAATGAAAGCAGTGCAGAGACGGAGAACAGGAGGAAGTCCATCGTTTTATTATTTTCGGTATCCGTCAGCTTCATATTGCTTTGGTTGACATATTCTGCTATTTTGGCCATTACCAGACTGGGAATCCCGAATTATTACGGAGGTGACTTTAACGAGCCTGAATATATCGCAACTGAAACAGGAAATATCCTCAAGTTGTTGACTTGTTTCCAGAATCCCTGTATTTATGCCACAACCCAGAAAAAATTCACCGAAGAACTAAAGAATGCAATGGAATCCCGATTGAAACAAACTCTCAGAGTATTTATAAAAAACGTGGACAAGAGCAATATATTTTAGCTGATTGTCTTTGTACCTGAGGCTAGATTTCACCCTGTTTTCCTTAATTCCCCGGATTGTTAAAAATGCTTTGCACAATTATCCCTTAGATTTTCAATCAGCATTTTGACATGTGATAATTTCAGTTTCGTGCGATTTTTGTTTGAAATATATATATTACACATCATTGAAAAGTGACATTTTCCAACTCAGGTGTCAATGTTCTAAAATTTCTCTTGAGCAGGATACTTTTCAAATAAATACATTAATATAAAATGGATACCGTGATTAAATACGTAAGTCTACAATCGAACTCATATTTATTGCTCTCAGAAAAAAATTATCAAAGAGAGTATTGGTTCAAATTGGAAATTGGCTATTTTTGTGCAAATTTTGCAAGGGAAAGATTTTATAGTCTGACAAAATTACACATTTGAACGCCATAGTCGACAACTTCCAACAGGCAAGAAGAAACAAAGGAAACGTTCTGGCGGACCAGGCTCTTGTATGATACGGAACGGAGCGTTAATTCATTCAATAGACGGATCAGAAAACCTCTGTCAATCAGCCTACTATATACACAGGAATAGTGCCTATAACGCTCAGTGATGCGTACACGAACGAAAGGCAGATTTAGAGATATCGAAAATAAGAGCAATCTTCCATCTCAATACTCTTTTTCGTATTCTCCCGATGCTCAAGCATCCTCGGAGCCCTCAGAAATACGCATTGCTATTTCTTTAATACATTTAAGAAAACGACCACAACTGGTTTCTCTGACAGAGAACGCCACACTCTCTGTTTTAAAACTCTCTCTTCATTGCAGTCATAAATATTCTGTCTCATCTTCCGAGATACTGAAGCATGACTCCATCCGACAGTGGCATTGTGATGGATCTTTTTTTTGTTATCAAACATAAAGTAAAATTATCGGATGGAAACCCTAAAACTTCATATTTGAATCAATTTTCAGTCAGTGTCTAAGGCAAATTTAATGTCTAATCCTTTTTTGCCTGCCTGAAGTTACATTGTACTTTCTTCTGTAACTTCTGAAATTGATGTGGGAATGCCAAACGTGCGAATGCAGGGTCTTGAGGTGGAAGAAGGGCATTTCGGGTAATTCCTCTTTATTTTAAATACAGATACAAACATCAATGAACAGTTGCTCTCTGAAGATTACAACATGATCACATAAATAACGCGTAGTGTCAAAGATTCACACAGCACAGACGCAGAAACGTTCATCTCGCCAGTTAGTGCCATCCACAATCAAAACTAAATTAGTCTCTGTGCTTGGCTCATCGACCTGCAAACAATTCTTGTTATCATACTGACCTTAATGAATGTTAAAAGTCGTAACTCGATGTCCAACTCTACCTGTGCAAGTTCATTCCACAATCGAACCATTCTTTGTGTTAAAAATACCAGCATGTATTTATAAAAGTTTCTCCTCTTACACTGAAAATATGTGACGGTTTTTTAAACTCCCCCAGACAATGAAAAACGCACCTGCAATTCTCCTCATCTGTGCATCTCATGATTTTAAAAACCTGTCTAATTCCATCACTCAACGGCACACACTTCAGTAAAAATATCCTTGCCTATCCAGTCAATATTTCATAGGTAAACCCTTCATTCACAATAACATCTGACTGAATCTCTTCGGACCACTCTGCAGCTGAGCTACTAATCATATTCGGGGCTTTGACGGGTTGAAACTGAGTACTCACCCTTTCAACATTACAGTCATGGTAGACTTGTCAAAGGAAGATTGTGAACAAATCGGTGCCCCATTTCATCTGATGTACCTTGGCAGGAACAACCTCGACCCTCCTGGGAAGCAAGTAAGGGGACTATTCTGCTGTACTTCCCAGTTGCTTCTATCCTCCATTAAATTAGCATAGTCAGCATTAACCGATCATCTCTCGTTCTAAATTTTAACACATTCTGGACAACATTGTTAACCAATCACATTACGATTTCGGGCGGATGACAATTCACTCCTTCATTCAGTGATGAAACGTTCGATGATGGATTGGGAATCGGTTTCCCATATCCTAACACCAAGAGAAAGGGGTATACCAGATGTTGCTTGGATAGGAATTCTCCTTCCTTTGACGAAAGCGCCATCAATGCTGAAAGAGGCTGCGTAACGTTTCCTGATTTCTTTCTGGGAAAACTGCGATTCCTCACTTTCAGACCTGACTCCTCATCAAACAGTTTCCTCTCTCTGCAGGGAGAGGAGATGCTGAAAGATCATCTCCCTTGCAAGAAACTGTTGCGAAAACTCCACATAAAACTGAAAGAAGGAAACCGTATTGGACAATAACATGAATAATAGTCAGTGTTTGTCGAGCTCTCAGAACTAGATCAATGAATAGTATGTTGTCGCGGTACGTTATTGGTGCCGTAGTTTCGTGGAAATTGTTTTATTGTAGTTTATTTCTGGTATTGTGTTGGTGAAGGCGTTTTCTCATTTTGTGGAAAGTGAATTATTGTGTCCATGAAGGGGCTTTTAATGTCGTGTGACTTATGATTTATTATGTTGGAGTACTTTGCATAATACCCTTTTGCAGTGGAAGGAGGAAGATGTGAGCACGCAAAACTCGGGATCTCAAAGAAGATCAAAGCCAATTTTCGACAGGCAACAAGGCAAAAAGAAAAATCACGCCGAATTCTTGATTCATTCTGCCAATGGATAAGGCATAGGAATGGACGACTTAGTCTCTGTGAAATAACTCTGGAAACATATTCGAATATGGGTAGAATGGCAAGTTTTTTTTTCAAAGAAACGACTGTGAATGCATTTAATGTCGTTCTCCAGAAGAAGATACTCTTGCCTCTTCTTCCAAATAAAACAGGAATAAAATATATTTTTGTAACTGTTTTGAAGGCATGAAGCTCATCAGAGATTTCGGAGAGGATTTTATCCTGTATGAGCTCACTGAGACTGTGAGGTTGGGAGACTTGCAGACGGAGCAAATCTGATATGTGTGCTTTAGAATTTTGCTAGTATTTTGGAGGGAATGTAGTTGGAGCAAAGGCCTGCTTCATGAAATAAGCAGCATAGTCGAGCACAACTAGATCAGGAGGCTCTGGTTGGAGGCGAAATAAACTCGTGTTGCTTACTGTGGAGCAATAACTGTCTATGAGAGGCATGGTCATGGTGATAAGGAAATCGCTGTCTCCCTGCGACCACGGGATACAACAAAGGGGGCACAGTTGTCTTGGAAAGCAGGATGTTTACCGGGGCGTTGAGATATAATCATTTAAAACCCGAAATGTTGGCATTCTCGAACGGATTGCCTCGGAGAATATTTGAGACGGGTATCATCTAAAGTTTTACCGATAGTTGCATGAACAATTACAGTGTCATGGCTTCCATGCCTATTGACCAAATCTGCAAATTGCACACCTGTAGTTATGGCATAGCTAAGTCAGAGTAGAATCGATGGATCGAAGTGTCTCTTCCGCACTATGTTATTCTAAAATTCCATAAGAGTTGGGAGACATGGGATTGTGCATGAGCAAAGACTCACTGATATCAACACAGGTTGGAACATATTTGAGGAAATTGTGGTTTCAAACATAAAGTAAATGATGTTTGAACTGGTAATACAATATAAATTCAAAAGTTTGTATAAGTTAATAAACAAAATATGTTCTATACCACAGAAAATACCTTAAAGTCTTGGGCACACAGACATTAAAAGCTTATCCAAAAAAAATGCACATAGTAGGCACGTGCGAATTGCTCTAACATTCAAGCCAAGGTTTCATTTGTTACAAGTTAGACACTGGAAGTGAAAAGAACGCTAATCAGAAAAATACATTTTTAAAGTTGCTGAGACCTTACAAGGGCAAAATAATTTGACAACTCCTTCTGAAAGGCAAGCCTGACTGTTCAGACGATGTATCAGTATTTTTAATTGTATCCTAACGTCCTCTTTACTAACAATTTTCAGCAAATTGACAAGTGGACTTTGTAACTTTGGTGAACGTCTTTAATATTACTCTCGAACTGAATTGAACACTCATCGAAAAATAATGAATGAACAATGCAATTTCAGATAGTTTTATGAAATTTTGGTTGTTCACGTGTTTTGTTTATTTTGATGAATAAATTAATGAAATCTCATGACCAGTTCAGCAACTGACATTGTTTTGAGTACACATCGCTGACAGGTGACGTGCATAAAATGTGGCAAGGCATTTAATATGGTTTCCCATGGTAGGGTCATTCAGAAATTACGAGGCATTGTATGTAAGGAAACCTCTCAGTCTGGATGCCGATTTGCCTGACCCACAAAAGACAAAACGCAATGGCAGATGAAAAGTATACTGGTTGGAGCTTGTTGACCAGTGGTGTTCCACAGATATCGGTTTTGGAACCTCTGCTGCTTCTGATTTTATTAATGACTTGGATGAGGAACTAGAAGGAAGGATTATTCGTTTGCCCATGACACGAAGATTCGTGGTATTGTGGGTAGTGTGAAGGGCTGTTGTAGGTTGCAAGAGAACATGAACAGATTGCAGAACTGGGCTGATCAGTGCCAGCTGGAGTGCAACAAAGAAAAGTGTGAATTCTTTCACTTTGAAAGTTCGAATTTGAATGGTGAATACATGTTTGAACGTAACATTCTTGACAGTGTGGAGGAACAGAAGGATCTGAGGTCCATATTCATGCATCGCTAAAAGTTGCCATCCAAGTTGATTGGATTTTCAGGACGGCATATTGTGTGCTGGCTTTTATTCGCAAGGGGGGGTTTTGATTTAGTGTTGCAAGTTAGTGCGGCAGATCTGTAGAGTTGGTTAGACCACCCTTGGAATGCTGTGTTCAATTGTAGTCACCTCATTATACGAAAGACGTGGAAGCTTCAGGCAGCGTGCAGAGGAGATTTAATAGGATGCTGCGTGGACTGGATGGCATGTCTTATGATGAAACGTTGAGGGAACGAGGGCTAATCTCATTGGAGTGAAGAAGGATGAGAAATGTTTTGAAAGATGTGTACGAGACGTTGAAAGTCATAGATGGAATAGATAAGTATAGACTGTTTCCCAGACCAGACATATCAATCAGGAGAAGGGATAACTTTCTGGAATTTCTATACAATGAAGTATTTCAGGCAGGTGATGACCATGGGACCATTGTTGATTTTAGGGTAAAAAAACAAACCAAACGAATCCCGTTGAGTGTTGTCTTTGCGGAAGTCATTAGCTGCTCTTGCCTGAAGATGATACCAGATCATTAACAATTTACTTAATTCTAAACACCTCTATTGGCAAAAAGGGTCTGTCAATCACTTGTGTAATAGGCAGCAACACATATGCCCGAGGAATAAGTAACAAGAAAAAGTAAATCATGGAATGAAAATTAACAGAAGAGGCACGGCAGCACACCAGGTCGGTAGCATCGAAGTGACATGAAGTTTCATTCGTCCCATGGGCTCCAATGTTATCCCACTTCAAGAGATCATACTAGCATTTTCACATGATGTCAGGTTTTACACCTCAGTGGTCCTGTTGGCAATGCATTCCACACACCCATGATACTCTGGGTGAAAAGGACTTTTCTTCAAAGCCCCTTGAAATCTCCAGCCATATAAAATTATGGTCCCTTGCTATTCTCTCTTCAAATACGATGAACAACTGCTTCTCATCCACTCTTCCATTACACCTCATTTTATTATACATTTGATGTTTCATAAAAGGTTATCTCGTGCCATCTCTGTTAACAGATGGCCTGTGCAATCCAAGGTTGAATTTGTTGTACACCAACTCTAGTGTAATCACATCCTTTACATCATGTGGTTACCAGAAATGCATGAAGTACTGCGGCTGTTGACTGCACAAAGTCCTATAACAACTCAAACATAATCTCACTGCTGAAAGTCAAGGTCACATTTGAGTATGCAGAAAGGTTTACTCTGTGTTAACAAGATTGGAGGAATTGAGTTTTCAGAAGAAGCAGGATAGGTGGGGATATAATTCCCTTGGGGAGTAGAGGCTGAGGGATAGTTTTATAGATTCGGAGAGATCATTCGATATTTAAATTGCAATGTATTTTAACTAATGTATGGCATTCAAAAACTAGAAGTCATAGATCTAGCGGAGAGACCACAAAATGCAGAGACCCAAGGGACCAAGACGGTGGTCTGTATGTGAAACGAACTGAATAAAGGAAGTTAAAAATGGGAGTACAATAACAATAATTAATGAAAACATCTTTCGAATACATGGAAAGGAAAGGCTTTGTGGGATATTGGACGAATGCAGACAAATAAGAATTTTTCAGTTGAGGTAACCTGGACAATTTGGTTTGAATCGTCTGTTTCCATGTCGTTTGAATCTGTGACTGTACTATTCTGAATATATTTACAAGTTATAACTGACAGCAATTTTATCATGCGACCAAGTAAGATGACACTCTTGAGCACAATTGTTATACATTTTCTGATTCAATACACGTATAGTGACTCTCAAAGTACTGCATTGCCTATTAGAGTCATCGAGATGTATATCGTGGAAATGTATTGATGCTATTGACTGCAGTTACAGGGCGTGCCTGACGATTGTGATTGCCATCGTTAGAGTAACATAAGGACACAAGAACTGGGAGAAATAGTAGGTCATCAGTCACCTGCGTGATTCTACTATTTACATATGAAAGAACTGCAACCAACATGGTCATTTTAAAAGATCAGAGACTTAACACATAATCCACGATTTTGTAGATATGATATTTCATCTGCAAAGCACTATGTAGTTTTCCTAGACATTCTTTTCCTTGTGCTCTCACACTCCGCAACCACCTGATAAAGGAGCAGCTTTCTTTCTTGGAATACAACTGCCTCCAAATAAATCTGTGGCAGAATAACCTTGAGTTATGTGCAGTTCAACGAGGTAATTCCGAGTCGAACACCTGCAACTCCAAATCATGTCTTCTTGGACACTTTGCGTTGTTAGTTGTCCCGATATCCGGCCGAATGTCCAGGACAACGGTCGTATTCCCGAACTGTGAGGGAACACCTTTGCCTGGTGATTGTTGTGCGGTGTTCATTCATGAGTTGTCTGCTCCGTTTCACCAATATACACTCCTCCACTTTGCGACTGTAAATAATTGCGAAATCTTGAAGAGATCATTATTCGCAGCTAAATGTCCAGCTTTCAGGAAGACATCGCCCACAACACCTTACAAGACTGTCAGGGTAGATGCTGCAAGACGTCTCAGGGTGAAGACTCAGAACCCACCATTACACGTGGCGACCTTCGCACTACCATCTTCCAAGGCAGACTTTGGGAAAAAGAAACAAATGCGTAAAGTAACCAAGCAGAGGCTGATAGCTCAGTTTGGTACACTGAGAATGATCTCAATCGGCAGGGTGGGTTCAAGTCACACGACATATGCCCCACTGCAGGACACACCCTCTATCTCTCTCTCACACACCCACACACAGACAAGCACAAGCTCACATACATATTTGCCCACAAACTGTAAGCATTTGCATACACTCACATGCACACAATAGATCTGTGTCTTATGCACGCGCACACATCTAAGTTTATATGGTATATGTTTTTTTGGAGAATCCGTATTTTATTTTGTTCAATATGCATAACGTACAGTCAATCCTTGTAAAATTCTTTAATTTCGACTTTCGAAACAGAACTAGTCCGACTCTAGATTTGGATACAGACTATACCTTCAAACTTTTCATGCATTGCCTGAGCTGAGATGACACCATATGTCAGGAAATCTGACGAATTCTTGTAATGTGACTTAAAGGGAGATTTGGGATTTGCAGAATGATGAACCGAAACTAGAAAACCCATTTCACATGTGTCCAACACATTTGAGCTGCACGACACATTGATCTTTTGCTTGCAAATCTGTGTCTTAAGGTGCAGCTCCACAAATACCTGATGACGAGTTAGCGCTACGGAAGCTCGTACATACAAATACACCTGTTGAACTACAATCGGATGCTGTGTCATTTCTACCGTTATATGGTAACTAAAACTCTACGCAGCAATCCAGATGCAAACAAACCAATGCCTTGCATAATTCAATGAAAAATGTTTAGTTTTTGTTTACTTTCTTCAGCAACATGTTCCAAAATTTAATTTGCCTTCCTTTTCACCTATTGGACGATAACAGTTTAATGAACGCTGAGAAATTCAGTACTACACTTCTGCAGACTTTGCCTGGTTCATAGAATTCGTACTCAAACAGAAGATGACTGTTCAAACATTGTTCTACAGGCACGTAATCGATGAAACTTCGGAAAAAAATGCTACAACATCAAAAGGCAAGAGTGACCAGTGAGACACGGGCATTTGTCTGCCTTTGTCAGTCATGTCGGAGTAAGTGAGTGCTGCAGATGCTGGAGATATAGGGCCTAGGTCATACGACTGGGCATATGACATAAAGATAAAAAATGAAGCATTCATTTTTTTAAATAAATATAAATAGTCGCAAAACTAAAGATGTATGGTAAGGCTGGATCTTTATTCTGAAGCTGTGTGATATATTGCTGATGGTTCGTTTCTTTAACTCCCGAACGGTGGATCGAACATCATTGTCAAGTAATGAAACATTTTAGGCCCATTTACCCTTACGTTTAGAAGAATGAAACAATATATACTTGAGTTGATTAATGTGCGGAAGGAGGAAACAGAGTTCATAGTGGGTATAAACTTCATTTCTGGTAACGAGACCAAGAAGGGTTAATGGGTAAAATTAATAGAACATGGCAATGAATATTTAACGTGAAGTGGAAAATTCACAAACAGAGAACTGCTTGAGGAAATAAGACATGATTTTTTTCAATGAGGCGGTGTTGGTGGCAGATGCCTTCCAGCTCAGCACGGTCGCCATGAACTGTCATACAGGCCTATCTTTCTTTCCACCTATCGACTCGTCCCTCCTCTCTGACCTAGCACCTTCATCCCCACCCCAAACTCCCATTGTCCATTTTGCTAACTTCCCCTAACCACGTCTCTGACCTTTCACCGCCATCCCATTCCCATTCACCTCTTGTATTCTATTCAACTTTCTCCACACCCACACCCCTCTCTCATTTATCCCTCTCTTGCAGAGTCCCTGCCTCTATTCCTGACGAAGGGCTTTTGCCCGAAACGTCAATTTTCCTGCTCCTTGAATGCTGCCTGACCTGCTGTGACTTTTTCCAGCACCACTCTAATCCAAGGAGGTGAAACTTGATTATCTTGATAACCCAGAGAACGGTTTCTTTTCGGTAGTTTTCATAAAACCAACTGGAGGTAGTTTCACCTTAATTTCTCCAAAATAGAATATTTGAAATAGTCTGTAAGTGAAAAGAATTAGTAATGCTGCACATATCTTGCTCTCAATGGTGTAGCTGTTGAAGGAGTGCAATGAACGTTTCCCAGTCTGATTCCAGGGATGGTGGCACTGAGGTATGGAGTGAGATTGATTGGTCAGGATTGTTTCACTCAAGTTCAAATTAATTAATGGGAAATCTCTCAGAGACTTATAAAATTCTAGCAGATCTATACAGGGTCGATGCAGGGAGGATGTTGCCGACGGTATTAGTGTATGTCGAGAACACGGAGATCATAATCTGAGGATCCAGCGTTCTCTGTATAGGACAACGACAAGTCTTAAGTCCACCGAAAGTAGAGTTAGACTCTGAAATTCATTACTATCGGAAGTAATGAGTACCAAAACAATTAATGTGATCGGAAAAGAGGCTAAGTAAAGAATCAGTGGTGACAGAGATCAAAGGCTATGGGGAGAAAGCAGAATTAGGCTGTTGAGTTCAAATGTTTCGCCATAATTCTGATGAATGGCGGAGCGGGTTAAGGAGCAGAATGGCCGACTTCTGTTGCAATGCGTCTGTAGTCAATGCAGTATCAGTTGCAGGCACGTTGTCCCGCTCGTCAGGGTTACCCCATCAGAGTTGAACGGGTTTTATTCGGTTTGTGAAGTTATAGTCTGTCTGTGTACAAATCTTGAGACAGACAAATTGTATTTCCAAAGTGGAATTTACAGAATCGTGGAAGGATTGCAGGGGACATAGATACGCACAAGTGTGCCGTTTCTCCATGCATATATTTTTGTGAAGATATTAAGGAAACCATTGAGCCCTCCAGTACATAACGTAAACATGAGGTGCTTCCTCATGTGAAAAAAAATGCAGGATGGCAGACAGAAAACGAAGGTGAGGATGAATTACCGTTCCAAAACGGATGTAAAATTGCGGAATTCACCGCAGCACATTGAGGTGTATTGTGCAATATTGAGACAATAGAAGAAGAGATTTGACAGAATTGCAATTAGCAGTTGGTTGAGTTGTTGTTAAGTGTGGTAAGCAAGGTGGACTTAGGTCTAGGGGTAAAGTCAGGACTGCAGATGCTAGACATCAGAGTCTGGAACGTAGTGCTGGGAAAGCATCGCAGGTCAGCCAGCATCCGAAGAACAGGAGAATTGATGTTTCGGACAGAAGCGCTTCATTAGGAATGAGGCGTGTGAGTCGGGGCTGAGAGATAAATGGGAGGAGATGGAGTTGCGGGAAGGTGGTTGGAAAAGTGATAGGTCGGTGAAGGTGAGGCCCAAGGTGATATGTCAGAGGAGGAGTGATGGACTGGTCCACAGGGCGATGCCGATTTGTACGCTTGAGACTGGGATAATGGTGGGGGAAGGGAAATGAGGAAGCTGTTGAAGTCCACATTTATCCGTGTTGTTGCAGAGTCCCATAACGAATATAAGGTGTTCCTTCTCCAGGCGTCGTATGGTAATGGTTTGGCGGTGGAGGAGGTCCAGCAACTGCACCTCCAGAACTGGTTAATGTATTCGGCAGAGACAGGAATATTCGAGCAGAGAGGCGAGTACATGTCAAGCATGGCAGCTCGTAAAGTTTAGAAATCGA
This sequence comes from Chiloscyllium punctatum, assembly GCF_047496795.1. Classification (NCBI taxonomy): domain Eukaryota; kingdom Metazoa; phylum Chordata; class Chondrichthyes; order Orectolobiformes; family Hemiscylliidae; genus Chiloscyllium; species Chiloscyllium punctatum. The sequence goes on from NC_092766.1 coordinate 74,992,193, forward strand.
TACTTCACTTACTGTGGAAAAGCAGCGATGGTGCGATGAAAACTATAACAACTGGATAATGAGAAGAGCAAACTCAATGCCATATTTTAGCGTCAAACAATCTGAGCAAACATAATCAGACAAATAGGACACACTCCAATATATTTCCCTGGAATTCGAGCTAAATTCACAAAATCTGACCCTTCGCATAAACGTCACAGTTTATAGCTCTCAGTTTTCAATGCCACCCGATCCCAGCAGCTTTTAAGTGACGTTACACTATGTGAGACATTATTGGAAGAATTTCCCACAAATATAAGAGTAAAACATTCCAGCGACTTAAGTGCAATGTTACAAAGTTCAAAACTACACCATGTATTCTTGAGATTAATAAATCAGTTTAAAACCCATGCATTGACTAAATTTCTCTGTAACATATTCTCTCTGCTTGTGAAATCTAAGTAGATGAATTTGTCAATGAATACTGCCTTTTCAAGTAATAATCAACAATTTCCGATTCTGATTTAATGGTGTGTTTGTGCCCGATAAGGGAGAACTTGCAAGTGCATTTAAAAACGGAGAAGTAATTAACCCTGTGCATGGTAGTCACAAAATTCAAATTGAAAATATACCCGTAGAAAGTTGAAAGGGAATATTTAATGAGAAATGCTGATTGAAAATATATTTCAACATACTATTAAAAGGAATACTGCGATCAATTTATATGTGATAAAATATAGGATCGGGATGAGAAATCAGAAGGAGTAAAGAGGCTGTCATCAAAACTTGTTTTTTCAAAGGTAACAACAATCTTCCCAGTGGAATCGTTCGAAATATGTTGGATATTATTATCTAGTAAACCTCAAAGAAACTGTATGTTCGGAAACAAGTGATACAAAGTCCTACTAATTGTGGGAAAGTTGTTTAGTAGTCTTATAAGAGTATCCTCTGCTTTTATTTGAAAATGGCTTACCGTACTTATAATTGTTTCCTGTGATTTTAAATTTGTAATTTAATTATAAAGCGCTATAAAAAGAAATTCACATCGGCTTGCTGCTGCATATTTAACACTTTTCGATTATGATTTTGCTGGAAATGTCAAGGGTGCCTATGACGTACTTGCAGAATATGAATTAAAGTAATATTGCACAAACCTTATAAATTGTACGTTTAAGGTAATGCATGTTTACAATCAACGAAACTGAGTCAGAAAAAAACAATGGACTGTAACATTAGCAGAAATAAAGATCGGGAAAAGACAGACTATCTATTATTTCAATCATCACTTATCGTATGCAAAAAGTAAAATTAGACTTTCCAATTCGATTCATGCACCAATAGATGTGTCACGGTTGACCCAGAGATACATTAGAGGTTGTAAACGGTCTATCCTAATTGAAGAAATGATAGTACATCTGCTATGATCGGGAAATCCATATTTTGTGCAAGGCTTTCTTGCTTCTATATGCTGTCCTTTATTTATGAAGCGAGAGTCCTGCTTTTTGAGTGGTCTTACACATTTTTCAAACCCTCCAAAAACTCCAGGCTTGCTAAATTTTGTTCTTTTGCGAGTGCAAACTTTAAATCTGGAAATTATGTCGCTTCTCCACAATCTCCCAAATTAACCTGCGTGAAATTTCCTATGTGATTTCCTCGTTTCTTTGGTAGCATGTGAACAGGATTCTGAGTCTGAATACAATGTTATCGTAAAGTTCATTAGATGGAATTTCTGCCATTGACTCATCAATCAACAACCTAATTCACAGACTAATCTAATTCACCAATGTCATTGCCAATTCGCTGCAGTTAAAGCATTATAAATTTTCTGCATTTATCATATGCATTTTTGATTTCCATGATTAATGCGAAAAGAAATCCCAGACATGGGTTTGCAAAAATCATTTTTAACTGGCATTTCTGTACATGATGGATATGTTAATCAGCAGCTATGTTCAATGCGGTATTCGATACTATCAGCAGCATGACCACCAACAGAGACAACAAACAACTAATGCAGTCATCGCTGGATAAAACAGATCCTGACACAACGTATTCAATGATATGAGCATTCAGTCTTCGTCTGAAAACAGTATGCTGGAATTTAGTGGCAATTTGTCACAGTCTAACCAAAAACAAAACGTTGATTATCACGGTATAAGGTTGGACATGGGTTTATGCTGCGTTCTCTTTTTTTGGTTGATTCTTACATTTTAAATAATAATAGAATAAATTCTGACGTACATTTATTTCCCTTCGTATGATTATGTACTTAATCGCATGCTCTCTGTGATGTGTGATACTTTCAAATATCAGCTGAAAAATTTTAAAGCCATCCAAACATTCTTGTCATTTGCTTCCACTCTACTTCTTGGTGGTGTCATTGTGAATATGTTTCCAGTTCATGAACTGCTTCTGTAAATAACATACAAAAAAATATTTCGTTTCTCCAAATCCTTTGCGAAATTGGAAACGATTCAGATTTGTCCCTGTCGGAAGCCATGCGAAAGCAACCCATCCGATGATGAAGATTTGCGCAGGAGAAAATTGATACTGCTTTCTCCCATCTCCGTAATCTCGCACTACACCTCAATATATGAGGTGTATAAAGCCGCAGGGATGCTTCAGTTCAGCAGAGCTGAGAGGTAATGTTATTCCAGTGATCTCCAAACCAAATTCCCATTTAAAATCCTGTTTAGAATTGGTACAAAATTCATATCAGTCCATCTAATTTGTCTACCAATTTACGCCAACCGAAACTGATTTTCAGCTATGCTTTTTTGTAATCCTGGGGGTTGGAAGGTTGGAAACATCGCATCAAACGCTTCAGCTCAATCATTCTGTGTGGTATGACACTGATGCGTTCAGGTCTGTCTCATGTATTCTGAAGAAGGGAATCAGTGTTCAAAACATTAACGGAGTCTTCTTTCCACAGAATTTGCTAGAACAGCTGTGTTTCATAAGGCAAAGTTGTTTTTGTTTTATTCGTCAATGTCTTCTGCCAAACAGCAAATGCAATCAAAATAATTGCTTTCAATGTAATATGTCACACAATGATACGAAACTGACACACCTATATATGTGTGTGCTTGTCTACTTTATTTTGTTGTTAATCAAGGTCTTGTTTTAACAGTAAGTCTTCCACTTTAATTTACGCAATCGTCTTATTGGCATCTGGACCAACGAGAATTTTTTTTTGTTTCACAGAATCTATGCCATTCAAAGTCGTGCATGCCTCCACCAGATTCCTCACTCATGCTTCTCTGCTGTATTTCCAACAATCACAGATTACCCAGTACAAACCTACTTCTGTCTCATCTAGCCATACTTAATGCATATTATTAAATGGAGCAGAACGATCACGAGCTAAGAAAAGTTCCTTATCTGCGAAGCATCAGATGTGCATGCTCTGTCCAATTTGGCAATACCGTATCTTATCATTCCTGCATCGATTCACATGTCGTGATCCTTGCAGAGAGACTTGCAAAGTCGGAAGCACATTCTGTTAATTAGTGTGTGGTTTCAAAGCTTTTTGGCTGAAGGGAAAGAATTGGAAAGCCGTGCTCGCGGCCCATAGACCAGTTGACACGTTTCCAGGACGCATCGTGTCATGGCTAAATCAGCAAAGAAAATGAACTTTCAAAAATAATATGCACTGTACTATTGACACTAATCCCACATTCAAAGGCTTGGCCCATGACGTTCTCTGCCATCACAATTTAAGTGTACATTGAACTCTTTTTAACAATGTTGAGGTTTAGCACTTTGACTAACCCCTACACTCTCCGGCAGCCACTTCCAGACATCCAAACCCTTTGGCTGCGAAACAAAATCCTTGATATCCCCGAAACACATAACGTAAGACTATGTCCTCTTCGTTATTCATCCATCAGTTTAATAAACTGCTACATAATTCCACTGCTCCGTTGCCTCTCATAAACTCATAATCCTCACTCTGGAAACCCAAAGCCGTCTCAGCTATAAAGATAACCCTCAGGTCTATCCACACTGTCTTCCTGGCTAAATTTATTCTGTCCAGCAAACATCTTGGCGTATATGTGGTGCACCCTCGCCGGAGAATTCACAGCATCATATAGAATGGCTAATTGGACTGCACACTGTAATCTGGCTCTGGCATACGCGAAGATTTGTACAACTCTAATCAAACGCCCCTGCTCACTGCACTGATCTACACGTGGCAGGAAAGGACAGACGCTTTATTTGTCTTTTGAAGCACAGTTTCAACGTTTGGTGCCAATTTCAATTGTCCATGGACAAGGACCCCAAGTTCCCTTTGTTACTCGGAGCTTTCGAACGTTCTTCCATTCATTGAGTAACTGTTTGTCGTGTTACGTCTTGCAAAGTGCATTATTGAACAGCTTTCATGGCAAATTTCGATCGGCTGCTGATCTGCCCATTTGAGCAACCCGTCGAAAACTTCCTTAAACCTAATATCTGCTTCTGCACTTTTGAACACCAACATAAACGTCCTACCATATGCACACCCATTTATTATCTCTATCCTCAACTTAACTATAGCTTCTGATAAAAAAAAATGTTTTGTGCGATTTCGAAGTTGTCCAGAACAATGCTTCTTTGCAACTTAGTTTGGCATATATCTTTTGGCTGCTGGACGTGCAGGCTAAGTGTTGCGAGAAACGTCTCTGATCTATTCACTTATCTTTAAACGTAAATTTCACGACAGCTGCCCGAAAAAAGCACATTTTTTTCTTCTTTATGTTACTGCATTAGAGAGAGTAAAAACAACTCTTGCTTTTGTGAAGATCTGATTATCTCTGAATGCTTTGTTCACAACTTAAGATGTTTAGCTTATCAGAGCCATAACATAGTTCCTCTCAGCCAGAAGAATTTAATCAACAATATCTCAGAAATCTGCAGTTGAATCAGTTATTACTTGTCAGGCGAAACTTCACACGTGCACAGTCTCAAGTTTTCCTCATCGTAACGTTCTCATCAACGAGCAGCTGCATAATACTGGGGAGACTCTGTGCCTCAAAAATGTGCATCAACTGTATCATGAAGAAGGCTCCTTTTATTTTGCTTTCATGATTTGTTTTCCCAGTTCATCCGATAAGCAAAGTACAAATTAATATAAAATATCGATCTTTTCAATCAGGGGAGGTTCAAGCCGGATTTCGGAGCTGCGGATGGAGTGTACAAAGCTGGAAGATATATATAGGCAACATGACTGAAGTTGGAGAACTTCCAAATGCTCCTCGTTCCTCCTTTTACCAAAGTGTATTCCTGAAAAATATTGACCATTCTTTGCTATTCTGCAAAAGAGACATGTCGGATTGGAAACGTTAACGCATTTTGTCTTTTCACTGACCCTGCCACATCTGCTGTTTCACCAAAATTTCCCACGTTTCAGCTCTCCATTATCTGCTGTATTTCATATAAATTTTCTTTGTGTTGCTTGGCTAATGCTAGTCTCATGTAAGGGAACCAGACATCTTATATCTGTTTTCGGGTGGTGATAAAATTCCAAAAATCAAAACTGGGAAACAACCCCGTTCCCATAAATTACAAAGTCACGCAAATAACATCCATTCTCTCATTAACAAACACTGTTTTGGATCAATTCAGGCACCTTCAAAGTATTTCAAGAACGTGGCCTAAACCTAACTTTAGAAGTTGCTTTAAGCACGTTTATTGAAGATATTCAAGGAAGAATGCAGCTGGTTAACCCATTTCGTTTTAAACAAAATATAATTTATTTACATATTTACTGCATGAAACAAGAACAAGCCAACAGAACACAAAATAACTTAAACTATCAGAAAAGCCAAAAGATAATCACAACATCCTCCTGTTGATTTCAATGCTTGCAAAAACACCTTATATACCTCTTGTCAAAAAAGGTAAAATCAAACAAAAGGTCTCGCGGGGAAGAGGTCACAGAGCGTTGGCGAGTATGGACCAGCAGTTTAAAACTGTCTCACTGCTTTTAGTGAGCAACCAGACGATCAAACACGACATCAAACCAGAGAAAACCTCAGCTGGGAAAACGAAAAACCCTTAACTCCACTTTCATTGGACAGGTATTTCTTTTGAGACTACGGTTTTTTTGCCTTCGGCGGTATCAGTTAGCTTTGATCAAATTGGCCCTAAAGCTCTTTAAACTTAAACGTTTCAGAGGCTCTGTCTATGACGAACTCGACGAGTAAATGCCAAGGACAACGTAAACTATTTACAGGCGCAGCAACATCACAACATCTGCATTGGCCCTGACTGATGCGCGCGCGCATGTGCGCACGCACACACGCACACACAAACACACACACACACTCTCTCTCTCACACACACTCTCTCTCACACACACACAAACGAACACACACACACTCTCATACAAAAACATACACACACACATATCTGTACATCTCTCACACATGCACAGACACACATGCACGAATGAACGTTTCATTTTGTATTGAGTGTGAAGTTCAGAATCCGAGATCGTTTGCAGTGATTTGCGTTCAGTTTTCATTCCGTCTTCCCCAACGTATTTTCCTGGGATTTTGAATCAGCCCAACGGAAAATGTGACCTTTCGTCCTGTACTGTTCACTACTTTGTGGCCATGGCAATAGCCAATCTCCTTGTTATTGTCACGGAGGTTATCTTGAGGCATATTAGTAATGATTGCTTCCCATTGTCTTTCCTGGATCTCGCTTCCAGGTGAAGTTTTATTGCAGTCCTTCTTCCTTCAGCCTCAGACTGTTTCCTGTTATGTTATCTTTCGATTGATTTGTTGTCATTTGTTTACCAGCAACTGAAAACAAGATATTCCACTACGACAATTGTAACAGTTGTTCTGGCATCAAAATGTGTTCTACACGTTTGAAAAAACATTGTTTTCTCCTCCAACCCCTTCACCCTTCCCTGTCTCCCTGTCTCCGTTACCCAACGTTTCCCTACACCTCTCCAGATATCTCTGATCTCCTCCAACCTCGACAACATTCCTATATATCTAAAACCCAGAACCGACATTGCTTCCTTTCACTCTCAACTCTTTCAGACCCCTCACCTCTTCCGACATTTTTCACATACACACCTCTACACCCCTGTCTATCTCTCCAGTGCCCAGCCGTTACCCCTCATTCTACCTGGTGCAGAGCAACAGAGGAGATCATTTCCTCATTTCCTCATCAAATCAATCACATAAAGTTTGCTGTAGGTTGGAAAAATGCTTGTGAAAAATGGGCCTGGATACAAAAGAGTCCCCTCCTTTGTCTTTACAGTTCCACCAGCAATGAGATGGTGACTAATCTGCGTGGGGTCGAAGCAAACATTCCCGTCTGTACCCCAATACACAGACACATGCCTGTACAGTCCGTCAATGTGAAAAAACTTTGTCCAAACAATACCTAAACACTTGAGAAATGAAAAAAATAATTGATTCCCAAATAGTATTCTGCACCTGAAAGTTATTCTGCTCAAATATTCTGTTGGCAATGGGATTTCCACCTTGAACGAGTGGATTTTACGGATTTCCTTCAATTCAGATTTTGGGGAAGTTTCAGTGCATCGTCGATTGGAATCCTGTTCGAGTGGTAAAGATGAGTGAAAAGTTTTCTGTTGCCCCAGTTTGGTCTGAGGAGGAAGAGAGAACGACCGAATGGGCAGCAGACCATTCCTTCTCAGGCAGGTTCCATTTTCTCCCTCTTTCATCTGAATCGTACAATACTGTTACTCGAACCCCAAATTGGAACATGTTGAGGTCAGCATGGGGAAGCTGCTCCTACGCCACAGTTAAAAATGTTTGAATGTCTTCGGCCCTTCCTTTGTCATTATGTAAAGAGCTGAGTGGCTTCATTCTATTCCTGTGTAACTCTCGAGGGGATAGAATAGTCGTCTCCTAACTGGTTGAATGGGATATTCCTCTCACTGCGCAATGATGTTGAGGGCTTGAGTGAGAACGAAACGCATAGAGTTGGCCACTCCGCTGCGCGGACTGTTGCCCAATTCAGAATGCTCATTGATGATATGATTGTGTCTGAACATTATTTGCTCAATAATTATTGATTGTAATGCCCAAAGGTTCGTTGAGCTCAGCCTTGAACAACTACAAAGACACAGTTTTTGCTATTCCCTGGGGATGAGGGCCTCTGCAGACGGCACAGTGCAAAAGAGAAAGGGACAGATTTATCTCAATCGGGATTATGATCAAAGTATGTTAAACCCATACTAAGGAACCAACTATTTTGAGACCTACAGGCAACAATTAGAAACAGAAATATATAATTCAAGCTCTTAAACCTCTCCCACATTACCATTTAATCCTCAATCAAATGTTCAGCAGCCTTAATTGACACTGGACTCTAAGGACGCGTTTTAAGATCCCTTCATACAATAAGAGCGTAAAAAGGAACATAATGCAGTCATTTGTACCGTTACGTCCGCTCTGCTGTCCAATAATGGTTGCTATGTTCCTCAACGTCATTATCCTGCTGTTCCCCATAATGCTTGATCCCTTATGAATCAAAAACTTTTTTTTTATTTTTGTTATTCACAATATATTGTTTCTGTATGACTTTGTGATTAAGGTTTTATGTATTTGTCTGTATCTGTGTTTTTTATGTGGCACTGGGTGTATACCTGTTCCATATGCCGCCTTAATTATCTGCTGCACCTGCAAACGAATTTGTTCTGATTAATGAACAAGGACACCCAGGTCCCTCTGCATTGCAGAATGCTGCAATGTTTTTACGATTTAAATAATAGGACAATTTGTTAATTTGAACTCGCACGTGAATATTGTGCATTTAAGAGAGCATGAAACCTGGCAAGGAAAGACTGAAAGCACAGAGTGTGCTGAACAATTTAAAAAGGTAACATTTGGTTGTGAAAAGAATAGCTTGAGCTGCGTTGCCATCGTACACAACGAATTCGAATTGGACAATCAGTTTATAGTTTGTCTCAAGATACCAAAATGCATTCGAATTTGAATTTTAATCGTTTGATGATATTAAACCAATTAGACGATTCGATGTTTTGGGTGATAAAATCGGGCACTTTGACCAGTTGCGCGAAACCCAAAGATCAGCCGACTGCTAACTGAGGAGCTCTTTGAAAGCTACCTGCCCATCAGAGATTTGTGCGGCAGAAGACCAAAGAATAGATGACACTGAAAAATCGACTGAGGAAAATCAGCAGAGGAAAATCGACACAGAGAAAGTGATAGAGGAAAATGACAGAGGTAAGTCGACATCGAGAATTGATAATGCTGGCTGAGCTATGAAACGCGTTTTTTTTTATAAATCTCATACGGTGTTTTTATCAAACCAGTGTTGTAGAGTGGGAGGTAACTGATATGTTTAAGAGTAAGATTTTCAAGCAGTCGTTAACTAATGTTCTTTGTTTGTTCTTAAAGAATGAAATTATTTGTTTAGTTTTCTTGAGGTGGTGAAATTTGGAATATTTCTTTGCCTCTCCAAATTTAACAGATTACGGAACGAGGTGTCAGAATTCTGGCTGAGCAAATCCTCCTTAATCAATTTTAACTAACCTCTCACATCATGCCTAAAACTGGTTTAAATAGACTGAATTTGATCGATTCATGTCGTGCATTTCTGATCGCAGAAAGCAAAAACGGAATTTTCTTACCCCATGCATCAGGATAGTCTTCACTCTAAGTAGTTAACGTGGCATTTAATTTCCGATGCCACCAATCTAGTGCTCGCTGTGACTCAGGATGGTATGCAGTAGATTTAAATTGTTATATTGCGAGCTGTCCATAACTTAATTGAATACTGTTGATGTGAGTTTTGACACTGATGTGATTGCATCGCTGTGGGTAGTCCGTATCTGGTGAAACATTTGAGTCATTCCTCAATTATTCATTTAGCTATGATATTGCATCATGGAACGGCCTTTGAAAATCCATTAGACACATCCATTTTTGTTAACAAGTACTGAATCGCACCTTTTGTTTTGGGTACGGGTGCTACACAAACAATTCAGACTCTTGCAATAGGTAGTATGGTGCGAATTTGGTTTTCCAATTACCTGACATGTACCACACGGCTGGCAAAATGTAAATACTTCCTTGTGCACTCGAGACTAATGAAAACGCTTTTATTTGTTTTAATTTCAGTTGTTCTCAATCGTAAATGAGCGATTGGTGGGAGCTTCTGTGCCACCCGCAACAGCTCATATCCATCAACCAATGGCAATCGAATTTGATGAACTTCTGCACGTTACACGTCTGCCTGAATATGTGATGGTCTCCACGTGCCCATTAAGACATAATTTTAAAGATGCAGGAATACATTCCAATTATTTTTTGTGTATGAATTTTGATATGATTAATTTCAGCGTTCATATTTCTGCCCAAAGTGAGTTAATGTATCTGAGCTATAGATACTTGCTTTGTCATTTCCCTGCTCCTGAAGTGTTTCAACCGTCTGATCAAACAAAATCTCTGCTAATGAAACGTCAACTTGCTTATCTGTTATCGAGTTTTCTCGTCTTTCAGCTTGTGACTTTGTGACCTCGATACCACTGAGTCAGCAGAAATTCTCGAATATGTGTTATGGAATAATTCAGTTACATGAGTTCCCATTCAGTTTCAACCACTTCGAGTGGTGAATCATCTTTATCATTATCAATGACAAATTACATTCCTGGAACAGAGCGGTTGTCCGACCATGACTTCCCCACTATTCTTGAGACATTGTAACATCACTTTACATCATTGAGCGTTCCTTGTTTCACTATGAATGATTGTCTCTGGGTCCTGTTCCAGTAATAGATTTTCAGAGATATATAACGCCCCATCTTTCAGCATCAGGTATTGACAGGTATTTTGGAAGTTTGTCAATTTTTCACTTCCTGCTCCTGACATATGGGAGTAAATTTTACATACGCAGGAAAATGATTTAAGAAAATATTTTCCTCCTCAACCAAACTCCGACCAGATTGTACGTTCTGTTTCAGTTTTATAGCCGTCACTCGAGTTTCTGTCACCAGTGCAACAATGTTTTTTGGGTTATCGTGTTTCCTTACTGTTGGTTTCCCAAAGCTTTTCCTCACCTACCAGCAGTTTGATTTCCTATGTCCTACTTTATTGCAATGCCATCACGGGAGGTTTTTTTTTCTTTTCACTGTTCCTTTTAACGGATTGATTTTAACCTGTGGTAAGTTATCCTCATGATTTTCATCGATATCTACCTTTCCACGTCCACGTGAGAAATTCTCTTTTCCAGAACTTAAGTCACTGACTGATTGAAAATTTATTACGGAAGCCAAACTTGACAACTGACCCAATTCATAGCCATCAGGCATTTCAGCTGCAAATCTGTCCGTCTTGATCGTCTGCTTTTCCGCATGGATTTTTGCTATTTTTTGACGTGATTTTGTGAATTCCTCCAAACTGGTTTTGTCTCGAAGAGCGTCGTAGGTTTGCTCTATTTTGAATGCCCTTACCCATATACAAAATCACTTTATTTGATCCTTTCAAACTCAATGAAAGTTTAACCAGGTCCCCTCCTTATATTCCTGAACCGTTTTCTGTAGGCTTCTTGCACCAGTTTCAATGCAATTGCGACGGCTTTCTTCAACTCCTCATAAACCCCAGATCCGTCCTGTTACAGTAATGGAAATGCCTCATCAGCTCAAACCACAAATTTTGTTTGGATCAGCATAATTTACATGAGATTAACAAAAAAGGCATCCGCATCCTTCTCATCAAAACTAAGTGATGCATGAATGCATTTAAGCAGATTGTCACCATATCTTTGAATGTCAGGGTTTTGCTCATCCTCACTCTCTTCCTCACGAAGCTTAACTTCAGCATTCATCTCCATCCTTTTACGTCGAATTTCCTATATAATTGCCAATTTCTGAAATTCAAAATGCCTATCTGCCTTCCTTTCCTCTCTCTCAATTTCTCTCTCTTCATACTCTCTTTCCTTTTCTCTCTCGCCTGCTTTTATTCGTGCATCAAACTCTTTCGTTTCTGTTGTACCTCATTGTATTTAGCCTCGAACGAAAGGTACTTTGTTGACAATTGAAATTTTACCAGCTTTAATTTCTTTTGATTCTGATTACATTTCCAGCAAATTTGAATGCTGAGCAATTACTGGAATTATCTGTCCTTTCCTCGAGCAAGAAATATTATCTAAATCCAGGGTGGCTGCTCATTCCAGCAGGTTGGCCCTGATCGCCTTTTGTAAAACCCCGAATATCAATTCTTCCACTCCTAGCAAACTCTTCGTAATTTGTTGTTTCAAGCGTAGTTTTAACCAACTGAACTCAACCTTTGGGGAAAAAAACGAGTCTAATACCTCCCATATGCTTCCGTCGAGTCCAGGAATCCGTATTCCAAATTGAAAGTACAGAACAAATCCCTCAACGAGCCCACAAACGGTTACGAAGCAAGGTAGACACCCCCAAAAAATTCAAGAAGACCATAACTTTGCTGGTTTGTTTGAAGCAGCTTGAACGTGACATTTCAGGAAAAATGCCAATGTTGAAATCATTTACTTTTAAACAAGGCAGAATTTATTGAGGGGATTATCGATGAACCACATTTTACAGAAAACAACATACCGAGTAACTTAACCTCTCCGAAAACCCAACATATCATCCCAGTTAATGATGGGCAAATATTTGCAACAATCCGCATAAACATTCTGTACACAAAAAGTAAAGTCAATTAAAGCTTCTTGCAGGATAGAAATCAGAAGGAGAATACCTGCCTGGATCTGCTTCTTTGTGTCCAGTAACTTCTTCCACACTCGTGCCAGAAAGCAAGCCAAAACTGACAAAAGATCAGCTGCGTGTACTGGCAACTCCCCTTTCATTTCGCAACTTTTCTTTTTAAAGTGAAAGCCTTAAGCCTGAGAAACCATCGGTTATCTATTAGCAACTTGGCCCTCAATCTCTTCAAACGTTGAGTTTTTGTACTCTGTCTCGTTTACGAACTCTCTGGAAAGAAAAATAAAACTAAGGCCAACATAATGTTTTTAGTCAGCAGCCTCTTCGCTTATTTCCGCACAACAGTGTATCAACCTTTGACTAAAAATCCTTAAAGGTTTCTGCATTAACTTCATTTTGTCAAAGTGAATTTCAGAGAACCAAAAAACGTCTGAGGTATTTATTTTGCCAGTATTTCTCTCCAGATTAGGTCATCTCCTTTTTTAAAAAAGAAATGTTGTATCTTCACATGTTGGTGCTCTTTAAAAAGGAAGCACGATTTCCAAATGCAACGAGTGAATTCTCCTCAGGATCCTTTTTTTTGTTTCAAGTATGTCACCTCTGATTCTCTCAACTCCAACTTCGCTGGTCGAGGCTCTCTATTATGTTTCTAACACAGCAACATACCAGTGCCATCACAAGTACAATTCTCATAAATGCAGATTTGACATTACCAATTAATAATACGACCTAAACATTTATGTCTCCTTTACAATAGAAAGAGTGTTTTTGAATTTTGAAGGATCCTTGAGGTGCATGCTCAAGTGCACAAATGGAAAGGCTATGAATCAAGATAAATACATGTGACAGATGGCTGTGAAATTGGTAGCTGAGTTTTGGTTGCTGAATCGCAACAATTCATATATAACCAATTTGTTTATTAAGTCTCATGATACAAAAAAACAAATCAAATTTGAATTAATTGTTTTGACAACATCAGTCCAATGCAAAGTTCCGACGTTGGGGGTGCCTGAAATATAAGGGAATTTTGACAATTGGAACAGTGTGCAACTGCCACCGATCAGCTAAGTATCGGTTATCAAGCTTGAGACGTTGCTGGCCATCTAACATCTTTTTTTCAACGAAATTAGAAAACGTCTCTACCGAAGGTGCCTTTTCATGTAAAACATGCTGACAATTAAAACCAAATAAAGTTGAGGGATCAGCCGACAAAGATTGCAGTCAGCTAACAAGACAGATACTGTGTGGTTTTGAGATTAAGATGGGATGTATAATAATTGCACTGGAACAGCAAATTGTATAGATTTGCGTGAGTGAGTAAAACGTTAAGAAAAGGGAGCTTGGATTTGAAAACAGCTTCTTTGTTCAGTGTTCACGATTAGAATGAGGGCAATCAATTGATATTTCTATTTAAATGTGACATGGGAACTCTCCTCGACCCCCACATTGAATATATTACAAGGTAAGGCGTTGTCTGGTTGTTTTGTTTTAACTAACGCCAGAACCTATGGCAGCGCTTAGTTTGTCATCCAAGCTCGAGCATATCTCCTCAGGAATCCCTAAGTTTCTTCGCTTCCCAACCATCTCCAGCTACTTCATCAATGATCTTCCCACAATAACAGCGATTTTCAAAAATGACATCTTTATGTACTGTATCAAAATGGATTCTTGAAATCCACAATCTTTCCATATCCAATTGAACGAAGATCTGGACAAAGTCAAGACATGCATTGGGAAGTTTGGGAGAAGATTTGTCGCTCGGGTGCTCGTTGTTGTGGTTCTGTTCGCCGAGCTGGGAATTTGTGTTGCAGACGTTTCGTCCCCTGTCTCGGTGGCATCCTCAGTGCTTGGGAGCCTCCTGTGAAGCGCTTCTGTGATGTTTCCTCCGGCATTTATACTGATTTGTTTCTGCCACGTCCGGTTGTCATTTCCAGCTGTCCGCTGCGGTGAGCGGTGTATTGGCACCAGGTCGATATGCTTATTGATTGAATCTATGGATATGTGCCATGTCTCTAGGAATTGCCTGGCTGTTCTCTGTTTGGCTTGTCCTATAATAGTAGTGTTGTCCCAGTCGAACTCATGTTGCTTCTCATCTGAGTGTGTGGCTACTAAGGAAATACCAAATCAACAACCAAATATATGAACAAATCAACGGCACACCCATTGGCTCACCCATCTCTGGACTCATAGCAGAAGCGGTAATGCAAAGGATAGACCAAACAGTCTTACTTTAAATTCAACCCAAACTCTGGGTCAGATATGTAGATGATACCTTTGCAATCATTAAAAACACAGAAAAAGAGAACAGACGCCGGATCATCAACGCCACACTCACAGGAATCCGATTCACGAGAGAGGAAGGAAAGGACAACCAACTCCCATTCCTCGACGTGATGGTACAGAGAACACCGAACGGAGAATTCACCACAAAACTATACAGGAAAGCCACACACACAAAGTCCTAAGCTACGAAAGCCACTACCCCAACACACACAAAAGAATTTGCATCAAGACACTGTTCAAAAGGGCCACAACACTCTGCAGTACACCAGAACTGCAAAAAGAGGAAGAAGAACACCTATACTCTGTATTCGCCAAAAACGGATACCCCCGCAATTTCATCAACAGATGCCTAAGGGAAAGACAACGGAATGAGGACATGTCACAATCCAAAGGACTAGCCACACTGCCATACATCAAAAACATTTCTGAACTGACAGCCAGACTACTGCGACCACTAGGACTCTTAACAGCACACAAACCAACAGCCACTCTCAGACAACAACTCACCAGGACGAAGGACCCGATACCTATCATGAGCAAAACCAATGTAGTGTACAAAATCCCATGCAAGGACTGCACAAAAAAATTACATAGGACAAACAGGAAGACAGCTAACGATCCGCATCCATTTAACACCAACTACCACGAAACGACATGACTAGTTATACTTAGTAGCCACACATTCAGAAGACAAGCCACATGAGTTCGACTGGGACAACACTACTGTTATAAAAAAGGCAAACAGAGAACAGCCAGGGAATTCTTCGAGGCATGGCACTCATCCACAGATTTTATAGGCCTCCAAATAATTCCAGGGATGTATTGGAAATGATAGCAAAGATTATTCTCGATAGGAGTGAGAGACACAGGGTGGTTTTCACGGGGGTCTTCAACTTTCAAAATATTGACTGGGAACTGGACATGACGAGTCCGAGAGATGGGTCAGTTTTTGTCCAGTGTGTGCAGGAGGGCTTCCTGACACAATATGCAGACAGGCCAACAGGGGGCGAAGCCACATTAGGTTTGAGTGGGAGCAGCGGCCGAGGAAAAGCGAACCCGGGAGACGACAGCTAAGGTAAGATAGTTTGTTTCAAAATTACTTACCTGTAGCGGGCAGCGGAAGTGAGGTTGGAGCGCAGAGCTGGGCGGGAAGTTAAGTGATTAGTATTTGAGTGGGTGTGTTCTGGACCCCAGGTCCTACTTTCGTAGGGCCTCCTCTAACCTAACTTTAAAGTCCACAGGTAAGTGACTCAGTGTTATTGACTCAGTGTTCTTGTTTTTGGAGACAAAGTGTACAGTTATGGCAGCGCAGGCGGTGGAATGTTCCTCCTGCAGGATGTTTGAGGTAGGGGTGACCACCGATACTCCTGCCGACTTCGTCTGCAGGAAATGCAGTCAGATCCTGATCCTCACCGAACGAGTTAGGGAACTGGAACTGGAGTTAGA
This sequence comes from Chiloscyllium punctatum, assembly GCF_047496795.1. Lineage (NCBI taxonomy): Eukaryota > Metazoa > Chordata > Chondrichthyes > Orectolobiformes > Hemiscylliidae > Chiloscyllium > Chiloscyllium punctatum. Next base: position 75,008,577 of record NC_092766.1, read on the forward strand.
CGAACTGAGGATTATTCGAGAGGCTGAGAGGGTGATTGATAGAAGCTACAGGGACATAGTTACGCCGGAGAACAGAGGTAGCTGGGTAACAGTTAGAGGTGGGAAGGGGAAGAAGCAGGCAGTGCAGGGTTCCCCTGTGGTCGTTCCCCTAAAAAATAAGTATACAGCTTTGGAAACTGTTGGGGGGGACGGCCTTGCAGGTGTAAGCTGCAGTGAAGGGGTCTGTGGCTCTGAGACTCAGAAGGAAAAGGGGGAGAGGAGGAGAGCGCTAGTTATAGGGGACTCTCTAGTTACAGGGACGGACAAGCGGTTCTGTGGACATGGGCGAGACTCTCGGATGGTTTGTTGCCTCCCGGGTGCTAGGGTCCGAGACGTCTCGGACCGTGTCTTCAGAATCCTTAAGGGGGAGGGTGTGCAGCCAGAAGTCGTGGTACACATTGGCACCAACGACATAGGTAGGAAGAGGGGTGGAGAGGTCATTCAAGAGCTCAAGGAGTTAGGCTGGAAGCTAAAAGCAAGACAGACAGAGTCGTCATCTCTGGGTTGTTTCCGGTGCCACGTGATAGTGAGGCAAAGAATAGGGAGAGAATGCAGTTGAACACGTGGCTGCAAGGATGGTGTAGGAGGGAGGGCTTCAGATATTTGGACAATTGGACTGCATTCTGGGGAAGGTGGTACCTGTATAAACAGGACGGGTTGCACCTGAACCAGAAGGGCACCAATATCCTGGGGGGTAGGTACGCTAGCACTCTTCGGGGAGGTTTAAACTAATTTGGCAGGGGGATGGGATCCGGACTTGTAGTCCAGCAAGTAAGCTAGCTGTGTGTCAGGATGCCCAAGACTGTAGGGAGGCTGTGGAGAAGGTAGCACTGACAGGGACTACTTGCGGACACAGAGATGGGCTCAAGTGCGTATACTTCAACGCAAGGAGTATCAGAAATAAGGTGGGTGAACTTAAGGCGTGGATCGGTACCTGGGACTACGATGTTGTGGCCATCACAGAAACATGGATAGATGAGGGACAGGAATGGCTGTTGGAGGTTCCTGGTTACAGATGTTTCAGTAAGATTAGGGAGGGTGGTAAAAAAGGAGGGGGGGTGGCATTGCTAATTAGAAATGGTATAACGGCTGCAGAAAGGAAGTTTGAGGGGGATCTGCCTCTGGAGGTAGTATGGGCTGAAGTCAGAAATAGGAAAGGTGCAGTCACCTTGTTGGGTGTTTATTATAGGCCCGCCAATAGCAGCAGAGATGTGGAGAAACAGATTGGGAAACAGATTTTGGAAAAGTGCAGAAGCCACAGGGTCGTAGTCATGGGCGACTTCAACTTCCCAAATATTGATTGGAAGCTCTTTAGATCAAATAGATTGGATGGGGCGGTGTTTGTGCAGTGTGTCCAGGAAGCTTTTCTAACGCAGTATGTAGAGTGTCCAACCAGAGGGGAGGCCATATTGGATTTGGAACTCGTTAATGAACCGGGACAAGTGGTGGGCTTGTTAGTGGGTGAACATTTTGGTGATAGTGACCACAATTCTGTGACTTTCACCTTGGTTATGGAGAGAGATAGGTGCGCACAACAAGGTAGATTTTACAATTGGGGGAAGGGAAATTACGATGCTGTAAGACAGGATTTGAGGAGCATACGTTGGGAGCATAGGCTGTCAGGGAAGGATGTGGTGGAAATGAGGAACTTTTTCAAGGAGCAGATACGACGTGTCCTTGATATGTATGTACCTATCAAGCAGGAAAGAAATGGTCGTGTGAGGGAGCCTTGGTTGACGAGGGAGGTTGAATGTCTAGTAAAGAGGAAGAAGGAGGCTTACATAAGGTTGAGGAAACAGGGTTCAGACAGAGCAGTGGAGGGATACATGATAGCCAGAAGGGACCTGAAGAAAGGGATTAGGAGAGCTAAGAGAGGGCATGAATAATCCTTGGCGGATAGGATCAAGGATAACCCCAAGGCATTTTGTGCGTATGTGAGAAACCTGAGAATGACGAGAACGAGGGTAGGTCCGATCAAGGACAGTAGTGGGAGACTGTGTATTGAGTCGGAAGAGATAGGAGAGGTCTTGAACAAGTACTTCTCTTTAGTATTTACGAACGAGAGGACCGTATTGTTGAAGAGGAGAGTGTGGAACGGACTGTTAAGCTAGAAGAGATACCTGTTAGGAAGGAAGATGTGTTGGACATTTTGAACAACTTGAGGATAGACAGGTCCCCCGGGCCTGACGGGATATATCCTAGGATTATGTGGGAAGCAAGAGAGGAAATTGCAGTACCGTTGGCATTGATCTTCTCGTCTTCACTGGCAACGGGGGTGGTACAAGGGGACTGGAGAGTAGCGAATGTTGTGCCCCTGTTCAAAAAAGGGAATAGGGATAACCCCGGGAATTACAGGCCAGTTAGTCTTACTTCTGTGGTAGGCAAATTAATGGAAAGGGTACTGAGGGATAGGATTTACGAGTATCTGGAAAGACACTGCTTGATTAGGGACAGCCAGCACGGATTTGTGAAGGGTAGGTCTTGCCTTACAAGTCTTATTGAATTCTTCGAGGAGGTGACCAAGCATGTGGATGAGGGTAGAGCAGTGGATGTAGTGTACATGGATTTTAGTAAGGCATATGATAAGTTTCCCCATGGTAGGCTTATGCGGAAAGTCAGGAGGCATGGGATAGAGGGAAATTTGGCCAATTGGATAGAAAACTGGCTAACCGGTCGAAGGCAGAGAGTGGTGGTAGATGGTAAATATTCAGCCTGGAGCCCAGTTACAAGTGGAGTTCCGCAGGGTTCAGTTCTGGGTCCTCTGCTGTTTGTAATTTTTATTAAAGACTTAGATGAGGGAGTCGAAGGGTGGGTCAGTAAATTTGCAGATGATACGAAGATAGGTGGAGTTGTGGACAGTGAGGAGGGCTGTTGTCGGCTGCAGAGGGACTTAGATATGATGCAGAGCTGGGCTGAGGAGTGGCAGATGGATTTCAACCCTGCCAAGTGTGAGGTTGTCCATTTCGGAAGAACAAATAAGAATGCGGAATACAGGGTTAATGATAGGGTTCTTAGTCAGGTGGAGGAACAGAGGGATCTTGGGGTCTATGTACATAGATCTTTGAAGTTTGCCACTCAGGTGGATAGAGTTTGTAAGAAGGCCTATGGAGTATTATCGTTCATTAGCAGAGGGATTGAAATCAAGAGTCGTGAAGTGATGTTGCAGCTGTACAGGACTTTGGTTAGGCCACAGTTGGAGTTCTGTGTGCAGTTCTGGTCGCCTCACTTTAGGAAAGATGTGGAAGCTTTGGAGAGGGTGCAGAGAAGATTTACCAGGATGTTGCCTGGAATGGAGAGTAGGTCGTACGAGGATAGGTTGAGAGTTCTCGGCCTTTTCTCGTTGGAACGGCGAAGGATGAGGGGTGACTTGATAGAGGTTTATAAGATAATCAGGGGAATAGATAGAGTAGACAGTCAGAAACTTTGTCCCCGGGTACAACAGAGTGTTACAAGGGGACATAAATTTAAGGTGAAGGGTGGAAGGTATAGGGGAGATGACAGGGGTGGGTTCTTTCCCCAGAGAGTGGTGGGGGCATGGAATGCACTGCCCGTGGGAGTGGTAGAGTCAGAATCATTGGCGACCTTTAAAGCGGCATTTGGATAGGTACATGGATGGGTGCTTAATCTTGGTTAGAAGTTCGGCACAACATCGTGGGCCGAAGGGCCTGTTCTGTGCTGTATTGTTCTATGTTCTATGTTCTATGTTCTATGTTTGGTACTGGGTAATGGATCCCGCCAGGTATTAGACTTGGAAGTAGGTAAGCACTTTGGTGATACCGATCACAATTCTGTTATGTTTACTTTGGTGATAGAAATGAATAGGTGTATACCACTGGGCAAGAGTTACAGCTGGGGGAAAGGCAATTACGATCGATTAGGCAAGATTTACGAAGCATTGGATGGGGAAGGAAACAGCAGGGGATGGGCACATTAGAAATGTGGAGCTTATTCAAGGAAAGTCTCCTGAGTGTCCTCGATAAATATGTAGCTTTCAGGCAGGGAGGAAGCTGTAGAGTGCGGGAGACGTGGTTTACAAAGAAAGTTGAAACTCTGGTCAAGAGGAAGAAGAAGGCTGATGTTAGGATGAGAGAGCTCAGAAGAGCCAGGTGGAGGTACGAGAAGTTGTTGGCGGATAGGATCAGGGTACGCCCTAAGGCTTTCTGAAGGTATTTCAGGAATAAATGAACGATGAGATTAAGATTAGGGCCAATCAAGGATAGTAGTGGGAAGTTGTGCTTGGAGTAAGATGCGATTGGTGAAGCACTAAATGAATATTTTTCGAAAGTATTCACTCTAGAAATCTACAATGTTGTCGAGGAGAATACTGAGATATGGGTTACTAGACTAGGTAGGATTGAAGTTCAGAAGGACGAGGTATTAGAAATCCTACGGAGTGTGAAAATAGATAACTCCCATGGGCCCGATGGGACATATCCTCAGAACCTCTTTGAAGACAGCGAGGAGATTTCTGAGCGTCTGGCACTTGTCTTGAAATCGTCATTGTCTTCAGGAATAGCGCCAGAAGACTGCAGCATGGCAAATGTCGTTCCCCTATTTCAGAAGGGGAATAGAGACAACCCTGATAATGATAGACCAATGAGCCTTACTTCAGTATTTGATAAAATCTTGGAAAAGTTTATAAGAGATAGGATTTGTAAGAGTTTGAAAAGAATAATTTGATTAGGCACAGTCAGAACGGTGTTGTGAAGGGTAGGTTGTGCCTCACAAACCTTACTGATTTCATTGAGAAGGTGACCAAACACGTAGATCATAGTAAACCGGTTGATGTGTTGTGTATGGATTTCAACAAGGCGTTCGATAAGGTTCCCCAAAGTAGGCTATTGTGCAAAATGTGCAGGAATAGGATTGTGGGAGATACAGCAGTTTGGATCAATAATTGGCTTGCTGAAAGTAGACAGAGGATGGTGGTTGATGGAAATGATCATCCTGGAGTCCAGTTACTGGTGGTGTACCGCAAGGGTCGGTGTTGGGACCACTGCTGTTCGTCATTTTTATAAACGACCTGGTTGAGGGCGAAGAAGGGCGGGTTAGTAAATTTGCAGACGACACTAAGTGGAATTGTGGATAGTGACGTAGGTTACAAAGAGGCATAGATAAGTTTCAGAGATGGGTCTGAGACAAGGAAAATAGACTATAATGCGAACAAGTGTGAGGTGATTCACTTTGGTCTGAGTAACCGGAGTGCAAAGTACTGGGCTAATGGTAAGGTTTGTGGTAGTGCAGATGAGCAGAGAGATCTCGGTGGCCAGGTACACAGATCCTTAAAAGTTACCATCCAGGTTGACATGATTGTTAAATATGCATACAGTGTTCGAGCTGATATAAATTGAGTGATTGGGTTCCAGAACCATGAGGTTATGCTACAGCTTCCACCCTCCCTCCTCATCTCCCTTCCCAATTCTCTCTCTCTCTGTCCTTTCCCATCTGCTATCCTTCTCTCCACCCACCGTCATTGATTCTCAACTACCTCACTCACTGTCTCTCTTCCCCCTTTCACTCTCCCTGTCCACACACTCTCTCCCCTTCAGTATCTCTGACCACGAGCATGCCCCTCTCTTTCCTAGACCTCCTCCCACCGCTTTTTCACGCCCCATCTGTTCCTCTCTCTCCCTCTCTCCCTTTCACTCTCTCCTTCGACTTTTTGACTCTCTCCTCCTCGCTCTTCGCTCCCTTTCCACTCTTCCACTCTCACTACCTTCCTTCCCGCTCACTCATCCTTCTTCTTGTTCTCGTTGTACCTCTCCATCTCACGGTCTCTCCCAACCCCTCTCTCTCCTTCAGGCTCGCTCCTCGTCCCCTCTCCCAAGTACACATCAGTGGCTCTACCACACACTCTCTCCCTCCTTATCCACATGCTCCTTCCCTCTCCTGAGTCTCATGCGCTTTACACCTACCTCTGTGTCTCCCCTCCCCCTCTCTTGCTCCGTGACTCTCTTTGTCTCTCTCTCCCTGCTCCTGCCCTTCTCCCCTCCCTCTCTGTTTATCTTTTCCCTCTCTCATCCCTCCCAATCTCTTACTTCCCCGTCCCTCACTCTCTCTGCTCCGTCTCTCTCCCGCCTCCATTTCTCTAAACCCCTTCATCACTGTCTCTCATTTTCCTCTCTTTTTCTGGATCTTACTTCCCGCACCTCTCTCCTCCTGCCTTTTTTTCTCTCTGTTGCTCCTGTCACCACTCTCCTGCTCTATCGCTGCCATCCCTCTCTTGCACCCTCACTCCCTCTCTTTATCACTCGCCCCTCCTTTTATCACTAAATCATTCTCTGTCCTCTCTCCCACTTGTCCCTGTCTCACTCTCTCCCTTCACTTCTGCTTTTCCAGTATCTCTCACTCCCTTCCCATCTCTCTCCCTTCCCCCTCTCAACTTCCTCCTCTCTGTCTCCTTCTCTCTTCCTCCCGCCTCAGTCTGTATCCCTTTTACTCCCCTCCACCTCTCCCCTCTCTCTACCTTCCCTTACTCTCACCCCCCCATGTCTGTCTCTCCTTACTGCCCTCTCTCTTCCTGTCCCTCTACCTCTCTTTCTTCACCTCCTCTGCCTCTGTGTCACTGCCCTCTCTCCGTCTCTCTCTCACCCATTCTCTCCCTCACCCTCCAGCTCTCTCCCTAAGCTCTCTTACTCTCCCCACATCCCTGCTTCCCCTCTCCACCTATCTATCCCTTCAGCCCTCTCTCACCTTTCATCACCTCTCTACTCCTGCTCTTTGTTTCTCGCAACGCTCTCTCTCTCTCTTTCACTCGCCCCGCTTTCTCTATTTCTCTCACTCGCCTCCTTCGTATATTACTCTGCCATCCTCCCTCCAGGAGAAAGTGAGGACTGCAGATGCTGGCGATCAGAGCTTACAAATGTGTTGCTGGAAAAGCGCAGCAGGTAAGGCAGCATCAAAGGAGAAGGAGAATCGACGTTTCGGGCATAAGACTGGAGAAGGGCTTATGCCCGAAACGTTGATTCTCCTTCTCCTTCGATGCTGCCTTACCTGCTGCGCTTTTCCAGCAACGCATTTTTCAGTTCATCCTCCTCCCGCCCTCTCTCTGTCCTCTCTTCACTCCCACTCTCGAATCCCTTCCTCTGTCTCTCTGTCCTTTTCCTCTCGCTCCCCTTCCACTCTTTTTCCCCTTCGGTCCCGTTGTCCTCTCCCCTACCTCTCACTCTCTATACTGACCTCTCTCTCTCTCCCTTGCCTCTGTTTATTTCTCCCCCACTCTCTGCCTTTCCAATCTCTCTCGCTCTGTCTTTATCTTCCTCTCCCTGTCTAGCTCTCTTCCCTCCCACTCTCTCATCCATTTCCCTGTCTCTCCCCCTCGCTCTCATCTCCACGACCATCGTTCTCTCTTTCTCTCTGCCTCTTCCTCTCTCTATCCTCCGTTTCCATCCACTGTCTCTCTCTTCCACCTCTCTCGTTCTCTCGTTTCTCCCTTCCCTCTTCCCTTGCACCTCCTTCTTCTGTCCCTTCCCATCCCTTTCTTCATCACCCCTCCGTCGCTATCTCTACCCCCTATATCTATCCACCCTCATTCTCTCCCCCTCCCTCTCTCTCGCCACCGACCCTCGGTCTTACACTCACTCCATTTTGCTAGCACCATCCATCTCTGTCTATCCACTCCATCTCTCTCTTTCCGTCAAACTATCACTGTCTCTCCCCGACCACACTCTCCTGTTGCCTCTCACTCCCTTTTCCACGCCCCACACTCTATCTTCAAACCTCTTATTTCCTCCTCTCTCTCTTGCCTCTCACTTGCTCTCTCCAGATCTCCCTCCCCTATCTCCCTCACCCTGTCTCTCTAAACCCCCCCCCCCCGACTCTATCTGTCTCTCTCAAATTTCTCTTTCCGTCACACTCTCTCTCCATCCTCCCTGGAACTTTACCCCTCCGGCTATCCTGCTATCCCCATTCTCTTTCTACTTCCCTGAGTTTCTCACTCCATCTCTCTCTCTCTCTCTCTCACTGTCCCACCACACTGCCTCTCCCTGTCAGCACCCTCATTCTCTATCTCTCCCACTCCCCTACCATTTCTCTCTCTTTCAACCCTGTCTTAGCACCCCTATCATTCGCCCACTAAGTCTTGCTTCTCTCTCGCTCTCTCCCCACTGCCCAGTCTCTTTTGCTTCCTTCCCTCTCTCTTTCTCTATTACCCCATCCCTTTCCACTCCTCCACATCTATCTCTCCCGTGCTCTATCCTTCTTCTCCAACTTTCACCTTCTCTGTACCAGGCACCTCCCTCTCACTCAAACCCTCCCTCTTACTCTCCCCTCCATCTCATACCCCCTTCCTCACTCTAACTCTCCCCAACTCTGTCACTCCCCTCAAGCTCACACCTCACCATTTCTCCATCACATTCCGAAATTTCGTTTCCCTCCTCTTTCTTTCTATCTCGCTTCTCCCTCTTTCGCGCTCACCTCCCTTCGCCTTCTAACTCCCTCCTCCATGTACCTTTTCTCCCCTCTCTCCCCATTCTCCTTCTCTCCCCACTTTCTTCCCCCACACTATTTTCCCTCCCTTTATGCCGCTCTCTCTTCCCCTCTCTTTCCCCTCCATTTCAATTTCTCTCCCCTCGCTCTCCCCCACTCTCTTTATCTACTCGATCCCCTCTCTGTCTCTGTGTCTCCCCTTTCTCTCTCCCGTATCCCTTTCGACTTCACCCTCTCTCTGCTTCCACTCTCCCTCTGTCTCTCCTCACCTCCCTGTCTATATCTCTCACCCTACCCTCTTCCCAATTTCTGTCTATCCGTCTCCACTCCATCTCCGCGCCTCTTTCTTCCTCCCCGTCCCCATACCTCTCACATCCCTCAATCTCCCGCTCTCCCCCTTTGTCTCTCTTTACCTCCTCCTCATTCTCTGTCTCTTTGGTCCTACCACTATCTCTCTTACACCCTCTCCCTCCGTCTGTTTCCTTCCCTTCGTCTCTTTCTCTCTTTCCACCCCCATTTTCCCTGTCTCGGTCCCGACCTCTTAATCTCACTCCCCATATGTTCTCTTTCTCCACCCCGAAGGCTCTCTCGGCACTGCCTCTCTCTCCCACTGTCTCTCTCCACTCGCTCATTCACTCCCAAGTCCCTCATTCTCTCTCCCTCAGTTTTTCTCTCTCTGCGCCCTCACTCTCTTTCTCCCACTCTCCAAGACTCCTTCTCTCCCCCACTTTCCTTCTTTTTCTCTTCTGCACCCTCCCTCTCTCTCTGACGTCTCCCTCTTTCTCACCACTTCTCTCTCGCCTCTCTCTCTCTCATTCTCCCCTGCCGTATCCCTCTCTCCCTCCTCCCACTCACACTTTCTCGCCTCCCTCTCTCGCTCTTCCCCTCCCTCTGTCCCCAATCATTCTCTCTTCCTCTTCCACCTCACTCTCTCAAACTCTCTATCTTCCACTCCCACTTTAACTGTCTATCCCCTCCTTTCTCTCTCTCTTTCAGCTTCTATATCTCGCCCTCATCCTCTCTCCATCTAGCCTCTCTTAAATCCCTCCCCAGCGACTCTCTCTTCCCCTTCCTTGTCTCTCTCTCTCACTCTCTTCATCCCCTCCCTCTCACTCGCCCACTTCCGTCTCTCTCTCAAAATCCCTCTCTCCAGCCTCCCTATCCCTCTCTCTGCCCCTTCCCTTTATTTATCCTCCCTCCCCGTCTCTGTATTCTCTCCTCCCTCACTTTCATTCTCTGTCCACTTCAATCCGTCTCTACCCCGTGATTCACTCTCTCTCCCATCCTCCCACTCTCGTTCACTCACCTTCCCTCTCTTTCTCTCTCCACCCCCTTTCTCTTTACTCTCTCCCTCACAGCATCCCTACCTCTCTCTGTTCATACCCTCAGTATCTCTAAGCTCATATCTCGATCTCGCCGACATTCTCTCTCCGCCTCACTCTCCCCTCTCTACTCCTTTCTTCATCTCCTTGCCGTTCTATCCCTTCCTCTCCCTGTCATTCACTCCCTCTTTCCCTCTCTCTCCCAACACTCTTCCAGTAAACCTCTCCCTATATGTCTCTCTCCCCTCCCTTTCTCTTTCCGCTCTTTGTCCCCACCTCTCTATTTCGTTCCTCACACTTGCATCTCTCTCTCCATCCCTCCCTCTCTATACTCTCCCTCTCGGCCTCAATATCTCTCGATATCTCTCTGTTTTTCTCTCTCTCTCTGTTCCAAATCCGTCTTTCTCTCACCATCCGCCGTCTCTTTGTTCCCCTGTCTCTCAGTCTCCCTCTCTCCCACTTTCCCTCTCAGTCTGCACCTTCCCTCTCTTTCTGATCCGTAGTTCTTTCTCACCGCTTCTCTCTCACCTCTTACTCACACTCTCCACCGCTGTCTCCCTCTTTCCTTCCTTCCACTCACTCTTTCTCACCTCTCTCTCTCTCGCTCTTCACCTCTCTCTATCCCCAATCACTCTTTGTTCCTCTTCCACCTCATTCTCTTTGTCTCGCCACCCTCTCTCTCTCTTTCTCCCACGTTTTCCAGCCTTCCTATCTCGATTTCTCTCACTATCCCTCTCTCTCTCTGCACGCCCTCTTTCTGTTAGGTCTCTCTTTCTCACCCCTATTCTGTCGCCTGTCCCTGCCACTCTCCCCCGCCGTCTCTCTCTCTCTCCCAATTGCCACTCATTCTCTGTCCTGCCGCCTGTCTCTCCCAAATCAGTCCACGCTCCGCATCTCTCTCTTCCCTTCCTCTTACTCTCTCTCGGCACCACTTTGTCCTCTTCCCTCCTCTCTGCCCCGAATTTCTCCGTCTCGCTCTTCCACGTCACACTCTGTCTCCCACTCGCTCTTTAACTGTCTCTCCCCTTCCCTCACTCTGTCGTTTCCTATCTGTCTCTGTCACCATCTACCCGTCCTCCCCGCCTCTCTTAACCGCCCCTGTCTCCGACTCTCTCCCTCTTCTTTGTCTCTATCCACCTCATTCCATCCCCCCACTCTCACTCCCCCACTCCCCCGTTTCTCTCTTAACACCTCTCTCTCCCCAGCCTCCCTATCCTTTTCTGTCCCCACCCCCTCGTCCCTTATCTTTCACTCCTCACTGCCTCCTCTGTCTCACTCGCTCTCCATAAGTCCCTCTCCTTCTCTCTCTGCCTACCTCTCTTTGTCTCTCCCTCTCGCTCCCCCACTTCTCTCTTTCTCCCTCCCCATCTAACTCGCTCTCCCCATCGTTTTCTGTGTCTCCCCACTCATTCCTCTCTCCACATCCTTCCTCTAACCATTCTCTCTTCATCTCTTTCCCCTCTCCCTCTCTCCCCACTGACTTTCTTAAACATCACTCAGCCCCTCTAGTGCCCTCCTTCTGTCTGTACCCCCACCCTCTCTCTTGCTCGTCCCCACTCTGTCTGCCGGTCCATGTCATCTCTCTTTCTCGACATCCTTCACTCTCTACCTACTCCAACAGTCTCTTTTCTGATGCATCTCTTCTCGCTCTGTCATCCCGCTTCCCAAACTTTATCACCCTGCAATATCTTTCAACTTCCTGTCTGTCTCACTCCATACTCCCACTCTTTCTCCACTCGCTCTCAGCCTCGCTATCTCGCTCTCTCCGTTTCTCTGCTTTTCTCTCTGCACCTTCCATCTCTCTCTCGCCCACTTTCATTCTCGCCACTCCCTCTCGCTCCCACTCCCCGTCTCTTCCACATGTCCCCATCTCTCCTATCGTCCATATTTATCTTTCTCCACTTCTGCCATTCTGTGTCGCCCCCTCCCGCTCGTACGTCCCAATGTCTCTGTCCCCATTAGTCCCTTTCCCTCTCTCTCCTCACTCCGTCTTCCCTCTCCATTTCTCTCGCCACCTCCCTCTCTCCCATCACCCTCTCACCCTCTGACGCCACTCTCTATTCGTTTTTGCTCGTTTCCCTTTTTGTAAGCTCCCCCTCCTCTCTGTACCCCACTATCTCTTTCTGTCTCTCTCGTTAGCCACAGCTCTCTCTTCCTCTTTCGCCACCTGCCTTCTCTCTCCTCCACCGTCCATCTCTCTCTCTACCCGACCAAATTATCTCTCCTCCCCTCACTCTCTTTCGATTCCCACTCTCACTATCCAAAACCCTCCCTCGCTTGATCCACCTCCTTCTCTCTCTCTCACGTCTATTTCTTTCTCTTCCCTCAGACACTCTCTCTTCTCTGCTGCCTGTCTTTGTCTGCACTCTGTCTGTCTTCCCCAGCTCCCTCCCTCTCTGTCATTTTCCTCTCTTTCTCTCCCTCAACCACCCGCGTCTCTTTCTCCCCCATCAGTTTCTTTTTATATCCTTTCCTCCATCTATGCCTTCGTCCCTCTCCCCCTCTTTCCCATTCCGTCTTTTCACCCCTCGCTTTTGCCTCACAATCTCTCACTCTCTCACACACTAATGCCCCCTCTTTCTCTCTCGATCATTCCCCCAGGTTTCTCTTCCCATCTGCCTCCTTCTCTCCACCCAGCCCTCTCTGTCCTCTCCTTCTCTCTCTCTCGCTCCCCAATCTCTTTTTCTCTCTGTCTCCCCTCCCGCTCTCCCTCTCTTCTCTCTAACCCTATCTCTCCTTTTCAACAACAGACTGTCCTTTCTCTCTCCCCGCCCTCTGTATCTATCTTTCTCACTCCCACTCTATTCCACCTCCCTCTCTCTCTGCGCCCCCAGCTCTCTTCGTCTCTCGCTCTCCCTCCCTCTGTCCCTCTTACTCTTTCCACTTTCTCTCCCCTTCTCTTATGCTCTCTCTCTCTAACACCCTCCCTGTCTCTCTCGATAGCGCTTCATTCCCTCTCTAACTACCTTCCTCTGTCTTTCTCTGTCCCAACCTCTTCGCTCTCTCTGACCACGTCCCTCCATTTCTGTTCCCTTCTCGATCTCCTCTAGCTGCCGCTATTGCTCAACCCACCCTCTCTCCAACCCTTCCTCTCTCTCCTGCCTTCCGCCACCCACAATCTCTCTCACTCATTTTTCTTCCAGTCCTCCCTCACTCTCTCCCCATTCACCATCTTGCTTCACTCTCCCTCAGTCTCCGACGTGCCTTCTTCATTCACTCTGTCGCCCCCTCTCTCTAGCTCCACAGCTCTCTCTATCTCTCTCACTCGCGATGTCCTGTCTCACTCTTTATACTCTCTCTTCTCCCCTTTTACGTCGTCCCTCTCTCTATTGCCCTTAGTCGTCGTCTTTCTTATCACCTATCCTCTCTCTTCCTCCACCTCTCTCCCCGCGCCATGACATCCGCTCTCCCTCAACCTCTCCATCTCTCTACCCCGGCTCTCTCCATCACTCTCTCTTGGACTCCCTCCCTCTCTCTCTCTCTACTCTCTTGCTCCACTGCTCTTCCCTCCCATTCTCTCTATCCATCTCCCTCTCTGACCTTCTGCCAGTCCCTGTCCTCTCTCTTTCAGACCCCCTCTGTCTCTGTCCCTCTCTCACTCTCGTCAAGCTGCCTCTTTTGCTCCACCTCCCTCTCTCCCTTTTGCTCCTCCCTCTCTATCTCTCCCGCCTTCCTCTCCCAAAAATCTCTCAGCCCTGCCTCTCTTTCATCCCTCTCTCGCCTCTCTCAACATCCCCCGTCTCTCTTACCTCTCCCTCTCTCTCAATCCCTCCCCCTCTCCCCTCGTACACTCCCACTCCTCTTCTCGATCATTGGCTACCCCAGGCCCCTCCGTCTCTCTCTCTCTCTCCCTGCTTCTGTCGTATCTCATTCGCTACACCCTCTTTCCTACCTTTCCTCCTCCCTCTCTGTATTGCCCCTCGATCTCTCTCTCTGTCACTTTGTCATCTCCTCTCATTGTCTCTTTCCCTAACGTGCTCTTTCCCTGCTGTGCTTCCTCTCTTTCACTCCCACTCTCACTCACTCTCTCCCACCCCTCCCAGACACTCCTCTCTCCCCTCCCTCTCTCTCCCTCCTCTCGCTCCCACTCTTCCGCAACGACACTCACGCATATCCCTCCCTCTCCATCCCTCCCCTCCAACTGTCACCCCTCCCACTCTGATTCTACCCCCTTAATTTTATTCGCCCTTCCTTACTCTTCCAATCACGCTATTTCGTTCTCACCCCTCCTTCCCTCTCTCTCTTACATCTCCCTTGCACTTTCTCTCCTTCCCTCCCTCTCTTCCTTCCTCCCCGTCTATCATTCCTCCGTCTTTTCCCCTCCTTCTCTCACAACTTTAGCTCCCACACTCGCTGCACCTTCCCCTTGCTTTCTACCCCCTCTTTCTCTCTTTACCATTCACTCCCACCTTTACGTCCCCATTTGTCTCCCATTCTCCATCACGCCCTGTCGCTCCCCGTCACCACAATCTCCGTCCCCCACTCTCTGATCACTCGCTCTCTCCCCTTCATCCTCTTTCTTCACCCTCAGTCTCTCCCTATACTCCACTCAAGTCCCCGGCTCTCCTCCTACTCTCGCGTCTCCCTCAGTCTCAGTCCTATTCACTCTTATGCCCCCAATCTTTCTCAACCTTCCCTCTCTCTCTCTCCCCGTCCGTCTCGCTCCCCTCCCTCTCTGTGTCTGTACCCCCTCCATCTCTTTATCTCTGCCTCCTGTCTCTCCCATGACGGTCGCTCACTCTCACCACTCCCTCTCTCCACTCTCCATTTATGTATCCCTCTCTATCTGCCGCACCACCCTCTCTTTCTCTCTCGCATTCCCCCAACTCTCTTCCTCTCTCACATTTGCCTTCTCTATGTCCACAATTCCATCTCTCTCCTCTCTCTTTCTCGCCCTCCTCCTCTCACTGGTTTTAATTGTCTCTCATCCCTCTCTCTCTCTCTAACCCACCCTCTCTCTTTTCCAGCCTGTATCACTCTACCAACTCTGTTTCTAAACCCTTCCATCTCTGTCTGTCCTCCTCCCTCTTTTGATTAGATTACTTACAGTGTGGAAACAGGCCCTTCGGCCCAACAAGTCCACACCGACCCGCTTGTTCCACATGTGTTTTTCGCTCTTTGCCCTTTCTATTCTATCTCCGTCAGCTTTGCTGCCTGCCTTTCGCTGCTCCCTCATTCTCTCTTCCCTCCATTCCTCTTTCTCTATTTCGCCTCCTTCTCTTTCTCCTCTCCCACGCCCTGCCACCCCGTCTCTCTCTCCCCCTTTAATTTTCTCTCCATCCCTCGCTCTGTCCCATCCGCGCTCTCTCTTTCCCCTCTATCCTCTCACTCTCTCAAGCCTCTCTCTCTCGCTGTCTCTGCCCTCCTCGCTTTCTCTCCCTGCCATCCGTGCCTCCCTGTAACTCTGCCATTTTCTCTCCCTTTCTGAGCCCACTCTTCCTTTCCCTCTCTGTCTCTCTCCCTCCTTCCTCTTTATCTTTCCCTGATCTCTCTGCCTTCCCATCTCTCCCTCTCTCACGTCTGCTGTCTTCCTCTCTCCACTCACTCTCTCACAATGAACTATCTCTCTCCACTTGTCCCAGCCTGCTAATCTCCCTTTCCTCTTTCCCTCCCTCTTTTTCTCTGCCCCTGCACTCTCTCTTCCCCTTTGCTCTCGCTCTCTGCCTATTCTCGTTTTCTCCACTCTCTGTCTCTACCCACTCTCTCACCCACATGTCTTGCTCCGTGTCTTGATCGCTTCTCATCTCCCTTACTTTTCCTCTCCCCCTCTCCCTCCTCTCTTGCCTCTTTTTCGCTCCACCATTCCTCTGTCTTCCCCTCCCTCTCTCTCTTCTGCCCTTATGCTCCTCTCATCAGTCTCTTTCACCCCAATCTCTCTCATCCCTCCCTCTATCTCTACTCCCTCACACCCTATGTCGACCATTCACCCTCCCTTCCCCGTGTCCCTCTCAATCCCCTCTCTCACCCTCCTGTCCTCCCCCACTGTCACATTCTCTAATCGCTCTCCTACTTCCCATCTCTCCATCTCATTCTCTCTCTGTCCACCCCGCAATCACTCTCCCTTCCCTGCTTCAATCTCTAATGCTACCTCCCTACCTATATCTACACCTATCGTCTGCCTTTTTTTCACTCTCTATGTCTCTCTCTCTCCCACTCACTTCTACGCAGCCTCTACCCTCTCTCTCCTTCCCTCTCTCTCTCCTCCATCTCTCTGCACCTTCTCTCTGTCTTGTCCTCTCTTCCCTTCCATCCCTCCCTCTCTCTTCTCACTTCCACCGTCTCTCTAACCTATGACTTCCTCTCTCTCCCTCGCCGTATACACCTCTCTCTCCTACCCCCTCTCTTACACCTCCCCTCTCTCTTTCTCTCTCCTTCGTTTTCTGTCCCTCACTCCTCTTTCTCCACCCGCTGCCTTTCTCGACCTCTTCCGTCTCTCGGCACCAACCTTTCTCCCTCTAATCCCTCCCTGTCTCCCTCTGTCACCGCGCCTCACTCTCTACTACCCTCTTTTTCTATATCTCTCTTGCTCCACCTCTCTTTCCCTCTCATCATCTACCTCTCTCTGTCTCCACAGCTGCCTCTCTCTCCCCTCTTTTTTGTCTGTCCCTACCACCTTTCGATATCCACTGTCTCTCACCACTCATCTCTCTCTCCTCCTCTTTGACTCAATTTCCTCCCTTCCTGTCAGTCTTCCCTCCGTCTCTCTCTGTCTCTACAACCTCTCTCTCTATCTCTGCTTCCCTTCTCTCTCACCGTTCCCTCCATCTATCTCCCAATTCACTCCTCCTCGCTCTCTCTTCATTTTTCTCTCTCTTCACACCCTCCTCCCTATCCCTCCCTTTCACCCTTGACTCCGCCTGCCGCCCGCACATTCTTCCTCTCTTTCTCTCTCACTTGCCTCCCTTTCTCTATCTCTATCGCCTCCACTCTTAAGTGTCTCCATCTCTCTCCCTGCCTATCCCACCGTCCATCTCTCTCCAGCTCCCTCTCTTGCCCACATCCCCTTCCAAACATCCCTAGGTCTCTCTTTCTTCCATTCCCCCCTCTATTCCTCTGTCTCACTCATCCCCTCTCTCCACCCTGGAGTCTTCCTGCCACTTTTGCTGTTGAAAGGCATTTGCCCGAAACGTTGATTTTCCTGTTCCTTGGGATGCTGCCTGACCTGCTGTGCTTTTCCAGCACCGCTCTAATTCTCCCTGTCAATTTAGCTCAGTTGGTTGCGCAGCTAGTTTACAATGCAGAATAGTGATAAACGCAGGGGTTTAAATCCTACACAAGCTGAGATTACTGTGAACTTTGTTACTTATAAAACCAGAGGTCGTATTTTCAAATCTCACTGGAGCGTTTTTCAGATTCAGTCAAGTGGGTGGCATGGTGGCTCAGTAGTTAGCACTTCTGCCTTACATCACCAGGGTTCTCGTTTGAATTCTAGCCTCGATATGGAGTTTGCATATTCTCTCGATGTCTGCTTGGGTTTTCTCCGGGTGCCCTGTTTTCCTCTCGTAGTCCAAAGATGTGCAGATCGCGTGAATTTGCCATGCTATATTGCCCGTAGTGTTAGCTTCATTAGTCAGTGGGTCGGTAGGGACATGTTGGGCCGACGGGCCTGTTTCCACACTGTAGAGAATCTAAACTAATCTGTCCCGATCCCTCCTACTCTCCACTCTCTCCCTTCTCCCATCTTTCTCTCGCCTCTTTCGCTCACTTTATCTCTCGCCCGTCCCTCTCTCTCCATATCCCCAATAACTCTCTCGCTTTCCCACCTCTCTCTCTTTGCGTCCTCCGCCTCCGTCTCTCTCTAATTCTCCTGTCTGTCTCTCCCCACGGAGCTATCTCTCTCTCCCACAATATCTTTCTCTCTCTGCCCACGATCTCTCTTCCGCCCCCTTTCGCTTACATTCCCCTGCTCCCCATCTCCTTTTCTCTCCCTCTTCTCTTACCACATGCTCTACCTCACCACTCGCCCTGTAGCGCACTTTCTCCCTCCTTTCTCATGCCATCTCTCAATCTCTCTCCATCTCCTCTTCCTCTCTCGCTATCACTGTCCACCCTCTTTCTCTCACTCCTATCTCTCTCTCTTCCAATACCCTCTCTCTCCCTCACCATCTCCCCCAACCTCTCACATTCTGTCTCTGCCATTACCTCTCTCCCCTTTACCCCAAATCTATCTCTCCCCTTCCCCATAACTCTCTCACTACCTCTGTCTCTGTACTTCTCCCTCTCCTGCTCTCCCTCCCGTGCAACTGTCTCTCTCATATTCTCCTATTTCCCTCTTTCTCTCTCCCAAACTCTCCTTGCTCCACCTCTGCCCACTTTCTACTCTTGTCTCTCAACACATTGTCTCTCCTCCTGCCCCTCCCTTTTCTTCCCTCTCCCTCGCCCGGTCACACTCTCTCCTCCAACTGTCTCCCCACACTCTCCACACCTGCCATACTCTATAATCTCTCTTAAAATCTCTCTCCCCATCAACTCCCTTTTCCCCCAATCGCCCAGACTCTCTCTGCCAGCCCTAATTGTCTTTTTCCATCTCTCTGCCCTCTTGCCCTTTCCCTCACTCCCCATCTCTCCCCGCCCGATCTCACTTTCCCCCTCTACCTCCCTACACTCTCTCTCCCCTTCCCTCACCCATTCTCTCTATTCCTCTGTCTCCCCACTTGCCAATCTCTCCCCACCTCGCCGTCCATCTACCTCCCATCCCACTCTCTCTACACCCTTCATTATCACTGTCTCTGTTTCCCTCTTTCCACTTTCTGTCACCCACTCTCCCACTTCTATCTTCATCACTTTCCCATTCTCTTCTTCTTCTTTCCCGTTCTATCTATCCTTCCCTCCCTGCCCACTGTCTCTCCCACCTGCTTTCCCACTTTGTCTCCCGCTTCCCTCTCTCTCTCTCGCGATCCCGCTCTCACTCTCCTCCTACACCCTCCCACTCTTTCTTTGTCGCCTCCCCTTCCGTTCTCTCTCCTTCCTCTCTTGCTCATCCCTCCCTTTTTCTCTCTCTGCTCTCTCGCCACCCTCCCGCCTGTTTTCAGCCTCTTTTCCTCTTAGTTCTTCGCTCCTAGCTCCCCGCTGCATCGCTTCCCCTCTCCCTCTCTCTCTCGTACCCTCTTTCTCTGTGTGACTTCTTCTCACCTCTGATTCTCGCATTCTCCCCGCCCTCACTCCGGTTCTCTCTGACTGTGAGTAGGGAGAAAATGGGAGAGGAATATGAAGGTGGGAGTCAGAGTTAGAGGAAGGTTGTGGAGAGAGAGAAGAGTGGACAAGGGTGGAGGAGCCGTTGAGGTAAAAGAGAGTGAGACAAAAAGTGAGCTGGCAAGAGACTGAAGTGAAAGTGAGAGTGGAGAGAAAGGGCGAGTGCTCAGAGGGAGTGAGGGAGGAAAGTGAGATGAAATAGCAGGGGAGATAAATTTGGGACTGTGTGTAAATGAAGGTCTCGAGAGGGAGCCAGTGATAGGGAAAGCGAAATAAAGATAAGGTTGATTGGAGATAGCGGCAACGGGGTAGAGAGATGAACTGTGCCGAAGACCAGGTTGGAGTGGGGGACGCAGAGGTGAAAGCAATGACAGAGCGACTTAAATCGAACTCCTGAGCTCAGGCCCCGGTCCCCTCCCCTTCCCCAAGGACCAAGACTTGTGGTTTACTCTGTCTCTGTCCAGCTCAGCTTCTTCAAAACAACGACAAACATCAATATCCTTCACTCTGCTGCTCGGTAAATTTTAATGCAAATTTTTATTGTTTATACTTTGAAGTGATCGATGCAGTCAGTGGGATAGTGCCTTTACTTACTGGCACCTGAGTTGATAGAATCATTGAAATGTCCCTGTAACCCGCCTGTCGGATAAGGTTGGACAAACCCGCGCTCTCCACAGGCTGATACGAAAGCGACAGGCTGCTTCATCGCTGAAAAAATTAACGAAAATGAGAGACTCCCAGATGGATTGATTTATAAGTGAATCTGATTGATTGATGTATTTGGGTGAAGGGATATTTCAGCACATTATTCAGCTGCTGTCTGAACTTTGTCTGCGTCACAGCATAAATTGCGGTGTTTGTGCAGCAACTGAGGAGCTGCAGCATGAAGCCCAGTTCCTTCAAAAAGCCATGTACAGTCACAGGTCGACGCCCAATCACATCCATCCGGTACCAAATGGAACGCATCATTAATATTGACCATAACAGGATGAAATTGCCCGAGATCACAAACAGTAAAATGATAGATCTTTTGCGATTGCTCATTTCTGTGTCAAACTGAGCGTCCCCACTGGTGTGAGCCCTGAGTCTCCTGCGGGCTCTGCTGCTCACTAAAATGTGTCTGACGGTGAATACATTGAGCAGCAGGATCAGGAGAAATGGGAGAAATGGGGTTAGAATGTGGTGGAGGAACTCGATTGCCACCCAGAAAGGGGAGACATGAACACCGTCTGTTACTTTACAAAACCAGGGCTGGTTCGCCAGCCGATATTGACCTGTGAACATAAAATACCAGAAAATATTTTTTAAACAGCTCAGCACAGTCACTGTTTCCAGAACAACAGCTGCCGTTTTCTCACTGCAATATTTCCTTTTCAGCTTCTGGCAACAAATGGCCGCAAATCGATCAAAGGTGATAGTGACGGTGAACCAGACAGAACAGTCAGTGGCTGCATAAAGCAGGACGGCGTGGATATTACACACGGGCATGTCCCGCATGAAATAAAACTGTTCCCGATAAACAATGGGAATGTGTCTCAGTATCAGGTCGAGGATAATCACCAGTAGATCCGTCACTGCCATGGCTGCCAGATAACGTCTGACACATGGGGACAATCCACAATCTTTATAAAGCAGGACGTATGTCGTCACTACGTTAGCTGTGAGGAAGGTAAAAAACACATTGCACATCAACATGGAGGAAAAGAGACTTGTTTGTTTGAGGACAGATAGAGATTTTCAAATGCATCACTGAAATCAGGGATTTAGTAAAACAGTTGGAGCTGAAATGACAAATGTGAAAATCTGAATTTCTGACAGAAATGTATTTTCAACCACAAGAGACATTCCCTCCCCAAACATACTGAGTCACATCCAAAGGAACAGATGATTTCGAGGAAACTCCCACATACTCGATCGTTGGAGAGCAGACAGAGATCACTTTTTTTCCATAATCGAAAACGGACGGTGAAATCTTGCTTTATTGAAGGATTCTCTCCCAGTTCCTTGAAGACAAATGGAGTTTGGAAATTTCTGACTTTTAGACTCGATTGTGATCGATCATGCTAACTGAACAAGTGTTCACGGAGGGAAAATGTATTCACAATTTTAACTGCCTGTGGGGACTCCGGAACAGTGTCTCCCTCACCCTGCAACTGGGCCTCTTCACTTGGGATCTGATCATTTCTTTCAATTCACTGACGTCCGGCCGTTCCCAACTAATGTTGGGTGTGGAATGTAACAGAGAATGATGGTTAGAGTATTTTCGAGGGAATTCCAGTTACAGACAGAATGTTTTGTGCAGAATGCTGCGAGGAAACTTCACAGTTAAACTGGCAACATTCCCTACCTTTCTTGCCGCTACTTTGATGAATTTATCGGCGCCAAATCGTGCTCACACAAGAAGGTTGTACAGTTCATCAACTGCACCAACACGTTCCATCCCAAACTCAACTTAACCTGTGCCATCCCGGACGCCTCCCTGCCCTTCCTCTAAATCTGCATCTCCATCTCTGGCGATCAACACCCTCTCCCAATCCACCAAGAATATGCAGGTCGTGGTCTTCCTCCATCACCAACCCGAACCACTGGAGGAATACGTCTCAACTTCAATCATTGGATCCTGCAATCCCACGGTATTAATGTGGATTTCACGAGTTTGCTCATTTCGCCTCCCCAAGAATTATCCGAGTCTCAAGTCTCCAACTCGGCACCGCTCACTTGATAAGTCCATCGCCTTTCCCATCTATCTACTCTACTATGTTTCCTAAACTATCAACTACTCCCTCAGATCAATTTTAATATCGAATTCGCAGCTACCTTGCCCCCAGCCACAGCACTCCTCCCATTTATTTCTCGACCCCTCCCACCCCCCAAAAAAACGATACACAAGCCTCTTTCGTGGTAAAGGGCTTATGCCAGAAATATCGATTCTCCAGCTCGTATAATTCTGCCTGACGGGCTGTGTTTAAAGATCACTGGTCAGGAAACAGTCTGATACTGCCATACTCACAGAATCATGCCTGATGGGTAATATTGAATGAAGCTGCATCACCATCCCTGGCTATATCCTCTCCCGTGGAGAGGGCAGACCCACCCGTGGTGGGAAAATCCCCGGGGATAAAGTCCGAAAAGGAGTTACTCTGCAATTCTCCAACATTGATTCCAGAAGCCGGGAAATCTCATGGAGCCAGGTCCAGAAAATCTCCTGATGGTCGGCATCTACTGGATTCCACCATACCCCTTGGTGATAACTCAATTCCTCAGAGGAAGCAGTGACAGTGACAAGGAAACAGAACGCACTCAGGGTGTGGGACTTCAATGTCCATTACAAAGCGTGTCTCCACAGATCCATCACTGACTGAGCAGGCAGAAGCTTCCAAGATACAGCAGCCAGTCTGTGAGAAGCAATGGGGGAAACAAGAAGGAAGCATTCTCAACATACACCTTGGCACAGATGGATCTGTCTCTGCCATCTTCTGTAGGAATACCGAGCAGACAGTTCAGATGGAACGAATGTCTCAGTCGCATTCTGAAGGTACTGCCCACTGTGTTATGTGGCACTACCTCCTGTGAAGTAGGACATTCTTCTGAAGGTCTAAGCAAATGGAAACTGGGTACCCATCAGTTACTTTAGTTCATCAGCAATTGCAGCATCGATGCACTTCCCTCCATCAAAAGGTCAGAAGTCGGCTGTTCACTGATTGTTCCAAAATATTCAGCAACTTTCATAACTGCACATATACTGAAACAGGCTATTCAGACCATATAGAGTTTTCCATGGGAACGGAATGAGGCCATTCACCATTCGAGCCTTTTACTCAGCAATTGGAACAGATCTTTTAACTCTCACGGCTGTTACACAGGGAATGAAAGGGAATATTCAGCATTCCAAAGTAACTTCATGTGAATGGGGGAAGACAAGTCATTGAGCCGGAAATAGGAATAAATTAGGGATAGATCGATTTTTATCATTTTTACACAAATCAACGGCTGCAATGACAGAGTGGCCAGTGCTGGGCCTCAACTATTTGCAAACGATATCAAAGATTTAGATAAATGCAAAAGATGCATTCTAACTAAGATAGTTCGGTACTGAAGTTATTAAAAGGTGGTCGAGGCACTCTGATTGGATAAGCATAGGACAATAGCTGGGCAGCTGGAAAATAACGTGTTTAAACGTCAACCTTTGAACTTTTCAGTCAGAATGAAATGCAGTATGCTACTGAAACGGAAAGAGATTACAGGACTCAGCGACACAGTGATTACTGAAGGGTTCACTCTGACCAGTTCTGACATGGGAAGTGTTACTCCATCTCCCTGATAGTCTGCTCCCTAATGTTTCCAGTGTTCGCATTGCTCTCATTATACACTGAATATTTTCATGTGGTTGCTTGGCGGTGTAAAGTAGTGAGGGGGAGCATGTTTTGAACGATGTACCAAGGGGACGGCCTTTATCCTAGAGGCCATCCTTTCTTTCTACGTGAAGACACAAAGACGATGGGAATTGCTGACGGCTTCTGAATAAAGAGACGGTGGCTGCTACCATAAACAGTGTGAATTCACAAACATGATGAACTGTAAATGGGCTCACTGCAACATTAACAGAGAAAGAGAAACGGAGGTTCCAAACACAAGAAGGAGAACAAAAATATAATGCAGTGTCAGATCAACTCAAATGGTTAGTTATATCAAGTTCTCAATCCACCACAGAGAGCCATTAACCAAGAGGGCCTATCTGTCCGGTCAGGACACAGAGCTGCATAGATCAAGCTGTGCTCGGTTCAACCCAGAAAATTGCCAAGTGTGGAAAACTGTGTCGACGGCAGCAGAGCATTGATCTATAAATCTGGAAGGGATGTCTGTCCAGCACGGGGAGCTATACCGTAAATTAATCTAAAGAAACCTCTCCAGCAAGGGGAGCTATACCGTGAATTAATCTAAAAAAAACCTCTCCAGCAAGGGGAGCTATACTGAGCACAGCAGTACGATTGCATCCAGGCCACTCTGAGTGAAGCACTTTGGAAGAGGTTGAGATGAAGGTAATATCACTTTATCTAACTTTCAATGTGTTTTGATGTACTTTTCCAAATTGCAGTGAGAATGGATTATAAAATCCTGAAATAAAGCCAATGTCAGCATACAGGATAGTAATGGTCATGTTCATCTCCCTCTGTTCATATTTCAGGGACACCATTGCATGGAATCGGACAAAACTGCTCTGAGTCTCCAAGTTATATGTGGAAGATGGAAACAGCGTGAATATGCTGCGTGAAACATTAAAGTAAACAGCGTGATGGCGGCAGTGTAGGAACCCATCTGCTTCCACCCACTTTGTGTCTCTTATTTTCATTCTGCTTTCTGGTGTATTTTTGCTTCACAATCTTTTAATTTTTTAAAGTGACGATAATGGTAATGGTGAAGGTGAGTCCCAGAACAGAGGCTTGCTGAAGTAGTCAAGGCATCGCGATTTAATGCACAGTGCGGCCTGGAGACTGGGCTTTGTGTACTTTGGAGACCGGGCTGGTGCGTCCTGTTCACTGGCCCTGATGCGGTTTGGAAACTGGGTCTGGTGTGTTCTGGACATGAGCCCCGGTGCGGTCAAGAAACTCGTTGCTGGCACACACTCGGGTGTAAGGGTCAGTAATTCTAATCCGTTCTGTTTACCTTAATATTCTTCTGCACCAAATACTGAAAAATGTGTACCGAGATTTCTTGCTCCTGAGGTGGTGTCATAAACGAAGACATTACTAAAATGTCACTGCTTTCGTTCGAGTGAACGTGACAATGTAGGGAACTTTTTTCAATTCTGAGCGAGTCACTGTATTTGGTGCCTTTTCCCAACAAAGCTGCTGCTTCTGAAATGGCCTGTGGCGGCCAGCAGAGGATCGTAATACATCACTTGAAACAAAGAGAATTGACAGAGAGAGAGAAGGGACATTTTGATTGCCATTTCAATGGATTCACAAACATGCACATGCGCACGTCCACAAACAGACACACAGACAAACACACACACACACACTCTCACACACATACACAAACAGACACACACACAAAAACACACACACACACACATACAACCATAAACACGAAATTATATGAAATCATTCCTATTCCGCCCCTCATTCTGGCCTCACCTTTATTTCCTCTTGGAAATTATGGAAGAGCACCTCACTGTGCTGTTAGGGTGCGAGCACATTCGGACCAGTGACCATAATTCTATGAGTTTGAAAATAGTTCTGGAAAAGGATACCCGCGCAATTTCATCGACAGATGCCTAAGGGAAAGACAATGGAACGAGGACATGCCGCAACCCAGAGGACTAGCCACACGACCATACATCAGGAGCATTTCCGAACTGACAGCCAGACTACTGCGACCACTAGGACTCGTAACAGCACACAAACCAACAGCCACACTCAGACAACAAGTCATCAGAACGAAGGGCCCGATACCCATCATGAGCAAACCCAATGTAGTGTACAAAATCCCATGCAAGGACTGCACAAAACACTACATCGGACAAACAGGAAGACAGCTAACGATCCGCATCCATGAACACCAACTAGCCACGAAACGACACGACCAGCTATCCTTAGTAGCCACACACGCAGATGACAAGCAACACGAATTCGACTGGGTTCAACACGACTATTATAGGGCAAGCCAAACAGAGAACAGCCAGGGAATTCCTAGAGGCATGGCACTCATCCACCGATTCTATCAACAAACACATCGACCGGGACCCAATATACCGGCCACTGCAGCGGACAGCTGGAACTGACAACCAGAAGCAGCAGAGACAAGCCAGTATAAATGCCAGAGGAAACATCACAGAAGTGCTTCACAGGAGGCTCCCAAGCACTGACGATGTCACCTAGACAGGGGACGAAACGTTTGCAACACAAATTCCCAGCTTGGCGAACAGAACCACAACACAGTTAACAGTTCAACAGCACAGCCCATAAGTTCCTGGCAATGCCAGGCTCACACACCTCACAAGGAATCGCCCTCCCCCGCTGCCTTATAGCCTGTTACTGTTGCATGGGTGAGATTCCACATGAATATATTACGCCAGTATTTACTGTGGAGAAAGACATGGAAGCGAGGGAACTCGGGGAAATAAAAATAAGTGATTTTTGAAACGTGACCACATTCCAGAAGAAGAAATGCTGGAGGTCTTAAAATGCATAATGGTAGATAAATACCCGGGATCTGTTCACCTGCATCCCAGGCTTTTGCAGAATGCGGGGAAGAAACTGCGGGGTCACTAGCTCAGATATTCGTGTCATTCGTCAGATTTCTGCGGAAGGATCACTGGACCTGAAACTTTAGCTCTGATTTTTCTGCACAGATTCTGCCAGACCTGCTGAGCTTTCGCAGGACCTTCTGGCTGTGTGTCTGATTTGCAGAATCTGCAGTTCTTTCTATTTAAATTTGTACCACTGACAGCCACGGGTGAGGTGCTGGAAGACTGGAAAACAGTTAATGTTGTTACATCAAATATAAAAAAGTCTGCAAGGAAAAGCCATGGAACTACAGACTGTTGAGTCTGATGTCAGGTGTGGGTAAGTGTTTGTAGAAGATTCTCAGAGGCAGAATTTACTTGCATTTCGAAAGGCAAGGACTGCCATGATAGTCAGCATGTTTTTATGTGTGGGAAAGCGTGTCTCACAAACTAGATTGCAATTTCTGAAGAGGTGACTTAGAAGACAGGGGAAGATAAACAGCATCAGTAATCTGCATACACCTTAGTGAGGCTCAACAGAAATCCGTATGGTAGATTGATTAAGAAGGTTAAATCACAGGGAGGGCGAGCCAATCAGATTTAAAAATGGCTTGACAGTAAAACACTGAGGGCGATGAGAGTGATTAATTGTTCGAATTAGCCGCCTGTGACCAGCTTTATGCCACAGTGACCAGGTTGCTGTTGTTCATTGTTTTCGTAAAAGATTTGGATGACAATATAGGAACCATGTATAGTTTGCAGATGATAAGAAAAAATTGTGTGATAATGGACAGTGACAAAGGTTATCTAAGAGAACAATGAGATCTTGATCAACTGGGTCAGTAGTCTGAGGTATGGAAGATCGAGCTTCATGCAGATAAATGTGAGACATTGCATTTTGTTCGACCAACCAGGGCAGGATTTAGTCACTTAACGGCAGGGACCTGGGGAGTGTTATTGAACAGAGAGATGCAGGGACCAGCTCGTTAGTAACTTGAAAGTGGAGTCGCAGTCGCAGGTAGACAGGGCTGTGAAGAAGACATTAGCACTGAGTAAAAGAGTTGGGGCATTATGCTGTGGCTGCACAAGGGAATGCTAAGGCCACATTTGGATCACTGAGTACAATTATTAAAGGCCTGCGACAGGAAGAATGCTATAAAGTGGAGAGGGGATAAAATATTTAAAATTATGGGGTCGATACTGGAGGTTTTGAGACATATGAATGGCCTGGGATTTTGTTAGTTTTGCATTGGAGGCTGAGGGGTGGCTTAATATAGGTTTATAAAATCATGAGGGGCAGAGATAAAATGAACAGCAAAGTCTTTTCCCGAGCGTAGGGAGAGTGGGGTCCAAATCCAGAGAGGTTCGGTTGAAGTTGAGAGTGGAGAGATTTAAAATAAATCTAAGGGGCAGCTGTTTGTCACAGTGGGTGGTGCATTAATGTAGCGCGCTGTCAGAGGTAGGAGTATTGTTGAGTACAATTACAATTTAAAAGACAAGTTGATGGGTACCTGAATAGGGAACTGTTTGGAGGTGTATTTGCCAAAAGAAGAGAAATAGAACTAGTTCAGATCAGGAAAACTGGTGAGCATGGACGGGTTGGGTCGAATGCTCTGTCTGAATATTGCATGACTCTGACCGTCTATGACTCAATTATTCATCACTAATTCTTAACTGCAATCAATTCATTTACAAGTCAAACCAATCTCTGTACATGCTTTCAAACTCTAGCTTTCAGAAATTCCCTAAGTAGAGAATTCGTGACATTGATGTGGTGCTGGAAACCACAACAGCAGCAGAAACAGAATTATATTCAACAACAATCTGAAACCTATTTACCCAGGATAATCTATCATCACTATCAAGCTGCTCTATGGTTCAGTAACGAGTGCGGGTGAACATACCAAAGTCAGAACCATGTGTAGCAAAAACTGACGATAACCCATTGTAGCTACTTCACGTTTTGCATACGTTCCAAACAACAGGATGAACATCTGATAGACAGAGCGCCACGATCCCAAGATAAATAGACCAACAGTTCTGCAAAATCTAGTCATATATGATGATGGATGGATTATCGACTCACTGCAGGAGATTGCTCTGCAATTAACCACATGCTAATAAATGTAACGGACTTGTACATAGTGCAAAAGGCAAGGATGTACTCTCTGCACTATCCTCAGCCAGAAGCGTTGAGTCAGAGATCCTCCTCACCCTCGCCATGAAGCCCATAGGATCACCCATAGCAGCAATCAACAGATTCGACTCGCTGCACATGACACGAAGAAACAGCTGGACACATTAGATATGGCAAAGTCAATGGGCCCGACACTACTCCTGCAATAGGAATGAAGAATTCTGCTGCACAACTAGCCGTGTACCTGGGAAAGCTGCTTCATTCCAGCTCCAACTCTGACAGCTCCCTTGGCAATGTGGAACATTACTCAACTATTTCCAGTCCGGTCAGAGCGGAATAATTACAATCTAACATATTACTATCCCCTCAGTCTCATTACGATCGTGAAATCTTTGGAAATTCTTTTCGAAAGAGCCGTCAATCAGCACAGAAATAACCTGCTCAGTGTGGTTCCCGTTGGGTCCCCATGTGGAGGTGGAGCTGTCGTGCAAGTGTCACTGGATTGCTCATCTACACAGGGCTAATGTTATGTCAGCTGGTGGAAGTTAAAAACAATTAATAAAATATCGAAATCTCAAATTCTAGTGTCAGTAATAGAGACGTGAATCCAATGTCGATCCAACGTCAGTTTTCTTCCCCATTATACTTTCAGTAGCAAATCTCCCGTGCTTTCCTGGTCTGGCCTAAAAGTGAGTCCAGACTCAGACATGTGATAAGCTCTTCTGTTCCGAGGTCTTAAAGAATTAAACCAGACAGAACAACCGGCACCAGCCTCGGTATCGGAAAGGGAATGGGAAGCACAATTAAATCGAACTTCAGAAAAATATTTCCTAACATCTGAGAGCTGGTGACAACATTTACAGAGCTTGCCCACAGATTTCACAGAAACATCGGGAAAAGAGTAGGTCAATCAACAAATTGAGCCTCTCCCATTCTATTTCTCGAGCGAACATCGCTCCAATGCACCTCGCCCCCACAATGCATGCATTCCTTACTATGATTAACCGTTGGACAATATATTAAATATTAACCTCACCAATCGTTTTGCTTGCCTATTCAATAAAATGATGCCTGATCCTCTATCTTCAGAACATAGTCCTGTGCTATCTCTAACCCTTTAGTCTCTCAAAATCCTTATTTATATTCAGTGCCTTTGCTTCCACAGCTTGATGTGTGAGAGAGTTTCCCAGGTTCACCAGTCTCTGAGTGCACACATGTATTCTCATCTCAATGCAGAGTTGCCTTCTGTACCGAATGTTGTGGCATGCTGTTTTATACGTTCCAGCCAGGGGAATTATCACCGCTGCTTTCAATCTGTCTGGCCCTGTCAGAGGTTTATATATTTCATTGAGATTTCTACTTATTTTCCGAAACCCAATGAAGCACAGGTCCACTCGAACCAAAGTCAGCTCCCACAACAAGTCGGTCATCACAGAGATCAGTCTGGTCGTCCTTCACTACAGTCCCTCAATGTCACGTTTATCCGGCATTACTTAAGGAGATCAAAACTGCACACAATACCGCACAATGTTCGAAATTATGTCTCACTACGGCCCTGTACAACTGCATTAAGACACCCTTACTCTTGTGTTAAATAACCGTTGAAATGAATTTCAACACAACATTTGTCTTCCTAATTGCTGTCTGCTCCGGCAATATTGCTTTCAGTGGCTGATGTGCAACGAGATCCAGATCCTATTCAGTTACAGCTACCCACTTGGTGTGTCTCTGTACACTGGTCAGTGTGCCACTGCCATTTGTAGCATTGACTGCTGGCTTCAGATCTCGCTGCACTGTATGAACCTCGGAGGTCTGTAAATAAAGGAATAAGAAAGGAGCACGGTCCCTTTATAGAACCACATTTCGTGTGCAATCCCTTTTTAAAAAACAGGTTAGTATTCTATTCTTCCCACCAAAGTGCATAATGTCACGTCTACCCACATTGCTCTCCACCTGCCAAGTATTTGTCCATTCTCACCACTTGTCTCAGTCACCTTGGAGCTTCTGATATGTTCTCCTCACCCACTCACAAGCCGACATCGTGTATTGCCATCAGCGGGCTTGGAAATATTATTTTGGACTCCAGCAATCAAGGTTTGAAATTTATTGGGATTACCTGAGGTGCAACACCCAATGCCTGTGATCGCACACGATACTTACATCTTAAAAAAGAGTGCCAATAACGTTTACACTGGTTCCTGTCAACTCTCCCATTTTAAAACCATGTTCATACACTAGCCCATAACCACGAGATTTGATTTTGCCAAGTCGGCTTGGGACTTTATCAAATATCTTTCTGAAAACCGAAGTGCACTGCATCCGCTGCTTCTTCATAAGGTGTCGAACAGTCAATTTCTCAAAGATAATTCTCATTTCATAAATCTACGGTTTTTTTTGTATTCTTCTAAATCACATCGCCTTCGGCCTTCTCTGCTCCAATATAAACAATGTCAGCTTATACTAGCTGATATTCTGCATCGCCGCGAACATACTGGTGAATCTCAACTGCATCCGTTCCGGTGCAATACTTCATTCCTGCAAAGTGGCTCCAAGAACTGCACACATTATTCCATCTTGGCCTAACGACAGTCCTTGATAGCTCTTGTAAACTGTGCTGCGATGTATATAGACAATAGCTATTGTCCGCAATGACTTCTTAAAAACGTTGCAGCTTGTACAATCACATTCAGGGATCTGTGGAAAAGCGCTCTCTGAACTTCTTAGTGCGCTGCCATTCTTTGAGTACATGGGGCGACACGGTGCCTCAGTGGTTAGCACTACTTTCTCGCAGTGGAAGCAACCAGAATTTTATACTGGCCACGGGGAAATCTCTGTGTGGAGTTTGCACATTCTCCATATGTCTGTGTGGGTTTCCACAATTTGCTCCGGTTTCCTCCCACAATCCAAAGATGTGCAGGTCAAGTGAAAAGGCCATGATAAATTGCACAAAGTTTGAGGTGCATTAGTCAGGGATAAATATCGGTTATGGGAAGTGGATTGTGTGGGTTACTCTTCAGAGGGTCAGTGTGGACTAGTTGGGCCAAAGGGCCATTTTCCGTACTGTAAGAAATCAAATCTAACACCCTGTCTGTTTCCTTCGTCCAAAGTGCGTCACCTCACATTTATCAGGGGTAAATTCCATTGCCATTGATCTGTTCATCTGACCATTCCAACTATATCTTCCTGCAACACAAAATTTTCCTCCTCGCTGTCAAACATGCACTTACTAATGACACTCCTCCAAACTCACGCCTACATCATTTATGAAATCCGTTAATAATACTGGACACAGCCCTGATCCATGTGGTAAACCATCGGACACTGGTCTCTAGTTACATAAATATCATTCTGCCACCACACTCTGTCTCCTACCATTTAAGACAGTTTTGGATATAACTTACCAAGATACCACTGACAACATGAGATTTTCCTTATTTTTTAGTTTCTCATGTGGGGCTTTGTCAAATGCTTGCTGAGAAACACATGAACTGATTTCCTTGACAATTTCCAACACAATTTCTTGAGGCATGCTTCGCTCTGATAAAGACATGCTGACTATCCTTGATCAAACATCGTCTCTCAAATGGTGATCAATTTTCTCCTTACCAATTTACTCCATAATTATCCCTAACAGTGAACTGATACTCGCTGGTCTGTTGTTTCCTGGTCTATCTGCACTATCCTTCCTTTGACGTGGAACACATCAGTTCTGTGACATCACTCCTGCGAACAGATTCTACATGTAAAAAATGATAAGTGACTTTCCTCCCTTGTCTCAAACATCTGCCTGGGGAGAAAAAAAACATCGGATCATTTGTTCACTTTTATACGAACGAAAGCCATTAATCCCCGCTCACATCTTATATCAACCCGCTCAAGAGCTTCCCAGTCTATCTTCTCGAATTCTGTCCCTTAATCAGTCTTCTCTCAAGGAAAACAGACGTGAAGTGCTCATGTAACAATCTGTCAATGTTCACGAGCTTCTCATACAGATTGTCTTCTTGGTTTCTAATGTGTTCTTATTGTTCCCTGATGATAGCATTCAGCTTGATGTCCATGCAAATTATCTTGGGATTCTCTCCAATCTTGCCTGTTCCCACTTATCCATGTACCTATTTTAGTCAGTCCTCTCGGTGCGATTTTTCTTGTTTTAATTAAGATTACTTCTCATTCAATGAAACTCGAGGGAGCACAGTCCGAATTCCCTCATCAGACAATCTTGTCATCTGAGGGATTAATCTGGAAAATGTCTATTCAGTATATGTTGTCAGTATGTTCTTCCTTAGATCTGTAACCAAAACTGTGCACAGAACTCCAGGTACACTCTCGCCGGCACATTGTGTCCGTTATGCAGGGCATGTTGCCTTTTACTCGGAGTAAATGACTGCATATGCTTTTATCTGTACTGAATTCAACAAATGTTGCAGTTCACAACAGTGTCAGTCAGCATCCATGCAGAGAGCGCAAGGAAAGGCTTGCCGTCTGTATGGCTCTTCATCATCTACACTCTCATACCCTTAAAATGTAAACAAACCTAAATTTTATCTTCCCAGCTGCACATGGTCTTCCCAATACCCTTTGTTTCAATTATTTTTCAAATGCCTTACTGTGAGATTTCATTAAAATATCCTCCTGGATGTGCAGCTTTTTCACATACATCTGTTCTCCATTGTTTATATCTATAAACGATATCTTCAATCAAAATATTTTTAAAAATATGACTTCACTTTCATAAGTGCACAATCATTCTCTTGAAGATTGTTATTATTTCCCAAATGACCAAAACCGCTTACATTGTAATAGATTCCAACAGATTCTCTACTGTGAATGACAGGTTAACTGGTCAATAGTTCTCCATTCTCCCTCGTCGTCCCATCTTGAATCGTTGGAATACGTTAATAACCTTCCAAATTGATTGCAGAAATGAAATACCGTGATCCTCAATGTAATCCAGATGTGTATTGCTGCATTGGTCTACTGGAATACTGGTCATTTTGTATTTCCCTGAGATGATGTATTCAGACGTCATATAAACTTAATTAAGAACACTATTACCAAAAGTTATTTTATTGCCGAGTTTTTAATTAGCTGTTCTGATCACATAACACTAATTCCAAATTGCCTGATCTCTCACTCGGTGCTCAACATATTGTTACTCATACTTGCATCACAAATATGACTTTGATATATAATTCCCATCAATGTTTGATTCCTCTTGCTATTTCTAAGCTGCACATTATCCGATTCTGTGGAATTTGAGTGACGTGGGCTCTGGCTAGATTAATGCTAGATACAGGCAAAATGTTTGCCGAGGCATATCTCAGTATTGCCTTTATATTGCCACATTTTATCGTTTCTTCTCAAGCATCGTTGTAACATTTTCACCAGATCTTCCATTGTGCTGGGGGAGGAGACAACGTCAATTATCCTTCGGTAATGCAGTGCATTCCCCCAGATTGCTGAGGTTGGTCTAACCTTGGTATGGAGAAGTGCTGATGTTGTTGTACAGGATTTAAGTCAGATCACATCAGCAGTCGTGTGTACAGACTTAATCTCCTCACTAAGGAAAGGATATTGCAATTACCTCAGGGATTATTCTCTCAATTAATTTCTGTTACGAAGTTGTTACTCACAGAATCACTATTGTTTTAAAGCAGGGCATTTGGCCCATAGACTCCGCACTGATCCTGTGACGGAGACCATCCCATCCAAACGTACCCACACCACCGTCCCCCACACAAGTTCTGTCAGCCCGCATTTTCCATGAGTAATGCACCTAGCCTGCACATCCAGGATAATTTAGCATGGCCAATCCACTGATCCTACAGATCTTGGGACTGTGGGAGGAAATGGAACACATGATGAAAACCCACGCAGACAAGGAGAAAATATGCAGACTCTACACAGACAGTAAATTGAGGCTGGAATTGAACCTGGATATTTGGTAATATGAGGCAGCTCTGCTAACCATAGAGCTACCCAACGTGAGCAGCACAGCTTGCCTATAGAAATGAGCAGCGACACAGCCTTGATTGTGCCCAGGGAACTTTCACATGTGAGGTGAATGCAATTACCACTACACTGCAGAAACGGAGTGTGGCCCCATCCCGTTGAAGTTTGTGTCCTGTGTTGTCCGATCGATCACTTTTCATGAAACAGGTTGTATTGAGCTGCTTTCAATTTAAACAGTATTCACAAGCACCAAGATTCAGTAGAACACCTTGTAAGTATAACTAGCAGTTATGCGATGTGAACTCACAGCAACCTCCATACTGAAGCCGAGGTCCAGCGCCTCAGCATGCACAGCAACGCTACCACACTGAACTAACCCCACCTGCTGGTTTTGAATCCTGATGAAATTACTGCATCACTGGAAGGAAAAGGAAGTGATTATATCAGTGTGCCACCACCTTAATGGAACACAAAATTCTCTGATCGTGGCCAAACACAGGCAACAGGAGTGGGAGCGCTAATTGCTTAAAACATATGAATCACTTTCAGCCAATACCTCTCTGCTTCCACAGCACCAGGTTGGATCAACAACCTGATTGAACGGTAACATGGCATTTGAGAGATGTTTAAGTAACGAATGGTTAATGTAATGCGAAGGCAATGCTAAAGTTTGAACCACAGAAGCAGGCACTTTAATCAACTGATCCGCAGCGTCACGTGATCTTAAGAGAGAGCGATGTGCAGGTTGATCCAATACATATTAAAGTTTACAAGAATGACAGATGATCTTGTTTTGATGCTCAGCAACAAAGGACAATCACACAACAAATTGAGGAGTTTATCCACCTCTCGAACCTCTAACACAGAAACAGCAGAAGTAGATTAATTGACACTGTCACCGTAGATCTAGAGGAGGCTGTTTAGTTCCTGAATCCTGATATACCGTTTCAGGAAGACGCCAATCAGCCCCTCCACGCTACAACACATGACCCATACTCGACCTGTATGGCGTTATACAACAATCAGATTACACCGTTCAGCCTTCTAAATGCTGCAACACTTGAACTGGAAAAAGCCACAGAGTCACTGGATATTTTCATACTAGGTTAAGGCCATTCAGCGTAATTCGTGTGTTGCACAAATACAGGAGAATGACATGAAACCGTTTCAGATGTTTTCATGTGAATGGGAGGAGATAATTCAGCCACCTGTCTCTTCTATGGGAACAGGAGACTACCAATCTCTCTGTCTCTGTCTGTCTGTCTGTCTGTCTGTCTCTCTCTCTCTCAATGCCATTTCACGGATACGGGGAGGAGACTGTTCAGTACCTCAATCGTATTATGGAGGTACTTGAGGAGACATTTCAGTCACTCGAAATGTTGCACTGCAGAAGCAAGATTTTATAAGTCACCAAAACACTCATACAGCAGCGGGCAAGAACATTCGGCCTTGAACGGCTTGATCTGGAACAGTAGAAGGACATTCAGCCCATTGGTACTGTAATGTAAGAAGACCAGGTGGACATTCAACCGATCGAGACAATATTGTAGGAGCACCAGGAGGACATTCAGCCCATCGACTATGTAAACCTGGAACAGAATGAGGCCATTCAGCAACTGATGCCTCTTACACAGCAATAAGAGCAGATCATTTATCGCTTTGTGCCGGTCACACAGGTATTGACGGGGAACATAGACGTTATAGAAAGCAATGAACTTAAAATAACCAATTTCACTCGGGAATAAAAGGAAGTGAAATAATATTGGGATTGAATGCAAATTATTAGGCTAATTTCGTAAGGAACTAATAACAGGAGATTGGCAAGTTCAAATCATAGTCAACATGATTTTATGAAGAATAAATCGTTTTTCAATTATTTGCCTGAGGTCTTTTTTTAAAAACATGTGACATGGGGATTCGATAGACGTATTATACCTGGACTTCCAGAGGCATTGCAAAATGAGCCTCACAAAATATTAATATGCAAAATAAGAGCACATGAGGTTAGATAAAGATTATTTGCTTGGAGAGATGATTGACTAATCAGGATGTCTAAGTGCTGGTGTTTGACTGGCTTGAACAAGGTCAGAAATCACACGACACCAGATTATAGTCCAACGGGAATATTTGAAAACCCTAGCTTCTGGAGTGTTGCTACATAAACAGGTGTTAGTGATAGAGGATGATGTTCGACACAGAATTTATAAGGAAAATATCAAAGGGTTGTACTACTCATATGCTTTAATTGAAAGCACTCGATGGTTTTTAATTCTTTAATTCGAAGGAATGGAGGTGCAGGATTTGATTGATTAATATGCAAATCCCAGAATTTCTTTCAATTCACTGCCTGGAGTTACCAGTATGTGTGTGTGTGCGTATGTGTGTGTTTATGTTTGTCTGTGTGTGTCTGTGTTTGTGTCTGTGTGTGTGAGAGAGAGCGACAGAGAGAGAGAGAGAGAGAAGGGTTGTCTGGGGAGATGGGGAGAACGTGAGTGTGTGTAATGGAGAGAGTGAGAGTGTATGTGTCCAAGTTCAGACATCTACAGATACAGCAGATGCCTTTCCCCACACATACTCATACCATGGTTTTAGATCTGCCCCTCTATGCAGCCTCTGTTTCATTTGTTGTTCATGTTGCTGACCCAGACGCTGTAACTACAGTTCCCATGCTCCATCCAGAGTCGGGCAACTAAATCCTCAGATCTCCCTGAATGTCTGAGGCAGTTCACAGCACAACCTGCAGCAAAGCATCCCCAGCACCTCCACTAATTCGTCAATATAAAGAGTCAGTCGAAAGCCTCTCAGCTACTTGCTAATGCCAATTCTTCACAACAATACTCAAGGAGCTTCCTTGTGTTACTAACAGTACGATCAACTGACAGGTACAAACATAGTCCATCAGTGGACATTCACAGACCAAGTTTCAAAGTCACACATCAAAGCTGCTTGAAACCCCTGTGCAACTTCGAGCACCACATGGAGCACACCGGGAAGTGAACAACAGCCTGACGCACACCATTCCATTGTTTATGAGCTTCTTACTGGCAGCACTCGCCAGAATGGGAGTTACGAAACCAAGTCAGGGAAAGATACAGAGGGACAGAAAGATTTACGTTAAGAAAGAAACAGACAATTCATGAACTGAGGACATACGTGGAAACGTCGTGGGTTGGGGGAAGACAGGGGAGTGAGACGCACTGGAAGTGATTCGCCTTGGAAGGTCCAAATCACAGGAAAGACGACATCGAATAAAGGCATTACAAAACCAGTTGAAATGGTTCATTGCATAAAATTCTGGATCTGTTTTACAGAAACATCCCAGACACTGCAAACAGGGACAAGGTAACAGCCTAGCACAGAGAGTTGCGCAGATTATGCTAGTGTATTGCTCAGTAAACCAGACTACTTGCCCAGTATGGGAAGTACTGCAAAGCGTTGCCCTATAATGCTGCTACGCTTGCACTAGCTATCTGCCTAACAGAAGTAAGCTGTAGTATTCTGTAAGGTAAAGCAGGACAAGACTTGTATGTAGGGTCTTGTGAGGTTTTGCCACAGACAAAGACCTGAATTGTGATAATAGAACGGTTGCAGTGTGAAAACAGGACATGTGGCCCGTCGACTTCACACTGACTCTCCAAAGATTGCCCAACCAGACACACCCGCAACCTATCCCTGTAACACTGCAATTCTATAGTAAACCTGCACATCACTGAATAATGTAGTGCAATTGCTCAGGGCCCGTCCACTTAACCTGCGGATGTTTGGAGTGTGGGAGGAAAACGGAGCACCTGGACAAATACACGCAGACACGGGGACAATGTGAAAACCCCACATACGCAGACAGCCGAGGGTAGAATCGAAGCCCGTCCTAGACACAGTTCTAACCACCGAGCCACTATGCCAACTCAATGGTCAACGGAGAGTGACTGCATTCACTCACTTTCCTCTGGATCTGTCACATGTGTTCAGATGTTTCTGAATTCCTGTCGGGTACCTCAAACATGACCTTCTTTGACTTTACCCGATGATTCACACACCCCTCATCCCACACAAACGCTGATAGATCAGGCCTCCGGCTGTCACCGCTCCATCTCCTGCAATTTTGCCGTCACCACTTCTTCCTTGACCACGTCATCCATTAATTTCGTACGAGCCATACTTGTCAATCTAATATAAAACAAATAACTGCAGATGCTGGAGATAGGAAACAAAAATTGTTCTTATGAAGGGTTCCCAGATTTGAAATATTATCTCTACTTTTTTTTTTCCTACAGCTGCGAGCAGACCAGCTGAGTTTCATCAGCAATGTCTGGAATAGCTAATTTCCTGTTTGAAGTATGCACTAAATTTGCTCCACAGTTTTACCTTCGAGATATAACTCGTGCCAGTATATATGTTTTTCTGGACCTGCTGTTTCTAAGCCCCGGGCAAAATATTTCTTTGTAATCTGAGCACTGTCGGCTGTGTTGAGATTATTGGTACAGTCAGTGAGATGCTTCCTAAAGCCTTTTTTTGATCTCATGATAATCTAGCTGCCTCTTATTCATTCTCATCAAGAGTAATGGTGGCAATCTCCGCGAGACCCTCCCCTTACACTTATGGAGTGAGAAGGACAATGATCTCCCTAAAATGCTGTATATTCCTCTCGATGGTCAAGACTGAACTCACTCAGGGGAAAATGTAGAGCAGGCAGGCATGGTCTGGTGCCATGGACCCCACCACCACTGATCCTGTGGGAAGGGCATGTCCTGCTTGTGACCCTCCCCTCCTAGGAGGAGATCTATGCCCATGCGCACAATCTGGGTTTAGGGAGGGGTGTAATGTTACCCTGTCTGCCACTTAAAGGCTCAATATCAGGGGCTTTGCACGGTCGCTGCACATGGACTGTGCGTGTCCCAGTGCACTGTGGGCTTTCAAATATGGCACTTATTCTCGGGATGCTGTGTAATTCCAGATTCTTTGCTGAGAGGGAAGGTGCTCTGGGAATGTTGTGTCGTAAGAACTAAGGGAATCCCAATTTGACGACCAGGATTAGACTATCTGCCCCAGAGAACCTGCTGCGCCATTCAAACCAATCATGCCTAATGTTTTCAAGGACTCAGTTCCATTGACATGCTTCATTTCCTCCAATGTTCAAATACCTCAATGTTTTCCCACTAAGAACATGCAACCACGTAGCCTCGATTGCTTCACTGGGCGTTTAATTCCACAGATTCACAATCCTTTGGATTAGACAATGCTAAATCTGTTCCTCCTTATTTTCAGGCAGTGTCCCCGAAATCGTGTTTCACCCGGCCGTGGGAAAAAAACACTCACTGTTGCTATCATATTTGTTCCCTTCATGTTTTCCAATACGATTCCCCCTCATGTTTCTAAATTCTGATGAGTATATACCAGTCTACTCAATGTGTACTAATCAGGCAACCCTCCCAAATCCGGAATCCAACCAGTCAACCTCATCTACACTCTACACTCCATCCAGTGCCAATCCATTATTTCTCAAGTAAGGAGACCAAAACTGTGCACAGTACACCAGGCGTGGCCTCACCAACACCATAAGTAATTATAACAAAATCTCCCTGATTTTATCCTGCATCCCCCTGGCAATGAATGGCATTATTCCATTTACAGTCTCTATTACGTTCTAAACCTGCAACCCAACTTTTTGTGATTTATACACGAGGCCCTTCTGCACAACATCATGCTCCAGTTGTTCACCCTTTAAATGATAGTGCATTTTGCAATTATTAATGCAAAGTGCATAACCGCATATTGACAAACATCATACTCCATCTGCCAGACACTTGCCAACGCAGTTAACCTTTCTGTAACCCTCTGCAGGCTTACGTTGTTCTCTGCGAACTTCGTTTTACAACTCATCTTAATGTTGTCTATGAACTTTGATACAGTGCACTTATTTCTGAACACTAAATCATCTGTGTAACACCTTGAACCAATTGATTTCAGATCCTCTTTTTCGATCGTACAGATGCCCTCCTTTCATCGGAGATCTCCCCCACCTCCTTCGCAGTTTGGTAGAATACTTCCAGGTGTTCATGTTCTCAATATCAGTCATCCTGTCACCATTTCTCTCTGATGACATTAAATCACATTCATTTACCTCAATGAACACATTTATTTCCTCCAGTTCGTTCGATAATACAACACACATTTAGACAGACTGCGTTTCATTCAGCCCTTTACCCGATTATTCCCTGATACCTTTGTTCCTCATATTGACCCAGTCAGGAAACATTCTGGCATCACCATACTCTCAGAATCAGACGTGATATGTGACGTTTTATGAAGCCCCATCACCATCCCTGGGTATATCCTGCCCCAACGGCAGGACAGACCCACCATTGGTAGGGACACCATTGTATGCAGTCAGGAAATGAGTTACGCTGGGATTCCCCAGCATTGATTGTGAAACCCGAGAATTTTCATGGTAACTGTTCAGATAAAGTCAGGAAATCTCTGGCCGATGCACATCTACTGCGCTCCAAACCACCCCTCGGTGAAACCTCAGTTCTACTCGATGTTGAAAAAAATCGGAGGAACCACTGAAGACGTCAGCAACTGTCATGGTGCATATCATCAACCATGATATAGGCAAAAAACGGGATGTGGTCATACAAGCAGAATTTAGGGAGTTATGAGCCATGTTAAAATATTGAACTTTAGAGGTAGTAATATCAGGATGGCTACCAGTGCCACATGCAGGTCATAGTAGGAATGATAGAATAGGGAGGATTAATGCGTGACTTGAGAGATTGTGCAGGAGGAAGAGGTTCACATTTTTGCGATATGGGGACTGGTTTTGGGAGATGAGGGACGATTACAAATTGGACAGTCTTCACCTGGGCCGGACTTGAACCAAAGTCCTGAGGGGTGCTTTTGTGAACGCTGTTGTGAGGATTTAAACTAATGTTGCAGGCGATGTTCGAACCAAATGGGCAGTTTAGTGGACAGTAAGGGGGTCTTAACTAAAGCCCGTCCGAAACGAGATAATGAAGTCAGCTTGACTAAGGTTAGAGTAGGCACGAATCGGAGTATGAACACATAGCGACAGGTGGTCTCAGGTGTATTTGCTTGAATGTTAGAAGTGTAGTAGGTAAGGCAGATGAACGTTATGCTCGGATTTGTATTTGGGAGCATGATGTTATTGTTATTACTGAGAACTGTTTGAGGCTAAGGCAAGATTAGCAACCAAATGCCCCACGATATAGATGCTTCAGGCAGATAGCGAAGGAGGTAAAAGGAGTGGAGGAGTTCCAATACTGATCAGAGGGAATATCACAGCTGTGCTGCAGGAGCGCATTATGGAGACTCGAGTATGGAGGCAATATGTGCAGAGCTCAGAAATAGGAATGATGCGGTAGCAATGTTGGGCGTGATTTACAGGCCTCCCAATGGTGAAAGTGAGATCGAGATACAAATTTGTAAACAGAATATGGAAAAGTACAGGAGCAACAGTATGCTGGTGATAGGATATTTTAATTTTCCCAGCATTGACAGGAATTCACATCATGTTACTGGTTTAATTAGATTTAATTAAACATCACAACAGTTATTTAATATGATGAGATTTGATACTGCTGAAGAGCCATGATTATGACTTCAAAGAGTAAATATTTAAACACTGTCACCAGTTAATGAAAGGCAGTTGTAAAAGAATGATAGGACTGGCCGAAAGATAAAAGAAATTAGACAAAAGTGTGAATGGGGCAATTCTGATAAAACCTAATTCCGTCTTATTTTTGTTGTGAAGCAAGTACATTCAGACTGTTAACACAAGCTATGGCTGAACAGGAAATTGGAGAAAATTCCATTGATACTTTGTGCTGCTCTTAGTGCACGTGTGTACTGAATGTGAAATTGATTGATCCAATGCCGCAAAGCCTAGTCACATTATGTCACCTATTTTAGTGAGTCAAC
Organism: Chiloscyllium punctatum; assembly: GCF_047496795.1. Lineage (NCBI taxonomy): Eukaryota > Metazoa > Chordata > Chondrichthyes > Orectolobiformes > Hemiscylliidae > Chiloscyllium > Chiloscyllium punctatum. The sequence continues at coordinate 75,050,812 of NC_092766.1, forward strand.
TGGACAGCCAACTCTTTCCGCCTTAGTTTTGTTTTTTTTTCTATTATGTTTAGTTCCAATAGTGCAAGGAAATGAGACTACCTTTACTGTGTTATTTTATTTTGAAGACAACATCCAGGAAGTTGCTGCTTTTGAGGAAACATTGGTGCATCAAATGGCGATATTTCCCATTGTTTCTGATTTAATAGTGCTTTTTTAAAAAATGGTTAATTCAACCTCTGAAGAAAATGATGATTGTTGCTGTATAAATGCCCTTTTTCGATGGGCAGTTATTGGCTTCGCGTTGGTACTCCCACTTGAAGTTGCCTGTTTTATATGAAGTGTCATTAGCACCGCACATGCCTTTTGTAAGACAGCACAACTGTTAAAAATGACCACAGTGTTGCATAGTACACAATTTCTTGTATGCATTCTTAATCCCTCAAAATAAAATTTGATTTCCTTTCAGAAAATATCACTCAACAACAGGTGTCGTCCAATGTGTTTATTTCGAGATATGACACTTCGAAGCGCCGCTTCTTCAGCAGTTGGTTAAAGGAGCAACACTTCGAAGGCCAGTGCCTCCAAATCAACATGTTGGAATAGAATCTGATGTCGTGTGATTTTATAACGTTGTCGACCCCAGTCCAACACCGGCTCCTCCTAATCACCTTCAGGTGGAGCAGAATTTGTAATGAGCAAAGAGGAGTGTTTTCAAGGGCAGCATGTTAATATCCAAGTCGGGAAAAATTTATATGGACCTGCTGTTGGGGTATAAGACTGGTCTGGTGGTTAAAGTTTAGGTAAGCGATTACTTTGTCAGTGGTGATCACATTGTTGTAAGTTAGAAAACAGCCATGGACAAAGACGAGAGTAGTCGGTTAGGAAGAGTTCTTAATTGATGTGAGGCCAACTGTAGCAAGATTCGGCTGCTGGGGAATGTGGATTGGGAGCAACTGTTTGACGATAAATCCAGATTTCATATTAGGGAGATTTTTAAAGAGAGGTTGATTAAAGTCCATGAGAAATATGTTCCTGCGAAAATGAAGAATGGAAATGCCAAGATTATGGAAGCATAAAGGACAGGTGGAATTGAGAGAGGAGCTAAGAAGTTAAAAGCAACATATGTAACGTCTAGACAACTGAAAGCAAATGGGGCTTTGGAATAATATCAGGAAAATAGGACCAATTTGAATCGAGGGATTAAGAGGGCTGAAAGGGATGATGATATAACATCAGCAAGCAAGGTTAAGGAAAATTCCAAAAGCTTTTATTCGTATATGGGATTGAGATGGTACCAAGGGAAAGGGTCGGCCCACTCATGAACAAGTCGGAAAGTTATGGGTAGAATTAGAGAAAATAGCGGAGATTCTGAATGAGTACTGTGATTCGGTACTGACAGAAGAGAGAGACATAACAAATGTTGGGGTTAAGGATGGATGTTTGATTATTCTAGGTCAAGTCAACACAAAAACAGAAGAACTGTTGGGTACTTTTAAAGGCACTAAGCTGGACATATCCCCAGGTCCGGGTGGGATCTATCCAAATTAGTGAAGGAAGCGAGACACGAATTTGTTGCAGCGATACCAGAGTCTTTGCAGCATCCTTGAACAAGGGTGAGGTCCCAGAGGATTGCAGAATTGCTCATGCAGCCCCTTGTTTAAGAAGGGTAGCAGGGATTATCCAGGTAATTACTGACCTGTGAGACTGATGTCAGTCAGCTGCTGGAAAGATACTCAGGGATAGTACTTATTCACATTTTGAAGAAAATGGGCTTATTAGTAATAGGCAACATGGTTTTGTGCAGGGAAGGTAATGTCTTACCAAATTAATAGAATTCTTTGAAGAAGTGACAAAATTGATCGATGAGGGAATGGCAGCAGATATCATATATATGGATTTAAGTAAGGCGTTAGATAAGGTTTCCAATCGTAGGCAGACGTAGAAAATGAAATCACATGGAGTCCACTGTATACTAGCTAGATGGATAAAGAACTGGCTGGGCAAGAGGGGACCCGCGTCAGTAGTGGAAGGCTGTTTCTCAAAATGGAGAACTGTAACCAGTGGTGTTCCACAGGGTTCTGTGTGGGACCATTGTTGCTTGTGATGTACAACAATGATCTGGAGGGATGTATAGTTGGTCGGATTAGCAAGTTTTCAGATGACACTAAGATTGGTGCCGTACCAGATAGTGAATGGAACTGTCTGGCAATACAGCAGAATACAGATACATTTGGAGTGTTAGGCACAGAAATGGCAAATAAAGTTCAATCCGAGAAAATGTGAGGTGATGCAGTTTGGAAGACCCACTTCTGGAGTGTACTACATGGTAACCGAGAAAAGCCCTGGGGGAAACTGAAGCACAGTGAGGTCTGGGTGTAGTGGGCTATTGTTCCCTGAAGGTGGCAACGTAGTTCAATAGGGTGGTCAAAAAGGCATACAGAAAGCTTTCCTTCATTGAACGGTGTTTTGAGAGTTGGCAAGTCATGTTTCAGTTGTATAGGACTACGGTTTGCCCCTGATTGGAATACTGCGTGGAGTTCTGGTCGCCACATTAGCAAAAGAATTTGGGTATTTTGAAGAGGGTGTAGAGAAGGTTCACCAGGATGTTGCCCAGTATGGAGCACGCTAGCTATGAAGAGAGATTGAGTATATTAGAATTATTTTCCTTCGAAAGACATAGTTTGAGGGGGACCAGACGGAGATCGAGAAAATCATGGGAGATGTAGACAGGTTGGAAATTCAGATGCTTTTTCCAAGAGTGGGGACTCCATTACTATGAGTCACGAATTCCAGGTGAGAGGGGAAAAGTTTAAGGGAGAAATGCATGCAATGTTCTTCGTGCAGGGGGGCAATTTGCCGGGAATGCATTGCCAGTGGGGGTGACAGAGGCGAATACAAAAGCGCCATTTTAGATCTATCAAGACAAATACATGAATCGGCAGTGAGCAGAGGGATACAAATCGCTGGAAAATAAACGATAGTTTTAGTTCGAGGGTCTGAATCAGCACAGGCTTGGAAGGCCCAAGGGCTTGTTCCTATGCTGTGATTTTCTGAGCTTTTATTCATTGCTACAATGACACAGAGCGTACTTTAGGGGTGGGACTTCAATGTTAATCAACAAGAGTGTCCCCACAGGCCCACCACTGACTAAACAGGGCAAGACCTCTAATACACAGCAGCAACAAGAGTGAAACATTCTTACCAAACCAGTTGTCACAGATGGATCTTTCCCAAACAGTATTGTTGGAGCAGCTGACACACAATCCTGGTGTAGGAAAAGGCTCAGCCTTATATTGAAGATACATCCAACTCTGTCATGTGGAACCCTCTCCTCTGTAGTACCGACATATGGAAACTGGTCATACATGAGTCACTGTGCGCTATCAGCAACAGCAACATCAATGACCTTGCCTTCATCATAAAGTCAGAAGTGGATTGTTCACTGATGGTTTCAGATATTCAGCACAATTCAAAACTTGCACCTATCCTGAAGCAGAAGAATCAGCCCATCAAGAGTATTAAAATGGAACAGAATGAGCGTTTACAGACATTCGGGGCTGTTACTCAGGAACTGGAGCAAATATTTTAACGTCTCATGTCCGTTACACAACAAATGGAAGGGGATATTCAGCGTTTCAAAACCGTGACGCAGGAATACGGGGAGGACTGGTTCCTGAGCCAGAAGCAGGGATAAATTAGTCTTTATCAGATTAACACAGATTCACTGTGACACAGTGAAAAGTGCTGAGAACTCAATTATTTGCAACTTATTTCAGTCGTTTTGAAAAATATAACGAACCAGTAGCTAGATTTGTGGATGAAACTAACATAGGCTGTAAACTATGTTGTCAAGAGGAGGTAGAGAATCTCAAATTGAATACCCAATTGACAATAATTGTCAGATAGTATATAATATGGGTAACTGTGAATCTGTGATTTTTTTTATCAGGCAGAATAAAAGTTGAATATTACATAAATGGAGACAGAATACTGGACGTCTTGACAGTGTGTACTGGAGAGTTCATTCAGATCCTTTCAGACATGGGAAGTGTTGCTTCATCTCCTTGATGGTCTGCACAACGCCGTTCACTGTGGCACTATTACTGTCGGTATACACAGGATATTTTCATTTAGTTGGTTGACGGTGGGGTAGTGATGAGGGGGAGGGTGTTTTGAGCCATGCATCAGAGTCTGCCTTTATCTGAGAGTTCATCCTTTCTCTCTACGTGGAGACCCTAAGACGATGGGAATGGTTGACTGCTTTCAAATGAAGAGGTTGTGGCTGCTGCCAAGACAGTGTGTCTACGCCAACATGATGAAGTCTGCATGGGCACACTGTAGTATTAGTATAGTGAGAGACGGAGAGTGCAACTACAAGATTGGAAACATAAAAGAAATACATTGCTAGATCAGCTGAAATAGTTACTTATATCGGGTTCTCAATCTCACTTACAGAACCAGCCCATGTACCAGAAATGCAGAGGAGATCTCTATTCAGCATTGAGCATTGTGCTGAGCAAGATCTACTTGATCCACACCATCAGTCTACTCAGAGTACAAGAATGTGCAGACCATGGCCGTGCGTTGATCTATAAACTCGGACGAGATATCAGTCCAGCAAAGAGAGGTATGCAGACCACATCCATGCATTGACCTATAAAACTGGGTGGGATGTATGTCCTGCACAGGGAGCTATGCAGAGCACAGGAGTACATTGGTCCATAAATTCAGACTCGATATCTGTCCAGCACGGGGTGCTGTGCAGACCACAACACTGCATTCATCTATCAACCCGGACTAGATATAGCGTCGTAGAGATGTACAGCATGGAAACAGATCCTTCGTTCCAATCCGTCCATACTGACCAGATATCCCAACCCAATCTAGTTCCCACCGGCCATCACCCTGCCCATAACCCTCCAAACATTTTATATTTATATACCCATCCAAATGACTTTTAAATGTTGCAATTGTACCAGCCTTCTCCTACCAGGAGTTATGCAGAACACAGTAGTGCTCTGACCCATGAACTTGGACTAGATATCTGTCCAGCTCAGGCAAATATGCAGACCAAAAAAGTAGAGTTGTATCTAAGCCACTCTGCATACCTTCCCTTAGCAACTAGGAAATAAGAGGCAAGGTGAACGCGCTGTTGCAGTGAAAGCACTTTGAGACCAGTGACCATAATTCTATTTGCTTGAAAGTAGTTCTGGAAAAGGACAGCGCTGGTCCAAAACGTAGTATTATAAATTGGGGCAAGGACCATTTAGATAGTATAAGACAGGAACTTTCAAAAATGATCCAGGGGAAACTGTTCACAGATAGAGGGACATCTGCCAAGTGAGACTCTTGCAGAAGCGACAAAATGAGAGTTCAGTGACACCATGTTCCAGTCAGTGTCAAGGGCAATGTTAGCAGGAGTAGGGAACAAACAATGATAGAAGGATGGAGGATGTTTCAGGAAAAAAGAAGGATGTATATATCGGGTCTAGGAAGCGGGAGTCAATGAAACCATTAAGGAGCATGGAGGATGTTTCCTTATGGGAGAAATCGGGAGAGGAAAAGGGGGCATGAGACAGCTTTGGCATATAGTGTTTGCAGAATCAGATAAGATTCCATAAGCATATGAATGGCAAAAGAGTAACGATGGAGAGAAAAGAGCCCCTTAGAAATTGGACAGTCATTTATGTCATAGAGTCATAGAGATGTACAGCACGGAAACGGACCCGACGTCCAATTCATCCATGCCGACCAGATATCTGATCCCAATCTATTCCTACCTGATAGCATCTGGTCCATATCCCCCCTCAACTCTGACTATTCATATACCAATCCAGATGCCTTTTAAATGTTGCAATTGTACTAAACACCATCATTTCGTCTGGCAGCACATTCCATACACGTATCACCCTCTGAGTGAAAGGTTATCTCGTGGGTCTTTTTTATATCTTTCCTCTCTCACTCTAAAGCTCTGCCTTCTATTTGCGATGATTCACAGAATAATTAGGTTTATTAGGTTTATTGTTCTATGCACTCACATGAGCACAGTAAAACTGTTACAAGTCTCCACATGTGATGCAATCTTACGGACAAAGATAACAGTCCCGCCACCCCACCCTGCCTCACCCACCCTGCCTCACCCAACCACATCCGAACCACTCAGGTACAGAATCCTGGTGCAAAGCAGAAAAATAAAGAAAATAACATAACAATGTAAAGCATGACATCGCTTCCTGCCAAAGTGGTGAAAAGCAGAAACATAGTTGACAGTTCAACAAAACAGTTCATAAGTGTCTGGCCATTGTGGGTTTACATTCCTCACAAGGACTCAATCATCCCCACTCCTCTGCCTTACAGTCTGCTCCTGCTCGATGTGTGAGGTCCTACGCAAACATATTTCATGAATATTTACTCTGGGGAAAGACATTCAAGCGAGTGAAATCGGGGAAAGAAATTCATGTAGTGATGTTTTCAAAGCAGGCCACGTTACAGAAATTGACGTGCTGGGGGTCTTGAAATGCATAACAGTAGATCAATACCCAAGACGTGTTTGTGTATGCCACGTCATTTTGCTAAACAGGGGAAGACATTGTAGTGCCACGAGCCAAGATATTTGCATTATTCCTCACAGATCTGAGGAAGGGTCACAGGACCAGAAACATTAACTCTGATTTCTCGCACAATATTTTAAGTGTTGTAATGGAGACGCGAGATTTGAGATATAAGGATAGAATGGATAGTGCGGGTTTATTTGCCCCTTTTGTGTGGGTGGTGATGAGGTGAACTTGAAGAGGTTTATAAAAGCATGGGGTGCATGGAGAGGGTGAATAGCTAAGGTCTTTAATAGACGGTACAGGTGTCCAAAACAGGCAGCATCGGTTTAAGTTGAGAGGCGAGAGATTTAAAAGGGAAATAAGATGCAGCTGTTTCTCAGACAGGGTGGTGTGCATATGTAACGAGCTGTCAGTGGAAGTCGGACACGCGAGGACAATTAAAACATATAAAACACAATTGAATGGGGTCATAAAACGAACGTTTCAAAGAGGTATGTGCCAAATGCAGGCAAATAGGATGAATTCAGTTTAGGAAACGTGGCAAGCATGGAGAAGTTAGACTCAAGAGTCCTTTTGCTCATTGAATGTCTCTAAGTGTATATTACTTCATAGTGTCTCGTTCGTCACCAATTCTCCAAATCTCTCAATTCATTTCCAGGTTCAAAAATTCTCTTTAAATACTTTCAATCATCTCCGAACTTTTTTAGAGTATTCCTGACATTGGTTTGGTGCTGTGGACCACAGCAACAGCAGTAGCAGCAGAATTGTATTCAACGACTATCAGTAACTTTTTGTCTGTGATAATTCTTAAGTGTACCATGACCATAAAGCCGATCAATGGTTGAGTAACGAGTGTAGGTGAATATTCCACGGTTAGAACCATGTGTACCTTCACCTGATAGCAACCCGTGAAAGCTACCGCACTTTTCTGATTACATTCCAAACAGCAGGACGAACATATCTTGGAAACGGTGTAATGTTCCAAAGCAACAGACCAAGAGTCCTGTTACATCCAGTCGTAAATGGTGATGGAAACAACTGAAACAACTCAGTGAAAGAGACGTCTTCACAAACATACCGTTGCTAAATAATGGAACAGCCCTTTCCATCGGTGTGAAAGACAAGGATGTAGTATCTGCAATATCTTCAGACAAAAGTGTTGACTCCATGATCCAACTCACACTCACCACAAAATCACAGTTACCTGTCTTGAAACAATTCGATTCGCTGACCGTGACATGAAGAAACAGCTGAACACAATAGATACGACAAAGGCAATGGGCCCTGACGTCATTCCTGCAATAGGAGTGAGGACTTGTGCTGCACAGCAATCCGTGTCCCTGGGGATGCTGTTTCATTCCAGCTCAAAGTCTGACATCTCCCAGGGAATATGGAAAGTTACTCAACTATGTCCAGTCACCAAAGACGGGAATAATCACAGTCTGACCAATTAGCACCCTTCGATCACATCACAACAGTCCAACTGCTGGAAGCTCGTTCTTCAGAGCTGTGAATCAGCACAAAGATATCCGGCTCAGTGTGGTTGCCGGTAGGTACCCACGTGGAGACGGTGCTTTTGTGGAAATATCACTGGATTATTAATCCACACCAGGCTAATACTCTGGCAACTGGTGGAAGTTAAATTAAATTTTAAAAGTCAAGATCTAAAATTTGGTGTCAGTAGTAGTCACCTTGAAGCCAAAGTTGTTTGTAAACACTAATCTGCTACCCCAATGTACTTTCAGGAAGCAAATATCCCGTGTTGTCCTGGTCTGGCTGAAAAGTGTCTCCAGACACAAAGACATGTGATAAACCCTTCAATGGTCTCTCAAACGGCGAAGTAAGAGACTCAACTGTAGCAAAGTGCTCTGAGGCCTTAATGGATGAAACCAGTCAGAACACCCGTCACCAGCGTCGTTATCGGAAAAGGGAATGGGAAATGCAGTCCAGTCGACCTTGCAGAGTTCTCCTTCCTAATATTCGAGAGCTTGTTACAATATTTGCAGAACATTCGCATAGACTCCACAGAAACACCAAGAAAGGAGTAGGTCATTCAACAAATTAAATTTCCCCCATTCTAGTACATGACTGAGCATCTTCTCAATGCACTTTTCCCACACAAGACGTTTATTACTTATTGTGATTGCTCTTTGGAAAAAAATGTGAAGTAGGAACTGCAAGTATCCCTTCAGTCCAAAGAGTTTTCGACCCCATAGATAGCTAATTCTCTATCACAACAAAATACTCCTTTTCCCTTCAGATCCCTTTAGTGCATGGAAGTCTTAATTGATATCAACTGCCTTGGCTTCCATAGCCTTATGTGGGAGAAAATTTCCGGTTTGCCCCGTCTATTAGTGTAGGCAGTTATTGTCATCTCAATGGAGAATGGCCTACCTGTACCTAACACTGTGGTCCCTTTTTTAAGACGTACTAGCTGGGGGAATTATCGTCCCTGATTCCAATCTGACTTGCCTTTCAGTGATTTAGGTATTTCACTGATTTCTCCTCTCATTTTCCTGTACCCATGGAATACAAACCCAGTCGACTCAAACTCTGCTTACACAAAGAGCCCGTCATCATAGAGATCAGTCTGGTCATCCTTCGTTGCAATAACTGAGTGTCAGATTTGTTCTTTGGTAGGTAAGAATAGCAAGACTGCACACAATACTGAAAAACATTCGAGACAAGTTCGCACCAAGGCCCTGTACCGGTACAGCTAAGCACGCCAACACCTGTCCTCAAATGCTCAAGAATTAAAGGTTCACACACCATTTTTTAAAACTGCTTCCTTTACCTGCAATATTGTTTTCAGCGATTGGTGTGCAGGAAGACTCAGATCCTTTGCAATGTTACAGCCACACACTTGTTTGGTCTGTGTACACTCGTCCAAAGATGTGTTGGTCAGGTGAATTGGCCATACTAATTTGTCCATCGTGTTAAGTGCACTAGCCAAAGGGAAATGGGTCTGGGTGGATTGTTGTTCGGACGGTCGATGTGGACTTGTTGGTCCGAAGGGCCAGTTTTCACACTGTCTGGAATCTAATCCAATCAGTATGCCAATGCCATTCTCATTATCGACCTCTGACTTTAGAACTCACTGCCCTGCATGGACCTCGGATGCCTGCTCAGAAAGAAACAATAACGAGCATAATTCTCTTTATACAGTAACGTTTTTCAACCAATCACTTTCAAAATGGTAGGCTGAAATCTATTGTTCTCACCAATGGGCGCAACGTCACATCTGCTCAAAGTGTTGTCCTTCTGCCACGTAGTTCCACATTCACTCCACTTGCCTCCATCACGTTAGCTTTTTTAAATATCCAGCTCACACATTCACAATCCAACGTCCTTTCGTGCCGTCAGCAAACTGGGTTATCTTACATTTGATTCACTCAGCCGAATGCTGAATGTCTATTCTGAGCAGCTGGTGACCAAGCGATGGTGGTAATCCCTGACGTCTTCTGCCCTTGTCCTCCTGGCTAGAAGTGCTCATTATTTTGCAAGATGGTGTCTGCGGATCTTTGCTGAATCATTTCAGTGCAGCTTGGAGATAGTACAAACTGATGCTGATGAGAGTTGATGGTGGAGAATGGTGGATGAACTGATAGTCAAACCGGCTGTTTTGTCCTGGATGGTGTGAAGCATCTTGAGTATTGTTGGGGCTGCACTCATCCAGACAAATTTGCATTATTGCAACACATTTCAGTCAAAGTGTAATTACTTCTTTCAAACCAACTATGAATGACTGCTGGCCTGTCTCTCCTTGTCAGTTTGATAAAGAAAACCTTGTTCCTTTAGTTCGAGACATCTCATGAACTTTCGTCCTGTTACCATTTGGTTTATATCATTGAAACATTAACGGTGCCTTCCGCTGAGTGGAATCATGTAAAGTACTGGTATAAATTATCCGCCTGTCCTCTGCCCCCAATTCCACGGTCACAACATTCAAATGCTCTCAATATACTTTCCAAATTTGACTTCTGCCAAAAGTCGCACACTCATGTTGATTTTTTTCTTATGTATGTACAGAAAGCTCATGATGTTTCTGCAAATATTCTACCATAATGTTTTCTTCCTTTTTCCTCAGCTGTATAGCAGAAACCAATTCTAATCCAACTTGTCCATCTGGCCAAGTTTTCCAAGCTTTACATTCTCGACAGTGTGGAAACAGGCCCTTCGGCCCAGCAGGTCAACACCGCCCGTCCGAAAAGAAACCGACCAAAACCCCATCCCCTACCCTATGTTTACAGCTGACTAACACTTTGGGAAGTTTAGCATAGCCAATTCAACTACACTGCACATCTTTGGATTGTGAGAGGAAACCCACACACACAGGGAGAATGTGCAAACTCCACGCAGACAGGTGGGAATCGAACCCGGACCGTGGTACTGTGAAGCATAGTGCTAAACACAGAGCCACTTGGACGCCCATGCCCTTAGTCCCATCAGTTTGCACTTGGCCCATATGCCTCTAAACGTTCCAAATCATATCATTGTCCAAATATCTTTTAAATGCTGTTGCTTCACTTGTATCTATCACTCTTTCTCTGGCAACTCATTCCATACGGACATCAGCTTTTGCGTGAAAAAAGTTGTCCATTTGTTACTTTGTAATCTTTCCCCTCGCAACTTAAGCCTTTTCCCTCGATGTTTGAACACGCCTACAGTGTGGAAAAATCTTGGCTATTTACCCTATACATGTCTCTCTTGATTTTGTAAAATTCCAGAATGTTACCTCTCGTCCTACCCGGCATCCTACATTCCACCTGATAGTAACTTCAAAAAAACAAACTTTTAATAGTAAGCACTGGAAATTTGAAACTATATTTAAAACAACAGGTAAACCGCACTCCGCCGAACACTTCATGCTGTTGTTTGTTTTTCTTCATATTGCAATGCTAAGGCAGCGTGAAATGTTTAATAGTGCCAATATGAAGCCAAACACCTGAGTTCTTTTTCTAAAGGAGCTGATGATCTCTCGAGTGAAAAAAGCATTTCCGCCAGATCTATATTGGAAAGGGAATTCCATTACACGGTCTGTCTGCACTTGCCTTAAGTAAAGTGAGACGAAGGCTGAATATACTTTTTGAAACTTGCATGCAAGTATAAATTTTGTACAAAGCATGAAAGATGTATTCAATAAGGTTCACTACAAGAAGTAAACTTTCAAGAATGAAATGTGAGTGGAAGATGTAAAACAGCATGAGACCAGCGGCAAAATGGCAGCACAAAACTGAGATTGATGCAAGTGCATGGAAGATAGACACAATTACGCAGCTCAAGGTGAACTGCGTGACAATCATGTCAGGGAATGCTCTGTATGTTATGAAGGAGAACTAGGAATCAGGGGTATTGTTATTAGCATTGAGTAAAGGTTACTACAAAGGCACGAGGGAGAGCTAGCCAGAGTCAGTTGGAAGTCAGCAGGAAACAAGGTCGAGCAGCAATCGCAGGGCTTTCTGGGGATAATTCAGGAAGCACAGCTGAAATTCATGCCTACCACGCGCTTCTGGTTCCAGAAATAAATCTCCTATATCGGTGCTTGCCAGTTTGTGATTGAATACTCTCCATGAAAGACGTTGTCAACCATGGATGCATCATCTTCTTATCGAGTCTTTCTCTTTGATCAGAAACAATAATTGCTGAGTGTTACTGGATATATGTTTGTATGTCTGCCCATGCATGCCCACTGATCTTCCTTTCGGTCTTTTTTTCCACATCCTGCTTCAGATCAAATGTAAGCCAGCAATCCTCAATCTCTGTGCCTGGTTCATTTCTGCTATTCGGGAGACATCTGCATGTGGGTGACCACATGATCACTTGACAGTGACTCAATTCTCCCAGTTTCTCCATCTCTGTCATTTTTGTGTGGTGATACCATATTCCCCTGAGCAGCCTTTGATATGATTTCCTTTTCCTTCAAAATAGAAATCCCCTTAAAGCTTATAGAATGAGCCTCCAGCTGTGACTGTCTTAACTCCTGGGCTTTTTGCCTCACCCCTTGCCCTCCTTCCTTGAACAATGATAGAGATCCCTTTGTCCTCACTTCCCACTGAAGATGATTCCATATTCACAGAATCTTCGTCATCTACTTCCACCACCCCCTGCACGACAGCGCCATCAAACACATACAATATAGAACATTACAGCGCAGTACAGGCTCTTCAGTCCTCGATGTTTTACCGAAATGTGAAACCAAGCTGAAGCCCGTCTAAACTACACCATTTCATTTTCATACATATTTATATCCAACGACAATTTAAATACACTTAATGGTGACCAGTCTACTCCTGTTGCAGGTAGTCCGTTCCATGTTTCTACTACACTCTGATCAAAGAAAATATCACTGCCATCTGACCGATGTCTGTCACCACTCAATGTAAAGCTATGTCCTTTGTGCTAGCCATCACCATCCGAAGAAATATGTGCTCACTGTCTAAGCTATCTAAACATCTTCTTATCTTATGTGTCTCAATTAATCACCACTCAACCTTCTCTCCATAACTTTTTCAGTCTGAAATTCCTCAGTCTTTCCTCAGAAGACCTTTCCTGCATTCCCGACAGCATCCTATTACATTTCTTCTGAACAGTTTCGTAAACCTCAACGTCCTTCTTGTCATACATGGGATTGTGTGTGCTTTAGTGGTTTGAATCAGAAATTGGCGAGCAGAAAGAAGACATTATTGGTTGGCCGGCAACATTCTTCAGCATGATCTACAATTCTACCGAAGTCAACCAGAAATTTACGAATTCATCCTTCTCCGCTCTTATCCAGGTCATTTATGAAACTGACAAAAAGCAGTGGCCCCTAAAGAGATCCTTGCTGTACATTACTAGTAACTGCACTCCAGGATAAACTTTTCGAGGATGTGTGTGTGTGTGTGTGTGTGTGTGTGTGTGTGAGTGAGAGAGAGAGAGAGATAAATGGAGAGTGTGAATTGGGGAGACATTGAGAGAGAGAGAGTGTGTGTATGTATGTTACACCGAGCTCGGGGGTCGTCTATGTGTGCATGGTTGTGTGCTTGTGTGTGTGTGTATGGGTAAGAGTGAGTGCGTGTGCGTGTCCAGGTGAAGACCAAGACTGAGTTGGCAGATATCTTCCCCCCCACCACACGCACTCACTCCGTGTTTTCAGAATTTCCCCTCTTTGCATCCTCTGTTCGATTCGCTGTTCATTTTGCTGACGCAGATGCTGTTACTACAGTCCCCGTGCTGCGTCCAGAGTTGAGTCATTAAATCTTCTGGTTTCCCTCAATGTCTGAGGCAAATCAGAGTACAACCTGCAGCAAAACAAATCCAGCACCTCCACTAAACTTTCAATAACAGCTGTCAATCAGTAGCCCCTCAGCTACAAGTTAGATGCCTGGTCCTTAACAATAGGACTCGAGAGGCTTCATCTTGTTACTGGCCGCACGATCATCTGAGAAGGACAAACACAGGCATTCAATGATAAGCAAAGAGAAAGCTTCAAAGACGTGTCTCAAAGCTGCTGAGCCTCCCTATCCAATATGGAGCACCACATGGTACACACCAGGAAGTGAACGACTGTCCGACATAAACCATTTCATTGTTTTTGAGCTTGATAATGCCAGCACTCAATACACGAGGGAGCCAGAAACCAAAGCCAGTGAAAGATACAAAGGGGTAGAAGGATTTACATGAAAGACAAAAGGAGACAATTGAGATAAACACACCGCATGTTGTTGAAATATGGAGAAACAGACAAGAGAGCGGTTCAAAATAGAGAAATGGGACTTTCGAGCGTCCAATCACACGAATGAGAACGTTGAATAAAGGCAAAGCCAGATCAGCTGAAGTGTGCATGTGTGTGCGTGTGTCCAGAACAGTGATCGATGTGAAAATCATGGTCTAAGGGAGAACGTGCATGGAGGAAATCAGTTAAAAGATTAACAACTGTTGGAGTCCGATTAATGGACAGAGAGAGAAAGAGGGACTTTACATGGATAGGCGTCAGGAGGTGCTTAAGAATATATAAGCAAACCCAATGACAATATAGATCAGTGTGCACAGGACTAACCGATGAATGGGGATTTTGTTGTGAGTTCAGATACGAGCTGTGGAGTATCGATTCAGATTTGTTTCTGCAGAGATGAAGCTGGGAGTCTCAGTGGTGAATTATTACCATCATTAAAACATCATTTCATAGATCAAGAATCAAATAGCAGATGGGATTTGGCAGTGGAGTATCGTCAGGAGAAGTTCGATATGAACCACGGGTGGGATTCAGTCGAAGGAACGAAAGAGCGTTTGCAACTAGAAGAGATGACAGTTGTCTCCATGCTCCCAATATTGAGCTAGCAAGGGCAGTGAAACAATGAATTGCGGCTTGCAGCTGAAACTGAGTAGGTCAATATAGAGAGCCATGATAAACACTGCCAGAAGAAAGCGGGGAGAGAGTGAATTATCAAGTTTATTGATGCAGTTAGTAATGGTTTGTAAAGTGAAAATCTGGATTCAGATTCTTAGCAGGATAAAGAACAGTGGCAAGGATAGTAGAATCAATTAAAAGAACAGTGTTATTGTCAAACAAGATTTGTAGGATTAATGATTGAACAGTAAAACTTACCAGAGACACCAACGAAAGCCAGGATTGGATAATAAAAATATTGAATAATGTGAAGTGCATACAGGGTCAGCCATGATAATGACAGTAGTCCATAATATGCAGAAAAAAACCAAACATCCCAAGATAAACTCCTGATCATTCTTACAATATTTCCATCTACCTTGCTCAAATCCTGAACCAATGTTATAATATTCCAATCGCTTGTACTCAGGTTTGGATCTCCCCTCCCCCTCTCTCTGGAGCTGCTAATGCCTGTAAATGCTGTCAGTGATGTTATGGCACATACACAATGTGATAACACATTGACAGAGCCCATTTATCCTTAAACGATGGTAACCATCCACTGGGATAATTATAATCCATGGAGAGTGGAATTAATCAGAGTCACCGAATAAGCAGATTCAGTTAACACCTTCCTGACATCACTTTTAAATTCACAACAAAAGGAAACATTTACTCGATCTCGATGGATTTTATGGCGTTTGCTGAGGGACGTACCATAAGTTTTCAAACATTTTACGATACCTTTCTTGAATGTGAGAGGATTGCCAGACCGCTTCAGGGTTATATATGTTCCAACGCATTTATAAAAGGTGACAAGTATAAAATAACAGATTAGTTGCATAAAATATCCGGTCGGGAAATTTCTAGAGATCATAAACCACGGTTACAATATTTATTGCCCATTGACATTGTGCAATGCTGCACCCGGTTTTAAGTGCTCCGTTATCAAATCCTTCCATAAAAATCAGACATTATTCAGAGCACTGAGACTGGTACTCAGGAACAGCAGGAATCAATTCTGTCCCCATGTGCCTGTTTCAGATAACGGGAGGAGGCCATTCAGCCTCTCAGTCCAGTCACATGGGAACTGGAGGAAACCATTCAGCCTCTCGAGTCTGCTATAGTTGGACAGTAGGACGTCATTCATTCTCTTGAGTCTGCTACAGAGGGACAGGAAGAGGCCATTCAACTTGGTGGGAATAATTCAGAGGGATAGCAGGAGGCCATTCAGCCACTCGAGCCTGATACAGAGGCACAGTAGACCACTCAACCTCTCGCAACTGGTACAAAGGGACAGGTGGAGTTCATGAAACCTTTCAAGTCAGTTAGTCCATATATATTAGCTTTAACATAGTTAAGGAAAATAACAGACCTGATGTCAACATTACAGAGAACATAGAACATTATAACGCAGTACAGGCCCTTCGGCCCTCGATGTTGCGCCGACCTGTCATACCAAACTGAAGCCCATCTAACCGCTACTATTCCACGTACGTTCATAGGCTTGATCAATGACGACTTAAATGTACATAAATTGGGCGAATCTACTACCGTTGCTGGCAAAGGATTCCATACCTTTACGACTCTCTGAGTAAAGAAACTACCTCTGACATCTGCCCTATTTCTATCACCTTTCAATTTAAAGCAATGCCCCCTCGTGCATGCCATCACCATACATGGAAAAATGCTCTCCCTGTCCACCCTATCAAATACTCTGATTATCTTATATGTCTCTATTAAGTCACCTCTCAACCTTTTTCTCTCCAACGACAACAGCCTCAAGACCCTCAGACCTTCCTCGTAAGACCTTCCCTCCATACCAGGCAACATTCTAGTAAATCTCTTCTGCACCCTTTCCAAAGCTTCCACATCCTTCTTATAAGGCGGTGGCCGGAAATGTACACAACACAAATTCCCAGCTCGGCCAACAGAACCACAACAACGAGCACCCGAGCTACAAATCTTGTCACAAACTTTGAATCTCTCTGCTCATCTACGCAACCAAGAATCTTACCATTAGCCCAGTACTTTGCATTCTGGTTCCTCCGATCAAAGTGAATCACCTCACACTTGCCTGCATTAAACTCAATTTACCACCTCTCAGCCGAGCTCTGCATCTTCTCTCTGTTTCTCTGTAACGTACAACATCCTTCGTCACTATCCACAACTCCACCGACCGTAGTGTCCTCTGCAAATTTACTAACCCAGCCTTCTACGCAATATTTATTAAAATGATGAATAGCAGCGGACACAACACTGAGCCTTGCAGTACAACACTGGTAACCGGACTCGAGGATGCACATTTCCCATCAACCACCACCCTCTGTCTTCTTTCAGCAAGCCAAATACTGATCAAAACAGCTATATCTCCCACAATCCCATCCCTCCACATTTTGGACAATAGATTACTGTCGGGAACGTTACCGAACGCCTTGCTGAAATCCATATACACCACATCAAACGGTTTAGTCTCATCTACCTGTTAGGTCACCTTCTCAAAGGACTCAATACGGTTTGTGAGGCATGACCTACCCATCACAAAACCGTGCTGACTGTCCCTAATCAAATCATTATTTTCCAGATATTTATAATTCCTTTCTCTTCTAAGCTTTCCAACACTTTACCAACAACTGAAGTAAGGCTCACTGGTTGTTTCTGCTCCGCTTCTGGAACAAAGGAGTCACATTTGCTATCCTCCAGTCTTCTGGCACTATTCCTGTAGACAATGATGACTGAAAAGTTCCAAGCCAATGGCTCGGGAATCTCCTACCTGGCTTCCCAGAGGACCCTAGGATAAATCCCATCCGGCACAGGGTACATCTCTATTTTAACACACTGCAGGATTTCTAATAACCCTTCGTTATGAACCTCAATCCCAACTCTCCTGGCAGATTGTAGTAAGACCACTTTTGAAAGTGTCTGGCAAGCCCGTTGAAATGCTGCTTGGGAGACCTTATTCACACTTAAAGAGATGGTTGGAAAATGGAAGTCACTGAAAAATTAGATTCTGCTTTTCCAGAGGCAAGGTGTTCCGATCAGTGAGATAGGCAATGCGGGCAAGTTCAGGGTTTGCTGAATGGCCAGTGATTCTGATGTCCTCTTCAAAGAAAGGAAAGAATTATACGTCACGTAAATATAACTGGGAGCGAGTGAATCCCCAGAGTAGTATAAGGGCACTACGTGGAAAGTCAAACGAGCTTTCGGGGCAGAACCTTTCGGAAATGAGATGGCTTTGTAAGTTGGGTTAACAAGTTATTGAAGAAATTCGACAAATACGTAAAAGGATTAACTAGGGAGTGAATAGGGTCCATTAAGGATCAGAAAGACTGTCTATGTGTGGAACCACAGGAGATGGTTGAGATATTAAACGCGTATTCCCCCTCAATTTTTACTGTGTAGTAGACGACAAGAGCGAGAGAACTTGGAGAAATACCATGTGACATCATGAAAAGTGGCTGTCTTGCAAGAAGTGTTGGACCTTTTAAAGCACATAAAGATGAACAAAACACTCAGACCTGATCGGTTGACTCCCAGAACTTCGTGGAAAGCTTGGCAGTTGATCTCTAAGTCTTTTGCTGATATATGTGTCTCGTCGATTGCCAGAGGTATGGTGCCAAAAGACTGGATGGCGACTGTCATAGTCTAGATTAGATTAGAGTGGTGCTGGTGACGGTCTTTGGCCTGAAACATCAATTTTCCTGCTCCTCGGATGCTGCCTGACCTGCTGTACTTTTCCAGCACCCCTCTAATCTCGACTCTGATCTCCAGCATCTGCAGTCCTCATTTTCGCCTTGTTGCTAACATAGTGTCACTATTTAAGAAAGTAAGAATAAACATGGAATTATAGACTGGTGAGCATGAAATTCATGATGACAAAATTGTAGGATGGACTATGAGGGAAGGGTTATATATATATCTGGAAGAGACAGCAATGAAGAGTTTTTTTCCGTGAGAAATCGCGTTTCACTGACTTGTTGAATTTTTTTTTTGAAGAAGTGATTAAGGTGATTTTTGAACGCAGGGCAGTCGATATTGTCTTCATGGATATCAGTAAGACATCGACATGGTTCTGCATGGTAGATTGGTTCGCAAGTTTAGACTGCTTGAAATCCAGGATGAGCTAACTATTCAGATACAAAATTTCATGAAGGTTGGAGACAGTACGTGCAGGTTTGTTCATTGGAATTAGAGGCCTGTGTCCAATGGCGTGCCACACGGATCAATAGTTTATACTATGCCATTTATTAATCAACTGGGACTATTTTTAAGTGTTGAGTCTGTGAGGTGACCTCTTAGAGTTTTATGCCATCATAAGTGGCATAGATAAGGAAAGTTGTCAACATCTTTTTTCCCAGTGTGGGGAGGACAAAAATTAGACGACAAAGGTTTGAGGAGAGGGGAAAGATTTATAAGTGGGAAATGAGGCGCAACCTTTTTACACAGAGGGAGTTGTACGTGTAGAGTGAGCAACCATAAGAGGGTGTGGAAGCAAGTAAAATTACACAATTTAAAAGGCATTTCGATGTGTACATGCATAGAAAGCTTTCAGACATATATGGTCAAAGTGCTGACAAACGGGACTAGATTAAGTTCTGATATCTAATCGCCATGGACAACCTGGACCGAAGAGATTTCATTTTCGGTGCTGTACATCTCTGAGACACTGTTCTCTTCTGAGTGTGTAACAAATGAACAGGAAGAGATCATTCAGCTTCAGAAATCTATCAGTCAGCTTGCTTGCTGAATTACTGAGAATAAAATACAAAAGTACAACATTTAGATTTTGAGGATGTGTTACAGAAGCAGGAGAAAGGTTTTCAGTCAACAGAAGCTGTTAGCAATGTGAAGAGACCAATTAGTTCATGAATTCCACTCGGAAGGAGCAGCAGGATAGCACAAAGCTGATAGAACCCTTTACTCAGGAGAAGTAGGAGAGCGAACAGGTATTGGAGCATTTTACTCAAGAACAGGAGGAGGACATCTATTTTCACAAACCTGGGGCAGAGGAACAGGAGGCAGTCATTCATCTGCCCAAGACTCGGAGACAGAAACAGGAGGCAATCATTCAATGGCTTGAGTTTGGAACAATAGAACAGAAGGGAGTCATTCAACTTCTCGACACGGGGAAAAAGGACAGCAGACAATCATTCAACTGCTCCGGACTAGTACAAATAAACAAGAGGCAGTCATTCAAACTGCTCGACACTGGGACACATGGCCAGGAGGCTGTCATTCATCTACTAGAGAGTCGTACACAAGGAAAGGAGGCAATCCCTCAACTGTGCGAGACTGGTACACAGGAACAGAAAGCAGTCATTCAGCTGGACCAGACTAGGTTACAGGGACAGGAGGCAGTCATTCAAATGTTTGAGTGTGGGGTACTCGAAAATCTCGAAATCAATGAGGCCCCAGGATACCGATACACAGGAAGGGAAATCCAGGTAGTAGATTCATGATTAATGCTCGGCCCTAACGGAGTGTAGTAGAGCAGACATACCTTGCATCTCAGGTGCATGGTTCTCTGAAAGTGGAGTCGCAGATACAAAGGACAGTGATTAAAGCTTTTGGCACACTGGCCATCATCAGGACATTGAGTATAGAAGTTGGGACGTCCTGTTGCAGATGCACAGGACGTTGGTAAGGCCTCAGTTGGTCAGGAGAATCTTCGATTTATTGAGCTGAAATTAATAATAATTTATCTCATTGATATTTTCACTGAGTTTGACAGAGGAATTGTCTGCATCAAGCTGAGCTAGTTTCCTGGTGCTAACATATGGAACTCACCTCATTAACTGCCTACCGCATCCCCTGGATTTCCTAAATTCAATGCCAGCTGCATCTCCACCCATCATGCTGGAGGTACTCTCCATTACCCAGAAGGCCTTGTCTTTCTGTGATTCCAGGCACAGGTATAATCTCTAAAAGACCAATGACCACACGGTTGAGATTTCACAGTTCAGAGCTGGCCTGCATAGTTTACCCCGAGAAAGGTAGATAAGGGGCAATTACACCACTGTTTCTCGACAGGGTTGTGGAGGGTCTGTGGTTGGGCTAGTACAGAGGGGACAATTCGCTTACTGCGGGGGAGTGGGGGCAAGCTACCAGACCTATCAGACCCATGGTCTGAGCTCACATCGCAGCTCAGTGCAGTATCTGCAGTCTGAATATATTTCCAGCAATACACGACAAGAATCAATAAACTTCCCGACTCTGTCAGGATAAATGCCAGTATATTCGCTCTACCCTCTCAAACTCACAACATGTCTGTTATCGCGCTTAACCCCGAACAAGACCCATGCTCACTGTTGCAGCAGAACCACTCTCATTGCTGTAGGCAGGATGAACCCCCTCTCTGTATTGCTTTTGTAATATCCCCCAAAACTGTTTGAGAATGTTGTGAAGAGTGCCGATGAGGGAATGCCCCAAATAATGTCTCAATGAATTCCCAGTTTCAGGAATATGCCCCAGTGCCCCAGTGTGGAAACATAAGAGGGATGAGTAGATTTGGATATTTTTATAATCACTTGCAATTCAAATCTATCGTGAATCCATATCGACATTCAGTTGTGGTTTAGCATTTAATTCGATCACGGCTGATCTGTATGTTTTCTCAGCTCCATGTTACGGGAACTTTCATTCATTCAACCCCTGTGTTCCTCTCACTGACCAGACGACCCTCAGGCACTTTTACCCAGGTTTTCATCGAGGATGTGTTCGGGAGGCATTTCCCAAGAGGACTGACTCTCCAATATATTCGATCAGGTTAATCCTTTCATGTAATAGTAAGCATGCTTTACACACACTAATAAAAAATCTAAACGTATTTTATGGCTTTCGAAATCCAATCGCAGTTAGTAATCGTCTCCCACTCAGTTGGCTTGACGGCTGGTTTGTGATGTAGAGACGGGTCAAATTCGCAGATTGAATTCCCTACACTGACTGAGGTTAACATTAAGAGGCCGCTTTCTCAAACTCATCCATCCCCCGAAATTTGCTGATCCTTAATTTAAACGACATTTTGTGGTCTCTCTAATGAGAGTCCTTTGGGACTCTCTAATAATGTTAACATTTTAATTCTTAAAATGTTTTTTTTTATTGAGAAGCAGATTTATTAATGTTATAATAAACCAACAACAACACAACTCAAAAACTGTACAAATTGAGCAGCATTACTCCAATGGGCATGTACATACGAAGCAGCAAGGTAAATACAACCATCGGATAGAAGAAAAACAAAAATAAATCAAAGTGATAAATAAATAATGGAGCTCAGCATAACGACATGACAGGCCTCGTTCTTCGACGGCTTTACATAGTGTACATTCATACGTTTGTAATTCTTCCTATCTGTATTTAAGATTCATTAGAAAAGACCGTCATGGTCATACAAAAGTCCTGATTAGAGTGGAAGATAAGCCTGTATCTACTTGTGAGAAAGTCCAAAGTGATATGCTCCATGACCTGCTTACGCCAACTTTACAGATCAGAGGCGTTCTCAGACGCATAACACAACAAAATATTTCTTCTACCACAGAAAGGACTGATGCTAACTTTTTTTCTCCCCATGCATATCTGCAGAAGGTACCCTGGACAGGCACTGGAAAAGACTAACCGGGTCCGTCTCCAATTCGGTCCCCAAGAACCTCTCTGATCACACCGAAAACAGCCCTCCAATGTATCCGAAGCCTGTGGCAAGGCCACAGGCAATCAATAAGAGTGTTCGTAGTCATTCTGTATTGAGGACATGTTGATGATAACCCCACTTTGAAGAGTGAGAGCCACTCTTGGCCAGATAGATTCGATGAAGCAGCTTTATCTGCATGACATGAGTCCTATTACAAATTAAAATCCCTTTTGTATTTTTACAAATATCCTTCCAGGTCTCCCAAGAGATCTGAACACCAACTTTCTTTCTTTGACATCACAAAGCCACACAGGCTCGTCTTACAGTCCACTCTCCAACTGATGATATAATGGACTGACTGAGAGTGGGATCTAAGCATTAAGCACCCTCTTCACTATAAAGGATCCATTGAAGAAAAAGAGCAAAAAAGAAAGAGGTCTCCACTATGTAGTCCATATTTGCCAGTTATTTGATAAAAGGGCATCATTGTGTTACCCGCAAATACTGCACGGTAGATCAATGGTTAGGACTGCTGATTCACAGCACAAAGAATTCGAGTTTGATTGGGAATATCATCTTGTATACTATCTAAATTAGCATTGCATTCTCCCGTTTTTCATTCGATTCCTTCGATACTGTCTTGGTTTTGTTATATTTGCTTGGTCTATGACACATAGGCTATCGATACATGTATTACCTTGCAGTTTACCACGCATGAGATCATCTCTCTCATATGGTAATGCACTGGTTCTGTCGCTCAGTGGTTCGAACACGAGTCTTGTAAACTCAAAATTCTCTTGAAGTACCCCATTCCTGCGTGTCTTCACAAGAAATTGTGAAAGATCATTCAGAAGGGCAGGAAGCAGCTGACGTAATAAAAGTACCACTTTCACATGATGAGAAAGATCATTCAGTATAAACGGCAGAGTGACGGGAAACACCAGTGAATAACAAAAGCCAAACGCTGTGTCAGTAAGAAAGGACGCAAGGATACCAGCAGTCATCCCCGGTGGCACAGCAGCCTGAGTTCCTTTCCCACTCCGAAAATCCAGGCTTCTTTGTTCCTGACATGCAGTAGAAAGACAAAAACCTTACATTATTAAACAGTGGACGGTTGAATTGGGAAATCACTGGAATGGATCGCAGAGGCAGAAACACACATAACCTTCAGAAGTATTCAGATGTTAATTTGTGATGCTCAGGCATACAGGCCAGGTGATGGAAAATGCGAAAAGGATTGTTTTAAGGAGCTTGAAGGCTGTCGACCAACCCGGGCATCGCACTCCAACGTTCATCACTGGTGGTCGAAGACTTACAATTCTGTGTCTTCAGCTCGGCATCCCAGTTTCCATTTCCCCATCGGGCAATGACAGCTTTGTCCCTCCTGACACGGACAAAAACGAATGTAGAGCATCTGTGACAGGAGTCCTTTCAATGTACCAAATCAACTAATGTCGCTAAGGATATCACAGTCAATTTCCAATGTTCTTCAAGGAGGTGAAGGTGCCCCGATAGTCCCTCCTCAAACGGAAATTTAACCCTTCATTATCCTCTGTTTCCACTTCAAATGAGTTTCTGAAGGTTTTGAAATCTAAGACAGGTTATTTTTGTTTCCTTCCTATTTCCGTAAGCTGCAGCAATTGGGTAGTTGGGTTTGGTAAAGGTAAGGTGCCGACGAGTTGCTTGTCGGACCATTTCACCTTCCCCCTCTCTTTCATCGAACATAGAATATAGAAGAATACAGCGCAGTACAGGCCCATTGGCCCTCGATGTTGCGCCGATCCAAGCCCACCTAACCTACACTCGCCCACTATCCTCCACATGCCTATCTAATGCCCGCTTAAATGCCCATAAAGAGGGAGAGTCCACCACTGCTCTTGGCAGGGCATTCCATGAACTCACGACTCGCTGAGTAAAGAACCTACCCCCAACATCTGTCGTATCCCTCCCACCCCTTAATTTAAAGCTATGACCACTTGTAAGAGCTGACTCCATAAGTGGAAAAAGGTTCTCACGGTCAACCCTATCTAAACCCTAATCATCTTGGACACCTCTATCAAGTCACCCCTAAACCTTCTTTTCTCCAATGAAAACAACTCCAAGTGCCTCAGCCTTTCCTCATATGATCTTCCTACCATACCAGGCAACATCCTAGTAAACCTCCTCTGCAACCGTTCCAGTGACTCCACATCCGTCCAATTGTATGGCGACCAAAACTGCACACAATACTCCAGATGCGGCCGCACCCTGTCTGATACAACAGCAACATGACCTCAGGACTCTGGAACTCAATTCCTCTACCAATAAATGCCAGTACGCCATATGCCTTCTTCACCGCACTATGTACCTTGGTGGCAACTTTCAAAGATCTGTGTACATGGATACCAAGATCCCTCTGCTCATCCACACTACCAAGTATCCGACCATTAGCCCAGTACCCCATCTTTTTGTTACTCTTACCAAAGTAAATCACCTCAAACTTAGCTACTTTGAACTCCATTTGCCACCTTTCTGCCCAGCTCTGCAGCTTATCTACATCCTGCTGTCACCAACCACATCCTCCCTCACTGTCAAAAACTCCTCCGAATTTCGTATCATCCGCAAACTTGCTCACCCAACCTTCTAACCCCTCCTCCAGGTCATGTATAAAAATTACAAACAGCAATGGTCACAAAACAGATACTTGCGGAACACCGCTAGTAACGGCACCCCAAGATGAAACTTTACCATCACCTACTAGCCTCTGACTTCTTCCAGCCAGCCAATTCCTAATCCAAACCTCCAACTCACCCTCAATGCCATACCTCCGTATTTTATGCAGGAGCCTACCATGGAGAACCTTATCAAACGCCTTACTAAAATCCATATACACCACGTCTACCGCTTTCTCCTCGTCCACCTCCTTAATCACGTTCTCAAAGAATTCAGTAAGGTTTGTGAGGCACGACATACTCTTCACAAAACCATGCTGACTATCCTTCATCACATTATTCCGATACAGATGTTCATAAATCCTCTCCCTTACAATTCTCTCTCAGACTTTGCCCACAACAGAAGTGAGACTCACCAATCTATAGTTACTAGGGTTAACCCTACTCCCCTTCTTGAACAAGGGAACCACATTTGCTTGCTTCCAGTCTTCTGGCACTACACCTGTAGGCAACGAGGACATAAAAATCAAGGCCAGTGGCTCTGCAATCTCCTCCCTTGCTTCCCAGAGAATCCTAGGATAAATGCCATCAGGCCCAGGGGACTTATCTATTTTCACCCTTTCCAGAATTTCCAGCACCTCTTCCCCACATACCTCAAAGCAATCCATTCTACTTCGTTGTGACTCAGTATTCACATCGGCAACAATGTTCTGTTCCTGAGTGAATGCTGACGAAAAGTATTCATTCAGTGTCTCCCCAATCTCTTCAGCATCCACGCGCAACTTCCCACTACTATCCTTGACTGGACCTATTCCTACCCTAGTCATTCTTTTATTCCTGACATACCTATAGAAAGCCTTAGGGTTTTCCCTAATCCTACCAACTAAGGACCTTTCATGACCCCTCCTTGCTGCTCTTAGCTCTCTCTTCAGGTCCTTCCTGAAGGCTACCGTATAACTCTCAATTGCCCCAATTGAATCTTCACGCCTCATCTTTACATAGGCCGCCCTCTTCCATTTAACAAGGGATTCCAATTCCTTATTAAACCACAGCTCCCTCACACCACCCTTTCCTCCCTGCCTGACAGGTACATACATATCAACGACACTCAGTAGTTGATCCTTGAACAAGCTCCACATATCAATTACGCCCTTGCCTTGAAGCCTAATTTTCCAAGCCACGCATCCTAAATCATGCCTCACCACATCATAATTTCCCTGCCCCCAGCTATAACTCTTGCCCTGCAGTGCACACTTATCCCTCTCCATCACGAGAGTAAAGGTCACCGAATTGTGATCACTGTCCCCAAAGTGCTCGCCTACCTCTAATTCTAACACCTGGCCTTGTTCGTTACACAGAACCAAATCCAGTATGGCCTCACCTCTTGTTGGCCTATCTACATATTGTGTCAGGAAACCCTCCTGCACACATTGGACAAACACCGACCCATCAAACGAACTTAATTTAAAGCTTTCCCGATCAATATCAGGAAAGTTAAGTCCCCCATAACAATACTTTCACTCTTCTCCTGAATCATCCACGCAATTCTTTCCTCTACATTTCTAGGACTATTAGGAGGCATGTAAAAGACTCCTGACAGGGTAACCTCACCTTTCCTATTCCTAACCTCAGCCCAAACTACCTCAGATGGCGAGTCTTCATCCTTTCCACCGCTGTAATACTATATTTGACAAGCAATGCCACAAGTCCCCCTACTAAAACATTTAGACTTGGAACCTGCAACAGCAAATCCTGTCGCTGCTCTACCCATGTCTCGTAATAGCCACAACATCGAAGTCCCAGGTACCAACCCACGCTGCATGTTCACCTATCTTATTTTGTATCCTTCTTGCATTGAAGTATCCACACTTCAAGCCACTTTCCTGTTTACAGGCACCCTCCTGAGAGATTGATGCCATGTTCCTAACATCCCTATACTCCAGGTCCTGCACCCTAAAGCTACAGTCTAGGTTCCCATGCCCCTGAAGAGTTTGTTTAAACACGCCCCAAGAGCACTAGCAAAACTCCCGCCAAGGATACTGGTGCCCCTCAGGTTCAGGTGAAGACCAATCTGTTTATAGAGGTCCCACCTTCCCCAGAAAGAACCCCACTTATCCAAATACCGGAATCCCTCCCTCCTGCACCATCCCTGTATCCATGGGTAATCACTCCAGCTTAATGAAAAACCATCGACAATGAAAAGATTTATCCCTTGCAGTAATCTGTAAAAATTCCGATCAGTCAAGAACTATTTAATATTAAAATTAGCAACTTTATTTTTCAAAGTGTAAAAGAATAATTAATTAACCACGATTTACAAATTCTTCTTGAAGCCAATCCATTACCTTCACTTCTATATTGCTCGTCTGATGAAGGTCCAAATTAACATTTACAAAACCAATCTTCTTATCTCGAAAGCGGGCAGCTTTCCTGCTTCTATTTGGATATTCCTGCGTCTTCTTATCTTCTTCTTACGAATTTCTGTCTCATAGCTTACTGGTCGAAAAAGTACCTTTTAACCGAGGCATTTTTCAAGCGCTGTATTTCTATTCTGGTCTTGGTAGTTCTCCTCCTAACTGTTCAATTTTGCCCCAGGCTTTTACGCCCAAAGCGACAGATTGTGTC
Source organism: Chiloscyllium punctatum (assembly GCF_047496795.1). Classification (NCBI taxonomy): domain Eukaryota; kingdom Metazoa; phylum Chordata; class Chondrichthyes; order Orectolobiformes; family Hemiscylliidae; genus Chiloscyllium; species Chiloscyllium punctatum. Next base: position 75,078,619 of record NC_092766.1, read on the forward strand.
ATTTGCTTTTAAGATTTTCTATATAACTTAATACAATTAGGATTTGAGTTTGACATTTTTCGAGTTATAACTTAAGTGAATTGCAGAATTCGATTTTGTGTTGTTGTCTCATACCAACTCAGTCAGTGTTGCTTATTCTAAAACAAATGTTACTTTGTAAATTCTCCAGAAATCAGTGTACTTGCAAATCAATCACTGTCTAAATATGTACCCACATAAACATGGAACTTCGATGATGGAGCTAGAAAATTGATTGCGTTGTTTTCGGGGTCATCTACTGAAGAGATTCCCACTACTGCACATCAGGAATTCAAACCTCCCCCCAACTTCAGAACAACTTTTCGTAAATGTGTGCGAAGCTTGCCAGCCTTGCTGGCGCCCCATTTTAGAATCATACCTACAATTTGCTAATCCGGAATCAGACACAATATCCATTGCATCACAGTGCTCATGGATGCTTTGTCGTTGCATGCCACAGAGTTGTGATGTTCACACGGACATGCGCAATAGCAGCCATGTCCACTAGTTGAACGACCTGTCAAGATAATCAATGTTGCTGCTTCACTACGATAGCATCCACGATGTGAATTGGCAAGATTTGCAAAGATAACTTGTCGCTACACATGAAGCTTCCATTCATCCGTTGTCTGCTCAGCCATTTTGTTGGAATATTGCTGATCTGAAAATCAATCATTTCCAACACCTGCATTTTCCACAACATTGCGAGGAAAACCCGAGCTGAATCAAAACATTGGACAATTCCGTTAATTTTTGGTGTGTTCATTACTTTAACGAACTGAACGAAATCGTAGGAAACTGAAAAATATGAAAGAAGGTAACAATCCCTTCCAGAAATTGAACGAAAGAGAGAAAACATTGTTTCCATTCCACTTTACACCGAATAGATTCCTCACAGTTTGGAAACAGGACATTTGGCTCAACACGTGCACATCGAACTTCCAAAGGGGAAACCACCAGACACATTTCCCTCTGACTAATGAGCCTAAACCTCTGGGCAATTGAGCATGGCCAAACCATCTGATAATTTATGGATTGGAGAAGGAAACCAGAGAACAAAAGAAAACCCACGCAAGCAGAATGAGAACGTGCAATCTACACACGGACTGTCAGCCGAGGCGAGAATCGATCCCAGATCCTCGCACTATGAAACTGCTGTGAGAACCACAGAACTCCTGACAGATTTGAACCTTTGCAGGATTATTCTTTATAACCGAGATATTTCCCTCAGGCAGATATTCCCTCAATCCACAAAAATGTGTCCTGAGAGAAATTATTTCCCCTCAGATTAAAATCTTTCCCTCAGCCTGATGTCGAAATGCTCCCTTCTCCATATCAATAGGCGCCGCGTTGGGTGAGGTTGGAGTTCCCAGTCTGATGTCCAATACACCATGTCAATGGAACTGGTACAGTTGAGTTTGGAGCTTCCAACCTAATATCCAATGCTCCCCGTTGCTTCATGTCAACAGATGCTACTCCAGGTGAGGTTGGAGACATCCGCGGCATTTCGCACCCATCTGTACCGTCTTGGATGGATTTTGCGCACATCTATTTTATCACTGGAGCCACATGCCCTGCACTTCCCCAACCTCATTTCCAATTGAGTCTTCCGGGCCGTACTACCCAGCTTCTCGAAATTCTGGGCTTATGAACTGGAACTATATGATATATAGCAACAGTGGTTCGTTGCTTTCGTGAGCAAGTTGGTGAAATAACCAATATGAAGCTACATTGTTATTGGGAATCCGTTTCAACAATACCCTGAAGTACCCATAACCATTTGATGTTTTGTAGAAATCTATCGATATCAGACTTTAGCAATCTCCAATTTAAAGATTCAGTACTCTCTGAGCAACCACATCTCAGTAACTGTTTAGTAACTGTGTTGTGCGTGTGGGGATGTTCCCGAAACATCCTCTAATACGACCATCATTGATTTTCGCGTCTTCCTTTGTGCTGTGGCTGCCGCAAGTTCTGTTCTAATCTGAGTGATGGCAATTCATTTTTATTTTATGCCAAGTAATATGTGCGTAGCAAACGCGGGTATGTATCTGTCATATATTGCATGAAAATAATCTTCGAGGTGATGATTTTGTGCCTTTAAGTATTCGTTTTCTCACATCACAGAGTTTCATGCAATATGATTCAAACGAAACCTTTCTCGGAGATTTCTCTCCCTTCCACAATCAGTAAACAACCTTTGCGTCATTCCTCCAATTTCACTGAGACATTGCAAAATCTAAAACTAACATTAACACCATTCAGTCTGCGCTGTTGCGTTCACTGTTACTGGGTGAAAGCGCCCAAATCTCACCGTTGGGAACTTCCAACCAGTCCATCGATGAAGATGCTTGGCTGTGAGATTTATCCTCATACAGCAGGTTTTAGTGACATAGACCAGACATTATTGGAGTATCATGCTCAGGAAAAGGACAGAGCGCAGTATTTAGCAAAAGGGAATTTATTGGACAAGGACAGCTTGTGTGGCTTTCTGCGTCATTTATTTAAATTGTTCATTCTGGTCGAGCCAGATTATTGTGTGCAGTTCTGCAAATCAAATTACAGCAGGGATATCATAGTACTGGAAACGATGCCGAAGAGATTTAACAGGATATTGAGTTGTTGAAGAGCTTCATTTGTGGAGAAATATTGGACAGACTGGTTTTATGGTTCTTACAGGAGAGGCGATTTTGAAAAGACGTGATTCAAGTACAAAATAATGAAGGATATGGATCGGGTAGACTAAAAAATGTTGATCGATCACCGCAGGGCACAGATTTAAGTTTAAAGTTGAAGATTGACGCAATAAAACCTAATGAGCCAGCACGTGTTTGAAGGTGGAGCCCACAGTCTGTCAGAGTCGGAGAAGCAGAAGCCCACATAACCTTCAGAGGCATTCAGAAGTGATTTTGTGATGTCAAGGCCAAAGAATGAAAAATGGTACGAGGATATTCAAGCGGTTGTTCCTGACAAGAGCTCTTAAAAGGTGTTTGAGGGCGATCAGGCAACCTGTGCAGTGCTTTGCTGTCGCGTTCCATGTTGGTCTAGTTGTTAGGATGCTGCACTTTCACCGATGTGGCCTGAGTTTGATTCCCGGTCAGGGAATTAGTGATGTGGTTTTTCTTAAACAGCAGTAACGCACGGTTGTAAATAGAGCATTAATGACGCGAGAACTTTCAATGCCTCGGATAGATTTCTGCCCAAGAAAAAAAATCAGAGACAATGCTCTCTCCTGTTAAAGAGGCGGATGGTGCCGAGATCGTCCCTGCTCAGTCGAACAGTTCCCACCTTCCTTCTTCGATGATTCCACTTCAGAAAGAGTTTTGGAAGATTCTCGAAGCTGCGATTGTCTGTTCATGTTGTTTCCTTGCCATTCCCACAAATCGCAGTGATTGGGTAAGTGAGTGATGGAGATGGAAAGGTGCCCATGAAGCGTGTGTGGGGCAATTTGAGATCCCTTCCTGTGATCACATCAGGACATTGTTTCTGATGGTCTCGTTGTCATTGTTTGAAGGTTGCTGCAGATCAGGAAATTCAACGTCAGTTCGACATCAGAAGAAATACGGCGATTGGTTTGTAAGTGCAAAAAAGCCGACATTGTTTTCGAGCCAGTTAGGAGTCGAAGCTTCACTGCCCTGACGCGTAATCAGGAGCGTTATTCATGACTGGCTCCGACAAGAATGGCACGATCATCAGCAGTTGGAAGAGAGCATTACCACGTAGATACATTTTCTCATTGTCTGGACATGTATCACCGTTTGGGAACCATCTCAGCGAGGTACAGGTGACAGAGAGTCCTCGTGGAATGGATGGCCTTATAGCTTCAGTCTGCGTGGGAATGACACCACGTGATTATGCCATCCCTCTCCCTGTCTCTGCGACAGAGGGAGAAACAATAGCCCATTTTTAACACTCATTGTAGCATTGGACTCTGCAGATGACTGTCACTCAGTGAGCGTTTCTCTTCAGTTCGCTACATTTGGGAAAATTTGGGCTCAGATGTTAACTGCTTGCCCTGCCGCAGGAAAGAAACAGGCGCCCGTCTTGCATTAGACTGTCTGCAGGATTTATATATAAATCCGAACTCTGAATACCAAACAAGCTGGAAGCAAGGTAACCCATTTTCATTTTCCTGCAGTGTCCATTTCTTCCTTTCCTGAAAGTTCTACATCTTTCTATTTCTCGGATAAAAAGAGGTTCGGAAAAATTCACAATCCAACTTACTCATTTACTACCGTGGAACTGATTCCACCTACCGTGATTGACACCAGGCACAAAAGCGAAAGGGCTGTGGCCTCTCCCAGCACAGCTTGCAAGTAGAAACAAAATGGTTTCATTGTCCGCCAGTGGAGACAGTGTGTTTCCTTAATGCGGGACAAACAACAATGTCAGTGAGCAGGGAGTTAGAATGTGAAGCAGATACTATGGAAACACATTGCTGCTTTAAATTCCAGGAGCGATGACGAATGAATTTCAAACAGGGACGTCGTCAGCCGCTGGCACAGTGTGTAACACGAACAGTCTGTATCGCACTGCTCCTTGAATACAATTTTGTTTTCCTTTCGGGCTTTCAGTGATTTAGATATGTGGTCAAATTTAGGACGGAACAATATTTCCTTTCTCCACTTATGCAAAAATGATCAATGGATTTTCTCAAAAACTAGTTCCTGTAAATGAGGTCGGACGGCCTGAAGTCGGGATGGGAAGAGCTAATGTTGCAGCAAACACGACGAAGCGAAGCACGTTTTAAAAGTGAAAGCGTATTTCAGCCGGATCACTTCGTCAATTCGACTCCGAGTGAAACCACCAGCGGTATTATTGCTCAATTCTGCTCGTGAAACTTCAGGAAATGGGGAAAATAAGTGATTTTATACAGCGCTGAACAGAGTAATGTAAATGCAGCAGAGTATGTACAGTGTCAGTTGTGAAGGTAGATTGGAAAGTTGGGGCAGTTCTCATTGGAGAATAGAAGGCTGAAATCTGAAAATCCTTCACCGTAACAACAACCGCCTGACATCTCTCTCCCGTCCCAAAGGGTCATAGAATATTACAGCGCAGTACAGGCTCTTCGGACCTCGATGTTGCGCCGCCCTGTCATACCAATCTGAAGCCCATCCTACCGACACTATTCCATATACGTCCATATGCCTGTCCAATGACGACTTAAATGCAAATAAACTTGGCGAATCTACTACCGTTGAAAGCAAAACATTCCTTACCCTTACTACTCTCTGAGTAAAGAAGCCATGTCTGATATCTGTCTTACACCTCTCTTCCCTCAATTTAATGTTTAATCCCCTCGTGTTGGCCATTCCCATACTTGGAAAAAGGCTCTCCCTCTCCACCCTATCTAACCCTCTGGTTATCTTGTATGTCTCTATTAAGTCACCTCTCAAACTTCTTCTCTCTAACGACAACAGCCTCAAGGCCCTCAGCCTTTCCTCGTCGGACATTCCTTCCATATCAGGCACCATCCCAGTTAATCTTCTCTGCACCCTTTCTAAAGCTTCCAAATCTTTCTTATAATGCGGTGACCAGAATTGTGCACTTTACTCCAAGTGTGGCCTTACCAGAGCTTTGTACAGCTCCAGCATAACCTCCTGGTTCCAGAACTCAATCACTCTATTAATAAAGGACAAAACGCTGTATGCCTTCTTAACAACCCAGTCAATCTGGGTGGCAACTTTGAGGGATCTGTGTACATGAACACCGAGATCTCTCTGTTCATCTGCACTCCCAAGAATCTTATCATGTGCCCAGTACTTTGCATTCCGATTTCTCCAGCCAAAATGTATCACTTCAAACTGTCCACATTAAACTCCATTTGCCACATCTCAGCCCAGCTCTGCATCCTATTTATGTCTCTCTGCATTCTACTACATCCTTCGTCACTCTCCACAACTCCACTGACTTGCGTGTCGTCCGCAAATTTGCTAACTCACCCTCCTAAGCCCTCGTTCAGGTCATTTATAAAGATGATGAACAGCAGTAGACCCAACATCGATCTTTGCCCTCCGCCGCTAGTTACTGGACACCAAGTTGAACATGTCCCATCAACTACAATCCTCTGTTTTCTTTCAGCAAGGCAATTACTGATCCACAATCCCATTCCTCCGGATTTTGTATAATAGACGACTGTGGGGAACCTTATCGAACACCTTGCTGAAATCTATATACATCACATCAACCGGTCTACTCTCAGCTATCAGTTTCGTGACTGGTCTGTAATTACCAGGGTTGTCTGAACTAGATTTTTTGAACAAGGGAACCACATTTGCTACTCTCCAGTTCTCAGGCACTATTCCTTTCGACAATGATGATCTGAAGATCTCTTCCCTTGCTTCCCAGAGGATCCTAGGATAGATCCCATTCGGCCCAGGGGACTTGTCTATTTTCACACTCTGCAGTATTTCTAACACCTGTTCCTTGTGAACCTCAATCTCTTCGAGTCTAGACGCATGTATCTCTGTATCTTCCTCGCCAACATTTTCATTTTCTATAGTGAACACTGTCGAAAAATGTTGACTTATTGATTCCCCTATCTCCACTGACTCCGCACACAGCTTCCCACTATTATTCTTGATTGGCCCGAATTTAACTCTCGTCATTCTTTTCTTCCTGACATACTTATGGAAAGCGTTAGCGTTAACCCTGATGCTATCCACTTACAACTTCTCATGTCTCCACCTGGCTCTTCTCAGCTCTCTTTTTAGGTCTGTCCTGACTTCCTTGTAACCCTCAAGCGCCCTCACTGAGTTTTCACATTTTGTTCCAATAAAAAACCTTCTTTTTCTTCTTCTTCACCAGGGATTCCACTTCCTTAGTGAACCACTGCTCATGTGTTCTATATCTTCCTCCCTGCCTGACAGGTACATACTTATATCAGACACAAAGGAGCTTTTCCTTGAATAAGTTCCACATTTTTAATGTGCGCAACCTCTGCAGTTTCCTTCACCATTCTACGCCACTTATGACTTTCCTAATTGCATCATAAATTCCCTTCCCCCATCTGTAATTCTTGCTCAGTGGAGTACACCTATCCCTTTCCATCACTAAAGTAAATCTGACAGAATTGTGATCGCTGTCTCCAAAGTGCTCACCTACTTCTAAGTGTAACACCTGGCCAGGGTCGTTGCCCAGTACTAAATCTATAGTGTCTTCGCCCCTTGTAGGCCTGTCTGCACACTGTGTCAGGAATTCCTCCTGCACGCAATGGACAAATACTGACCCATCTATATTACTCGTACTGTAGTGATCCCAGTCAATATTTGGACAGTTGAAGACCCCATGACAGCAACCCTGCCTGTCTCACTCCTATCGAGAATCATCTTTGCTATCCTTTCCCCTGGGACTATTCAGAGGCCTATCTAAAACTCCCAGCATGGTGACTTCTCCTTTCCTATGTCTAACCTCAGCCCATCGTCCCTCAGTTAATGAGTCCCCAAGCATCCTTTCTACAACTGTAATATTGTCGCTGATCAACAATGCCACAGCTCCCCCTCTTAGATTATCTTCTCTGTTCTTAATGAAACATCTGAATTCTGGAACCTGCAACAGCCATTCCTGACCCTGCTCTGTCCATGTCTCTGTAATGGACACAACATCGAAGTCCCAGGTATCAACCCACGCTGCCAGTTCACCCACGTTATTTTGGATGCTAATCGCGTTGAAGTACACACACTTCGTATCGAGTAGGGATTTTCCAGCACATGCAACCACCTCATCAACTAACCCTGCATTATATCAATTTACATGTTCAATGCTGGTTCTCGCTTTTGTGTCTCAATTGGTCAGCGCGTTTGTCTGAAATATTGGTCATCCAAGCCCAAACAGACACAGACTGAAATATTTCAGATCATGCATTGAGACCGAGCATGTAACGAGACTCGAGGACCTATCCATGATTCACCTCGAATCCGCACAAAAGGAGACAGGGTCACGCAGCAGGATGCAGTCCCACTCTTCAATACCTGTAGAATACGTCAATTGCAGCTTCGAACAGTGGCTTCGAGTCCTGTCTTGTGGCACAAGTTACAGAAATGCCTTGCTCAGGAGCGGCTCTGACGGTGCGAAAGGGTCAAAACATTTCTGTTTAATTTGGTAACGGCTGCAGAGGTTTAATCCTGTTCTTTGATTGTTTTTTAACACAAAACGCATGTCTCGAAAATGAAGACTGTTAAAAGTTGTAAGCCGGCAGAACAAACAAAATGTTGATCGTGCAGGTTGTATCTCCTCAGAGAGGTGGGATTCCCTACAGTCTGTAACAGAAAAGTCTGGGTTTAGTGAAGTAATTGCCCGATGGATTCACTGTCTGTCAGAGTGACAGTAAATCACATCGGCCGCGTGATAGATAAGGTAAATATATTAAAATAGTAATATAGAATTTGAAATCCTGGAAAATGTGCGAAAATAGATTGCAATGCCCTGAAGGAATAACAGCTGTGAATTGGAAGGTTGAAATGATGTTATTTGTGATCGGGAGAAATTAACTGTCTCCTTACAAATTGAGGTTGCAGGTGAATTATTCTGCGCATGAAATGAGCAGTTAACTGGCCAACCAGTTCGCTCAGGTCGGTAAAGCGTGACATTCTTACTTTCAACGTCGTTGGTTCGGTCCCCACGCTGATCACTTTCACTTCATAACTATATCACCGATCTCCATTCCAAAGTTACTCTTCCATCTTGCTTTCGTTCACATGTCAACTTCTAAGGGCAATTTGTCTTCATTTCACTGGAAATGGTAGAAACATGTTTATCAGTGTGGGCGGATATACAATACGTGATGCAACTTTCAAAGGTGTGCGTTCTGCACCAATCAAAATGTTCAGAGTCGTCTCACAAAAATGACCAGTTGATTCGGAGGCAGTCCGTGACGGCTGAATGTCAAATGGTGCTGAACCAAAATTAACTGAGTCGAAAGGTTTTGATGGAAAGGTTAGAGAAAACTCTGTGACCGTTTAACCAGTTCACACAAAAATGATATTGTGAGCCTTTGCGGGTGTACAAAATACACCTTGTTGCTTGCTGATCTTGTCAGTAAACCTTATGCCTATTCCGGCTGTTGTGCTGAAAGGGAATATAAGTCTAATTGATTGCTGTGTACAATTTATTTTGATGTTTTCTTCCTTGTTCTGAATAAGGATGGATGTTTCCAGCACAGATGTTAACCGGTTTTAAGAGTGCAGTCAGCCGACCCTGATACTTTCTCTTGAGAAGAAGATTCAGTTCGTGCAAAATTGGTCCGCTTCAGAGATGAGCAGAAACATTGTTGCTCCCTCTTTACGGGCAACACGCTTCTGAATTGTGGTGGATGGGGCTTTATTGCAGTGTCTTCAGCAAACCTCGTTTTGAAATTACTCGCCAATCACTACTCTAATGCTAGAAAAGAATACTTTTCCAAATAACTGCTGCGTGAATTTCTTTTCATATTTCTCGGCCGCCTTGATCCTGAATATATGCCGATGTCTGCTATCCTGTGGCCATCCTGTTTAAGACTAAAGTTACGAACTTCATTGAGTACCCGTATCCGAAGAAAATTGTCCCAGCCTACTTTCACAGCACACAAAACATCGCTGCTTCAAAACATGGCAGAAACAACCGTGTTCCATTCTTACAGGTGGTACCCTTGTGGATTGATGTGAATGGAGCATCCATCGAACATAGAACATAGAGCAAGACAGCGCAGAACAGGCCCTTCGGACCTCGATGTTGTGCAACCAGTAACCTAGTCTCAGATCGTTCCCCTACACTATCCCATCATCATCCATGTGCTTAACCAAGGATGGTTTAAATCTCACTAATTTGGCTGAGTTGACTACATTGGCAGGTTGGGCATTCCACGCCATTACCAGTCTCTGCGTTAAGAACCTGCCTCTGACATCTGTATTAAATCTACCGCACATCCATTAGTAGTTATGCCCCTTTGTATAAGATGGTGTAATCTACCCAGGGAAAAAAAAGTCTTTCACTCTCTACCCTATCCAATTCTTTGATCATCTTGTATGTCTCGATCAATCCCCCATTTGCCTTCTTCTTTCCAATGAGAACAGACGCTAATTTCTCAACCTTTCCTCATAAGATCTTCCCTCCAAACCGGGCAACATCCTGGTAAATCTCCTCTGCTCCTTTGCCAAATCTTCCACATTCTTCCTGAAATATTGCGACCAGAACTGTACACAATATTCCAATTGTGGCCACACTAGCGTTTTGTATCGTTGAAGCATGATAGTACGGCTCCAGAAATCAATCCGTCTGCAAATGATACCTAACACGCCATATGCCTTATTACCAGCACTATCAACCTGTGTGGAAATTTTCATGGATCTATGTACATGGACTCCAAGATCCTTCTGTACATCCACACTACCAAGAATCTTTCTATCGACGCAGTATCTCCCTTCCTGTTATTCTTCTCAAAGCGCATCACCACACATTTCGCTGCATTGAACTCCATCAACCACCACTCGCTGCCTTCTTTAAGAAAGTCCGTTTCTAATCCAAACTGCTATTTCGCCCTCAATTCCATTCCTCTGCATTTAAGCCAACATCCTACCATGTGGAATCTTACCAAAGGCTTTACTGAAATCCTTGTCTACCACATCACCTGCCCTACCATCATCTACATGCTTGCTTACATTCTCAAAAACCTCAATGAGGTTTGTGAGACACGGCCTACCATCGACGAAACCATGTTGACTATCAAAAATAAATTGTTGCTTGCCAGATGAGTATAACTCTTATGTCATATAATCCTTTCCAAAACCTTTCCTTGAATAGATGCAGGGCAAACTGGTCTATAATTATGTGAAATGTGAAATGTTGTGAGTGGATCAGATTCCGCCATTACATCAGGCAATTCATTCCACATACGCAAAACTGTCTGTTTGAATACCGTGTACCACAGATACCACTTAAATTTTACCACACTCACTTTAAACCTTCCCTGTGAAAAACATACATCTTGGCATTCTCAGCCCTGAAGCTCCAGTAAAATTGTCCCAGCCTGTTCAGTTTCACGCTACAGTCCAAAACCAACATACCTTGCAGCACTCTCTTAAACAATCATGCAAAATGTAGTGCACGAGCTTTGTTTAGCAGCGTGGCCGAGTCGACTAAAGCACTGGAATTAAGTTGTTGTGGTTCTGTTCGCCGAGCTGGGAATTTGTGTTGCAGACGTTTCATCCGCTGTCTGGGTGACATCCTCAGTGCTTGGCAGCCTCCTGTGAAGCGCTTCTGTGATGTTTCCTCCGGCATTTGTAGTGATTTGTATCTGCTGCTTCCGGTTGTCATTTCCAGCTGTCTGCTGCAGTGGCTGGTATATTGGGTCCAGGTCAATGTGCTTATTGATTGAATCTGTGGATGAGTGTCATGCCTCAAGGAATTCCCTGGCTGTGCTCTGTTTGGCTTGTCCTATAATGGTAGTGTTGTCCCAGTCAGACTCATGTTTCTTGTCATCTGAGTGTGTGGCTACTAGGGATAGCTGGTCATGTTATTTCGTGGCTAGTTGGTATTCGTGGATGCGGACCGTTACCTGTCTTCCTATTTGTCCTATGTAGTGTTTTGTGCAGTCCACCAGAGCGACAAATTTTCTCCCAAACTGTGAACTGGAATTAAGTTTCAGTCTTTATCCAGGCTTTGCAGGTTTGTATCCCATTGCTACCGCAACATTTCTCTTCCGTACTGCATTTGTACACACTTCCATTTATTAGTGAAAAGTGTCTCCACTTTACTGGGAGTGCCAGAGACAAGGTTGTCGGTGCAGCCAAATATACATGAATGATGTTACTTTCAACGCGTAAGGTTCCAATCCAACCATGCAACAATCAAACAGCTCAGAGGAACGAAATGAAAATGACATTTTTCCAGGGTCAGTGAAGGATCCATGTCAAATAAATTTGAACAAGAAGTAAATGATCCTGAAGGTTCTGATGGAAACCGAAGGGAATTCTGGCGGAACGTTTCCCAATTCACTCGGGAAATTAGTTTCTTGTGTGCTGATGTGTGTTTACACAACGAACGGTTTGAATCGGTAGCGGGGATAGGGGTTCGGCAGAATTGTGTGGTTACAATTCAGGACAGAAGAGATCTGGGCTAACGGGAAGGCAAATATTTCCAGAATTGAGACTGATCCAGGATCACATCTTCTGCTTCTGTAGCGTAAAGACAAATTCCTGGAAACTTTCAGAAGGTGTGCAGCATCTGGGAATGAAAGCAGAGTTAATATTGCAGTGCCAGTGACGCTATTGTTGTCCGATGTCTATTTCCACCTGCCTTTCTGAACTCCACCCTTTTATCTGAATCTGTCCTCTCCTCCACCTTCATCCTCATCTTTTCTTTTCTTATGTCCTCTTCTACCATTATCCCAGTGTTCAGATTTGTTTCAGACTTGTGCCATCTGTAAAACTGCCAACTTCTGACTGGAGGTCATTGAGTCAAACAATTAACTCTGTTTCTATCTCCCGAAATATCAGAGGCAACAGACAGTAAGATATCGTCGCATGGTTAGGTCTTTCAGACCCTGTACCTTGCTCTGCCAATCGACATTGTGGTTCTCAAACCCATTCTACAGTATTCTCACTGTAACACGTGATCCATCTCTTTCACAGCGACGATCTGAATCCGGTTCCATCCACAATACGTAAACTGTTGCACCGTTTCTGTGTTTGACCGAGCTCTATTTCAGTCCCGCATTGACATTCCGATCTCTTCTTAGCAAAGCAATCTCTGCTGGGGGACAACACGATCGGGGCTGTGGCCTCATTGTGTTTGTATGGAGTCGTGATTATCATGTTCAGCTCGAACGGAATGTATCGCTGCTTCAAATAGCCGTGGAGACAAAACGAATGTTAAAGTGGGTTAGCTTATTGCTTGCTGTTCTTGTCAGCAAATCTTGCTCAAGATTTTCCCGAATATGTCGACGGTTGGCCCGAGAGGGAGTGAAAATCCAATAAATTGCTGCGAGTGATTTTGTCAGATTTCCCATCTTCTTCATCCTGCATATGCAAGCATGTTTCCAAAACCTGTATTCATTATTTTTAAGAGTAAAGTCGGCAATGCCGCTTCTTTCTGCAGAGGAGAATTATCAGTTTGCCTTCTATGCAAAAGCGGCCCGTGTCAGATCCAGGCAGAAACATTGGTGTCCCCTTGTTACTTGCGTCAGGCATAAGGTCTGTCTTGCCTGGGGCTTTCATGAAGTTCCCATCAGCAAACTTTTTTTTTCAAATTGCCCCTCGTCACCGCTGTCGTGTTGAAACGGAATACAGTTCCAATTAATTGCTCTCTGTGTTTATATATATACACTTTATCATTTCCGTACTCTCTGGTCCTGAAGAATTGCTGATGTCTGCGGCAGCGATGGCCATCTTTCCCAAATTTCCAGGGAAGCTTGTTGAAACGTATTCAGCCTCACCGACAGTTCAACTACTGCAAAAATAGCAACATGCTTGTAAATATTTCCTCAGCAATTTCAAGTGATTTTCTTTGTTTTCATTAATGTCAATAACCCTGGACAACACTGATCTATTTGAACTTGCTCACCCTTATCTGCTGTAGTGGTGAAAGGAATAGAATTTCGATTAATTGCTGGAGGTCTCTCTCCTTCCTGATCCTCAAAATCCGCCAATGTGTACAGCACTGATGATCAACCTGTTTGAGAGTGCAGTTACCGTGCATCTATACTTTCTGTAAAAGTAGTACCACATTTGCATTCTGTGTGAAGGCGGACCTTTTCAGTGTCAAGGAGATCCCTCATTTACTGGTATCACAGTTAACATCGAATTGCTCCTCTACACTCTCTGCTAAATATATCGCAAAGTAGCCTCTGACAGGCCTCACTGGGATGCTGTCTGGCGTTTCTATGCCGGAATAAGAATCGAAAATCCTCAATCATGTTTTTGAGCAGTTCACATATTCAAGTGTCTATGCACTGTGAGAATGTCCGGCTCATTCAGTCAACAACCTGCATGAATGTATTCGTGCTCTCAGATGAACCTCTGGACTCATGGCCTCATACACTCACTGATATTAATGTGTGCTCTGAAATCTCAGCCATGTTGGAAATGAAAATGAGGAAATGACAGACAGGCTGCCGAATGACATTGCATCCATCATCTTTCCTTTCTATCACAGAAGAGATGTAAAATAGAAACAGGGGCAGGGGCGATAGGCAAGCTAGTCATATGCGGCTGTCGTGAACACTTTCTCTGATAGCCTATTCCATGCACGCATCTCCATCTGTGTGAAAACCTTCCTTATGCCCCTTTTAAATCTTTCCCACATCAACGTACACATATGCCCAGAAGTTTTGGACTCCCCCAAGTCCGAGAAAAGACCTTCTCTATTTATCCTACCCATCCATCATGACTTCAAAAACTTCAACAGCGTCACCTGTCAGCATCACATTTTTCGGGGAAATTGCCTGAACCTATTCAGTCCCTACCTTTACCTGCAGTCGGTGCGCCATCCTTGTAAAGCTTACATGAGAAATTTCAAAATTCACAATATCCGATAGGTTGCAGGGTCACCAGAAATGCATGCAGTATTCGAAAACTGGCCGTATCAATGTATTGTACAGCCGCAACATGACCTCCGAACTTCGAAGCACAATGGACTGAACAATGATCGCCTTCTCACTGTTCTAGGTGCCTGCAACTCCATTTCTAATCTGCTATGACTCTGCACTTGTACGAAGTTCTCTTTGTACTACATTGCACCAATTCTCCCACTTCGTACTGCACGCCTCCAACTCCTCCATTTGTACTGCACTGCCCCAATTCTATCATTGTTCTACACTACTTCAATTGCACTGTCCCAATTGTCCCATTTAAAGCTGCACCATCCCAGCTATCCCTTTCAGATCTATACTCCCCCAAAACTCGCATTTAGTGCAACTCTACCCCATAACTCCAATTTAGTGTTACACAACTCCAAATCTCCCTTTAAGATGTACACCGCAACAAATCTCCCGTTTACTGATACTCTGCCCCAAAACACCTGTTTAGTGCAACACTGCCTCAAATGTCCCAATTATTGCTACACTGCCCCGATTGTCCCATTTATTTCTACTCTGCCCTAAGTCTCCCGTTTAATGCTGCACTGCGCCAACTCTCCCAATTTGTGAAACGCTGCCCAATTCCGCCGTTTCGAGCTACACTGCTTAAATTCTCTCATTTAGTTCTCAAAGGCCCAATATTCGCGTTTGATGAAGCACTGCCCATTTGTCATTGACATAACTCATTTGATGGTACAGCACTGCCTCAGGCTGAACATCTGACGGTGAGGCACTACCTCTGGCTTATCCTCAGATGGTGAGGCACTGCCTCAGGCTGACACTCTGACGGTGAGACACAACCTCAGGCTGATCATCTGGCAGTGAGTCATTGCTTTAGGACTAAAATTGCAGTGCTCGGTCAGGAGTGCGCTAATCATTGAGCTGCAATACCAACGGTGGTGATCCTCTCGTCGTGAGGGCCTACTTTAATTATGTTATGCCAGACAAGATCTCCAGGCATGGGGCACTTCCTCAGTTCTGGCCATCTGCCAGCAGGGTGTTACTCAGTCGGTGCTGGTCTTCGGACAGAACTTCTGTACGACCTCTCTCCTCACCCTCCAGTCGCGTGGCAAACCTGGGTTCTCGCCTCATTGCACTGAGTCACTGGGGGATTGCATTAGTAACAAATTATGAATATTCAGTCAGTGGCTCTTTGGAATGTACTCGTGGGGAGCAGTACTAAGGTATTCAGAAAATATCGGAGGGTTGGTACGGAGGAGTGCTTCCGTTTTGCAGGGTCAGAAGTGAGGAAGTGTCTTATTGTCTGAAATTCACCCCTGAGCCAGCGGGTTGTCACAAAATCAGTGCTGTGTGATTATCTGAGAATTGAGAGAGTGCCCTCGCCCCATTCTCCCTCTTAGGGGTGCGCACCTCTAATTTTCTAATCCATTTAATGATAGACTGTACAATTTCTCCCAGTTACTGCTATACTGCATCAATTACCACATTAGCTGATGCACTGTTCCAAATGCTCTTACTGAGATAAACTCTTGCCCAATTCCTCCATTTTATCATTCCTTGCAATGACTCTCTAATTCATTGCTGCTCTGTTGAATTCTTAAATGGAGGCATGGGTAAGGTGGAACTAATGGTCTGTTTCTGTGCAGCACATTTCTATGATTCTATTGAGGGTTTCACTGCCCTGAAACAACCCTCCCATTTATCAATTCTGCACAAATCCTGAAGCTGCTTCAACTATCCCGTTATGTATTAACATGCCCCAGTTCTCCCATTTAAAATTCAGTAGCAACAGCCTGAAATCTCCTATTATTTACCTCCTATATCAGTTCATTCCATTTAATTGTTCTTTTCCACATCTGGGTGCCCTGTTAATTTTTGTTTTCATTTCGTGGTGCACTAATCCAAATCTCGAACTTTCTGATGCTTCCAAAATTTCTTGTTTTCACTGGTGCCCTGCACCGATTCTCCCATGAAGATATGAACTCCTCCAATTAGATAACATATTGGCATTTACAACAATTTTCTAATCTCCCAATAAATGATGCAAGCCAATTCGCCCATTTCCTGGTAACACCATGCAGTTTTCCCATTCCCTCATACCCGAATACTAATTCTCCCACTTCCTCATAGGACAATAATAATTCTCCCATTTACACATATCCCAACACGAATTCCATCATTTCCGGATGCCCTAGACCACATTTCCCATTTAGTGGTGCCGTAATTTAATTCTCTCAAGCACGAATTCTCTAATTTAGATGCACTCTACACCAATTCTTCCATTACCTACGTCTCTACAATAATGTCCCCATATAGTGGTCCACTGCTGGATTTCTCCAATTTTGGCGTTGTCTGCATTAAATCTCCAAACCTGCACAAATGCTCCTTCTCGTCTTGAACGAAACAAATTTTCACATGGGGTGTTGTCTTGCCCCAGCTCTACCATTTGGTTGTTTCCTGGTGTATGTCTTCCACATAATGGTACCCTGCCCAAATTATTTTCATCTCGTGGTGCCCTGCATCGAAACTCCACTTTCCTGCTCTTTGCAACATTCTCCAACGTACTGATTCTCTGCCGAGTTCTCATATTCACATATGCTCTGTTCTAGTTCTCTATGTTATGTGCACCCCACACTAATTCTCCCATTCAGTGTCACCGGAAACCAATTCTCATATTCACTAATGCCCAAGCCCAAATCTCCCAGTGAGGGGTGTGCTGCTCAAACACGGTGTGTCATAATGCATGAGAACAGATTGATTAAAATTAAACCTGGACGGTCAGTTGCTCCCTTTATTGAATCTCCATCATTACTCCTTTGTAACATTTGTCCTCTGTCCAGATTCACAGCCCGTGTTCTGCAATGTCCTCCAATTCTCGAAGATAATAGCAATCTGTTCCAATTCTTTCATTTCCGGATGCCCTGTGCCAGTTCTCCAGTTCAGGGTACTGCAATACTAATTCCCCCATTGACTGATATCTGTAAGAGGTTCTCCACTCACAGACGCCCAGTACCAGTTCTCACATTTACTGGTGCACAAGGTCAATCTCCAATTCAGTGTTGTCCTGCCCCAATTCTCCCATTCAGATTTGTACTTCCCTTGTTTTCGCATTTGGAGCAACACTGGCACAACTCTCCCATTTTCTGCTACACTTTCCCAGTTCTCCCGTTAGTTTTACACTGCCTCTTTGACATTGTGAAATGCCCTCTGACGGTGTGGCACTGCCTCAGGGTGACACTGTGACGATGAGACACGTTCTCAGGCTGACTCTCTGACAAAGAGGCACTGCCTCTGGTTGACCCTTTCACGGTGAGGAACTGCCTTAAGCTGACTCTCTGACGGTGAGGCAGTGCCTCAGGATGACGTTCAAATGGTGAGTCATTGCCTCAGGACTGAAATTGCCGTCCTTCTTCAGAGAATCCTTATCCTCGAGCTGCAATGCCCACAGTGCTGTTCGCTCAGCGTGAGGATCTCCTTTCATTCTCAAGCAGCAAGCATGTAACCAGGAATGGGGCACTTCTTTTGTTCTGGCCATCTGGCAGGAGGGTGCTCAACATTCGTCGTTGGCCTTCTGATAAGGTTTTTGTAAGACCTCCATTCTCACCCTGCATTAGTTTGGCAGCCCTCCGTTTTTGCCTCACTGCACTGAGGCACTGCGGGACTGCATTAGGAACAGAGCGGCAATATTCAGCCTGTGACTCTTTGTACTGAAGGTTGGGGGAACAGTGCTGTGGTATTCAAACACTGTCGGAGTGTTGGTACGGGGGACGGCTCCCTTGTTGGGAGAGTCAGAGGTGGGGAAATGTCTTATTGTCTGAGATTCAGTCCCAAGGGAGTGACTTTTAACGGGGACAGTGAAGTTCCATTGTCTGAGAACTGACGGAGTGCACTCGCTCCATTCTCGCATTTCGAATACCCACTTCTAATTGTCTTATTCAATATTGTCCGACCTCGTTTACAGCTACACTTCACCAAATCTCCCATTTACTGCTACAATGCACCAATCCCCCCATTATCTGATGCCCTGTTCCAAATTCTCTCAGTGAGATAAACCCTTGCACAATTCTTCCATTTCTTAATCCCTTGCTGTGATTCTACCATTCTTTGGCATGCTGATAAATTCTTAAATTTTAGGCATTGGCAAGTTGGATTTGTAACTGTTGGGCACGTCTCTATGATTCTATTTCTTGTTTCACTGCTCTCCACCAACTGTCCCAATTATCAACCCTGCATATATCCTGGATATACACCAACTCTCCTATTAAGTATCGTCCTGATCCAGTTCTTCCATGTAGCATTTACTAGCACCTGCCTGAATTCCCTAACTATTGATATCGTGCATCAATTCATTCTAGTTAGTTGTTCCCTGATACAACTCTTCCACATATGGGTGCCCTTCTCATTTATTTTTCATTTCGTGGTGCACTGACACGATTGTCTATTTTACTGATGCTTTCAGTGTTTCTATTTTTCAGTGATTCCCTGTCCTGATTTTGCATTTTGATGTGCTCTGCTTCATTTCTCTCACGTATTGACACTCCCACCAATATTCTAATCTCCCTATTAACTGATGCCCACCAATTCATCCATTTATGCATATCCCTACACAAATTATCCCACTTCCTCACACCCCGACACTAAGTCTCCCACTTCCTCAAACCACCAATAATAATTCTCCCCTTTCCTCATATCCCGATACAAATGATCTAATTTCCTGTTGCCCTCGTCCAGATATCTCACTTAAGGGTGCCCTACTCTCATTCTCGCATTTAAAGGTGCCTTTCACGAATTTTCTGATTTAGTTTCACTCTGCACCATTTCCTCCATTGACTATTTCTCTGCAATGATTCTCCCATGTGGTAGTCCACTGCCAGAGTTCTCCAATTTTGTTTATTTTTCTGCATAAACTCTCCAAATTGCCAAACGTACACAAATCCTGACTTTAATGATGAACTGCACAAACTCTCCCATTGAGTATTGTCTTGTCACAAGTCTCCCATTTGGTTGTTTCCTGACTTACATCTTCCATATAATCGTGCCATGCTCAGATTCTATTCATTCAGTGTTGCCAGAATCGAATCTCCACTTTCCTGCTCTTTCTAACATATCTCTGACTTACTCAATCCCTGTCCGTGTTCTCCCATTACACATGCTCTGTTCCCATACTCTATGTTGTGAGTACCCCACACCAATTCTCCAATTCAATGTTGCCCGAAACAATTGTCAGATGCATTGATAATCAAACCAAATTCTCCTAGTGAGGGGTGCCATACTGTGACTCGTTGAGTCAGTGGTGCCATACTCCAATTCACTCTCAACCTTCCACTGCGCAGTTTTTCCATTCTCGTAGTTCGTGCAACAAATTCCCCAAATACAGCTTCACTTCCGTGCATCATTGACCCATTTTCAAATCCTGCAGAGACTCTCTTTCAGTCAGCAACTGCACCTCCAGCCGCGTTGAGTTTGATCCAGCACCATTTCTCCCACTGCCTGCACCAATTCTCTAATTTTGTGACACTAGCATCAATTTTCCTGTTACTGACGTCCTCCATCAATTGTACCATTGAGTTGTTTCCTGATTCACTTTTTCCACGTATGGCTGCCCTGCTAGAAGTTTTTTTTTCATTTCGTGGTGGACGGACATGAATCTCTCATTTATTGATGCTTGCAAAATTGCTTCCTTTCACCGTTTCCCTCTCACTATTCTCCCACATAGACGTGTTCATCATGTGATGAATTCGCAATTCGTAAAATTTTTCGAATGTACTGGCACTGAGCAATTGTCCAATTTACTGACACCCACCAATTTTTTCTCTTGCTGAGAGCCTGACATTCATTCTCCCATATACTGATGTCGTAGCTCGTATTTCCCATTTAGGTGTGCCCTACTCTAATACTCCCATTCACTGGTACCATGCCCCACTTCTCCAATTGAGTTTCCCTGTGCACCGTTGAGAATTTACCTGCATCAATTCACCCTCTTAGTGGTCCCCTGCCAGAAATGTTTCTTTTTGGCGTTTCCTGCATCAAATTTCTAGTTGCCAGTCCTGCACAAATTCCCCTTCAGTCGTGAACTGCACCAACTCTACGATTGTAGAGTACTGTATCATAATACATCATAACAGCTTTATTAAAATTGAATCTAGACGGTCCGTTTTTTCCTTTCGTTAATCTCCACCACTAACCTTTATCATTTATCCGATTTACTGATTCGGTGCCTCTGTTCATCAACTTGCTGCAAGTCTCAAAGCTATTAGTGCCTTGCACCAATTAGGTCATTTACTGATGCCTTGCACGAATTCTCCAGTTCAGTGTTGTACAAAACCATTTTCCCAATTTACTGATATCTGGAACAGGTTCTCGACTCAATATTGCCCTGTACAATTTTCACATTTACTGGTGCCCCAGTCCAATTCTCTTATTCAACATTCTCTGTCCCAATTCAACCTTTTGGTTTTGTACTCGCCGTGTTTTCCCACTTCGGGCGAGAGTTCCCCAATTCTCCCGTTCAGAGCTACCCTACCCACATTCTCCCATTTAGTGCTACTCTGCCCAATTCTCCCCTTCAGTGCAACATTGCACCAATGTTCTTCTTTCAATACTACACTGCCCTTTTGACACTGTGGCACTTCATCTGACATTGAGGCACTGTCAGATTAACCCTCTGACAAAGAGGCACTGCCTTACGCTGACCCCCGAGCAGTGCTGCGTTGTCTCAGGCCGATCTTTGATCGTGAGGCAATGCCGCAGGCTGACATACCAACGATGAGGCATTGTCTCAGGCTGCAACACTAATGGCGAGACACTGCCTCAGGCATGAAATTACAGTCCTGCTTCAGGAGTGTCCTCATTATAGATTTGCAGTAACCACAGTGCTGATCCTCTCATTTTGACTGACCCCTTTCACACTAAAGTGTCAGACAGAATCTACAGGTATAGTGCACTTACTCAATTCTGGCCGTCTGAAAGCGGGGGGTTACTCACACGATACTGGCCGTTTGACGGCGCTTTTGTACTTACTCTGACCTCACACTCCAGTAGTATTAAATCCCTCGTTTCTGGTCTTGTTGCACTTTGCACCTGCGGGACTGAACTATTAACAAAGAGTCAATACACAGCCAGTGGCTCTTTTCACCGAAGTTGGGGGGAGCAGTACTGAAGTATTTTGAGACGTTTGGAGGCTTGGAGCGGGGGAATGCTTCCTTTTAGGAGGGTCAGTGGCGAGGTCGTGTCTTATTATCTGCGATGGAGTGCTGAGTGACTGAGTTGTCAAACATTCAGAGCTGTGGTATTGCCTGAGAACTGGTGTAGTGCCCCAGTTGCACTCTCCCATTTATGGGTTCCCTCCTTTAATTCTCCCATGCATTACGACCTGCTCCATTTACTGCTGCACTGCACCAAATCTCCGATTTACTCCTGCACTGAACCAAATCTCCCATTCGCTGCTGTACCTAACCGTTTCTCCCTTTATCTGACGCCCTGTTCCAATTGTTCTTACTGAGATAAACACTTGGCTGTGGTTCCATTTTGTCATTCCTTGCAATTATTGTCCCATTCATTGGTTCACTGTTAAATTCGTAAATATTAGGGATGCACAAGCTGGACGGAAGTGTCTGTTTCGCTGCAGCGATTCTCCATCATTATATTCAGTGTTTCACTCCGCTGCACACTTTCTCCCATTTATCAATCCTGCACAAATTTTGGAAAAGCATCAACTCTTCCATTGAATATGATCAGCCTCAGTTCTCCCACTTGGAATTTAACAGCACCTGCATGAATTCTCCAATATTGATGCCCTGTATCAATTCATTCCATTCAGTTATTCCCTGTACACCTCTTGCACGTATAGGTGCCCTGCTCATTTTTTATTTTCATTTCGTGGTGCACTGACCCGAATACCTATTTTGCTGTTGCTTCCAACATTTCTCCTTTACACAGATTCCCTGCCCCGATTCACAGTTTTAGATATGGTCTGCACCAATTCTCTGATATTTTGGCACTCCCACCAAATTTCTCATCTCCCACTTACGGATTGTCCCATTTACTCATACCCCTATACTGATTCTTCCAGTTCCTCATACTCCGAGACTAAATTCTCCTGCTTTTTCATATAATGATACAAATTCTGCCATTTCCTCATTTTCCTGCATGATTCTCTCATTTTCTGATGCCCGAGTTCAAATCTCCCATTTGGGTGTGCCCTACTTGTAATTCTAACTTTTAATGGTGACTAGCATCAAATATCTAACTTAGGTCCACTCCGCACCACTTCTTCCATTAACTATGTCTCTGCAATGATTCTTCCATGTAGTGGTCCACTGCTGTAATTCTCCAATTTTGGCGTTTACTGCATCAAAGTTTCAAATTGCCAAGCCTGCACTAATCCTCCCTTTCTTCATGCACTGAAGAAACTCTCCCACTGATTATTGCCTAGCCCCAACTCTCCTGTTTTGTTGTTTCCTGACATACATCTTCCACATAATGGTGTACTGCTCAAAGGTTTTTAATTATTTGCGTCCTACATCGATTGGCCACTTTCCTGCACTTTAGAACATTTCTCCGACTTACTGATTCCTGTCCGTGTTCTGCCATTTACGTGTGCTCTGTTCCAAGTCTGCATGCTTTAAGCACCCCACACCAATTCTCGAATTCAATATTGCCCTGAAACAATTCTCATGTTCATTGATACCCAAATCAAATTACCCCAATTCGCTGTTAAAGATTCACTGCACAATTTTTCCATTTTGTGGTTTGTGCAACAATTGTCCCAAATACAGCTTCAAGTCCGTGTACCATTCTCCCAATTTCGAATCCTCCCGAATCTTCTTTTTATCAGCAACTGCACATAACCACATGTAATATTATTCAGCACCAATTCTGCCATGTCTTTCACCCATTCTCTACTTTCGTGACATCTGCACCAACTCTCCCATTATTAATGCCCTGCATCAATTGTCCCATTGCGTTCTTTCCTGATACAATTCCTCCACGTATGGCTTCCCTGCTCAAAAGTTTTTTTTTCATTTCTTGCTGGACGGACTCAAACCTCGACTTTACTGCTGCTTGCAAAATTTTTCCTTCTCAATGATTCCCTGCCCCTATTCATCCAACTTGAGGTGTTCTGCTCAAATTCTTTAATGAATAGGCAATTTGTACTAATTTTCCAATGTAATGGCACTGTGCATCAATTCTCCCATTTACTGATACCCAACAATTCTCCCACTGCCTAACATCCCTTGACACCTGTCTTGGAAATTTAATTGACTCGAATCAACTGCTAGCAAGAGCAAAGGAAAGGCTTTATTTTTCAACCTTTGCATGCAGGGCGGCCAATACACTTGGCAAAAGTGCCTTATGTAAGGGCTGTGAACAAAATTCACATATTCTTTTTATCCTATTCTTATCACATGCTCACGGCAAGTGTTGGGAAACATTCGAGCTCATATTTTCTCATTTCGATTCCTTGGACATAATTATCTTTATGTTTTCTGAAGCTTTTTTTCTGAACTCGGCTGCTCAGAAGGCCAGGTTAAATGTTTGCAAAGTTCTGCAAAGACAAGCTGACTCCTTGACGCAGAATTCAGCAAAGTATTTGCATATTTCAGCGAAGTATTAAATTTTGAAAATCATTCTCTGTCAGAATTCGCAGTAAATGTTAATTTTGTTAAGTTTCCATTACATTTTCCGAATTTTTAAAATCATTTTACAACAAGGACAACAACCAAAAAAAAACAGATAGCAATACATCAAAAATAATTTATTAACACCAAGCCTTTCCTCAGGCACCACTTAACTCGAACAAAGCTTTGTGGTGGTTTTACCACTTCAGTGGTTTGCCCGATACAAAGCCCATGTTCACACATCAAATTCGTCAACGTCGCTGTCGGGTGCGGACAAGCAATCGGATCTTCCTTCTTTGGGGCCACGGATCATTTTACCATTTCGTATCGTACTGCATTCATAGGAAAGTGGTGGAGGCAGGTACACAACTCGGATCGTATTCAAAGCAATATGAGTAGGACCAGTCCTACAACTAGTAGAACGTGTTGGGTCCAATACCCTCCATAACAGAGGTGAGCCATCGGGAGCAGGAGTCATCTGCTCATGGAGGCGGTCATATAGCTGCCTTCATACCATTTATTAAACCAGTAATATTTTGGGACTCATCAGGAATATTAACACAGCATGAGGTACCTAACGTTTTCCAGACGCCCCCTCTCTCGGCCGTCAGGATGTCTAGTACGAATCGATTTTGTGTCACTGCTTCCGAACCGCCATTAACTCAGTGTTAATGAGTGCTAGGCCTTCATCCGTCTCATTTGCGAATACACCCTACAACCGGGATCTCTGGCGCTGTGAGGCAGCAATGCTAACCACTGTGCCACCATGCCGCTCATGGTCTGGCCATTGGTAAAGGAACAAGCAATGTTTATGATTGTATCATTTGTGTATGTTGCTGTACAAGAGTCATTGTTCAAGTACAGCATCAAGGTACACTGGGGAGGTACCCAAAAGGAGTCTCCTTTTGGGTGCAAATGCACGTTTCTCCCCTGCAATCCACTATGTGGAAGGCTGTGGTTGGTATCTTGTCAGGCTTGGGGCCGTAGTTAGTCTGGAGTTCGGGTGGTGACACGAGATTTGCCCTAATTGCTCCCCACTACCAGGGTCAGGCGAGTCGCCTCCCGCGGAAGCAGACAGCTGGCATTACTCGGCAAGCTCTCAGTAATTTGCTGGGCAGTCGACCGTTGGGCTGTGTGCAAACATATCCAACAAGTGTAGCCAACGTCTAATCTCTAGTTTTGTCTTAGGACCAAAGCACATGCTCTGTCCCCTTCACATCTAGCAATGGCCCTTCGCTGCTCCCAACCTACTGCCGTCGCATTTACGCCATTTATCTGCAGCAGGAAAATACCCCTCCAGCTTTAGACTCGCTCTTTAGCCACGGCTGTCTCCCTTCGGGTTCGGGTGTGTCACCAATGCCCTTTGCCCGGCTTGGAGTTAGGTGCATGATCTGGTTTGATTGATTGCCATGCCCCAGTGCCTTCTGTAGAACCTTCTGCACTGCATCTCGGGGGACGGGGGTCGGCTGCACCACTATATTCACCTGTCTTCAGATGTCGGAAAAGGATCTATCTATTTCACACCACGAGACTCCCTCATCGCTCTTCTGAGTTTTACCTTGATCATAGAATATTTATTTCCCGTGTCAGGTGCCCGTTTTGCTGTGGTGGCTCCTACGAAGTGCCAGTCACTGGTGCGGCATGGATCCCTGCATAAATATTAATTATCGAATTTATAGTCGTCCTTGTTACTGAACGGCTTTGGGTCGCATCTAAAGATCCACTTCGTCTTATCAGTTAAGATTACCGTCTGCTGAATTCCTTGAGGCCTAGCGCTCCAACCACAACGCCATAAAAAAGACATATATCTAGATGGCATCGATCAACCCCTCAGAAAACGAACAGGAAATGACATCTCCACAAACCCCAGGAAACCCATTCAGGACAAACATATAAATAGAAAGCAGAACACAACAGCTTCGCTTCACTTGGACGTCTCCACTGATGATGTTACCTAGCCAGGTAATGAAACGTCCGGATATCAAAGGTCCAGCTCGGCGATCAAACCTACACCCTAACCCTCAACCTGAGCTACAAACCTTCACAAACCTTGGAACTACTAAGCCTCTCAGGGATGCCCCATATCGGAATTATTTCAGTTTGGAAAGCTTTGGCTACGGCACTGGCATTCTGTTGAGCCATGGGGAACGCTTACACCCATTTGGAAAACATATCAACTGTTACCAGAAAATGCCTTTTTCCTTTGCAGTGGATTAGTTCAGTAAAATCCATTTGTAAATGTTCAAATTGTTTTTGGGGTTTCGGGAGTGCCACATGACTCATCTGTATTCTCCTCCCCACATTATTGTGGCACAGATAAGACATCGTTCACAATATTTCTGGAAGTAATGAGTAAATCCCTTAGTGTTCCACTGTGCTGAAATGTTGTCATATCTCCCCTATTTTGACACATGTTCCTTACCGTGTGTCAGTTTTGCATAGGATGGAAATAATGACAGAAAAGGTTTACCCTTGGGGCCACACCATACACCTTACCTCAAACTAAACTCTGCTTTTTACCACTCAAACGTGTCTTCAAGTCTGGACTTCGACTATGAGTCCCGTACGTCTGCTGTTGGGGTAAAGATTTTTGTCATACACATGTCAAACTGATCATTTAACGGCTGCTGGGCTGGAATACTTGCCGTTGAGTCTGCCCTTGCATATCCTTGAGAAACAGAATCGTTATTTTTCGTGCGGGCTTCATATTTACACACAGCGATTGATTCAGGCAATAGGAACGATCCCAAGATGTCAGAAATCTGATCACAATGTGTGATAGGCTTTCCGGTGAAGGTCAATCAACCCTTGTGTTTCCACAGGGTTTCAACATCATGTGCAACTCCGAATGTGTATCTGCTCTCGGTTAAATATTCGCTGTCTTTCTCTAAACCAATTTACAAGCCTCAGTCATTGCAGCCAGCTCCGTTGCTTGCACTGACAGTTGAGAAGGGAGTGATCCTGCTTTGAATACCTCATGGGTAGTTACTACAGCATACTCAATACAATTCTGGCCTATCTCCTTGCTCCTGAATGCTGGCCCATCCACAAAAAAACTCTATATTTTGATTCTGAAATGGTAAATTCTGCAAGAGTCTGGTCTGGGGCAGCAAATTTCATTAATTACAGCGATACAATCATGTGGGTCTCCGTCTCCTTCTCCAGTGAGAGGACGAGCAGCATGAAGGATGTTATATCGTTTTATTGCAATATTAGGCTTCTCCCATAACACACTGTTGTATCTGTGCCAACGTGCTGCGGACGTATGTGCTGTCTTTTGCTCGGAAAGCAGTAAGGATACTGCATGTGCGATCAGTTCGGTTAAGTCGCCATAGCCGATTATGTCCCTCGACACTGAAACAGCCTTTTCAGCTGCAACCACAGCTCGCAGGCATTTACCGAATCCTGCCAAGACGAGGTCTAGCTTAGCCGAAAAATAAGTTGCCAGCCTGAATTTTCCCCCATGATCAAAGATGGGATGCAGCCACGTTTCTCATCTACCGTTTGACAGAAGGCTTGTTTGGATTCGGAATCCCCAGTGTAGGTGTTCTTTGAAACGTCTTTTTCAATTCAACTCGGCCGCTGGGGTCCATTGCAACGGACTTTGGTTGTGCTACCCATTTCCATGGGTCATATCAATTCGGGGCGCCTCAAGATTTGCGTAATGTTGGATAAACGTTCTTCAGTAGGAGCATATGCCCAAAAAGGATAGCAATTGTTTGTTCATGTGAGGTTTTGGAATTTGCTGAATTACTTGCACTCTGTCTTGACCAATGGAATTCCCTTGTTTAGATATTAAGTGACCGAAGAACTTCAACTGTTGTTGCATGAATTGAAGCTTTGCGAGACTGGCTTTGTGCCCTTCCCTCGTGCAACGCAAGGGAATCCTTCTCACATTGTTCCTCTGTCGGTGCTGCGATTAAGCAATCGTCTACAGACTGCAGAAGGGCTGACCCCGGGATTAAGACAAGAGTCTCCAGACTCCTGCGCGTACAGCCTCATTATATATAGTGGGTGACTCACAGTAACCTTGACCAAGTCGTGTGAACTCATAAGATTTCATTTTGAATGAAAAAGCGAACCAGAATTGACTGCCTGGATGCACCGTTACACGAAAGAATGTATTTGCTAAATCCACAGCAGGGAATCATTTACTGTCCGGTGTAAATTGACCTAATCTAGGTTTCGAACATTTGATGCGTGCAGGACAACACTGCCTGCAGGTCTTGAACAAACCTCCATTCCTCAAGTTCACTTCGAATTTTTGCCTTATGATCAGAAAAATGGGAGTTCTCACCGGTGACTTTACAGAGAGGATTATCACTCTTGCCTTTAGGAAGGATTGAAAGATTGGATGAAAGAATGGCCTCCTTCCATGGCCTCGGGATTTAACGGGTATTGTGCCCTGAAAAGACCATACTCCGAATTCGTGTTTATTCGTATTGGTTCACAACCTCGTATAAGCCCCAGATCATGTTTGCCTTTGGCCGACAATTCAGTAGGGACCGTTATTAATCTTGGGTCTGAGATGTTTATCTTAGGGAAACGCCAGGCCAGCCTTCTAGTCTCTTCAGAGCTAGCGGGCCTTAACTCTACTGTCCTATCTGCCTGAGTTAGACCATTTAATTTCTTCATATATGTCTGGACATGTGCATTGAACCACATACCCACATCGTCCCAGGACACCCAACATTTCGTACTTTATGCCTTTAGTACCCATGGTCCCAAATCCTGCCACCTGTCACTGGACACCTTTGCCAGTGACACGCGAGGAGCAGAGCCTTTCACATCAAAAGTATCGAGTTTACTTGCCGTCACAGGTACTTTACATAAGTTCACACTGACTGCACATCTGTCATCTCTTCAATAAAATTCGCACAATAACAACTGTCCTGGTTTCACCAATCTCCTGAACCAATACTTCGCTTATGGTTCCTCAGGGCCATCGTGGTGTATTTGTGCCTTGCAGTGCAGCATATTCACGCAAAAAAGTCGGTGTTAATAGGATTAACATGGTTACTTTCTTCCAGGGTGTGTGAATCGCTCACTGAACTCATTGCTCTCTGGCTTAATCGCCAAACATAGTTGGTGGGTTGTATTTTAAAGTTTACACTTGTGAATCTTCCCTTTGAATTACCTGCAAGCCCGTCAGAGTACTGAGCAAATCAACCCCCAGTCTCACTATGAGATCCCGAGTCATCTAATTTAAAAACAGAATTCCGCTAACAGAATTGAGAATTAGAATATATGCACATTACTGATTTCACGCAATATGGGTGCGGTAAAACTCTCATATCACAACTCCTGATACATCCATTGAGTTCAGGAACATTCCACTCATCTTTATTGGCGTCAACTCTCTGAACTGGCTTGATTTCAGGAGTGTATGCGCTGGCCAAGTATCTACCAAAAAGGTAACTGATGTACCTTCCACATATAACGTAGAGGGAGGCATCGACATATACACATCATTATTATATTGAACATATTGTCTACACTTCGCAATCTCAATGTTCAATATAGAGTTGGGACACATCTCAGTGCCTGTTAGGTTAGTAGAAGAGATGAGCAAAAGGGATTCTTCGTTGCCAAGTATAAAGGAAAGATGTTTACATGTACCTTGTGAGCTGCCCACCTCAACCTCAGGTCGTCTCCTGTCAGTCACCATGCTGTCCAGCCTCCAGGACCGACTGAGGCTGTCTGTGCAGGCACTGTCTCGATCAGTGGTCCATTGATCCACAAACAAAGCACCAGCGAGACCTGTCTCTGCCAGCGCACTTCCGCGATCCCTTCCTCTTCCTCTTTTGCGACCTCCACCTGTGCCGCTCTCTTTTCTTGCAGTTCCTCCCTCCAACGGCCATTTGCATCATAATAAGCTGAGGTATACGTGATTGATGTTCCATCTTTAATTTCCGGTTCTGGTTCTCTTGTGCCAGCAAATTTTTAGCATGTATCACGTATTGTTCTATCAAATTCAACTTTCCCGTGTCCCAGATAATACATGTAAATTATTACATTTTTTGTTGTTTCGTACTTCATTCCATTGATGAAGCTGCTCCTGAGGTGTGACTCATACGGTGTGATCTCTGCCTTCGTTTTGTCCTCGGGTGGTATCAGTCCACAATAGACATTATCAACTTTCGTGAGGCGTTTAACACACTGGGGCACTGTCTCAACTTCTTTTGGGATTCCTGCTTCAATTGGTTGTGGGTACGATATGATATCGGAGATTCAGCAGACCCTGAGGCGGCGACCATTGACTTGGAATCTTCGCGAAGTGGATCTCGTAGGGGGGCTGTAGCTCTTCGAGGGCTCCCATCAAGGTCAGGGTATGATCCAGTCTGAAGACACTGTACAGCTTCATTATGTTGTTTTCCGTGCGTGTCTGCATGTGTGCTGGTGTTTGTACGTGTATTTGATCTATCTTTTATTGGAGATCTTCTTTCCCTGAAATCAGGCTCAGCCTTCAACATGTTATAAGCACTCCAATTCACAGGTTCTATTATTCCCTTCCGTTTCTCCTTCTCTCTCTCCTCCAACGGTGACCTCAGAATTTGCAACTGCATGTTGCTAAAACTTCCTTCCTCCAGAAAACCACATTCCTTCATTTACATTTCTAACTGCTTTACAGAAACTGGACCATAATTATTTAGCATATATTGTATTTTATTCTTGACTATTCCGAGTTCTCGGTGAACCCTCTGTTTGTTCGCTCTTGCTGGAGCCGATTTTCATGGTTATTGGAAAAGTGTTCATCTCTCTCTCTCTGTCTCTCTGTCTGTCTATCTGTCTCTCTCTCACACACACACACACACGAAACCATAATATTCTATTTGCCAATATAATTTGCTTTTACCTCCGGAGGTCCCCTCCCATTGGGCGCAACTGCCTCATGGCCTTGATTTTCACAAACCAAGAACCTACGTAACTGGTACATCCTTGGCATCTCCAACGCTGCCCATGGTGGCTCCAAGTCTAAAACCACTGTTATTCTTTCTGTCCCTTAAACTCTCTAGAGACTGCAATCCTTTCCCTTGAGTCTTACTCGAATACCGCGCGAGAGTTCACTGGTCCCTCTTCTTGGTTCATTTATTCTCTTCCAACTAGTCTCTCTGTCGGATTACTTTAGCCACAATTCTTTCCCCGACCCTATTGGATTCAGACCGCGACGCTGGGGCGATCCACATATCCACAGTCCTCTCACGGAAAGGGGCCAAATCAGCGCTCAAGGCACTGTTGCATACGCCTCCTTGGAATCTTCAGAATCTTACCCAGTCGCAGGGTCTGGGCAGGCCCCCAAGTTTACTGCCATGGGATTTCAATCGACTCGACTCAAATGCTCCCAAGAGCAAAGATAACGTTTAGTTTTGGACTCTGCAGAGTGGACCCGACACATTTGCAAGACGCCTCATGTCAGGGGCGCCTGACGGTTTTCATTAAGTGTGACGCATTAAGTGTGAGGTGGTCAGGGTGATAGCGAAGCAGTTAGTGCGAGGGGGTCAGTGTGACAGTGACGCAGTTAGAGTGAATGTTCAGACTGATAGTGACGCAGTAATTGGAAAGAGATCAGGCTGATTGTGATGCAGTAAGTCTTACTGTGTCAGGCTGATTCTGACGCATAATTTGGGAGGGGACGGGGTGATTGTGACGCAGTAAGTGTGAGGGGGTCAGGCAGAGACTGACGCAGTGAGTGTGAGGCAGTCAGGGTGATAGTGAGGGAGGAAGTGCGTGCTTTCAGGCAGGTAGTGACACAGTAAGGTGAGAGCATCAGGCTGATAGTGGCCAGTAAACGTGAAGTGTGAGGGGAATAGTGACGAAGTAAGAGTGAGGTGTCAGGCTGATAGTGATGCGCTAAGTGTGAGGGGTCAGTGTGATAGTGAAGGAGTAAGTGTGAGGGGGTCAGGTCGATAGAGACACAGCAAGTGTGGTGGGGTCAGGCTGACAGTGGCACAGTATGTGTGAGGGGTCAGGCTGATAGTGATGCAGTAAGTGTCCGTGAGTCAGAGTGATCCTGATGCAGGAAGTGGGAGGGTACAGGGTGATCGTGACGGAGTGAATGAGAGGGGGTCAGCGTGATGTTGACGGAGTAAGTGTGAGTGTTCAGGCTGATATTGATGCTGTAAGTTGAGGGCATCAGGCTAATACTGCCCAGTAAGTGTTAAATGCCATGGTGATAGTGGTGCAGGAAATTTGAGGAGTCAGACTGTTAGAGACGGTGAAATTATGAGGGTTCAGGCTGATAGTGATGCGGGAAGTGTGCGAGTGTCAGACTGATAGTGACACAGTAAGTGTGCGGGTGTCAGGCTGATAGTGACGCAGTAGGTTTGTTGGGAGCAGAGTGATCGTAACGTAATAAATGTGAGTGGCTCAGGATGATAGTGACAGGTTAGTATGAGGGGAGGATGGTAGCGTGACGCAGTGAGTGTGAGGTGTCATTATGATAGTGAAGCAGACTGTGTGAATGTGTCATTGTGATGGTGGCATGGCAAGTGTGGTGGGGTCAGGGTGACAGTGACGCAGATGCTTTGAGGTGGTCAGGTTCTAGTGATGCAGTAATTGTGAGTGGTCAGTGTGATAGTGACACAGAACGTGTGAGGGGATAGGCTTATAGTGACGCAAAACAGGTGAGGGGTCAGGCGTATAGTGACTCAGTAAGGGCAAGGGGTTAGGGTGACAGTGATGTGGATGCACTCACGGGGCTAGGTTGTAGTGAAACTGTAAGTGTGAGTGTCTCAGGCTGATAGTGATGAAGCAAATGCGAGGGGGTAAGGCGGATAGGGATGCAGTAAGTGTTCAGGGGTAGTGCTAGAGGTGATGCAGTAAATGTGAGTGTTGAAGCTGATAGTGATTCATTAAGTTTGAGGGGATGAGGCTAATCTTGATGCAGTAAATGTGACGTTGTCAGAATGATAGTTACACTGTAAGAGTATGGGCGCACAATGACCTTGACGCAGTAAGTATTGGAGAGTCAAGGTGACAGTGACGCAGTAAGCATGAGGGGTAAGTCTGAAAGTGACTCAGTATATGTAAGGGAGTCAGCCTGGGAGTGGAGCAGTATGTGTGAGATGGTCAGGCTGATATTGATGCAGTTAGTGTGTTGGGGTCAGAGTGATAGTGACGCAATAGGTGTAAACAGCTCAGGATGGTAGTGACACATTGGGTGTGAGATACCTGTGTGATGGTGACGCAGTAAGTGTAAGGGGTCAGGATGACAGTGACACTGTAAGTTTAAGGCCCACAGTCTGATATTGCCGCAGCAAATGTGGGGTGTCAGGGTGTAAAAGGCGTCGTAAGTGAGAGACGGGCATTGCGATAGTAAAGCAGTCAGTGTGATGGGGTCAGACTGATAGTGACACAGTCAATGTGACGGGGCATGTTTTAGTGACAAGATAAGTGAGAGGCGTCAGTCTGATACTGACACAATAAATGCGATGGAGTCAGGCTGATAGTGACACAGTAAGTGTGAGGGGTCAGACTGATAGTGACACAATAAGTGTAAGGATTCAGAGTGATAGTAACATAGGAAGTGTGAGGGTGTGATTGATAGTGACTCAATATGTGTGTGGCGGTCAGGCTGATAGTGACACAGTAAAAATAAAGCTGTCAGGGTGAAATTGGCAAAGACTGTGTGAGTGGGTCAGGGTAAATGAGAGAGTTTCAGAGTGAGAGTGACGCAGTCAGTCTGAGGGGTCAGACTGATATTGACGCAGTAAGTGTGAAGGGTTCAGGTTGGTAGTGACACAGTCAGTGTTAGGGGGCAGAGTTTTAGTTATACAGTAAGTGCAAGGCATCAGACTGAAACTGATACAAAAAGTGTGAGTGGGTCAGGGTGAGAGTGACACAGTGCACCTGAAGGATCAGGCTGATAGTGGCACAGTCAGTGTGATGGGGCAGTGTTTTAGTGACATGGTAAGCGTGAGGCGTCCGTCTGATAAAGACACAAAAAGTGTGATGGAGTCAGGCTGATAGTGACGCAGTAGGTTTTCGGAGTGAGGGTGATAGTAACGTCGGAAGTGCGACGGCGTCACTTATAGTGACGCAATAAGTGTATGGCTGTCAGGCTGGTAGTGACGCTGTAAAAATGAGGATGTCAAGGTGAAACTGGTGCAGTAAGTGTGAGGATGGAAGATAGACAGTGATGCAGTAAGTGTGAGGGGTTCACGCTGATATTGAGGAATGCAGGTGTGAGTGGCCAGGTTGATAGTGACGCTGTGTGCCGGAAGGTCCGGCTGATAACGACGCAGAAAATGTGAGTGTGTCATTGTGGTAGTGACGCATTATGCGTGAGAGGGTCAGGGTGATAGTGACAGAGAAAGTGTGAGGGGGTCAGGTTGTTCGTGATGCAGTAATTGTTAGCTTGGTCAGCTTGATAGTGATGGGGTCAGGCTGATAGTGACACAGCAATTGTGAGGTGGTCAGGGTAGTAGTGATGCAAAACGTATGAGTGGGTCAGGCTAATAGTGATGCAGTACGTGTGAGGTGTCAGGCTCGTAGTGACGCCGTAAGGGTGAGAGTGTTGGTATGCTAGTGACGCAATAAGTGTGAGGTATCAGGTGGAAACCCATGCTGTAAGTGTGACGTGTTCGGGGTGACAGTGATGCAGACACTTTGAGGGTGTCAGATTGAGAATGACACAGGTTGATAGTGACACAGTAAGTGTATGGGGATCAGGCTGTAAATGATATCCTAATTATGATATAGTTAGGATAATAGTGTGCAGTGAGTATGAGTTGTCAGGGTGATAGTGACACACACGGTGTGAGTGGGATAGGGTGATAGTGATGCAGCAAGTATGAGGAGGTCAGAGTGAAAGTGTGCAGGGTCTGGCTGAAGGTGACGCAAGAAGTTGTAAAAGGATCAGGCTGATCTGGACGCACTAAGTGTGGGGGTTCAAGGTGATAGTGATGCTGTAAGTATGAGTGGTCAGTCTGATAGCGACACAACATTTGAAAGTATCAGGCTGGTAATGATGCTGGAAGCATGAGGGGGGTCAGGCTGATGTTGACGCACTAAGTGAGAGAGTGTCAAGGTAAAGTGTGAGCAGGTTAGAGCAATAGTGATGCCGTTATTGAGTGGGGTTTGGCTGATAGGGATGCAGTGGTTGCGCATATGTCAGGGTGTTCGTGATGCAGTAAGTGTGAGGGTGCCAGAGTGCTAGTGATGCAGTAATTCTGAGGGGATCAGAGAGATACAAACACAGTCAGTATGAGGGGCTCAGGCTGATAGTGACGCAGTACGTGTCGCGATATCAGGGTAATAGTGACGCAGTATGTGTGCGGTGTTCAGGCTGATAATGATATAGTAACTGAGAGGAGTCGGGGGAACAGTGAAGCAGTCAGAGTGAGGTGACGCAGCAAATTTGAAGGGTCAGGCTGTTAGTGACGCTGTCAGTGTGAGTGCCTCAGGCTGATAATGATGAAATAAATTTGAGCGAGTAATGCTGATAGTCAGGTGATTAGTGCGAGTGAGTCAGGCTGGTAATGACACCGTAAATGTGAGTGTTGAATCTCATAGTGAAGCAGTAAGTGTGAGGGGGTCAAGGTTATAGTGACATAGTAAGTTTGAGGGGGTCAGTGTTGTAGTGACATGGTAAGTGTGAGGCGTCAGTGTGACACTGACATAATAAGTGTGATTGAGTTAGGCTGGTAGTGACACAGTAAGTGTAAGGAGTCAGGGTGATAGTAACATGGGAAGTGTAATGGCGTGACTGTTAGTGACAAAGTAAGTGTTTGGCAGTCAGGCTGATTGTGATGCAGTCAATATGAAGGTGTCAAAGTGAAAGTGGCGCAGTAAATGTGAGGGTGCCAGATGGATAGCGCTGCAGTAAGTTTCAGGGGTTCACGCTGATATTAAGGCAGTAAGTGTGAGGGGTCAGGTTTATAGTGATGCAGTAAGTGTCGGCGGGTCAGGCTGATAGTGATGACCAAATATCCAAGGCTCTGATCTTGGTCATAAATCACAATGCTTCATTTTAAAAATTTGCTCTCCTGCTTTTAGATTCACCAATGAGGGAACAAAATTTAACTGCACCACCCTGTTTATCTCTTCAAATATTTTGCAACTCTCAGTGAGATTACCTCTCTTGTTTTTAAAATGTTAAAAAAAGGCCGGATTTGCCCAATTTCAAGTCACAGGACTAACGTTCATTCATGTTATCAAGGCTAATCACCATTCGTGGTATTGCTCATACGGCATTAGTATCTCTCCTAAATTGAGGATTATAATTCGTCATACTGTACTCAAAGTGCGGTCGAACTGAGCCACCATTCATTGGAAATAATGCTTCTTTCTCGTGCCCTGAAATCCTTCTGCAGCTTTCACAACAGATTTCTATAACTGCTACTAGACTGCAATGACTTATTAAAAACGTCTCCAAGATGCATTTCTAAAAATCTGTACATCAGACTTTCTACATCAAAAAGATTTCAAACTGTTACCTTCGACAAATAATCTCCACACATTTCCCACCTGACAAGTATGATAAAGTCAAATCGTTGCTATTGATTAAATCATGAGGGACATGGATAGGTTGACTGGACAAGTTGATTTCCCGCTGGTGAGGGAGTCAAAACTGAGAAAGCATAGGTTTAAAATTAGTGGGTAAGGATTTAAAAAGAACGTCAGGGGCTACATTTTAAGTCGTGTCCAGAATGAACTGCCAGAGAAATTGGTGGAGACTGGTACAACTGCAACGTTTAATGGCATCAGGATGGATATATGAGTAACAAGGTTTAGAGGATGTGGGCCAAATGTTGGCAGATGGGACCTATTAATTTAGGATATCTGTCCACCATGGTCAAGTTGGAAAGAAGGGCCACTTCCCGTGCTGTATTTCTCTCGGACTTGATGACTATGGCACAACCGCAAAAAACATTGCAAATGATTCCGTCAAGACGATTTCAAGTTCCAAATCTTTGGTCAATCTTCCTCTCTGCTGCTCACAAGTTCATTACCTGATGTCAGAACTTACGGATTAATTGCTGGATCCATTTCTGTAAATCGGTTCTGCATTCTTTCTAATTCTGATATGTTTTTACGAATGTAGCCAGTGTTTATGGGCTTTGCATCAATACTTCTGACACCATATTTCAATGAATATTAAAACGCAGCCGCATATTACTTTGGCACCAGATGCTGAGCAATTGAGTCAAAATCGATTGATCGGACACAGTGTGACAATGATCCTCTCTTCGTGTGGTGCACATCCGTGACTCTATAACTCGATGAAGAATCATTCCCACAAGTTCAGCTGTGTCAGAATCCAAGTTGCGGTGAAAGCCTGGCAATCTGCTGAGGTAAGTTCGTCTGGGTCTCTGAAAAGGATATGGCGAATTCTTTGGATCTTGACAAATTGCTCTTCCAACAACTTTCGTATTTCATGAATTCAGTTGCTTTACTATAAAAAGTGGAACCTGTGCCTCAGCTTTGATGGCCGAGAGGTTAAGGCGTTGGTTTGGAAATCCAATGGTGCATCACTGCGTACGTTCGACACCTGCTCAGAGCGTGTAGTCGTTTAAAAGTTGGGAATTTGCTTGAAGGTTTTGGGTTTCGTGGAGCTTGAGCTTTCCCTTCAATCAAAAGTAAATTTTCAACTGTGAAAAATCCGAAGTAATTTCAAAACTGACCCAGTTATCTCATTGGATAAATTATATCTCGAGACACAAAAAGCCACCAACTTCCAACACGAATAAGTTTAAACACATTTGTCGAACTATCGTGAAATTTGGATGTTCGTCAGGAGGGGGCAATTAAGCAAAGCAATGCAATGCATTTACCTGCAGGTGATGAATGCTTTTTATTAGGATCAGTTGAAAGTCAAGCTGAGATTATATTTCAGACACACAATTTGTGATTATTCTAGATTATAGAGTCACAGAGTCATACAAATGTAGAGCGAAGGAATCAGACCCTCATTCCAATTCACCATGCAGATCAGACACCCTAGCCTATTCTATTCCCGATTGTCAGCACTCAGTCAATATCCCGATGAATCCTTCTTATTCTTTGAAACGTCCAGGTGGCTCTTAAATGCTTTAATTGTTCCAATTTCCATCACTTCCTCTGGCAGCTCATTGCATGCAATTAATACCATCTGCATGAAAGTGTTAACCCTTCGGCTCCTTGTAGAGCTTTCAAGTCTAACTATAGATCCATGCCCTCTAATTCTGACGCCACTACCCGAGGGATAATACCTGTTCTATTTATCCTATTCGTGTCCGTCATTATTTCATAAACCTCTATAAAGGCCCCCCTCAGCCTTCGATGCATGCCAGCATTCTCAGCCTCTCTCTATAGCTCAAATACTCCAACCCTGGTAACATTCCTGGCAATCTTCTGAGGACCTGGTCAAGTTTCACAACATCCTTCTGATAGGAAGGAGACCATAATTGCACACAATATTCCGAAAGTGACCAAAGCAGTGTCCTGTATTGTCGCAACATGATCTCCCATCTCCTACACTCAATGTTTTGACCAATAAAGGAAAGAATACCAATGAGCTTCTTCACTGTCCTGTCGACATGCGGCTCCACTTTCAGTGAATTATGAACCTGCAATCCAAGGTCTCTCTGTTCAGCAGCACTTCCCAGAACTTTACCATGAAGTGTCAACTCTAAAAAGCAGAGGAGACCATAGATGTTCCCTGAAATGGTCTGCAATTTTGCACTATGACTCTCTGATGCAGAGGAGACAGCACCACGAGCAACGGATGCAGTAAGTCAGGTTCGAGGAAATCCAGGTAAATCTTTTGTGCATTGTAACAATTCTTTGAGATCTTGCATGATGACAAGACAGAGTAGGGTAGAGAGAGCGTATAGTAGCTTTATTTGTCATTTCTACCATATACAATTTGGTACAATAAAAAAGGAAACAGCTTTGCTCCAGGATTAAGGTGCTATTTAAACACACAGAATACGTGACAGTAGTCATACACAAGACAGGACAAAATGTATAAAAAGTGCAAAATCTGTAAGGTTGCGCAGTAATTTCTGACAAGAGAAGATAATACACACAATGGTGGACAAAGAACAATGCAACAATGAATGATCATTAATAAAACATTGTTGTTTGCAGACATTCAAAAAGTTGCCCAGAAATTGCAAATGGAAGCGAATGCGATCATACAGTGCAGAGACGTTTGAAAGCTTGGAGGAAGAAACAATTATACAGATTGGCTGTGGGAGACTAAAGTTTCTTGAACTTTCTGCCAGATGGCAAGAGTGCCAAGAATTTGAATCAAAGATGTGTGTGGTTGTCCAAATTGCTGTTACCTTGGGGATCAGTTTGGGTTTTAAATTTATTTGATGGAGGGAAAAATACCCCGATGATCATCTTAGCAATTTTCACTATCTCTTGTAGGTTCTCACAATCCGAACTGACGCAATTCCAAAACCATGCAGTGTTGCAGCTGCTCAGGATATTCTGCATGAACCCTCTCTGGAATGCCTTGAGGACAGCGTGTGTGAGAGGGGCTTTCCTCAGCCTACTCAGAAAATAGAGACGCTGCTGTGCTTTCTTGACTATATAACTGGCATTGTGGGACCAAGTGAGACCACCCACCAGATGCGCGCAAATAAATCTGTGGCTCTTCACAATCTCCATTGGAAAGCCATCAAGTCCACCAAAGCATGATGGCTCTGTGACGTCTTTAAGTCAACAGCCATCTCTTTCGTTTTCTCCACGATTAGAGACAGGGTGTTGGCTCAGCAGCAGTCCTTTAGCTGTTGCACGTCCTCTCTGTATGCTGAATCATCAGTCCTGCAAATGAGATCCACTACCGTCATGTTAACAACGAACTTAGTTATATAATATGAACTAGACATCGTTGCATAGCCGCGTGAAATCAGGGGGAAGAGCAGTGGACCAAGCACACATCCCTGGAGAGCGCCGTGCAGAGTGCGATGATGTTGGAGATGCTATTTACAATTTGGGGATGACTGTGGGATCCAAGTCGGTAAGTTCAGGATCGAGTTAAAGAGGGAGGCATTCAAGCCCAGCAGACCCGGCTTTGCAGTCAGATGATGAGCAATGACAGTATTAAATGTAGAAATGAACTGAATGTACAGTAATCTGACGAAGGTGTTCTTCTTGTCCAGATGGAGATTTGGAAAGATGGCATCATCTGTACAGCGATTGGAGTGACAAACAAACTGCAGAGCTTCTTTTGGGGAGGGGGGGGAGGGGAGAGCAACAAGGTCATAATATGTCACATCAAAGGCCTCTCGGAACAATTCATGATGGTGAGTGATAACGTAACGGGGCAGCAGTCATTGAGACCGGGCACTGATGACGTCTTCGGCACAGGGACGATCATAGTGACTTGGAGCACGTTGGAGAAATGGCGCAAATCTGGGATATGTTCAAGATGTCCGTGAGAACCTCTGTCTGTACGTCAGAGGATCCTCTGAGCAGTCTGGCATGAATGGATGTGGTCCAGCAGCCTGCTGTGGATTAACTATGCTTTAGGTTTCCCCCATGTCAGTCGTGGTAAGAGACAACACCTCGTCCTTGGAATGGTCTTCCTCACGGCAACAACTTTTCATGGCCCAAACATGCAGAGATTTGTTAAACTCATCTGGGATGGAGGCATCACCAACACCAGCAGGCGATGCTGTGCTGTGTTTGGTGATGGCTTTAATACTCTTGCATATGCTCTGCATCTCACTGTCCTGAAAAAGGCTGCATATTCTCTGGACGTGTGCGTGTTTTGCCTCTTCGATGGCGTGGCACAGATTGGTCCTCGCTGTTGTCAATGCCAGCTTGTCACGTGCTCTGAAGTTCGAATCACGGGTCCTCAGCAGTGCACGCAAATTTGTGGTCATCGAGGCTTCTGGTTGAAGAGATCCTTAGACAGAGTGACGTCTTCGTGCCCTTGTTAATGAAGCAAATCACTGATATTGTGTTATTCTCTAAGTTGGTGGAGTCACAATCGGTTGCTTCCTCATCAAACAGGTATCAGGTAGTGTGCACAAATCAATTTTGAAGAGCAGAAACCGCTCGTGCTAGCCAGGTTTTCACCTGCTTCAGAACTGGTTTGACACATCTGATCAGCGGAATTAGCATAACAGTGATGTCGTCTGAGAAGCCAAAATGCAGGCAGGCTCTGCCCTGTTTGCATTGAGGAATTTTGCACAGACAATATACGGCATGCTGCCCGCTCTCAATACAATGCCCATTTGCTGATATAATTTAGATTAAAGTAGATTCCCTATGGCGTGTAAACAAGCCCTTCGGCCACACCAAACCTCCGAAGAGCAACACACCCCATCACATTCATCCCTGACAAATGCACCGAACACTACACGTAATTTACCATGGCCAATTTACCTCAACTGCACATCTTTGTAATGTGGGAGGAAACCAGAGCAGCTGGAGGAAACCCACGCAGAAGCAGTGAACGTGTAAATGCCACACGGATAGTTGCCCAAGGCAGGAATTGAATCCAGGTCTCTGGCGCTGTGAGTCAGTCGTACTAACCACTGAGCGACTGTGCCACCCAGAAAGCACGGATTTGAGATTTGCATGGTTAAAATCTCCAGTAACAATAAAGAGTCACATCAGGGTGTGCATTATGCAGTCTGCTAATACCCTCATACAGTTCACAGAATGCCTCCTGATCATTAACACTGCAAGTAATATAGAGGTACACCCCAACTATAAGGACAGCAGTGAATTCCCATGGCAAATAAAATGGTCTGCATCCAATAATCAGCAACTGCACAAGTTATGAGCAGTGACTGTAGACTTGCTCAGAATCTTTGCACCATTTCGTGTTGATGTAGACACGGAGACTCCCACCTCGAGCCTTCCTGCGCAGAGTTGCATTACGGATGGCAAGAAACAAGGCAAGAACATCCAGCTGGATGGAAATGTCTGGACCTCTGTCGCGAAGCTATGTTTCCATGAAAACAAAGACATAGCAGTCTCAGCCACAGTAGAATGAAGTCCAACTTTTTGTCCAGGGAGGAGACATTGCAGAGTCCAATAGTCGAGAGATCTGACTATCATGGGTTTGTTTTAAGTCCAGCACAAACTCCTGGTCAGGTTCATTTTCGGCCAGTTCCTGGACTGTAGCAGTGTTTGCATAATGTAAAAATACTTGTAAATACTGGGTTTCCTGTTTCCCCCATGCCGAACAAAACTGAAATTAAGTCGCCCTAAGTCAGGAAAGGCCGCTGTGAGGTGAGGTGTGGCAGTAGCTGTTGCACCCTGAAAGACCGAGCGCAACTTGGTGACTGTTTCAGAAGCATCCATGTTATGCGCGCCCATACCAACTCAAACATCCCGTTTCTAGCCATGACAAATTCGTTTCCCACACCCCCAACGGCGGATCTAACCTGGAACTCCTCCTCTGTCAAAATAAGTCCACACTTCAACTTTAGGAAAAACACCTCGTTTTCCGCCAGAAACTTACAAACTTAAGGTTTCAACATAGAAATTACCAGGTTGCAAATTTCCCCCTCCGTACTGTCTACTGGAATTGACTTAACGTGTCAATCTTCTTTCGAACTGACACCTTACACAGCCCCAATCTTATGCTCCTCCTACATGGACCCACTTAAAACCATCCTACCTTCCTGTCCCCAAAGCCGCACCCTTTTCTGTAATTATTTCTCAGCTCCCTTCCCCCTTTCCAGTGCTGACGATGAGTCCTGTTTGAAATGTCGACTCGACTGCTGTTCAGATGCTGCATGAACTGCTGTGGTTTTTCTTTCCAGTTCCAGTTGTTTTTTTTTTGTCGATGATGACTTCCCAGCATCTTCTGTCCTCATTATATTCAATTTGTGATTTTCCAAATCCTTTTCAGGAGTTGTAGCCCCCACTTCTCCAGAATCCACAAGCATGTTGTCTTGTTGCTTTCAAAATATAGAAATAATTCACCATATGAAACCACTAAACAAGTTGATCAAAAGTATTCATTTAGAA
Source organism: Chiloscyllium punctatum (assembly GCF_047496795.1). Taxonomy (NCBI): domain Eukaryota; kingdom Metazoa; phylum Chordata; class Chondrichthyes; order Orectolobiformes; family Hemiscylliidae; genus Chiloscyllium; species Chiloscyllium punctatum. Next base: position 75,121,690 of record NC_092766.1, read on the forward strand.
ATAACAATAAATTGGTGACTGCCCTCAGAGAGGATTAGATATATTCTATGAATAATGGCTGCTTTTGCCCAAATATTCTACATCTACTGGCACAACTTGAACGGTAGTACATACATTGTTCAGCAAAAATGTCATTCAAAACCGATCAGATAAACTGTCAGACGGACACAACAAAACCAAATGACAAGAATTATTCGACAGCTCTGAAAACACGGGAAAAGGGATAAACAGGATATAACCTGTTGACGAGTTCGAAACCAAGAAGATTTGAAACATTGTTTCATTCAGAAGTCGGACTAGAAAAGAGCTCAAGAGTAGAGCGAATGTAAGTTTTAAATCAGAGAATGTTTAGCGAGTACATTGAGAACAGTTGTTTTCTCCTGTCAATGCGAGCTGCCTGGAAGCAGAATGGCTCAGCGGAATAGAATTTTCTGGAAATATTAGAAATGGAATGTTAACGGTCTTCTGCTGTCCACATTCGTAAGAAACAGTGCATTAAGAACTGAAATTGAAAATTAACGATGAAAAGCAAACTTAGCCCTCTGCTCGTGGGGTAGCATTGTTCAGAACAATAGGTTGTTGATGAGGCTACAATTGACCAAAATAGTCGATGGGGACCTTATCCACGACCTTCGTTGGAGCAGCTTGAAGAACCAAATGCCAATTATTCAATTTGGCTGTCTGAAATGCTTAGTTAAACATACTCCCAGTTTAATGAAAAACCCTTTGCTATCAGAGCTAGAGTTTTTTCATGTCGACATGCTCTGATATAGAAGGCAATCCATGGAGTAGATGTGACTTAAATATTGACTGTAGCGTCAGTGATGTTGACAATTTTCTGCACAAAACAGCAATACCATTGGTATCAATTCAAACTGAATAAAGGACTAGTCACATAGATATTTCCTGTCTGTTGACTCTGCCAATGGACCGCTTCAGGCCCGAGGTAGCAATGGGGCGTTGTGACATCTGTTCGCCAGTGGATCACTTCATTCTTGCTCACGATCCATAAAGCGATATGCATTTTGAACTTCTTAGCCATCATCATGATAAATGTTACATCATGCACAGGTTTGCTTCTCGAAAGAAGGAGCGAAACCTTATTCAATGCAGACGCAAATTCAAGGTGTCCCTGGTCGACCAGAAGACAGATATCGCGAAACAAAGTGAATACAGAAAACAATCAATGTTTTTTGGGAGTCAAAAAGATGTACTGAAAGAACGGAAACATATATTTTGAACTAAGGTCACATACCACTTCCACAGACTAAATGTTCTTGAACCGTGATCGTAATTTGACCTTCATGTCCACCAGTGCTGCAAAAATTATCTTACCAGCTCAGTACTTTGTGATTGAGGGAAATTTGGCCAGTTGGATAGAAAGCTGGCTAACCGGTCGAAGGCAGAGAGTAATGGTAGATGGTAAATATTCAGCCTGGAGCTCAGTTACAAGTGGAGTTCCGCAGGGATCAGTTCTGGTTCCTCTGCTGTTTGTAATTTTTATTAATGACTTGGAAGAAGGAATCGAAGGGTGGGTCAGTAAATTTGGAGATGATCCGAAGATTGGTGGAGTTGTGGATAGTGAGGAGGGCTATTGTCGGCTGCAAAGTTACTTAGATATAATGCAGAGCTGGGCTGAGGAGTGGAAGATGGAGTTCAAACTTGTCAAGTGTGAGGTTGCACATTTTGGCAGGAAAAATAAGAATGCGGAATACAGGGTTAACGGTAGGGTTCTTCGTAAGTTTGAGGAACAGAGGGATCTTGGGTTCTGTGTACATAGATCTTTGAAAGTTGCCACTCAGGGGGATAGACCTTGTAAGAAGGCCTATGGTGTATTAGCGTTCATTAGCAGTGGGATTGAATTCAAGAGTCGTGAAGTGATGTTGCAGCTGTACAGGACCTTGGTTAGGCCACATTTGGATTACTGTGTGCAGTTCTGGTCGCCTCACCTGAGGAAAGATGTGGAAGCTTTGGAGAGCGTGCAGAGAAGATTTACCAGCATGTTGCCTGGAACGGAGAATACGTCGTTCGAGGCGAGATTGAGAGTGCTAGGCCTTTTCTCATTTGAACGGCAAAGATGAGGGGTGACTTGACAGAGGTTTATTAGATAATCAGAGGAATAGATAGAGTAGACAGTCAGAAACTTTTCCCCCGGGCACAACAGAGTGTTACAAGGGGACATAAATTTAAGGTGAAGGGTGGAAGGTATGGGGGGATGTCAGGGGTAGGTTCTTTACCCAGAGAGTGATGGGGGCATGGAATGCACTGCCTGTGGGAGTGGCAGAGTCAGAATCATTGGAGACCTTTAATTGGCATTGGATAGGTACATGGAAGGGTACATAAACTAAGACAAATGTAGGGCACAAAATCGTGGGCCGAAGGGCCTGTTCTGTGCTGTATTGTTCTGTGTTCTCTGTTCTCATCTCAAAAACATCATTCATACCTTTCACTTCAGTTATTCCTTCAAAGCATTAAAACCTATTCAGCACTTGTCGCGGGATTTAAGGTTCAAACTTAATATCTTCATATTTTTCACCTCACCTTTAGATTGCTGAAGTGATTTCCAGTCACTCTGGCAGACAGTAAATCAGTCTGGAAATTACCTAAGGAAACCCAACCATTTCCGTTTACAGTGTTGGGAATTTCCCATCTGCTGACGAGACAGGGTCCTCACAATCAACACTTTCTTTGTTCTTTCGACCTAAAACCTTCACCACTTCTTATTTTCAAGTCAGGAGTTTTATTTATAACACGTTCCAAGAACGGGAGCAATATTCCAATGTCCTGAAGCTGGTTCCAATTCAAAATGAAAGTTTTGCTCCTTTCACACGGAAAGAGCTGTTACCAAGGGAGAAATTTCCACGAGTTGTTTCCCATGGCTTGGCAGAAAGCCGCTGATTGAAACTGCAGTGGCCGCTTTCTGTTGGCATCGGGAGCTTGGAGAAAATGATGTCATATTCTGCTGAGTGTAACCGTCTCACTCCCTGCGGACTTGGGGTGAAACATGGATGAGTTTTCGCGGTTACAATGTCGATTCATGGTCGTTGTAAATGCTTGTGCTGAAATATTTGAGGCTTTATGCCCAGAGTGGGCTGGAACCACCAACATTTCAGCCAAATGCCCTGACCATTTGAGATACAGAAACTGGCAACGCAGATATCCAAAAGCACAGTTATCGACTGGATATGAGTATACGTCGGACAGCAGGAACTTGCGTTGTTTTCAGAGACGGTTGCTGATTTTATCACCGAGAGGGAAAGCACACTGAGGAGCTGCAAACACTCAAATTAAAAGGCATCAACACATGCGCAGTTCTCTCACGTACATCTCCACATCGTAGCTGATTTACGATTCTGGGATTTGAAGCCACGACTCGATACAGACTGAAGCTTAAAAAAAATCCAGCATATCAGACTGCTCGACCACTCTACCACACGAAAGCCAAGCCTCAGATTTGTTATTACGAGTGTTTCAGCATCGATTCACTTCAGGCACTTAGACCTCGTAAATTCTGTAATGAGCATGGCGGAATTCGGGGGCGGCACGGTGGCACAGTGGTTAGCACTGCTGCCTCACAGCGCCAGAGACCCGGGTTCAATTCCCGCCTCAGGCGGGTGACTGTGTGGAGTTTGCACATCCTCCCCGTGTCTGCGTGGGTTTCCTCCGGGTGCTCCGGTTTCCTCCCACAGTCCAAAGATGTGCAGGTCAGGTGAATTGGGCATGCTAAATTGCCCGTAATGTTAGGTAAGGGGTAGATCTAGGGGTATGGGTGGGTTGCGCTTCGGCGGGGCAGTGTGAACTTGTTGGGCTGAAGGGCCTGTTTCCACACTGTAAGTAATTTAAGAAGAAAGACCAAAGAAAATCTACAGACAAAGAACAGCCCCTTCATCCATTCAAGCCTGAGCCGATCCAAATCTACTGTTTAAACCTGTCACCCAATTCGTAAGCATTTGTATCCCTCTGGTCCCCACCTCCTCATGCATCTATCCAGGCGCATCTTAATTGAATCTACCATGATTACCTCTCCCGTCTCCGCTGGGAACGCGTTCGAGACACCCACCACCCGCTGTGTCAAGTAGTTGCCGCGTGTATCCCTCTTAAACTTTTCACCTCTCACCTTGAAAGCGCAACCAATCAGTATTTAATCCTTCAACCTGCGAAATAAATAATTTCTCCATCGACCCTGTCTGTACCCTTCATGATTTTGTAAACCTCAAAAAGGTCCCCCTTAAACTCTTTTTTTCTAATGAAAACAAACCTAACCTACTCAACCTCACTTCCTAGATTGCACCTTCAATACTCGGCAACATGCACTTAAACCTGTTATACACCCTCTTCAAAGCGTCCACATCCTTTTGGTAACGTGGCGACCAGAAATTAACACAGTATTCGAAGTGCGGCCAGACAAATGTCTTGTTCAATTTTAACATGACTTGCCAGCCATTTTATTCAATACCCCATCCAACGAAAGCAAGCATACTATATGCCTGCTTGACCACTCTATCCACCTGTGCAGCAACCTTCAGTGTACACTGGACCTGGACTCACAGATCTCTCTGTCCATCAACTTTTTTTCCCAAAGCTCTTCCTTTCATTGTATAACTCGATCGAGAATTAGACTGGTGGAAATGCGTCGCCTCACATTTGTATGTGTTGAACTCTAGCTGCCATTTTCCGCACAACTTTCCAGAATATCTAGATCCTCCTGTATTCTTTAACAATACTTTATATTTTCTGCTGGTCCAGAAATCTTCGTGTCATCTGCAAACTTTCTGATCATTCCAACAGTGCTCTCTTCCAGATCATTTATGTATATCACAAACAACAGTGGCCACAACACTGACCCATGCGGAGCACTACTGGCCATCTTTCTCCATTTCAAGAAACTCTCTTCAACTGCCACTCTCTGTCTCCTATTGCTCAATCAATTCTTTATCCACCTGTGTTCTAGACTTTAGTTTACTTTCTTTACTTTCTGTATTCAGTTACCAAGGTGAACCTTATCTAACTCCTTACTGTAGACCATGTATATGACATCAACAGCCTTTCCTTCATCTATCAACTTGGTCACATCCCGAAAAACTCTATTAAGTTGGAAAATCACGAACTCCCACGCAAAAAAACCATTTTGCCTCTGATATAACTACCATAGATATGCCCATTCTTTTCTAAATATGCAGAGATCCTGTCCCTCAGTACCTTCTCCAGCAACTTTCCCAACACTGGTGCCAGGCCCATTGGTGTGCAGTTATCCGGATTATCCCAACTATCCTTCTTGTATAGGGGACAATATGAGCAACAGTTGGCCAGAACATCACCTGTGCTTTAGAATGCCTCGAAGATAACTGTCAGGGCCCTAGCTATTTCCTCTCTCGCCTCACTCAGGAACCCGAGAAAGATCCTATCCGTTCCTGGGGATTCTTTAACATTAATTACCCATAGCCTGCCTAACACAGCTTCCCTACTAATGTCAACATGATCCATTCCTCAAGTCACGTGTTCATCGTGCCTTGTTTTATTCATTTCTACCCTGGCAGTCACGTGGCTCCGGCAGTAAATTCGCGATTACTACCTTTGAGGTCGTCCTCTTTAATTTCTCTTCTAGCTCCCTGAATTCTCCCTGCAGGTCCTCATCTCGTTTTTTTTTTCCGTTGGTGCCTGTATGCATCAACACAACTGGCTGTTCACGATCCCCTTTCCGAATGTTCTTCAGCCGATGGGTGACATGACTGACCTGAGCACCTGGGAGGCAACATAACTCCTCAGAATTGCTGATGCTCCACAGTGAGTCCACCCGCAGCTCCAGAGTGCCCACGCAGTCAAACAAGTGCTGCAGCTTGACACACTTCCTGCAAGTGTAAGTTTAGAAAACCTTGACAAGGATTTGCTAGGTTTGCCAGGCTTGGACAGGAGAACGAAACTGAATAGGCTTCGTCAGATTCCCAGGAGCTTCAGGGCATAGAGATGGCCTCACAGAAGCTTATAAACTCATGAGGAAGAAAGACAGAGTAAATAGTCAGGGAGCACTTTTTCACAAGACACGCGAGTTCAGATCTGCATAGCATGTGTTTAATGTGAGAGAGGAAAAATTGAAAAGGGATGTGAGCGACACATGTTTTTCACACAGAACTTTTGTATGTGTAGAATGAATTGCCACATTTAGTGGTAGAGTCTGGTGCACTCACAATATTTCAAAGGCATCTAAATGGGTGTATAGACAGAAAGACCTAGGAGAGATAAGGCACAAATATTGGCAGATATTTATGGATTAATTTCGCTTATCTTTTCAGCAAGGTCAAATTGGATCTCGGGATTTGTTTCCATGCTCGACAACTCTGAGATGCTCGAGCCACCGGCAACAGTTTCAATACACCATTTGCAAAATTCGCATGATGTTTGTTTCTCAGCCAGCGAGTTTGGCTATTTTGTTTGGAGGGTGGATGGGCCCAAACGATCCAGAGATTAAGGTTTTCTGCATATGTCTTGCCAATGACCATTCTTCTTGACACTTTTCCTAGTTCACTGTCAAAGATTTTGGCTGAAGAAAAATACGTCACATGTCGTATTACCCACTTTGCTTTCCAGCGAATCCAAAAACTGACAGCTCTTAACGTGGAACACAATCAAAACTGAAAAGACAGTACCATGATCAGACACACCAAAGCTTACGTGCTGTCTGTGAGGCACTGCGAGTCGTCTCTGACATGAACTGCTCGCACAAATAACCTCGAGGCAATTCCAAACCTATTGGAGATTTAGTGTATTGCCAAGTCCCAGAAAGTGCTCAAGTATCATAAAACAAAACAGAACAACAACGAACCATTAAAAGTGAACATTTCCAATTATATCTGTGATTAAATGAAGCCATCAATGCGCCGGTGCCTCCATCTGATCGAGAGAGCCAATCACTTTTCTCTCTCACCAGGACAGTAATGAAGGAAATGAAAGAAGTATAGAAACGTTTCACATCGCGATTGCCCACCTTTTCGCCACAGCATCAAAAAACGGCGAACATATTCAATGCAGGATCTTCTTTCGAAATAATGGTGAAATAACTATGCCTATTCACTTTCAGAGTAAGCGGGGAACAACACAAGTTGTCTGGAATACGAATAACCAACGTAGACTACTTGGTCCCAGCTTCTGCTGATGCACAGACTTTCATATGAAAAGGGACCTAGGCTGATTGCCCGACATCCAGAAATTTTCTAGCTGCCTTCTGTTTGCCCTGACACATAAACCTTGTGCTGCTCTAATCGAATTTGTAGTTCTTCCCATTTGTCCGTATTGGTACTCGGGATAGCTGATCGTGGCAACTCGTGACTGCCACAGGAATTCTTTGCCAAAAATGGATAGTCCCGCAACGTGATTCACAGCACACGAAATTCGCAACGAGGGTATGCCCGCGGCAAGTTAAAAAGCACGCTTCCATTTATTAAGGAAAGTTTCTAGGAACTGACAGCCAGATTCCTCCGTACACTCGGAATTATGACAACACATAAACCAACAGCCTTTCTCAGAGACAAATGACCAATGCCCATCTTGTGCCGGACAAACGTAGTTGACAGGACTGCACGCAGGGGCTGCACTGAAAAAATTACAGGAGAATCAGACAGACGACCATCGAGCTGCAGTCATGCAGTTCAGTTACCCTGTAAACCGCATGCAGAGCTGTCCCTTGTAGCTACCCACAGGTCACTGAGTGTCTATGATTCCGGGTCTTGGAACTCGGATTATATGATCGTCTGCCGCACTGGTTACTTCCTTGTGTGAGGTAACTCCCAATGGAGCATGTGTAAAACAGGATAGCTCTTCGAGAAACACATCCAAATTAGTACCCATGAGAAGTATTTCTGTTGTGTTTCTAGTCCTGTTCCTGACATGACCTCCAGCATTGTAATTATTGTGTGCTTCCTGACGGTTCGGTACATGCTTCCGTGATCGCATTGTGTGCAGTAATCTGCGTTTTAGCTGCAATTATGTGCGTTTGAAACCCAGGACCACCTGCCTCTATTTTGTTTTCCTCTTCTCGTGCGCAATTGCAACACAGGAAACGATCAATTAAGATTGGAAAATGACATACACAGGCGTGAGAAAAGCCCAGTTTCCGTGACAATTATGCAATGGTTACAGATTACATTGATTCAGGAGATAAGGATGTAAAATGTGTTTGGGTAGAGATGAGGGGCAGTGAGGATAGAGGACACCAGCCAGTGTTGCTCACAAGACCAGTTACAGTAACCACAGTGTAAAATAAAAGGTACAGGGAAAAATATTGCTAATGAGTGATAAAAGAAGGTAAGAATTATGGGAGTCATTCATTTCCCTTCTTCCACTCCCGTTTGAATTGTAAAGAAACATTGGAGAAAAACAATTGAAAAATCATATATGCCCCATCGAAAAACGCACGCCATACCATGGTCATTTATTACTGTAGATTAGAATACTTACAGTGTGGAAACAGGCCGTTCGGTCCACCAATTCCACACAGACCCGCCCCAGCCCAAATGCATTCCTCTCCATTAACACCGCCATTTTAGCATGGCCAATTCACCTAACCGGTACATTTTTGGACTGTGGCAGAAAACCAGAGCAAGCGCACGCTGCCACGGGGAGAAAGTGCAAACTCCTTACATTCAGTTGTTTGAGGCGGGAATTGAACCTGACTCTGTGGCACTATGACACAGCAGCGCTCACGATGGTGTCAGCACTAGATGAGACTTATTTGCTGTCTTTGTGGAAGATAGTAAATAATCTTTCCATTGAATTAGCAGGATCGAGCAATGACTCATGGGGCCACAGCAGGCGGCTGGACGTGGTAACACGAAATAAATGCGCTGAGCACAAACACAAGAAGCATGCTCTTTCGTTATGGTGGATCAACAAAACTGCATTTTGAAGACGTTTAAACAACGGTCCTTCAATGTACCGGACATGCTACGCCAGGATTTGACACAATACTAGTCTCGTTATTACCAGATGCTTTATCTAATTCATCAACGGTGACAGCGCAGACAATGGTGTTCAAATTCATATGTGCATTTAATTAACTGTTCAATCACAGTGACTTGGACATTTGTTACTTTGTTAAAGTTGCTCCACAAGAATTTAAACTAAACTCCGCTGATACAGAAAAGAAACATTCACACCTGGACATTCTCCAGTGTAAATGCACAGAAAGAGCCAATCTCGTATTGCGCTCGTTCCAAACTGATATATTCATCTGTTTAAGCCGACAGGATAAAGAAGACACGTTCATCCTCTCGGGGCCCATTAACCACGTTAATATGCACAGAGGGAATACCACGCCAAGAGAACAGAATCATTGTGGTGAATTGGTCAGCAGTGTTATGTAAGTCAATGTCAACAGTGGCCCAGAAAGTCTGAACCATTAATTCCAACAATGAGCCTTGCATCACCACTTCCTCTCTCACTAACAGGCTCACGCCCTCCAGTAATCATTGCCTTTCACTTTATTCAAACGTGCTGCTCCATTAATCCCATTTCCCGATCGTTTGCGGGCGGCCACGTAGAACCTGCAGGTGTTCGGAACTCATTTGTGGCGTATAGAGGTCACTCAATGGCATTGGATTCACTGCCCATCCCTAATTACTCCAGTGATTGTGATGATGATCTACTTAACAGAAACTTGAGAGAACTTAACACAGAGGAACAGCCATGATGCTGTTAGCGAGGGAGTTCCAGGATTTAGGAATAGCCAGATACTTCCAAATCAGAAAGGCGAGATCCCTGATAGGTGATTTGCGGTCACAGTTTTCTCTTGTTTCTGCTGCTATTGTCCTTCGACATAGATGTAAACTTTCACAGGTTTGATTCTGGCAACCAAAATAAAAACCCTGCATCTACAGTCGGTTGCGGAAGTGAGTTCGAAATATTGTGTGTAGAAGTGCTCACTAATATCTGTCCTGAATACTCTGAAACTCATTTTCAGGCTCATTGCAGAATCCACAACGAACTGAAACAGTTTAGCGCTTCATTTTAGTATCTTGCTTTACTTCTCTCAGGTCACCACTTAACATTCAAAGTTATCGCAAAAACAGGCTTCATTTGTATATCAGAAACAGAAATGGCTCAGCATGTCTTACATAATCTGTGGCATAGCAAGAGTTAATGTTTCACTTCCGTTTACCATTCTTTACAACTGACTTGCCTGATTTCGGATCATACCAACAAACGTTATGAAACCGGAACGGATGACAGAACACAGAGATTAGGAAGTTCTACATTTGCAGTGGCATCAGGCGTCTCTATCAGTGGAGAATTGCAAGGAGACTATTGCTCAGCGAACTGATATCGCACTTCCTGTGTCTAAGTAAGGAAGGTAGACAGTGAATTGGAGACATTATTGTTCAAAAGTTAAAACCCAAGAGCAGATCAGCAGCAGACTAAAACAAGTGAAATTGTCATAATGCCTTATAAGGAACGCCAATGAAGACCAGAATAGTGAGGATCACCTTCTCCACATGTTGAATTATTTGATGCAGTTTTCGGTGCGACGTTATCTCTCCCTTCAAGCAACTGACAAGGTCCTTATTTGAAAATCTGAGCTGATGCATCAGCAAAGATGTTGCTTTTTACTGTGTGGAAGCAGCTTGTGGAGACTCAGACTGCAGCATTGCTCAGACTTCTTGGTTTTTATTCAAATTTCTGAGAAATGAAGAAGCTTAATAACAAGCTTGATCCCAGTTTTGGAGAAGCATTGCTCCTCAGTACATGATAATCAGCTCACGTGAAGATATTCCAGAATTGATATCAGAGACCTAATTCAAACCCTGCAACGATAGATGCCATGATTGCTAAGTTGAAATTATATGTCTAATGCCTATTAAACCATAACCACTTACCATGGAAAATCCGTTCCGATTCGCCTCTACCCCTTAGGGAGGTAAAGCTGCTATTCTTATTTGTCACTCTAGACGCACACAAACTGGTTTGGTTGTTTGTTGCAGGTCAGTTATCTAAATTCCAGGACCTCACTTCAGGAATTATTCAAGATTCTGTTCGCAAATAAATGCCCAGAGTTCAGCAGCATCCTTACCTCCTCATCTCCGGAAGCGTTCCATTTCACAATGCAGCAGAGTTCTGGCAATGTGAAGGCCTGGGCAGACAAGTGAAATGAATTTAACACATCCTGATTAAGATAATCTAATCAACACTTCTGGAAATTCAATGCTGTTGCCATTACCTCGTGTTCAACGAAAAGCAATCTGGGAGTTAGTATTCACCCCAAAATGAACTGTCCTCTCTACATAAATAATGTGGCTCCAAGAGCCGGTCAGATGGCAAGTATACTGCCATCAGTAATGGGCTTCCTGACTCCAATCGCTTCTCTAATACCGAGAAGTCTCACGTCAAGTGTGTGATGGAATACTCCCCGCTTGACTGAACAAATGTATCTGCAACATACCTCAAGATGTTGGACAGCGCCATTATGAAACATTCTTACAAAAGGAAAATGCTGCGGACATTTAATAACTGAAATGAAAGCAAAGTGCTGGAGAAGTTCAGCAACTCTAACAGCATACTGGGAGAGAAATAGTTAACTTTTTGAGGCCAAAAAGGACTCTTCTTCAGAACAGGACTGAAGAGCAGACATGCAGGACAAAAAACATTACTTCTCTGACACTTTTTACAGTTGCTACCAGGTTTCTTCAGAACATCCCATTCGATGGCAACTGAGCCAGTTAGATTGGCACTTTATGGATAATTTCAATCCATTCACCACTGACGCAGCTTTTTGTATCATCAACAATTTCCATTTGACAGCACCCTACTACTCTAGTACTATTATCGTCCTAAAGACAAAGGAAACAAACGAATGGGAATATCATTACCTGCATGTTTCCTTTTAAGCTACTAACCATCATAATTGGATAGGTATTCCTTCAGTCAGTCCTTCGCTGTCCCAGTAGATCAGAGGGTTGTTCTCCTCTTCCACTTCAAAACATCGAAATAGTTAATGATCTGTTCCAATAAACTTCATCGAACTCAATTGTTAGAAGGCCAACACTTACTGGGAGGTGAGAAAAACTTCACAAAAATGTTACGCTTAAGGTACAGAGTTAGGAGGAGCAGTTTGGAAGCCTGTATCCCTGTGTTCTTGCAGGAGATTCATGTAATCAGACATTAGAGATAGGCTGACTCAGAACTTGCCATGAACAGAAATGTTGAATTTGGTGATGCATTGTCACTGGAGGCATTTTCCAGCCATGATTCTGTTTCAATGAAAGTTGCATTGTCGTCAATTCCAATTGAGATGAACACTTGCCAGTTAACGTTGACACAGATAATATGCGTGAATCCACCATTCACCATTTTACTAGCAAGCTGCTGAGTTGTACCATGCCTTACTTTGTTAAAGTACCGACGTTAGGAAACAGAATCATACAATCCCTACAGTGTGGAAACAGATCATTTTGCCCAACAAGATCTCACGCAACCTCTGAGGAGTATTCCATCCAGAGCAATTTCCCTTCCCTATTACTTTGCACTGCTCCTGACCAACACATTCTGGAGTACGAGGTACAATTTAGCATATCCAATTAATCTAACCTGCATATATTTGGACTGTAGGAGGAAACGGGGCGTCACGGTGGCACAGTGGTTTGCACTGCTGCCTCACAGCGCCAGAAACCCGCGTTCAATTCCCGCCTCAGGCGACTGACTGTGTGGAGTTTGCACGTTCTCCCCGTGTCTGCGTGGGTTTCCTCCGGGTGCTCCGGTTTCCTCCCACAGTCCAAAGATGTGCAGGTCAAGTGAATTGGCCATGCTAAATTGCCCGTAGTGTTCGGTAAGGGGTAGATGTAGATCTCGGGGTATGGGTGGGTTACGCTTTGGCGGGGCGGTGTGGACTTGTTGGGCCGAAGGGCCTGTTTCCACACTGTAAGTAATCTAAAAAAAACCCATGCAGACACAGGGAGAATGTGCGACTCCAAACGGTGCCTGAGGCTGGAATCGAATCCAGGTACTTCATGTTGTAAGGCAGCAGTGCTAATCAACGAGTCACGAAAGCTAACTTCAAACCTTAGTGGAGCCATTCTTCAGAATAAGCCAGATATCAAAGACATAGACATCTCCATAACCTTTTTGCAGCAAAAGGTAGACATAAATTGACTAGACACACACCAGCACGTTGCTGAAGGTGATCAGTTAAAGGATAGATGTTTTGTCATCATTTATGAGCAGCTGACCATGCTGTGCTACTTAAAGGCTGCAGCAGGAAGTCCTCAATCAAATATGTTCTTCTTACCCTTCGTCCTGCTAAGACTGCGGTATTTATCTTCATTTAATCTATGTTATTTATTTTCAGTTACACCATTCTCCTGTTGGAAGGCATCCCACGAGATTTTGATCCATGGGTTTGCCTGTTTGAAGCTTGGAAAGTCTCTCAGATACTGCCAAAACCTCTTCAAGAGGCTTCCCCTCCCAGAATCAGCTCTTGACTTCGAACTTCCCCTCATTGTCAGTCCTACTCCATACAAACTAACTGGAGACAAATACATGTATGATGTCACCGAACAGGCCATCATTCAGCTTCACGCTCTCCCAGGGAGCAGCACAGCTCAGAGTTGGTGATCGATGCCTTGCAAATCCACTTGGGATGATGGAAAGAGTGGTTGTCATCTCCCTATCCATGACCAAAATGAACCTGAATCTGAAAAGTTATCATTCCAATCAGTTTGCAAGTATATGCATTAAAGGTAGATAAATAAGACTAATTCGACTGTTTATGACATAGATTAAGAAACACAAGATTTGATCTTAATGGTAAAAAGCTGTGATTTCCGAAGTGTGAACACTGATTGCACAGCTTTAAATTGCATAAGTGCAGACTTTGAGGCGGAGTTCCTGTGTGAGAATTGGAATATCGTTTGCAGACATTCAAAACGAAACCTGGAAATATTATTTATCTTACCGACTGTCTGGAAAATCGCACGATCGCAATAATTTTCATAAAATCCCAATTGTGTGGAAGTAGGCCGTTCGGTCTATCAAGTCCACACCAAAGCATTTAAGATTATCCCAACAAGAACCACTTCCGAATCGATCCCAAACATTAACTCTTATGTTTCTCCACAGATATCCCCAGACCAGCGAACAGCTGCCCCCTTCGCCACGATGCTCCAGTCAAGTTCCCCCACCCCGCCCAGTAACCCTTGCCCTTGCTCCTGGTTTACAGCATTCCCAGTTCTTCTTATTTTTATTTGGCTAGAGTCGCATGCCGCGAGTCTGACTCAAATTATCAGTAAGCCAATATTGAACAAAATGATGAAGGTAGAGAAACAATCACAACTTGTCACGGTGATGGAGTGAAAACAGGACAATAAAGAAGATTTTAGAGATACAGAACAGTGTGGTGGGTCACATGTGGTGTGACATTAACCGAATATCATGGTTGATGCCATTACCACGGCTTAGGCAGTTGGCTATCCAAAGCTGTTTGGCGATTTTGTGTTGTTGTGTATCTCGAAAGCTGCCTTGGCCGACAATTAGTCTAAGATTGAAAACCAAATATCCTTGATTGCTGATCTCTTTCCCGACGGGGTGTGAATAATCCTGTCTGGCAATTGTTATCACGTTACCATTCATCCATAGGCACACCTTCTGCATGGTCTCGCCAATACAGCATGACTGGTTATGCTGTGGTATCTTGTGGCGTCATTGCCTGCAGCATATGTGACAAACAACATTGCCTGAGTCACAGCATTACCTGTCGTGTACGTGGTGGGTGGATTACCAACGGGTGATGGTCGTGTCCATGTCTTGCAGAGGTTACGAAGGCATGGTGCTGTGGTGTTGTGGTTAATGCTGTGTGAAGGCTGAGTAGTTTACTGTAAACGGTCGTATGTTCTAATTTTGCTGGGTGTTTGAAGGTGAGAAGTGAAGTCATGGGGATGTTCTTCGTGACATACTCATCATCATTGGTGACACGTTGAATCCTGTGAATAACGTCCTAAACTCCAGGAAAGTACTGACGATGAAAGATGCTCTATTAGTCGCATCCTCTGTCTGTCTTCTGACGAGTTCACAGCAGATTTTTACTGTGGCACACCGGGACCTGCGAACAATCAGTTCAAATCACCAGCCCCCCTCACCAGGACAGGAATGAAGGAAATGAGCGAAATACAAAAAATATTTCACATCGCGATTGCCAACCTATTCGCCACAGCAACTCCAAAAACGGCGAGCAGATACAATGCAGGATCTGGTTTCATATCAGCAATGAAATAGTAATCTCCATTCACTTTCAGTGAAAACGGTGAACAAAGGAAATTGTCTGAAATATGAATACCCAGCGCAGGCTGCTTGGTTCCCCGATTATACTGCTGCACAGACTTTCATATTTAAAGGTACCTTTCAAAGAGAGTGTTTGTGGCTGTCCATATGACAATTGAAATTGTTTCCCTCGCTTTTAATGCCATTATTGATCGTGTTGGGTTTGGCATCCTCACCTTGCACGCAGGAGTTCGGTGTACAATTCTCTGCTGTGAAAATTCGGAGCGCTTTGGAGCAGAAAGATGCGAAGATCGTGTGCTTCATGGAGATGTTGTTTTAATGTTTTGCGGAGCTGGGAAGTGGGATCCTCACCGTCCTGGGTCACATCCTCAGGGTTTCAGAGCCTGTTGTGAAGCGCTACTGTCCTGTGGCGGTTGGAATTGATTTCGTTTCATTGCCGCTCGGTCCGGTTGTTGGTGTTGCAGATTGGATCCTGATGAATGTGTTTATTGATTGAATCCATGGCTGGGTGCGCTGCTTTTAGAAATTCTCTGGCTGCCTTCTGTTTGACCTGTCCTATAACTGTTGTGCTGCTCCCCTGGAATTCGTGGTGCTTGCTGTCTGGACGAAAAGCTGCGAGGGACAGCTGGTCGTGGCAATTAGGGACGGACACACACATTCTTTGCCAAGAATATGTATCCCACAGCTGCATTCCCAGTTGTCTGGCAGACTAAATTGTCAACTAGGATATGCCACAACGCAATTGAAACAGCATGCTTCCCTTTATTAAAATAAATTTCTGGAAACTGATAGCCAGACTTCTCTGAACACTCGGATTTTTGACAGCAGATAAATCGACAGCCTCGCTGAGGGAAAACTCATCAGAATGTCCATCTTGTTCAGGACAAATGTGGTTGTCAAGGTCCCACGCAGGGACCGCATGAAACACTATATCAGAGAAACAGTCGGACAACTAGCGAGCTGCAATCATGATCTTCAACAAGCCTGTTTCTGCCACGGGCAGCTGTTCTTATAGTTGTATGCAAGGCATTGAGTGTTTCTGATTCAGGGGCGTGGACCGTCTGCAGCACTGGTTAGTTCCTTGTGTGTGGTACCTACTGTTGGAACATATGAAAAACTCGATTGCTCATTGAGAAGAACATCCAAAATAGTAGCCAAGAGAAGTATTTTGTTTGTTTTTCTGGTGCTGTTCCTGTCATGCGCTCTGGAACTGGACTTCTTGCCTGCTTCCTGACCGTTCGGTGCATGCTTCCACGATCGTATTGCGGGCATAAACCTGCGTTTTAGCTGCAATAACGTGCGTTTGCAACCTGGTACACCTCACTGTATTTTTTTATCTCTTATTGTGTGCAATTGCAACACGGCAAATTATTAATTAACATTGGAAGCTGACAAATGGAGGCGTGTGAAACGGCAAGGTATTAGTGAGATTTATCCAATGGTGGCATATTGCTTTGATTCAGGACATAAGGATGTAAAACGTGTTTGTGCAGAAATGAGGAACAGTGAGGAAGGAAGTCATCCACAGGTGTAGCTTACAACTGCACTCGCAGTAACCACAACTTATAAGACAAATATTCTACATGGGAGTGATAAAATCAAAATCTTTAGGTGTCTGTCGCATTATTCCCCATGTGAGCGGTTCCTGTGCAGGTGAAGCGCTTGTCCTTACAGTATGGCTTCTTTAATACGTTTGGGGTGGAAGCTGGAGAAGTGCCGCATCATGGACTTTGCCTTGGGCTTGTGGTGGAGTGAGATACTGAGTTGTTAATTCGTCATTTTGGTTTGTGGTGGGTTTGGTTGTATCATCCTTATAGACGGAATAGGCATTCAGTTAAAACCACGAACAGAAATACCAGGAGAATCTCAGCAGATCTTACAGCGTCTGTTCAGAGTGAATCAGAGACAAATATTTCAAAACTTCATCAGAAATCGGTAATGTCCACAGGCACTGCCAATCTGGTAGTTTCGACAGCAGTTTCTGTTTTTTTTGCTTCAGATTCCCAGAAACCACAGTTCTTTACATTAACCATTAAAGCAATGCAGAAATGTTCTTGTCGTTCGTCATACCAAAGGCTTGTTTGGCAAACATTTTCCTGACCCCATTAGAAAAACGAAACGGTGCAACACAGAAAACAGATGCATTATGAATATCAATCGTTGTCGCCCTGGGGCTATTAAACCAGTAACATTTCAGTTAACAGTCAAATGAGCTGAAACTTCCAACATAACTCCTTGGATGAGCCTTGAAAGCAGTCTGTGATTGACCTCCAACTTCAGGCTGCCATTCCGAGAACGACAACTGTCCTCTATCAGTTTTACTTTTCCGAAATAAAGACTGGGGCATTCATAATGGAGACATGGGAACAGTCTGATCCCATCCACTACAGACACACCCATGTTGCTGGGAACCAGATCTCCTCCAATCGGGAACATCTCCCTTCGAGCCTCTCAGTATCTTGTGTGGTATCGAGTATTTTCATTGTCCCAGAGTCCAGATGAGGTTTGTGTTCCTAATGTACAGGACCGAGAATTATTTCAATGTCTCCGATCAGTTCATGACCTGAGAACATCAGAGTCAATGCCCCGTCCTCTTAAGGAAGGGGAAGTTTTCCTGACTGTTTCCGGTCAGTCTGACAGTTCACCCTTCTTCATTCTCCTCTCAGTCCCTTTCCCAAAGAGTTTCTGAAGATTCACGAAACTGGAGACTGGGTGACGTGCTTTACCTCCTTAATATGTTTTCACCTGACAAGTGATAATATTTTCTCAAAATCTCGTCACAATTGTCTGTCTTTCACCCTGTCCAGGGATGAGAATTTCCGTTTTGTAGACGGATTCCCGATGCTGGTGAGTTTCGCTTTGGAGCAAAGATGGTTTGTCAGCAATTTCCTGCGGCTATTTATAATGATGGGAGAAGTAGCGGTGGGAATTGGCTCTTCGACGAGCGGGGGAAAGTGTTGACACTGACCAGAGTTAATGAACGGAGTACTGGGGTAAAAGGAACTATTCAAAAGTAGCACTTCTGCACAGGACATTCAAAGAATACTGCAAATCTCGATGGGTCGAGCAGTAACTGCGGCTAGAGAAACGGAGATAATGTTTTACGTGTGTTGCATTTTTTGATTAATAACTTGAGTTTGCTAAGTCTAATCAACTGTGGTCTTGTTTGTTGAGACGAGATTTCTGAACTGTGAGCGAGAATTCGTCCGCACGACATCACTGAAAACCGAGCCAGCAGAATTCGAGCCTGCGGAGAGAAGACCAATGGATTTCTAATCCATCACATGCATCACGCTGCCATGACGACATGCCCGCAACGCTGTCTTAGTATGTCTTATGTAATGGAAAGTTCCAACCTGAAACACCAGGACATTGCTTTTCCTGGTACCCTAGTATTTGCTGTCACACCCTCTTGCTTTCGAAAGGAGGAGGATGTTGGGGTACCAGGAAAAGCCAACTTCTGGTGTTTCAGCTTGGAACTTTCCATTACATAAGACATACTAAGACAGCATTGCGCTTGTGTAGTCATGGCCTCATCAATTTGAATTGCACGCATATTGATGAGAGATAACGTCTATGGGTAGGATCCATTTTCATGCGCAGAGAGGTGAATAAACACAACACTGGATCGAGAAAGAAAAATGTCCTTGCATTTGTCTAACACTTTCACTGCCAGTAGAATTACGGCCATTGAAGTGCTCTTGAAAAATATCGCCACTGGCAAATCTGTTGTGCAAATCATGTCTATTATTTTTAATCAGAGGTCAAAATATAAAAATGTTTCAAATACACAGTGTGGCACTCCAGTTTGCAGACCTACCTTCGAGGGCTTATTCTGCTCTGATGTACACCCGAGAGAAATTGGGGCGAGAGTGCTTTCTAACAGCTGAAGCGATCAAACATTTAAGAAAATGATAAGGAGGATATTCACTCTTTCAGAGGGGAGCAAATCTTTGGTGTTCCTAACAACAGAGTGCTGTGAGGGCGAGAATATTCAAGGTTGTGATAGACAGATATGGACCATCACGGAGATGAGGCTAAAAACGGCGTTTGAAAATTAACCAAATCAGCCATAATCTCATTGAATTTTGTTGCAGACTTGATGGGCTGAATTGCTTCCATCTGCTCTCATATCTTTGCCGTCATTATAAAAGAAGAAAAGCACAACGTTAGGAAGTGGTGGTTTCAGTCAAACTGAGTCAAAATTATTTATTGATAGAAAAATCACACTTGGCATTTTTGCAGATTTCTTTGCTAATATGAGTTGCAGAGTTGATCAAGGGAGCTGTTTGTCTGATTGTACTTGGACATAAAACAAACAAAGATTAGTGACGTCATCTTTATTTTCTTTATGTAAAAAGTAATGTCTTTCCTGATGGTCACAACAAAAGCGATGGTTTCCAAGAAAAGAGAGACAATGTCACCTGTAAACTAATCGATGACCAAAATATGGCTCGCGTTGTTCTCTGGGGCATATATGATTTATTGATTATTGTCATCCAAACTTTTTTTAGCCATTTAACCGTGAGTGGGAGATGAGAAACTAAGATGACCTGTAACTATTGCCATCATTTATCACTACCATGTAGAATATTTGTCTTATAAGTTGTGGTTACTGCGAGTGCAGTTGTAAGCTACACCTATGGATGACTTCCTTCCTCACTGTTCCTCATTTCTGCACAAACACGTTTTACATCCTTATGTCCTGAATCAAAGCAATATGCCACCATTGGATAAATCTCACTAATACCTTGCCATTTCACACGCCTCCATTTGTCAGCTTCCAATGTTAATTAATAATTTGCCGTGTTGCAATTGCACACAATAAGAGATAAAAAAATACAGTGAGGTGTACCAGGTTGCAAACGCACGTTATTGCAGCTAAAACGCAGGTTTATGCCCGCAATACGATCGTGGAAGCATGCACCGAACGGTCAGGAAGCAGGCAAGAAGTCCAGTTGCAGAGCGCATGACAGGAACAGCACCAGAAAAACAAACAAAATACTTCTCTTGGCTACTATTTTGGATGTTCTTCTCAATGAGCAATCGAGTTTTTCATATGTTCCAACAGTAGGTACCACACACAAGGAACTAACCAGTGCTGCAGACGGTCCACGCCCCTGAATCAGAAACACTATTTGCCTTGCATACAACTATAAGAACAGTTGCCCGTGGCAGAAACAGGCTTGTTGAAGTTCATGATTGCAGCTCGCTGGTTGTCCGACTGTTTCTCCTATATAGTGTTTCATGCGGTCCCTGCGTGGGACCTTGACAACCACATTTGTCCTGAACAAGATGGACATTCTGATGAGTTTTCCCTCAGCGAGGCTGTCGATTTATCTGCTGTCAAAAATCCGAGTGTTCAGAGAAGTCTGGCTATCAGTTTCCAGAAATTTATTTTAATAAAGGGAAGCATGCTGTTTCAATTGCGTTGTGGCATATCCTAGTTGACAATTTAGTGTGCCAGACATCTGGGAATGCAGCTGTGTGATACATATTCTTGGCAAAGAATGTGTGTGTCCGTCCCCAATTGCCACGACCAGCTGTCCCTCGCAGCTTTTCGTCCAGACAGCAAGCACCACGAATTCCAGGGGAGCAGCACAACAGTTATAGGACAGGTCAAACAGAAGGCAGCCAGAGAATTTCTAAAAGCAGCGCACCCAGCCATGGATTCAATCAATAAACACATTCATCAGGATCCAATCTGCAATACCAACAACCGGACCGAGCGGCAATGAAACGAAATCAATTCCAACCGCCAAAGGACAGTAGCGCTTCACAACAGGCTCTGCAACCCTGAGGATATATGCTATTGATTATTATAAATGCTAATATTTAATAGACCGTAACAGTGAAAGCACTGAATCCTAAAGAGCGGATGATCCTGGAATATCATCTTGTATACTATCTAAATGGGCATTGCATTCTTCCGTTTTTCGTTCGATTCCCTTCGACACTGTCTTGGTTTTGTTACAATTGCTTGGTCTATGACACATAGGCTATCGATCCATGTATTACCTTGCAGTTTATCACGCATGAGGTCATCTCTCTCACATGATAATGCACTGGTTCTGTAGCTCAGTGGTTAGAACAATGGTCTTGGAAACTCAAAATTCTCTTGAGGTACCCCATTCCTGCTTGTCTTCACAAGAAATTGTGAAAGATCATTCAGAAGGACAGGAAGCAGCTGACCTGATAAAAGTACCACTTTCACATGATGAGAGAGTTCAGTCAGTATAAACGGCAGAGTGACGGGAAACACAAGTGAATACCAAAAGCCAAACGCTGTGTCAGGAAGAAACGATGCAAGGATCCCAGCAGCCATCCCCGGTAGGCACAGCAGCCTGAGTTCCTTTCCCGCTCCAAAAAGCCAAGCTTCTTTGTTCCTGACATGCAATAGAAAGACAAAAACATTATTAAACAGAGACAGTTGAATTGGGAAATCACTGGAATGGATCGCAGAGGCAGAAACACACATAACCTTCAGAAGTATTGAGATGTTAATTTGTGATGCTCAGACATACAGGCCAGGTGATGGAAAATGCGATAAGGATTGTTTTAAGGAGCTTGAACGCTATCGACCAACCCGGGCATCGCACTCCGACGTTCATCACTGATGGTCGAAGACTTACAATTCCGTGTCTTCAGCTCGGCATCCCAGTTTCGATTTCCCCATTGGGCAATGATGGCTTTGTCGCTCCTGACACAGACAAAAACGAATGTAGAATATCTGTTACAGGAGTCCTTTCAAGGTCCCGAATCAACTAATGTCGCCAAGAACATCATAGTCATTTTCCAAGGTTCTTCAGGGAGGTGAAGGTGCCTCGATAGTCCCTCCTCAACCGGAAATTTCACCCTTCATTATCCACTGTTTCCGCTTCAAATGGGTTTCTGAAGGTTTTGAAAGCTCAGACAGGTTTTTTTTGTTTCCTTCGTATTTCCGTAAGCCGCAGCAATTGGGTAGTTCGGTTTGGTAAAGGTAAGGTGCCCACGAGTTGCTTGTCGGACCATTTAATCTTCCCCTTCTCTTTCGGCACGGGTAAACACTCCTGCTTAATTTAAAACCAGCGACAATGAATAGATTTATCCCTTGCTGTAATCTGTAAAAATCCCAGTAGTCAAGAACTATTTAATATTAAATTTAACAACTTTATTTCTCAAAGTGTAACAGAATAATTAATTAACCACGATTTACAAATTCTTCCTGAAACCTATCTTTTATCTTCGCTTCTATATTGCTCGTCTGATGAAAGTCCGAATTAACATTTACAAAACCAAACTTATTATCTCGAAAGCAGGCAACTTTCCTGCTTCTATTTGGATAATCCTTCTTCTTCTTTGTGGGCGGCATGGTGGCACAGTGGTTAGCACTGCTGCCTCATAGCGCCGGAGATGCGGGTTCAATTCCCACCTCAGGCGACTGACTGTGTGGAGTTTGCACATTCTCCCCGTGTCTGCGTGGGTTTCTTCCGGGTGCTCCGGTTTCCTCCCACAGTCCAAAGATGTGCAGGTGAGGTGAGTTGGCCATGCTAAATTGCCCGTAGTGTTAACTAAAGTGTAGATGTAGGGGTATGGGTGGGTACGCTTCAGCGGGGTGGTGTGGACTTGTTGGGCCGAAGGGCCTGTTTCCACACTGTAAGTAATCTTATCTTCTTCTTAGGAATTTCCACGTCATAGGTCACTGGTCGAAAAGTTACCTTTTAAGCGAGTCATTTTTCAAGTGCTGTGTTTCTATTCTGGTCTTGGTTGTTCTCCTCCTAACTGTTCAATTTTGCCCCAGGCTTTTATGCCCAAAGCGACAGATTGGGTCATTTGCTTTTAAGATTTTCGATATAGCTTAATACAAGTAGGATTTGAGTTTGATATTTTTCGAGGTATAACTTAAGTGAATTGCAGAATTCGATTTTGTGTTTTTATCTCATACCAACACAGTCAGTGCTGTTTATTCTAAAACAAATGTTACTATGTAAATTCTCCAGCAATCAGAGTACTTGCAAATCCATCACTGTCTAAATATGCACCCACATCAACATGGCACTTCGATGATGGAGCTAGGAAAATGACTGCGTTGTTTTCGGGGTCATCTACTTGACGACATTCCCACTCCTGCATATCAGGACTTCAAACCTTCCCCCAGCTTCTGAACAACTTTTCGTAAATGTGTGTGAAGCTTTACAGTCTTGCTGGCGCCCCATTTAAGAGTCACACCTTCAATTTGCTAATCCGGAATCAGACACAATATCCATTGCATCACAGTCCTCGTGGGTGCTTTGTCGTTGCATGCCGCAGAGTTGTGATGTTCACACGGACATGCGCAATAGCAGCCATGTCCATAAATTGAACGACCTGTCAAGGTAATCAATGATGTTGCTTCACTACAATAGCAACCACGATGTGAATTGTCAAGATTTGCAAAGATAACCTGTCGCTACACATGAAGCTTCCATTCATCCGTTGACTGCTCAGCCATTGAGTGGGATCATTGCTGATCTGAAAATCAATCATTTCCAATACCTGCATTTTCCCCAACATCGCGAAGAAAACCCGAGCTGAATCACAACATTAGACAATTCCGTTAAGTTTTGGTGTGTTCATTACTTTAACGAACTGAACGAAATCGTAGGAAACTGAAAAATGAAAGAAGGTAAAAATCCCTTTCAGAAATTTAACAAAAGAGAGAAAACATTGTTTCCGTTCCAATTCACCCCGAATACATTCTTCACAGTTTGGAAACAGGACATTTGGCGCAACACGTGCACATCGAACTTCCAAAGGGGAAACCACCAGACACATTTCCCTCTGACTAATGCGCCTAAACCTCTCGGCAATTCAGCATGGCCAAACCATCTGATAATTTATGGATTGGAGAAGGAAAACAGAGAACAAATGAAAACCCACGCAAGCAGAATGAGAACGTGCAATCTCCATACGGACGGTCAGCCGAGGCGAGAATCGGTCCCAGATTCTCGCACTGTGAGACTGCAGTGAGAACCACTGAGCTCCTGAAAGATTTGAAACTTTGCAGGATTATTCTTTATAACCGAGACATTTCCCTCAGGCAGATATTCCCTCAATCAACAAACATGTGTCCTGCCAGAAATTATTTCACCTCAGATTAAAATCTTTCCCTCAGCCTGATGTCCTAATGCTCCCTTCTCCATATCAATCGGTGCTGCTTTGGGCGAGGTTGGAGCTCCCAGCCTGATGTCCAATACACCATGTCAATGTAACTGGTACAGTTGGGTTTGGAGCTTCCAACCTAATATCCAATGCTCCCCATTGCTTCTTGTCAACAGAATCTACTCCAGGTGAGATTGGAGCCACACGCGGCATTTCGCGCCCATCTGTACTGTCTTGCAGAGTGCTGATGGGTCCACAGGCCTTGCTGAGAGAACAGATTGAATGCTAGAAAACTGACTCTGGGTCATGGGACAGTGTGAATGTGGCCATGTTGTCTGTTTCGAGGGAGCAGTATGGCATTGGGCCAGCAAATCTTCACTAGGGAAACTGATTGTAGATCGGACCACACACATTTGCTAGTGCAGGTTATTGGATGCAGAACCACCGTTACTGTTCAGAGAAACGTCTGTGTATTTAGATACAGGCCGATTCCAGAGAAAAATATTGGACGTGGGCTCATTGTTTGTTGCTAGATGTACAGACTGGGAATTGTGCGCAGGCCATTGATGAGGGAACAGATTAAAAGTGGGACGACTGCATGTTAATTGTGGAATGGATTGGGGATGGCACTGCAGGTCACTGCTTACACACGAAGTGGGAAAGAAGCAGCAGACCATTGGTTGGGAAGCAGTTTCGATGCGGCAACATGCCTTTGTTCGCAGAAATGAGTGGGGGTGCTGGAGAAGGCCGGTCCTAGGGGAAAAATGCATGTAAGATCACTGGGCATTGATCAGACAACAACAGGCTGCTCTGGCTGAAAGTCGTTGCATTTGCTGCCGTAGAGAATTGTTCTAAGAATCTGTTGCGAAGAAAACAGATTGGGCGTAAGTTCATTGACTGCTACTAGGAGAATATAATGGCTGTGAGTCCACTGTCTGCTGCTCCGAACAGAATATGAAATGGTCAAAAGGCCAAAAGTTGGGCACAAGGAGATAATGGGTCCATTGTCTGTTCCAAAGGCAAACAGATATATTTGGGGTCACCGGACATTTCTAGATCTACAGAAGGGGCGCAGGTCCTTAGCCCAATTACTTGAGGAACAATGTGGTGTGGGGCTACTAGCTGTTCGTAGGGCAACAGAGTGAATGTTGGCAGACTAGCGATTACTAGATTGACAGTTGGATTCAAGGGCATTGCTGGGAACAGTGTGGTGTTGAAGTCAGAGGACATTGCGACATGATCAGAGTGGATTCTGTCCAGACGCCCTTGCTCGGGGAATGTTGTAGAAGGTTGGATCTTGGGCGCTGCTGGACAACAGTCTGGTCTGGATCTGAATGAAGTTACAAGGGGACCAATGTGGCTGGGGACAAAGCCGATTGTGAAAAGCCTTTGCTTCAGGAACAGCTGGCGTGTTGCACCCGAGCCTGTTGGTGGGTCCGTAGTGAACTAATGGATATGCCCATCTTTGCTCGACGAACTGAGTCGCGTTGGAACTGACTAGGTGAACATAAGAAAGTGGGTCGGCAACGCGTTCTTAGGTGAGCCGAGAAGGACGGAGCTGCCAGTGCCTCCAAGAGGAATAGAAAGGTTGGGAATGGCCGGGCACTTTCAGGGGAAGAGAGTGAGTTGGGGCGTCCGTTCTCTGCTGGGAAGCAGGGTGATGTTAGGATGAAAAAAAAAATTCAGGCAGACCATTGATTTGTAATAAGGTGGATGAATAAACTGTGCAGGCAGTTATTCATAGATCTGAAGTAACTGGGCTCCAGGGTGACGATGTTTGAGAGCTCAATACACAGGAATGTTCAATTATCAGAAATTCTAAACTGAAATAGGATAAGGTGAGATAGCATTGCTGATATTAAAAGATATTAACAAATTAGTAAGTAGCAACAGTATACTGGACAATGTGGAATCTTTATGAGCAGAGCTGTGAAATACCAAAGGAAAAAAAACATTAGTTGGCGTTGTGTACAGCCCACCAAACATTTGTTAATTTGGGAATGGCATCAAATGGAAAATTACTTGTGGGTGCAGTAAGGGTACAGCAGATATTCTGGGTGACTTCATTATGAATGTTGATTGGTCTAACCAAACTGTTAGCAATAACCCAATGGCACAAAACAGTAAATTGCATAGGTGTGCACTCAGGGGATGGAAGGTGTTGTGGGTGACTTCAATCTGCATGTTGATTGAACTAATCAAACTGGTAGTTATAATGGAGAAGGATTTCTTGGAATTTACGAGGTATGTTTGATAACTAACATTTTTCAGCTTTGAGGGGCAAACCAACCCTGCTCCTTGCAGAATGACCATTACATTCCCATTAATTAATGTCAGTAATTCATATAAGTTTGCTCATATTTCACATACTTCTCAGATCGGAAATTCCAACGTAGAGTCATACAGTCCATGAGGACTGTATTACTATCCTCTGCGTCCTACTGTCAACCCAGTTTGGTATCCAATCTGACAGCTCGCCCGGGATTCCATGCGTTCGACCATGTGGAACCTTTTCAAAGGCATTTCTGAAATCCATATAAACCACGTCAACCGCCCTGCCCTTGTCAACCTTCATTAAACAACTCTTGCAATTGTTTGAGGCATGTTTTCCTACCCCAAAGCCTCAGGAGTGTTGCTGAACAAAGGCACCTTGGCGTGCAGGTTCATAGCTCGTTGAATGTGGAGTCGCCTTTAGATAGGATCGTGAAGAATGCGTTTGGCATGCTTTCCATTATTGATCAGAGTATTGAGTACAGTATTTTGGAGGTCATGTTGTGGCTGTACAGAAAATTGGTTAGGCCACTGTTGGAATACTGCGCGCAATTCTGGTCTCCTTCCAATCGGAAAGATGTTGTGAAACTTGAAAGGGTTCAGAAAAGATTTACAGGGATATTGCCAGTGTTGGAGAATTTGAGCTATGGGAGAGGCTGAACAGGCTCGGGCTGTTTTCCCTGGAGCGTCGGAGGCAGAGCGGGGACCTTACAGAGGTTTCCAAAATTATGAGTGACATCGATTGAATAAATAGACAAAGTCTTTTCCCTGGGGTGGAGGAGTCCAGAACTAGAGGGCATTAAGTTTAGGGTGAGTGGGGAAGGATATAAAAGAGACATCAGGGGCAACCTTTTCACGCAGAGGTTTATACGTGTATGGAATGGGCTGCCAGTCTACGTGTAGAAGCTGGTGCAATTGCAACATTTAAGAGGCATTTGGTTGGGTATATGAATAGGAAAGTTTTGGAGGGATATGGGCCGGTTGCTGGTAGGTGGGATTCTATTGGGCTGGGATATCAGGTCGGCACAGACAGGTTGGACCGAACAGTCTGTTTCCAAGCTGTATATCTCTATGAACCTATGTCTCTAATCTTCTCAAAAAACGTACCCACCACATATGTAAAGATTACTGGTCTATAGCTCCCAACGTTTTTCCAGCCCTTAGTGAATAATGGAACCATATTCACTCTTCTCCCGTCTCTGGAACCTTACACATCGCTTGCGATTAGCCACAACATCAAACAGGGCCCCCGCGATTTCTTCTCTGGACTGCTGCAGTGCTCCTGCATATACCTGGTGAGGTCCAGGTGATTGATCCACCTTCATACATTCGAATACGCAAAGCAACATCTCTACTGTGTTGTGTACTTTCCCCAAGATATTACCACGAATATATTGAAATCATTTTATTATTTTGGTGAAGATCTAAAACAGTTACAATGTTTCCAAATTTTCTTTACTGATTATGTCGATCATGAAGACAGATAATTTTATGCTTAAATTACCAGTTTCATTACGTTGAATTATATACATTTCAAGTGATTGTTCAACTGTACTTTTTGTTGCAGGAACAATGGCAAAAAACTATTTGTTTAAGTATCTCTCAGAGCAAACCAGAATGCTAAACTGTAGTAGTCAGCAGCTAGTTCTCCAACTCCAGTCTGTTATGTCCAGTTTCCCATGGAAACTCAGAGATACTTATAATGGCATGCTGCACGGACGTAAGGTTTTGAAAATTCCCAGAAAGATTCACGACTGCTTTGAGCAGAGAAAACAAAGTGGTTCTTGTAACAAACAACTTTGTGTCTCTTCTCTCCCACAGTGCTCTATTTATCTGTGCTATGGACACGAAATATTCCAGAGCAGGAAGTGATTCAGTGCAAAACCCACTTTGAGAATTTCAGTTCGTAACCAGCACAGAACGAATCGGGAATTCAGACTCCAGATTGAGGATCCTAAAGTTACAAGAAAAAATCAAATCAAAGCACAACATTCAATAAGAATAGTTGAAGACCATCTGATTTTTTTTCCGCAATTTTAATTTACAGTAAAATTATTTATAAAAATAACTTGTCTTTTGATAATCTTCCTGCTGTCATGTAAATTATTGTGATATCTCCCTTCATTGATGTGTTCACAAAATCGTTGTTCATTCGGCTGGTGGCCTCAGTGTAACTGGCGCACTGTTCAGTAGACATACAACAACGAAGCCTTCTCCAGAAGTTCCGGCGTCGTGCGTTTTCTGGTAGTTATGTCAAAGGAAACGACAGCATGTGACAAACTTTTATGATCACTTCAGTCATTATCTCCCTGAACATTTTTCCTCCTCCTAAATTATGAGTGTGGTCACTATTTTTCACAGTAATTTAAACATACATAAATGGGGTGTAGGGGGTGGGAAGGGTGTTACTATATATTATAATATATTGTATAATATATCAATTATACCTTAAATCATATTTTATCGTCGGATATGATGATTGGTTAAACGCCCTCTTGTACATCAACAGTCTTTAAAACTGAACCTGTCTTTGAGGCGGTATCAAACTCTTCGGAATCCATAAATTTTACCGTGAGAGACACTGCATCATTGACCTGTTCCATTGCATTAGCAATGGAAATCCTGCAACAAATTGTGCAATGTTCTAACTGACTGTATGAAACCGACAGAATGGTTTCTGACATCAGTGTGGGAACGTGGATCAGCTTAGCCGCAAAGGTCAACAGTCTGGAAATGACTGATCATGGAGTAAAACATTTTGTCACTAATTTCCATGCAGGAGTGGCACCAAATGGACCAGCGAGGCCGAACGATTTCTTTAACGATTTTGTTTTGCAATGAGCTAGGATCACGGCAATCCTGATGATAAATTTTAAAAAAACACGAATGTAGGCAGATGCATCAACCGATGGATATGTTTGCATGGGTTCTTGCCTTTGACGTGATGCTGGACATTACCGCATAGTAATAGCTTTCCCTGCCTTCCCCTCTCCGAGAGCTAACCTTGCGATAACCAGATTTTGTAGATGGGTCAGTGGTCGACAAGAATCAACCTGAGATTTCAGATTTTACAGTTCGACTTTGATAATGATCCAGCTTAGAGGCCATTCCATTTTCTGTCGGTACCAATGCATTTTGCCAACATTCATAGAACATAGCATGTATAATTGACGTGATGCTGGACAGGACAGGCCCTTGAGCTCTCGATGTTGCACAGACCTATTATCCTACTCGAAGATTAGACTAACTATATATCCTTCATTGTACTAACTTCCAAGTGCCAATCCGAGTGTTGCTTAAATATTCGTAAAATATCTAAATCTACTACAACTGGTGGCAGTGCATTCTGCGCAATAATCCCTCTCTGTGTAAAATATTCAATAAGGACTTCACCTACCTCCTCTGACTGAAGGCTCCACTATCCCTGCTCGGCCTTCCCCCACACTGGCCATTTTTTTGGTTCCTCATGCAACTGCCGCACGCCTTGGGGATTTGCTTAATGCTCTCGGACAAGGCTTTTACATGAGAGCTTCCAGATGGTCTACGTGCACTTTTCAGTTTCTTCCTCGCTACTGTTATGAAACCGGGTACACCGTTCTGCCAAAATAAACAAAACCAAATCAAAGCTCACCTCATGCCTAAATCTGTTAAATTTCGAGTGGCAGAAAAATTATCCCAAATATCATTAATTAAAGAAAAAAGTAACAATTTAATTCATTAAGTCCAAAACAAAACATTAAACAACAGCTGTTTACAAATCCTTGATCTGAAACCGATTTTACTTGCTGGTCCGATAAATTCCCTCTTAAGTGTATTGCAAAATAATTTTCCAAATCAGTTGTCGTCTTTGGATGTCGAATTCCCTCTGTATATTTCACCAGCTCGTGTTTGGTGTTCTGGTGCATAACGTTCTTTTTGACAGGCGCCTTTCACAGAGCTAGCCTTCTGGCAACCTGTTAGTGCTTGGCCGTTCTTTCTTTTTCTCACTTACTGTTCAATTTATCCGATTTTTATACCCAAAACATCTGGCCGGCTCATTGGTTTGATGTCATCCAAAACAATAAAATTAAAATTCGATTGGATTTTGGTATCTGGGACATAACTTGAACTGATTGGCCGAATTCAAATTTGCTGTGTACAATGCACAGGTAGATCCAGCTATTAGTATCACAACCAAATGTTACATGTTAAAATTTTTCAATACAGTCTGTGACAGGCAGAGGTTTCAGCTCTCTTACAGATACAGTACACGTCTACAAATTTCTAACACTACCTTGTAACCCTCCAGAACCTTGTTTGATTCTTGCTTCCGCAACCATTTGTAAACTTTGAGTTCACTTTAGATAAATGAGAGATGCGGCATTTTAGAAAAGCAAATCAGTGCAGAACATGTACGCTTATTGGATAACATCCTGGACAATGCTGCTGACCAAAGAGACAATGGAGTACAGTTTCATTTTTCTTTGTAAGTAGAGCCGCAGGATTGTGAAGAAGATGTTTGGTACGTTTTCCTTTATTGGACAAGGCATTCAGTATAAGAGTTGAGAGATCATGTTCAGGCTGGATAGGACATGATTCAGGTAACCGTTGGAATATTGTGTGCAGGTCTGGACTCCCTCCTGTTCGAACGAATTTGATAAACTTGGAAGGGTTCAGAAAGGATTTACAGGGATGTTGACAGTGTTGAATAATTTGTGCTACAAGGAGGTGCTGAATAGCCTGGGGATATTTTACCTGGAGCATCAAGGCTGAAGGCTGACTTATAGAAGATTATAAAATCATGAGTGGTATAGATGGTGTAAATAGACAAGGTCTTTTCCTTGTGGTGGGGAGCCATTACTTGAGCATATCGGTTTAGGCGGGGAGGGGATAAATTTAAACGGATCCTAGGGGCAACGTTTTCACCCAGAGTATAGTATCTGTTTGGAATGAATTGTCAGAGGGAATGCTGCTGACTGGTAAAGTCCAACATTTTTTTTAAAAAATGTGGATGCTTATATGAAAAGGAGTGGTTTAGAGGAATATGGGCCATGACATAGCAAATGGGACGAGATTAGGTTCGGATATCTGGTCGGCATGGACGCGTTCCACGCATATTCTGTTTCAGTGCTGTAGATCTTTAGGTCTTTATGACTTGACTGTACCTTATTCATCTTCACTAGATTTTCCATATCTCTGTCAGCCATGGAGCAGACCTAATCAGCACTCGCAGCAAGTCCTCCCTGGACAACCTCCACACTTCTATTGTGCATTTCCACTGAGAATATATATTCCCAATTTTTCTGCTCCACAGTTGCTGCAATATAGCACGGTAATCCCCCCATCTTAACTGTATACATTTCCATAATGTCTGCTCCTATTCCTCTCCATGACAAAGGTTACCGAAATGCTATGCAACTGAGAGATCCGACACCTGACACCTCTCCTGGTTCGTTGCCAAGCACCAGGTCGAATATGGCTCCCCCAACTCGACTCGACATATGCACATATTGAGACAGAAATCCTTTCTCGAAATACCGGACAAAGTTTGCTCCAACCAATCTATTTGCATGAAGGAGGTTCCAATCAATATTCGGGAAACTGAAGTCACCATTGACCACAAACATGTTCTTTCTGCAGCTTTTCATAATCTGCCTCCCAATCTGCTCCTCCCTGTCTCTATTACTATTAGGGCCCTGTGGAAAACTCCCAACTAAAGCTATTTCACCATTCTTGCTTATGACTTCTCGCCATAATGGCTGATTAGACAAACCCACTGAGACGACCTCCCTTTCTTCAACAGCTGTACTATCCGTGAGTTGCAATGCCACTGTCCGCCTCTTTTACCTTGCTTCCTATTCCTTTTGAAACATCGAAACCCCAGACAAATCTACAACCATTACTCACCCCGTGATGCCCAAGTCTCAGTAATGGCCACAACGTTGTACCTCCATGTTCCGATTCATGCTTTACGTTTAGCACCGTTATTCCTCACAGTTCTTGCGTTAAAATAGACACACCTCAACAAATCGCAATGACTTCAAATTTGCCCAATCAATTGTCAATCTATCTTCACAGACTGTCTGCACGCTATATCCGACTGTTCACTAACCATCCCGTATTATGTTCCTTAGCGCCATTTCCCATTGGTCTGCCAAACGAATTGAAAGTCACCTGAAGAGCTCGAGCTATCCTGCTGTTCAGGATAGTGGTACCACTCCAGTTCACGTGTTACCCGTTCTCCTTGTACAGATCACATATTCCCCAAAATGTATGCGATTGATCCGAATATCTGAATCCATCCCTCCTACATTAGCTTGCAGCCAGCCTTGCAACTACATTCGTTCTCTGTTGCCAGCCTCATTAGCCCACGGCACCGGTAGCAAACCTGAAATCACTACTCCATTCGTCGTGAATTTTAGCTTCCAAAATAACTCCCTATATTCCCTTTTCAGTTCCTCTCCACTTTTCCTAGCAATGTCATTGATACTGATGTCTATCATGACCTCTGGCTGATCACCCTCCACCTTAAGCATTCTTTAGACTTAATCCAAAGCATCACTACAATGGCATCCGAGAGGCAATTTACAATCTTGGATGCTGGTTTGTAACCACAGAATCTCGTGTCTGTTCCTTGAAGCATTAAATCTCCAATCATTATCGTTTTCCTATTCTCCCACTTCCCTTCTGAGCCACACTGCCAGGCTCAGTGCCAGGGACCAGGCCTCTGTGGCTTTGCACTGGCAGCTCTTCAAGCCAAACAGTATCCAAAGCAGTACACATATTATTCAGCGGAATAGTCACAGGGGATCCATGCATGGCCTGCCTCTGTTTCCCTCTCCTGACTGTCAAACAGCTACGTTTAGCCTGTAACTGAGGTGTATAACCTCTATATAACCCCACTCTAACACATCCTCAGCTGCAGCTGCAGTTCCCTTTGAGGGAGCTGTGACGAGCTGAGGTTTACTGCACTTCTCAGGTGAAGCAAACTGCGACACTAGTGGTGATTATTTCCGCTCACATCCGACGAGAATAGTATGTAACTGCCCTAGTTTCTATTCCTTCAGCT
Source organism: Chiloscyllium punctatum (assembly GCF_047496795.1). Lineage (NCBI taxonomy): Eukaryota > Metazoa > Chordata > Chondrichthyes > Orectolobiformes > Hemiscylliidae > Chiloscyllium > Chiloscyllium punctatum. The sequence continues at coordinate 75,155,387 of NC_092766.1, forward strand.
TAAATTGCCAAAGCGATAAAGAATTGAAAATGTGTTGCTGGAAAAGCGCAGCAGGTCAGGCAGCATCCAAGGTCTGGAGAATGGACGTTTCGGGCATAAGCCCTTCTTCAGTCTTATGCCCGAAACGTCGATTCTCCTGTTCCTTGGATGCTGCCTGACCTGCTGCGCTTTCCCAGGTACACATTTTCAGCTCTGATCTCCAGCATCTGCAGTCCTCACTTTATCCTCAAAGTGATAAAGAAAACATCTCTAACTTGCCAACTGCCGAGGAAGTGTCTTTATGTTTGGCTTGAAGACGAGGGGTTTGGAGTCTGCACATGTGTATTGACTCGGGTGTAGCCACTGTCCGAATATATTCTTGAGCTTCCCCAGCAGTCCCCGTGTCTATTCCCTGATGTTCAGCCTTCACTCCGCTGTAAGTATTTTATGTTCAACCTGACCTTCTCGGCTGCCTCTTGGCTGGCGGTCTCCTGTCTCCCGCGATAGCAATGGAACTTATAAGGGGCTTGATTCCACTTTCTGTGCATAGTCCACGGATAATGGCAGTGGAACTAAAGACTGGAAGGTTAAACGGAAATTACCTAAACATGTGTTGATCTGGAAGATTGAATGTAAACATTCGTTCATAAAATATGCCATAATATATGCGCATCTTATCACAACCTGCACCAGATTACATTAGCCGCATTGCACTCGCTGTCCCGGCTGTCTTGGTATAAATTAAATGAAACGTAAATGAGCACAGTCTCGTATTTATTCTCAAACACCACAAGCATTATTATCAGAAACATGTCAGAGATAATTTCTGGCAGTGAACAACCTGATGTAAGGCTGACGAAGGTGTAAGAAGACTAAGACAGCTCTTTGAAGACGCTTACCTGGAAATGTCAAACGTCTTCTTTCCGTGTTGAATATTCGATGATCGTGATTCAGACTGATCGAGTTATACAACACAAAAACAGCCCTTTCAATCCAAATTGCCTACGCCATCAAGATACGATAAATTGATCTTGTGCCATTTGCCACAAATTTGACTCATTTCTCTTTTAAAACTCTGCTATTTATGTGTACTTCTGCAAAACTTTAAAATATCGCAATTGTCCCGCTTCCAACACTTCCTGTGGCAGCTGGTTCTGGAGATGTACACTCTCTGAGTTAAAATGATTTCCCTCGGATCCTTTTTAAGGCTTTCACTCTCACCTTAAACACAAACTCTTCAAACCTCTTCCATTTCATTTTTTCTTCCAGTGGCGGGAACACTGGGCTGGGGTAATCATAGCCCTTGAGATTGAATCTTGTTTCTCTCCGCTACATTTGCTGTGATCACAACTGACAGCTACCACACAATTAATTGACCTTTGTGTTTGCAGTATTCCCGACCACAGGTTCCGTTTATTTTCATTCTCACACTTATCACGGACATTTATGATCTACTGTAATACTATTGTTATTTGAAACAACAGTGAAGCGCTACTAAGTATCTGACAGAGCTTTGCCCGCCTTCATGTATCGAGACAGAAAAGGCCACATTTTACTGATTACCTCGATATATTCAGCATTTAATTCAAAGCTCTTCAATGGTAGCACTTTGACCAGTATCATTACACAATGTAAAACTCTATCGCTGTGAAAAATAATATTCTTTCACTAGTACTGAATCGCGAGCTCCTCGGCCAGACCAGTCTTTAGTTTCCTGCTTCCCCTTCAGATATTTTGATTGTCCGTCAACATGCTGCCTTGCTAATCAGAATGATGTCCCAAACTTTCATTCTACATCAATGACAAATTGTTGACATCGTTGCAAACGAGAATGAATGTTGAAAACAACTCTAAGTTTGCAAATCAAATAGCGCATATCAATTTGAGTTTATAATGTGATACAAATGTCGCCCAGCAGCAAATAAAAAAACCCACTAAAACTAAATCATAAAATTGAATCAAGAACGTAATCCCGTATGAGCCAAATGGGTTAAAATGTTGAATTGCACCAAAGGTTTAAAATGCTCAAAAGATGTGTTTTAAATGCTTACCAACAAAGGGCAGTGAGTTGATGTATTCACTGGTCACTGGTAAGTTCAAATTTGAACTGAATTGCCCAGGAAATTGATGATTAAACAAGTTACTTGGGATCACAAACAATAATTTCAAATTTGCATCACTGTTTCATTTTCCATTATGCAATTGTAATCGAGTTGGCAATAGTATCAATAATTATTTCTCTTTTCATGCTGCCACTTGTACATTGCCAATGGGTACCCTGTGCGAGACATGACAGATGCTGTCCACTAACTTTATTCTGAAATTGTTGAGATTCACAAACAGTTCAAACCGCTCTGCAAAATTTCACACAACATTGGAAATGGCCTGTTTACGATAACTGCAGGCCAAAATAAAACTACCACGAAGAGATTATAATGGTTTACAATAGACGAGAAGTAAAGCAAGGCATCGAAACAGAGCAACCCATAAATATGAAGAGGGAAACGAAAAGGACAACTAATAAAACAACTAGGAGAATGGACATGAGAAACTTCGAAATAAGAAAAGAACGTGAAACACAGTTGTTAAAGACAAAGTTAAGCCAGTGAACAGAAAGTCAGGGACTACAGGAAATAATTTCAGAACAACGCCATATCCATTTTCGAGAGAAATTAGGAAGAATTTCATCTCTTGGGAGAGAGGAGTGAGGATAGTATACCTGTGGTATTCTTTAGCATAGACCGCTGTCAACATTGTTTATGACGAAATAGACAGACTTTAAATCAGTATGGAAACCACGAACTTTGGGAAAACACAGAAACCTGGACTGCATGATCATCAGATAAGCCATAATCTCCTTCAATGGTAATTTCGGTGGATGGGTCAAATCTCCTGCTTCTGGCACTACGTCTTATTCTTCAATATGAAGATGTTTAACAAAACTGAGGAGTTGACGAATTTCAGAACTAAACTGCGTTTATTCCTTTGGGAACAGAACTGTAGGGTGTATTTACTCAGGTTCGAAGTTAGCATATTATGTCGCTGGTTGAGGTTAGAATATGGGTGGACGGAATTATTTTTGACATGGTGCAGGGATCAATGATCTTTCCGGTGAGATGAAGGCGTCAGGGAATAAGTAAGGGAAAATAATGCACATGGAATCTGGAAGTAACTACCTTTTTCAGTAGCAGAGCCTGAAATCTTAATAATGTTTAATTATGTACATACACATTTGTAATTTTAACGCATACAAATCTAGGAGCTAAATGCAGGACAATGTGATTCGAATAGCCAGGCGGTTGGTTTTGAGCAGCGCTGATCCAATGGGATCAACGGGTTTTCAATCTGGAGTTCACTGGATTCTACTCCCGGTTGTGGTTGGGTCAGTTTGTGAAGTGGCAAGTCAACGTTTGAAAAACGCATGGGAACGAGATCAGATGCAAACCTAACATCGCCGGGTCCATAATCCGACCCATTAACCATTACACCACTGATCCCATTGGTGGCATGCCATTCACCACAGATCCTGCCGAGTTTTTGTGATAGAAGGGACATGGCCAGAAATGGTAACATCCACAAGAACAACAACCAAAACTATTCACTATCACTGCCTGAACTTCAATTGTCCTCATTTTTAAAAACAGTGAAAGAACAGATTTCCCTATAAACAGTAAAGACTTTTCAACTCGAGTACTTACTTTAGTTTCGCTTCATACATGTAGGAACTTTACGTCACTATGACCCACTTCGGTGAAAAGTATTCTCATGGTTTGAATGATGAATTTTCAAGTCAAGACCAGGAACAAATCCTTCCAGAAGCAATTGGTCATTACTTACGCGATTCTTGAATCAGACAAATTGAATGATACGACAATATATACCATTCCTTCGCTGCAGCTCAACTCCGCCAGGCAGGCTCCAGTAAATATCAGCCTGTTGCTTACCCTCTTGAGGGACATCGGCTGAAAAAAAAAATCAGATTATGACATTGAAATGCTGGGTGACAAAATGTATCTCTTCAAAGATGAAAACTGTGCAGAGGACGACAAGTAAAGTGTGAATGTTCCTATTCTGTCTTTCCTCCTGCTGGCTCTGACTATCCAGCTCCAAGAACAATGAGACGCTTGATACGATCACAGGTAGTTGGAGAAACCAGTCTTTATCTGGAAAGCAAGCCAGCGGGTGCACCACAAAAGAGAATGAAGTATGTCTAGGCATGGCTGTGGAAACAGATATTTGGATCCCATGTTGATGACTGGGGACTAAGGAAGTGCGTTTCTTGCTGCAGTGTTCCTCGCCCATCACATGGTCTTTTCGCCACTATGCTTATCTGCATAATATCGTTTCTGATCAATGGTAACAGGTAGGATATTAATAGTGGTGATTCAGTGAGGGTAAAATTATTGAGTGGTCCCAGTAGAAGCCATCCTGCACATCTTTAGTCAGGTTAATGCAGAAGAAATGCTTTTGATTGCAATGTCGATATACTGTTCCATCGGTAATAAGTAATCGAAAGCTAGCAGAATGTACTGCAATTGATGAAGTTGCAGTGCCCTGAATTTTGTAAATCGATTTCTGCCATGGTGTTGAACCATTGGCATTAACAAAGATGTACTGACATGCAAATACTTCAAACACATTTTCTGAATAACATGACGTGGGGGTGCCGGTCCTGGACTTGAATTGTTAAGGTCAGAAGTGGCATAATTCCAGATTATAGTTCAGCTGGTTTATTTAACGTCACTAGATTACCACTGTCGAAGAGGCAGCGATGCGAAATCTTTAGATTTCAAATAAACCTGTTGAATTAAAACCTGATTTTGCGTGAGTTCTGAATGTGGAGCAAAGATTTTCAGTTTCCGTGCAGAAATGTTGTTCGAGTTAACTGTGTTTGCAGCGTGTTGTGCTTTCAGCAAGCCTCTGAAAGCAAGTGGAAACATTCAATTTCGCCAAAAAACTCGAATACAATCAGAATGCTGGAGAGACCCATCGTGTTTCGCAGCATCTGTGAAGCCAGAAATAGAACTAACGTTGTAAGTCAAACGTGAGATTTTTTCACGATTACCGGGAACCAAAATTGATTATTTTTATGAGTTGGCAGAAAAAGAGTTAGACAGGAATTTAAGGATTTTTCAGCACTTTACAGCCATATATCAACATTCAGTTTGATGACAGCATATTATCTCGTCTACAATTTGATGAAAAACTCGAAACCCCAAACAATTAGGATCTCTTTGACTGGGGATAGACTCCGCCCACAATACTAAACGTTTGTTTGGTGTGAGGACATCCATCTGTAGTTCAATTATTAATGACCCTATTTGTCTCTCATATAATGGTATCTGACGTACGATATTTCGCCAGAATTCTTTTTTTGTAAGGTTTCTTTAAGAGGTTTATTCAATTCTTAAGACATTTTTCGGATTTATTATCTCTTTTTGCCTTTGCTTTCAGAAGAGTTGGTGCATGTGGTGAATTTCAAAACTACTTTTAACAAATAATTTTCATTTCAATTTTGCTTTCATCATCGTCGTTACTCTCTTTTTCGTGTATTCCAGTCATTCTCAGATGTTATGCCACTTAGTCTTCCCATTGCATCAACAACAAACGAAAACAGAAAGAACGATCGGAAGAAAGAAAGAACAAAAGAAAGTAAGAAAGAAAATGAATGAATTCGTGCAGCATCTTTCATCACCTCAGGATATTCGAAACTAATTTAAGCTTTATTTTAACGTGGGAAATGTATACGCAAAGCTGAACAATGCAAGATTCCAGAACAATATCGGTATAATCAAGTAGTAAACTGTTTTCAGTGCAACTATAAGATGGGCAAATTTTGGTCAAAGACGACAAGGATGAAATATCCAGCCATTTTTCGAATAACAACAGTGAAATATTATACCCAGCAACTGCAAGACGCACTCATGTTTCAGCATGCCATCCAGAAAGACAGCATGGTTGATCGCTCAACATTCGCAAGAACGAAGTACTGATATTTGCTAATGGGTCCAATTGTCTGAATTTTGGCCGAGTGAATGCATGACCGCTGACTCCAGGGAGAAAGAGGATGAGAGTACGGCTCATTGAGTCATAGTAACACATGACATTTTTCTTCACTGTTTAGTGGAACCAATGATGCCGTTGAAGGGAGAGGTCAGCACGTTCTGCAGTTCCTTTCTGAAGTTGTTCTGGGACACTGCGTATTATGAAGACGTTTTTGCAAGAACTGAGTAACTGGAACATGTTGGTCGTCTCTTGAAAGATAGACTGCAATTCATTGACCTTCAGACCAGTGAAGTAACCCTTACCTGTCACTCTGACATAGAGGAAACGTCCAACATGCATCACCCACAGGCAGAGGAAGCTGAGAGAGATGGTGAACATAGAACATAGAACATACAACATAGAAGAATACAGCGCAGTACAGGCCCTTCGGCCCTCGATGTTGCGCCGATCAAAGCCCACCTAACCTACACTAACCCACTATCCTCCATATACCTATCCAATGCCCGCTTAAATACCCATAAAGAGGGAGAGTCCACTACTGCTACTGGCAGGGCATTCCATGAACTTACGACTCGCTGAGTGAAGAACCTACCCCTAACATCAGTCCTATATCTACCCCCCCTTAATTTAAAGGTATGCCCCCTTGTAATAGCTGACTCCATACGTGGAAAAATGTTCTCACTGTCAACCCTATCTAACCCCCTAATCATCTTGTACACCTCTATCAAATCACCCCTAAACCTTCTTTTCTCCAAAGAAAACAACCCCAAGTGCCTCAGCCTTTCCTCATAGGATCTTCCTACCATACCAGGCAACATCCTGGTAAACTTCCTCTGCACCCGTTCCAGTGCCTCCACATCCTTCCTATAGTATGGCGACCAAAACTGCACACAATATTCCAGATGCGGCCGCACCAGAGTCTTATACAACTGCAGCATGACCTCAGGACTCCGGAACTCAATTCCTCTACCAATAAAAGCCAGTACGCCATATGCCTTCTTCACTGCACTATTTACCTGGGTGGCAACTTTCAGAGATCTGTGTACATGGACACCAAGATCCCTCTGCTCTTCCACACTACCAAGTAGTCTACCATTAGCCCAGTAATCCATCTTTTTATTACTCTTACCAAAGTGAATCACTTCACACTTAGCTACATTGAACTCCATTTGCCACCTTTCTGCCCAGCTCTGCAGCTTCTCTATATCCCGCTGTAACCTGCCATATCCTTCCTCACTGTCTACAACTCCTCCGACTTTCGTATCATCCGCAAACTTGCTCACCCAACCTTCTAACCCTTCCTCCAGGTCATTTATAAAAATGACAAACAGCAATGGTCCCAAAACAGATCCTTGCGGAACACCGCTAGTGACGGCACTCCAAGATGAACCTTTGCCATCAACTACTACCCTCTGTCTTCTTCCAGAGAGCCAATTCCTAATCCAAACCTCCAACTCACCCTCAATGCCATATCTCTGTATTTTCTGCAGCAGCCTACCATGGGGGACCTTATCAAACGCCTTACTAAAATCCATATATACCACATCTACCGCTTTCCCCTCATCTACCTCCTTCGTCACCTTCTCAATGAATTCAATAAGGTTTGTGAGGCGCGACCTGCCCTTCACAAAACCATGCTGACTATCCTTGATCACATCATTCTTATCCAGATGTGCATAAATCCTATCCCTTACAATTCTCTCTAAGACTTTGCCCACAACAGAAGTGAGACTCACTGGCCTATAGTTACTAGGATTATCACTACTCCCCTTCTTGAACAAGGGAACCACGTTTGCTAGCCTCCAGTCCTCTGGCAGTACTCCTGTCGACAAAGAGGACACAAAAATCAAGGCCAATGGCTCTGCAATCTCCTCCCTTGCTTCCCAGAGAATCCTAGGATAAATGCCATCAGGCCCAGGGGACTTATCTATTTTCACCCTTGCCAGAATTTCCAACACCTCTTCTCTGCATATCTCAAAGCCATCCATTCTACTTATTCGTGCCTCAGTATTCATATCGACAACAATGTCCTGTTCCTGAGTGAATACTGACGAAAAGTATTCATTCAGCGCCTCCCCAATCTCTTCAGCCTCCACACGCAACTTCCCATTACTATCCTTGATTGGACCTATTCCTTCCCTAGTCATTCTTTTATTCCTAACATACCTATAGAAAACCTTAGGGTTTTCCCTAATCCTACCAACTAAGGACCTTTCATGTCCCCTCCTTGCTGCTCTTAGCTCTCTCTTCAGGTCCTTCCGGGCTACCTTATAACTCTCAATCGCCCCTATTGAACCTATTAAGAACCCTATTAAGAAAAGAACAATAGACTTTCTACGTTTTGCCACCACTGGGACACTGCCATTCTCATGCTCAAGACTCTCTTACGGGCTCGGATAGCCATGAGAATGAATCTTACGGTCAGGGCGTTGAGCAGCATAATGAGGACGAATGGAAGAAATCGGGTTAAGACGTGGTCTAGCCAGTCATATGCCTGCCAGACGGGTAAGGTATAGAAAGTTGATTTGATGTCGCAGAACGAGGGAACCCCATCCAAAACGTACAGTGGTTGTTAGATGAAATAGTAAGGCATGTTCTTAATGCAGCTCAAAGCACATAGTATTTCTATGACCAGGGATGCAGATTTCTCAATGCAGTATCTGAGCTTTAGACTCTGACAGCAGATAGCGACAAAGCGGTCGATGGTGAAGGCCAATGTCAGCCAAACTGAACAATCCTGCATAACATAAACCGGTACAGTGCTGAATCTACATCCCGGAGTGGTAGAAAGCAGACTATACTTAAAGTAGAGGCGAATGATCCGGTTGAGGATAACTGCAAAGATGATGATAAAGAAATCCTACACTGCTATCGCCACTAGGTTACAGTCCACATTGTCCAAGGCATAGGATTATAATCGCCACCATGTTGGCTGTGAGGGTTCAAATCAGAGAGAACGTTTACAAATCAGTCTCAATTTAACAACCAATTCCCGATTCAAGCTGTTACACAAACTATCATTATATGTTTATTTCCCATCTGCAACGTTAATGTTTTATTTTAATTCACATTGAATGTGGAGTTGATCATTTCCAAATGCAACTGTCACTGGAAACACTGATAAACGCAACATCCACTCGATGATCACTCAGTCAATACGCACGGAGTGCTGCACAATGTCAGCTCTGTTGTTGCTGCTCATGGCTAAGGATGAAACAAAGTTTCTATTAGATCATTTATTCTCAACTCACCGGCAATCAAAGGAAATTTTAGCTGTGGAAGCATTTCATATAGCTCAAATCATATCCTTCAAAACAGATCAGAGAATGCCTTAGTCCGAATCAAATAGGAGCAGAATGTCAACCGTGAGATTTTGATAAGCCAACTCAGATCAACGCCATTTAATATGAAATTTCTAATGATATATAAATTAGAAAGAAAATGGTTAACCCACGTGAGAGGAAGGTTTTTTTTAAAATAACTGTTGTTGCATATTAAGTTGCACTTATATTGGTGCAAAATAAAGTGTTTAAATTTAATAGGAATTGGAGAATTTCATCAGATTTCTGTAGGTAGTTAGACTTGGGTGCAGAGATTGGTTTTGATAAACATCCTTGCAGGAACGTTTTAATGGCCAGCCAAACAAGAAAAATCTCAAAACAAGATAATATCGGCACAGTACCAAGAGACAGATAACGTTGCAAGGATGACAGAATCAATTTTGGAACATGAACTCGAGAGAATAAACAATGTATGCTTCAAACATAGCAAACAAAATAACTGGTCCAATTAGACTTTTTTTCAAAGACTTCATGAAAAAATAATACATGCGATTTTAATTGATACAACATGAAAAGTGTTTTCAAGTAATCCAAAAAATCCATCCTGCTATCAATCTTCCCTTTTAATCACGTTACAGCATGAAAAATAGAATCATTTAGTTCTGGTGTTGAATTGTTGGGCCGAATGGCCTGTTTCTATACTGTAAGTATTCTATGAGTCTACGAAGCTTTCGAAGACACCTGCGAGACAGAAACACTGCGTTTGTTTAACCTTTCCAAATGGGATGAGAGAGAGACTAAATGGAAATTTGTTGTGTGAGAATTAAACATTATGTACAATGATATGAATTAACAGTGTTTGTGTGATATTATACATAATGCTTCATAGACCAGCAATCTAGTTGATCATATTTCTAGGAACGTAAAAACATATATTATCTACTAATGCTCTATCATGCAAAAATATGGGATTCATCACAATTCTCCAGAAAACAGTAAAATAACAAATAAGAAACGATCATGGAACTTCAGCATCACTGGTAAGTTTAGCACTTCTTGTCCATCTCTAACTTCCCTTGAACTGTAAAGCTTTCTTGGACGTTTCATAGGTAAGTCAAGATGAAGAACATTCACTGGATTGTTCTATGAAGTGGGAAAAAAGGGAAGAATCGTTTTCCAAAATGATCAATATAGGACAAGAAGGGATTCTGCGCTGAATGACGAAGCTTTCATTGTCCAGCTTACTGAAACTGTCTACCAACTCCAGGTCTGTTATTAATTGAAAAGGAAGAGAGACATGTTCAGGTTATCGACGAAAACAAAAACTCTTTGCGATTTATTACTGACCAGCAGTGCCAAAAACAGCGAGAATGGGATAGCAAATGTCAGATAAGGGACCAACAGAAGGCTCATGCATCGTCCTTTCAGAAACCGCTGAAACTGCGGATCTTAGCTGCTTGCAACGTTCAATTTGTTCCTCTTTTATTCCAAGTCAGAGTGTCTGGAGGGACAACTAACTTATAGCATGCACAGTATTGACAGTTCAGTGAACAAAAAGATCGATTTGCCTTTGCTTGCCCACAGTTTGTATCATTGGCAAAATGAATGATTGAGAGGAGGGAATGATTCTGTGAGTCCCTCCTCTTAACAAACCAGGCTTTCTATCCCCATCAGCGAAACTGCTGATGGTTGAATTGCCTATCTCGAAAATCGTCTACTTTATCAATTCGAGTATTTTGTTTTTTTTTCGGTTTTGGATTGGTTCACGTATTGGGTTTATTTGTAAGAGTGTTCGTCTTATTTGCATTAAAATTCAACTGCTTTATTACTAACGTATATTAAATTCGTGTTAGCTAAGTAGGGACGGCATCTTGGGTTTTCGCCATGCAAATTTCGGGGGCATGCTGGAACTAAAGTATTCTTCTTTGCTTAAGTTCAACGACAAACGCAGGAAGAGCCAGTAAATTGTCGACACGACTACCAGCAGAGCTTTTGTCAGATGGAACAACAATTGAATATGGCTTCGAATGAAGACACTAACAACGGTACAATTCGCGTCACTTATCAAAAATATCGCATTTGTTGTGCTAAGAACTGAGAAAGAGAAAACAAAGTAATGTGAACAGCGACCGAAATGTTATAATATTGACATAAAAGAGAAATCATTTGTGTGCTCATAACAAAGATAGATTTACTGCAAGGTATACTCAGTCATAAACGAATGATGCATTTAATGTTTTGTTTCATTGACATGGATGTGTGACTTCGAGTGAGGAAGGGATAGTGTGAATCAGTCACTCAGCAGTTAGCACTGCTGCCGAATTTTACCACGGACAATTTCTGATTCCACCCTAAGATAACTATCTGCGTGGAATTGGCACATTGTCCTCGTCCATGTATAGTTTAGGTGGATTGACCATGATATATGCAGAGGGATAGGGTAGGGGGGGATCTCCTTGGGATGCTTGTTAGAGGGTCCTTGTGGACTCGATGGTTCAAATGGACTACTCTCACATTGCTCGGATTCTAATGTATTTCTGATGAGTAAATGGTCATGCAGCCTCATTATCAGTCATGTTCAAATGGAAATAAGCATCTCTCATCCACTGATACCTGACAATTACGTCACAATTTTGGGAGATCGTCGACGTGGAAGGACCATTAAAAAAGACAGTGATATTAAGATCAGTGCATGCAGTGGGAATAACTGTGAACCTTTCAGCAAAAAAGGAGACTGAAAGTCTGTGTGGCCAAATCATTGGAACGTGTTGGGCCACCTCGTCAATGGCAGATGGGCAGAATGAAGATCAGGCATCAAATGAAGAAACAGGTGAGAGTTGGGGGTGGAGCAACAGACAGGAAGAATTAATGAAAACCTCAAAGATTGTGTGTGGCAGGAATTGGTTCCAATTCCTGGGCCATGTGGCCAACTCTGGCATAAATTGGAAGCTGCCCCGTTCTGGACTCGACATCTGAGCTCTGCCAAAAATCCATGTCTCAACAAGTTTAAGGACGTAGTGAAGGTTGCATAAATGGTGTAAAACAACAATGCAGCAAAGGCAAAGTCATTATGTTTGCACATAATTAACTGTTAGTGACTTGATTGGCAGAAATTGCAAACGTGAGTGCAAATCGGCAGATGAAGCGAAATATTACAAAAACAATGAGTCGTCAAAATTAAAAGTTCGGTATGAACCCACAAGAAACATGTAAAGAAGACAGTGAACATGGAAGCACACAAGGAAATGAACAAGTATAACCTGGTAGTCATTGCAGAGACATAGCTCCCATAAGTCCTTATTTTATAGTAGAAGATTGTACACATTGACAACTTGCATGAGACGATCTTGACAAAAACTTGGTGCTTTGTTTCCGTGATGCATGTAGTCTCCCAGAAGGTGGTTGTAAGCAATGTTACAGAGACAGTATGTCATTCTTTTGCCCCCATCTGTAGTATATCCAGCGTAGTCCTGGGTTCTCGATGGCTCAGAAAAAAATTCTCAAAAGAGTACTCTTACACAATGGGTAACCATGTAAGAATCCGCATGTTTTCATGTAATGGAAATCCATTGGAAATGCATTGATAATCTAGACACTTCATATGCTTAAATATAATTCTTCGATATATATGACGCGATTGAATTCAAACAAACTCACACTCAATGTGTCGCTCTGCTTATGATTACGGTTAAAAGCACAATAATGAGATTATAGCCTGCTCACTACACCTCCAAATTTACTTGTCCATTCATCGAGTGAACGAGTTGCAAAAGAAGGTCACATCAACTTCTTTAATCTTTTCTCAAAAAGGTTCCTTCATTTAGTTGCAAAATTGATTGTTGTGAATCTGCAAATGAGCTCCAAGCGACTTGCATTAGTTAGTGATTGTGCTACGTTCAACGTCCATGAGGAATCTAATTCACTTTTTCTTGGATCAGAGCATATGAAGGTCCTATATGATCTAAATATTTCCAACGGATTTCCATTAAGAGGAAAATATATAAACACTTTAATGGCTACTAAACGAATAAGAGTTCTGCTTGGTGAATATTTTTTGTGGGCATATTGAGAAACTGGAAACTTACTGTAAAGACTGTAGATGGTATGAAAAGAATGATTTAGCTGTCCCTGACATCTGACTTCTGAATGAGAAGAAACAGCAGGTCAACATGAATTCCAGGAAGACATGCTATCGAAACTGGTTGACAACATTGAAGAAAACGTGCGGGTAAGAATCTGGTGAAAGTTATTTACACATTTTTTTATGTAAGACCTTAATTCATATGATATGTCGAGGAGAATAATGCAAACACTGATAACAATTAATTCTTGAAATGGACATTCATTGAAACAGTGAATACCAAGTCACATGCATTGTCTATGCAAACAGAGAGAGAGCGTATAAATTGCACTTAAACTGAGGAAGAGTTCACCCACAACCACTTCATTTGTAATCAGACACGTATCCTTTTCATCACGGGTCCATGAAACAGTCCTGAAGAGTTGCCATGTTAACAAGTGCATGCATGGTCTTTTCTTACGTCATAGGGTGGTGAATCCTTCGAATTTTCCAGCCTAGACATGCGTACATCCAATCCTCTTGCAGAGCTCCTGCCCGAAACGTCGATTTTCCTGTTCTTCGGATGCTGCCTGATCTGCTATGCTTTTTCAGCGCAACTCTAATCTTTACTCTAATCTCCTGCATCTGCAGTCCTCACGTTCGCCATGCGTGCATCCTTGCTGAATAAGAAAGTCTGAGATAGAGATATTTCGGGTGGTAAATGAATGGAAGTCTAATGTTATTGGGAGGAAAAAAATTATTACGATTTGTAATTCGGCATGACCTAATGATGGCAAATCAGATTCGAGAGGCATGAACTTCTCACCTTCCATACCATTGACGTGGCAATAACTGTCAATTAGAGGGCGCCCAGTGATACCATGGTCGAGCGTGGGGTTTTCGTTTCTGTCACTTTGAAGTTTTTTTATTGGTTTCTGATTCATGAGATTCTGTGTGTCTTGCAGTGAGCAAGTGCAGTTTTATTGAATGTAGGTTTCTGCCTTCTTCCATCTGATCAGAATAACAAGGAGCACCAATGTCCCTCAATAGAGGTAACGTGTTCATTTTTATTCTACGAAGCTGGCACGTACCTAATTACACAATGTTTAATGTGCAGCCGAAGTGAATATCGTTTACACATGTTTCCAATTCACTGTGGAGAATTAATGTGTAAGACAATGTACTTAGCACCGAGTGAAATTGTTCTCAGCATGTCCCAATCTTATCACTTCTTTTTGTTTCTGTCGCTGATTTTAACGATGCTACTTTAGAATCGCCTAGAGTTTGCAGGGGCATAAAACTGAACTCGTTTTTCTCTTTTTTGGTACATTCTCAAGGATCCTGAATTTTGTGACCACAAAGGGAACAAAATCGCAGTCAGTGAGGGCACATTAGACCTCTCTCTGTGTCTGTCACTCTTAAGACCTCTCTCATTCTCGTAGGAACTCTCTCTACATTTCCTTTCTCTGGGTTAAGACGGTTCCAATCCCCATTGAGAGAAACCTATACTTCCGCTCAGATTTTCATTTTGACAAACGAAACCGAACAGAAAACATAAGATGTATGAGTCCAATATGAGTCTCGCCAGACAGTTAAAGCCATTTTCGTTTACTCCCTCCCGCTGGCTTCCTCCCTGGTCCAGGGTAATGGTTTCAACTTTGATGTGAAACCTTTTCTGATTTCAGCAGATGTGCTCTGTTTTTGTACTTTCTCTTTATAGCGTCAGGAATTCAAGTTTATTTAAAGAGTTTGTACAAGAAGAATAAATCCCATTTCCTGAATATGATTCAAACCCAGACCATGGTGGTGAAACAGCAAATTCATCGCTACAATAACAACAGAGATTAACAATATTTCATGCTTGATGAAGTCTGCATGGAGACCCAAATCGATATTACTAATTTGATAGGCTCTCTCAAACAGGAACTGGAGAGCTGAGGACAGGCCGCAGAGGGAAAGGAAGAAAATTGAGAATGGAGAAAAGGAATGTGGATATCGATTAGATGTTCAGCTCAGAGATCACCAAAGATTTGCTGATTTGGGGAAATAAGCAATAATAAAAAAAACATGTTAAATGTTAGGTTTTGACAACACAATATTATGTTGGGCACGTCAACTTAATCTCAACAAATAGTGTTTCGAGCCACTGAGCCCGAACAGTTGGCTTGATGGAATCGATCCTGCCAAATTAAATTAACGTATATTTGTGTACATTAAACTGAGGAACAATATCATGAAAATACTCTAAAAGGGGAAGCAGACTCTCTTTTACGCATTAAACATTATTGTAATCTAGAATATCCGATGCGTGTGCCAGCAGGTGCAACGCTAAATTTCAGAATGGTATGGTAAAGCCAGTTGGGAAGGAATAAGAATTCCACTGTTGCGGTTTTTGGAAAGAGTTATGGCAGTGAAATTAATTACACGGATGCTACAAAGAACAGGCACAGATTCATTGGGTCGAATGGCGTCAATCCGGATTATGTAATTCTTGTTCTTTTATATCCCTGGCCCCTCTGTTCATTCATCAGTGTTTCTGTTGCTGAGATGGCAGGGGGTGGCAGACTTCCCAATTTCCCACAGCTTCGGATGCAGCTGATTGCTATTGATCACTTCCTGTTCTTACACGGAGCTATGGTTAACTCAGAGCTGAGACTACAGCAGTTCCACTATCAGCTTCCGTTTTGCTTCTCTGACTCTGCAAAGCATTCCCTTCCCTGTGATACTTGAGAAACCTCTGCCTCCATCACTGTGTGTCATTATGTGGAACACCTTTGAGCAGGGAATCTGAAATATTATTTTCAAACCTGTAAAATTAGAAACACAGAGTGCATCTTATCACGCCGCTCCTCACCATTGTCACACTACTTAATACGTGTTTCGTACTCAGTAAAATTAAATTTCCACCGACACAGATATTTGCAATCCATATGTTATTATTAGTAAAACAATTCTGGTAATAACCAAGATTTTGAATTCTTTTTACTTTTCAAATGGAGTCCGCAAGGCAGAGCGGAAGAGCTGGATCCCGAAATGACAGGTAAAGAAGGAGGTTAAGTGAGACTAAGCTGAAGTTGAACGCAAGCGGTTCCAGGCTTTGTTTACTGGTATAGTCAATTCCGGAGGCACCCACCACATTACGTGCTTTATATGGTGACAGCAGGGATTGCAATTAGGAATACTGACCTGGTTGACCGATTCTGTTTAACATTTATGAAATCTACGACAATAACCGAATTAGCAATCAACAAGGCAATCTTTTCTTACTCCACGACGTATTTCGAGTCCTTGAGTCATAGAATCCTACAATACAGACACAGGTCTTTTAGCCCCAATTGACCCATGCCTAACAAACTGTCCATCCACTCTTGATATATTTCCGTGTACTTGGTCCATACCCTTCTAAGCCTTTTCTATCCATGTATTTGTCCAAATGCCTTTTAATTGTTGTTAATGTACTTGCCTCAACCACTTACGCTGGTTGATCATTACATACATATATCACCCACTGTGTAAAAAGGTTCCCCCTCAGGTTTCATTTTATTTTATTTTCCCCATTTATAATAATGCTCTCAAGTCCGGGATTTCCCAACTCTGGGAAAAAGACTGAGTGAATTCACCCTATACATGCATCCCATGATTTTATACACCTCTATACAATCCCCTCTCATTTTCATACACTCTTAAAAAAAAAAGTCCTCGTTTGTCTAACGTCTTCCTCTAAATCTGATCATTGCATCAAGGAACCATCCTTGTAAATTTCTTCTGCACTCTTTCCAGTTTAATAATATCCTTCCTGACACAAGGTGATCAAAACTTAACACAACACAATAAGTGCAGCATCACCAACGTCCTGTTACCCTGCAATACAACTTCACAACTTCAGTTTCCTGACTCATGAAGTCCAATATGCTAAAAGCTTTCTTCGCTGCCCTCTCGACCTGTGACGACACTTTCAGAGAACCGTGTACCTGAACACTAATGTCCCGCTGCTGTCCTACCCTCCCTAAGGCCCGGTATAAAGGTGAAAATGTGTACTGTATCTTTTGGAGAGTTGGAAAGCAAGCAGTGCTTAAGAGATGCACGAAGAGTCCGGGACAAGGTAACACTGTAACATTCGTCGAAACATCTAGGAACTGTGCTGCCTGTCGAAGAAAGAAACACAATCAAATTCAGCCAATCAGTTTCCAAACTCCAATTAAGTTTAAATTTAGTATTTTGATTATATTAAAACACATGAAACGATCCGATGTTTTGGGATATCAATAACGAACAAATTGAACAGTTGCCCTGACCAACAAAGAGGTGCTATCATCAACAACTAGGGAAATTGTTTACAGAAAATTCTGCTCCCTTTATCTATCAAAGAACCGTGAAGCAGAATCCCTAAGAAGAAAAGAAGATGAGGAAAAACTTCAGAAGAGACTCGGCACAGCTGAACGATTTTGAAACGTGATTTTTTTTTTTGTAAATCGTAATGTGGACTTATTTTAAAATCAGATGAGTATTACAGAGGGGAAGATAAATGATATGTTTAGAGATAGGATTTAAAATAGTTGTAAGTTAATTTGTCTCTGTTGTCTTTCAAAAAGTTGTTACTTTTTAATAGTGACTTTTGGGATAATTCTTTACCTCTCGAATTTTTACAGATTAAAGCACGGGGTCAATGTTTTCTGTGTTGATGTTTTAAAACTAGCAGAGAGGTTCATACTTTGTCGTAATACCTGCACTTATAAAGAGTCACCTAACTTGATTTGTTTTCCAAAATGCAACATATCGCACATAGCTCTATTAAACGTCATTTGTCATTTCTCAGCTCACTTCTCCAGCTGATCAAATTCCTGTCGCAAATTCTGATATCCTTTTCCATGAGTATTGATTTCATTACCATTTTGTAATCTGTCCATTTTACCCATAAAAATACGAAATGATCTAAGCAGGACAGATATTTATAATCATTAATAATTCCAGAGATGTACTGCATTCTGGGAGAGGAAATTCACTTCTGCTTTGCATTTATGACCTCTACTTCGAAGTTAATCCCATTTGCTCAGAATCACTCTGCAAAGGGAATCAAAATTTCTGTTCTTAACCCAACAGATTCCATGGAAATGATATACGTTTTTATACGGCGCTACTCAATTTTCCAATGAGCAAATAATACTTTGCTCAATTTCTACTGTCAGGACAGTACCTCCATCTGCGGTATCAGATTCCAGAACGCCATGTGGACTGCTTCGCATTGCAGTTTATCTTTCTTTCCATACAAGAAATATCCAGAAGAGTACACAGTATTCCAGCTGTGGCGTGGCTAGATCTTGTATAGTTTTAACAAAACTCATAGTACAATACAAACATACAACACAGAAGCAAACATTTCAGTCCAACTCATTCGCATCGATCAGTCAGTTCAATCTCACTGAGTTCCATTTCGTAGCATTTGGCCCGTTTCCGTCTCAACTCTTCCTGTTCATGTAATCATCCAAATGCTTTTGAATTATTGCCAAAGAACTAGCGTTCTCCCCTTCCTCTCGCAGCTTGTTCAAAATACGCCCCGCCCTTTGCATAAACCCTGTCCTGCTTTGCCCTGACAAAATGCAATATCTCACGTCATCTAAATTAAATATCATTCAATACTGTTAGAGATTGTAGCACAGAAAAGACCCGTGATCAAATCCCAAATCAACTTAGCCCATCTTGACTGCTCTTGTTTCCCATGTTGCTCCAAATTTTTATTGTTCATCTAATTATCTAAATGTGTCCTGAATGTTGTAGCCTGTACTCCTATTCACCACTTCCTCTGGAAATTCGTTCCACACACTGTTGGTCTAAAAGGAATTGTCCTACGTGTCCTCTTCAAACTTTTCTCCTCTGACCTTAAACATTTGTTGTCTCGTCTTGCTTGCGGATAAGAACATGTGCCATTCACCTTCACTGTTCTTCTAATAATTTTTAATCTCTCTAAGATCACCCCTCAACTCTTACGCTCCAGTGAGCAGGATCCCAGCTTTTCCAGACTCTCCTTTGAACTGAAACTTCCCAGCAACACCTTTAAAACTTTTTTTCTGAATTATTTTCAGCTTGATAATATTCATCCTAAAACACACCGAATAGACTGGACAGGCTACTCCAGAAGAGACATCGACATCGTTATGTAGAACCTCAGCATGATGTACTGACTGCTGTACTCAGAGGTTTGAGGGCTAAACGCAGGTATGCTGAACATCTTCTTACCAATCCTGTCTACGTGTGACTCAAAATTAAATGAACTGTGTATGCTGAACCCATAGGTCGCTCTCTGTTCCACAGCACTATCAAAGTTGCTAACAAAGTTCAGCCTTTTGTTGCTTTATCAAAGCGAAGTAACTCACATTTATCCACATTACAGCACATTTATCACTCCTCGACACATTGGGCCAATCAATCAAGATTTCTTTGTAATGCTATATAACTTTCTTCGTTCTCTATTATGTCACTGATTTTTGCCACGATTGTCTTTGACATTTGCTCATTTATCACGTGATTTCACTAACGTGTCATTTTATGCTGCTATTATTTTCTAACAATGTCTTCTGTATTCTCATCTAAATCATTTATTTAAGTTATGAACAAAAGTGGTCCCAGCACTGATGGCTGTGTAACACCGTTGACAGTATGAAAATTAATATTACAGTTCTGTCGTTAAATTATTTGAAGAATACATAGAATCATGTCTCAGAAGAGCAACAACTGAGTACAGGCTGAAAATAATAGCAGCATAAAATGACACGTTAGTGAAATCACGTGATAAATGAGCAAATGTCAAAGACAATCGTGGCATAACATGATAGTTTAAGTGTAAATTTGAAGATATTGAGGCTGAAGATGATTTGTTTAGAAAGAGGATACAACATAACATGATTGGTTTAACTAATATCACCAGATAGGTGCAGCAACGAGAAAAGTAGAAGAAGTAGCGACCCCTAAGAATCTGAGACAATTGGAAGGCATTTTCTGTTGTCTCGGGTTTTGTTTGCAAATAAAAGGTTAACTACTTGAAGAATTATCAATTCTGTTGATGATTCCAACAGAGCATTGTGTAAGACTCCTCCACTGCAAATTTGATGCAGCAAGTAGGGTTGTTAAGAGCCCTACCCAAAAAGAGACGGCAGCCATAGCACACTTCCTGGTCCACTGGGGCATTCCCGATACTGACAGAAAACGGGTTGGCCGACCACAAAAAAAAGTTATGAGCATTTTCCTGTTAATTCGGACGACATTCTGTGAAGATGGTGTGACCAGGGGATGCAGAAGTGCAGTGACTCTGCCGGAGGGTCTCTCTCATCCAAAGAATAAAAAAGCAGGAGGTAAATTCAAGTCAGAAGAGACATAAAGGATTGTTCATTACAACTGCGGAGTGGGGATTTTTAGATTAGATTACATTACAGTGTGGAAACAGGCCCTTCGGCCCAACAAGTCCACACCAACCCACCGAAGTGCAACCCACCCATACCCCTAATCTAACACTACAGGCAATTTAACATGGACAATTCACGTTATCTGCACATCTTGGGACTGTGGGAGGAAACCGGATCACCTGGAGGAAACCCACGCAGACACAGGGAGAACGTGCAAACTCCACACAGTCGGTTGCCGGAGGCAGGAGGCAGGAATTGAACCCAGGTCTCTGGCGCTGTGAAGGAGCATTGCTAGCCACTGTGCCACCATGCCACCCAACGTGCCCCTTCTCAACATCTCTGTTATGGTTTAGGCATTCCTGACAACAGTTTTCTCCTCTTAACGTGTGTAACGTGTAAAGTTCGTGTAGCAGGTCCAGCAGGTCCTGGGATGAGTAAGTGTAGAACAAAGAGATTGGCTGAGATAAAATTCCACATGGCGAACCACTGTGCCACCGTGCCTGCCCAATGTGACCCCTCTCAACATCCCTATTATGGTTTAGGTTTTCCTGACAACATTTTTCTCCTCTTTAAGTGCGTAACATGTTATGTTCGTGCAGCAGGTCCAGAAGGTCCTGGGGTGAGTAAGTGTAGAACAAAGAGATTGGCTGAGATAAAATTCCACGTGGAGTAAGTCATTTCCTGTTTATAACACCTCGTAAGTAACGAAGGTCTGAACAGATAGGACAGGAGCACCCTGCCAATACTGTCGTAGGAATATAAGGTGTCTGCATTCTCATGGTAGAAACTTCTGCTGATACCGCCCTGGAAATGCTTGGGGTCTGTCTGCACATAGCACGTAAATCAAGATTTTTTTTATCAATAGCACCATCGAAACTGATTAAAATTGAAGGCTAGCAAATTGGTAATAAATGAGTAAAGTAAAAATAATGGAGAATAGCCACAGTTTTGAGAGCCCCACCAGATTGTTGAGTTGTAGAAAGACAAGGACTGTATGAAGATGAGACTGACGTAATTTTAACATGAAACAAAGGGACTGCAGTTGAAATAATGAGTAAGCAATTCCCAGTAGCAAGAAGTGACATAAAATTTTCGAAAAATGGGAAAAAAAGAAATGAGGAATTATTAAATTAAATGGTCAAAAGACGGTACCTTTGATATAAATATATGCGATGAATGGAAGAGTTAATTAAAAACAACACACCAAACACAGTCTGAAAAGAGGAACCAGAAGTGGGGGCAGGAGTTGGAGATGCTAAAACATTTTAGGACGGAGGGAGAAGAGTTGACGAAAGCCTATCAGGCACCATTAATCACCAGGAAGGTTCCCAAAGAGCAATAGAAAAAACCTTTGGAAACAGAGGGTCAGGAATAGAAAACTTCAATATATCCGGACTTAAAGGAACTCAGTAAATCGCCTCCCTATTCAGAGAAGGACACGTGAAATAGTGTGCCGTAAGAAGGAGGATGGTATAGATTGTAGGGAGAATTTGATTTTGGAGAGAGATAAAAGAGCAGAAAATATTCAAAGACAAAAGACAGGCAGAATAGAAGGCGAGGAAGGACGAAATGGAAACTATACAACGTGAAAAGCAGGACCTACTGCACGAACGTAACACGTTACGCACTTTAAGAGGAGAAAAATGTTGTTAGGAATACCTAAAACAAAATAGGGATGTTGAGAGGGGGCACATTGGGAGTGACATGATGAAGGGAGAAGAGAAGGGAGAGAAACGGGCAAGGATCTGGTCCCGAGCTGAACAAACCTGAAAAGCATGGGAGGAAATAGAAAAAGAGTCAGAAGTGAAATCACAATGCAGAAGTCACAGCAAGGACAGAAACCCCCATGGGGAAGATGTTACTGCCATTGCATATAACCTGGGACGGGGGTGGGTCGGGGAATGGGGTGCAACCACAAAACATTCCCTGGGGAACTCGGGATCAGAGTTGGCTGAAAAGTGTGTTGCCCAGTTTATATGACAGAGCTGGAAAGTGGATTAGAGTCTTCGAAGACGAAACCACAGAGCGATTATTGGCTACGGGAGCTTTGGAGGCACTGCTGGTAAAGGTGACGGGGCTCTCGAAGTTAAAAGAGATGATGGAGTGTACCTGCCTGAAGAATGTGGCGGACAATCTGAGGATTGTTGCGGCTGAGTTTGATCAAGTAGGAGAAAGGGTAAGGCTGTATGCCAGTCTTGGAGAGGGCCAGAAATATTGTGTTGGAGGTGTTATCAACCCAGCCACATCAGAAGGCAGCACCCATATTGGATATGACCCTCCCGGCCCTTGGATGGTCCTATGCACAAAGAACATGCTGCTCTCCCGCTACAAATGCTTTTGGGCCCAAATGTACCTGTTAACCGGTACTGGATATGCTAGGGGTGCCCAGAGGACCCGAATTGCAAGGTGCAATAACGCATGACAACGCTGGAGGCTGAACAGGAACCCGTTATACAGGTTAGTTTCGAAGGACAGTTGAGGCCGATAATGATTGATGCTGGAGACACGTATACCTGCGTACAATCGCAGTGTACCTCCCACCTTCCCATGTTTGGTAAATTTATTAAAATTGTCGGGTTCTTGGGAAAACCACAGATAGCACAATTTCCAGCTCCAGTCAGTTTGAAAATGGGAATCAGAGACAATACTAGTCTCTTGACAATACTAGTGTCCAAGAGAACGCCAATTAACTTGTTGGGCAGAGATGCCTTACTATGGCAAGAATTGAAATTGTAATAAACTCAGCAGTGTTAAAGTGAAGAGAGCACGAACATCCAGTGGATAGCGCAGGAAGCCAGAAGCAGCAATGTGTATTGGATAAGAGACATAGAAAGTCACATTCTGAAACCTTGTGGAAAATGAACGTTTGGTATTCTCGCATTTCTACATAAAGCTAAGCCAGCCAAGTTTGACCTGCATTGTACACCGACATTTGTTGAATGTTAGAGCGAATTGTTAGAAAAGTGGTGGCATTGTGAAGTTGTAACCACACAGCATTTACAGAGTGAAGCTATAATAATAGAAAAGCAGGGAGCGGTGTTACAAATAAGAAAAAAAAACTTCTGGAAAAAATGATGCAGTGTGCCAGGAGCCGCGCCCCATGTGACGCTACTCGTAAATGAGGGTCATGAGCCCAAGTATTTGGTACACATGGTAAAGCAAACAAAAACGATAAGTGATCAGCTAATGGCGGTACCGGCTGCTTGGAAATCTGGAAATAGTAACAGTGTTTGAATTTAAGTTTGTATAGACATTTTGGGAAACCGAAATGAAGTCGAGGTGACTCCTCAATGGAACATATCGGAGATAGTTGGAGAGGATGGCCCATAAAGTGATAAACAGTTGGATGCATTGCCAATTATGTTATGGTCACACCATAACACTGATGTGGGGAGAATAAAAATCAGCAAATCCAGAAGAAATAACGTTAGAACATGGAGAAAACCCACCGAGAAGACTCAATATCCCTTGAAACGCGAGGCAAAGGAAGGATTAGCAGCAACAATGCATGGACTGTTGGAAACATAACTGCTAAGAGAAACATGCAGCCCCTGTAACATTCCGGTGCTGCCTGTCCCAAAAGCGGATAAAACCAAATGGTGACTGGTGCATGATTTGAAAGCCGTAAATGAGGTGGTGGCTGATTGGCCAGCAGTAGTTCCAAACCTACATATGCAGATTTGTAGCTTAGGTTCAGGTTCTGGATGGAAGTTTGTCGCTGAGCTGGGAGGTTCATTTCCAGATGTTTCGTCACCCTTCCAGCTCAGCGAGCAACCTTACATCCATTCACCACATACATTTACACAAGTTTTGAAGTCAGATCTAGAGAACATGCCGTTGGAGAATATGATTATAAAATGTGTTGATGCTTTGTTAGACTACCATGTGGTGGTCACAAGGTGTAAAGTCATAAGCTGCAATTCTGCAAGCAGCAAGTTGGGTATTTGGGCAGAATAGTATCTAAGGGCATTTAGTTGATAGTGCCTGATCAGATTGAGGCAATAACAAGTGTCCCCAGGCCTGAGGCAGTAAGCCAGATGATGTTGTTATTTTGGGAATGGCAGGATTTCGTTGAGACTGTATTGGGGGGTACGCCAAAATTACAATTCACCTGAGGAAAATACTGAAGGAGGAAGGACATGCAATCCTGAATAACTCACTGCAGTGGAATGAGGATGCTGTTGCAGCTTTTATGCCCTTAAGCAAGCATTGAAGTCGGCTCTGGGGTTGGTACCGCCTAACTATGATTCGCTTTTGCATCTTTACGTGTCGAACAGAGAGGATGGTTGTGCTGCCACAGTAGTTGGACAGGGGACGGGTGTAGGGAGACCAAAGAAACCTGTTGAGTTTGGTAGCACCAGATTGAAGGGAGTGGCTCAGGGAAGTCTTGTTACCAGAGGCGGACGGCGGCGCATTTTAATATGAGAAGGCATCATACATGACAATGGGTTATCCTATGGTCTTGCATACACACCATAAGGCAGCAGAACTGTTCGAAAAAACACAATTTGTCTTGCTACGTGCCAGGATAATAACATTTCGGGTTCTACAGGCGTCTCGAGATATAACTATATAGAGATATACTACAAGGAACATCGTGAACTATTTCCATTGGGACAAGAGGGAGAGTCCCATGATTGTGCAAATGAGGTGACCACATTCGCTAAATTAAGGACCGATTTACAATCTGAGCCGCTGCCTAATGAAGATACAAATATTCTATTTGTAGATGGCTCACGCTTTAGGGACTGTGCTGCGGGTAATGCAGGATTTTCGATTGTGCAACAGCAGCAGTCTCAGTTTAGGACAATTGAATTGGAGGCCATTCCACGGCCCTGTTCAGCACAACTGGCCGAGATTAAAGCATTAACAGCAGTTGCGAGTTGATAGAAGATGAGAAAGCAGATATCTATACTGTTTCAGCTTATGCCATCTATGTGGGGCAGTTAGAAGCAAGGAAGCTTCACGAGGAGCAACGGAGACCCGTACAATATTGACAACAGTTTATAGAGTTGGCAACTGCGTTAATGAAGCCAAAGCACTAGCTATTATAAAGTGTCAGGTATACAGAAAAAATAATAAGTGGAAACAGGCCCTCCAACAAAACAACCATCCGAAGAGAAAATCACGTCCCTCTCACTAATGCACATTACAGTATGGGCAATTTAGCATGGCTGAATCATTTGACTGACACTTCTTGGAAATAGGAGAGGGCACACACACGGTGAATGTACAAACTCCGTGCAACTAGTTACTCAAAGTTGGAATCGAACGAGGGCTTCTAGTCAATGAGGCAGCAGTGCTAACCACTGATCCACCGTGGCTTGGGTGAATTTGGAATTATGGTAATCAGACAACAGATAAAGCTGCTAGACGAGCCTTTAGTGGAACCTCAGCTGTCATTACAACCCAGAAGCAGTTCGACCCGGAGCCTACAATAGCAGACATCATTGACATGCAAATTAAGCCTACTTTAGCAGACCAAACAATGTGAAAACAAATTGGAGCCAGACGAAACCAAAAAGTTCAATGGAACACAGATAGAAGTTTTATTTAGCACCGACCCCTTTGTTGACTTTTCTCATTTCAGAGGCATATGGGTTGGATTTCTTTGAAAAGGGTGTTAATAATGAAGAAGATTTAAAAAGGACGGATTCTAGTCACCAGAATCGCAGGTTTCAGTGGATTAAATATTGTCACAATGCAAGGTATGCGCTCAAAATAGATTAGCGACCATTATGGGACACATACCTGAGTGACAACTTAAGCATTTGGTGATCAACGATGTGGACATGACATAGAGAGTAAGAACAAAAAGATATCCGTTGGTGATGATAAATTAGTAGATGAGTAGGGGCAACTCCAACTCAAGACTCAGGAGCAAGAAGGTTAGAGAAATTGATAACAAATAAGGTTTTTCAAAGGTTTGGTACACCGTCAGAGATCAGCTCAGACAATGGGCTTGCCTTTATACAAAGACGGTTGAAGTTGATGCTGCACCTGAGGATCAAACAGAGATTTCGATGTGTGTGCCTTCTCGGTCACAAGGAATGGTGGGAAGTATGAATGGAACTTTAAAGGCCAAGTTGAACAAAATTTGCGCAAGTATCAACGTTAATTGGGTCGATACGGTGCCACTGGCACGAATGAGTTCCTGAATGCAAGCTTACCACATCACAATTTGGACGACGCATATAATGCTGAACGGTAGACCTATGCCAGTGCACAAGGGGATGGGTCCCTATTGTAGACCTTGCTTGGAACGATTGGAGCTAGAACTTAAGCAGTATGTGCAACAACTAACTATGATGCATGAGTCTATCCACATACAGGGGAAAAAAAGGAACCGGTGCCTGCCAAAAAGGAGGGACGAATTAAACCTGCAGATAGGGTGCATATCCGGGCTTTATGGAGAAAGTGGAAGGAGCCGAGGAGAGAATGACCCTTCATGGTAACCAAGGCGTTGCCCTCAGCCATTCAAGTGGAGGGACGATCGATATGATAGCATCTTAATCATTGCACCACAGCTGTCCCGCAGATGCAGACGGACTCCGGAGCTGAGGTAAGTAAGAATGAGTAAGGGGCAGCAGAGAACGAACAGGACAGCTGGAAATTAGTGCTCCTTCACGAGACTTTGAGCAGTTCGGGATTGAGGTTCTCAGAAATGTTGTTGCATCCGGGACTATCAGCGATGGGTCCATGGGAGATGGCCATTCTCTTGAGTGCATGGCCGGGGAAGGGTTCTGGAAGGTCAATAATGCTCCCATCCCCAGTGCCTAACCTTGCTACCCCTGTCCAGAATTGGAGACTGTAAACCGGAGAATTGACTGCTCAGGCGTGGTCGTGCCAAGCCCCTACAGCAAACGTGTCCAGAAGATTAAGGAGTGCACAGCCCAATTCCGTCAGATGGTTTCAGGCGTGTGTTAACCACTGATACCAATTGGGCAACTACACGGCTGCAATGCTTACTAGGCAGGACTGCTTCTTGTGTAATAAGGCAAAACCGTCATATTTTGTCGTTCCCATGCCCTATAATCGTCCGGCAACTCTCAGTGGCGGCAACAACACTCCATTCCACAATTACAAGGGAAGAACACACATGTAGAAACGCTCTGTCCGTCCGAGTACTTTCTATTCCAGGCTCCCACCTTCTATCAGTAAGATGACAATCAGCAGCCGTGCAATGAAAGCACTCCATGATCTACCAAGAAGACTCACCAAATCTTACCTACGGCCACTTCCACTATTTGCAAGGGTTTGACATTTTAATGTTTTCGGCGATATGGTTCAGACCCCATTGGCCATTTTGGGGGCACATGTGCCTAGACCTCCGATGTCGACAATGACAGAACTCACGGACAGTGTTCCTCATCACGAGTTCCCAGCACCTTGCAATGGTAAATATATGGCAGTTGTGTGGGTTGGAAAGGGGTCTGAGTCCGAAGGTTCCCTCCAGCTAGAATGCTACCTACACTCGTGTAATGCTCCTCCATGAGATCGTTTTGTTACCACGGGTCCAGTATGGCACCCTATCACAACAGACTGTCACCGCCCTAAATGGGAGTATATGCCTGATCCAACAGTACGACTTGATCGTTTAGGTCAGCCAAGGGGCATCCTGATGAGTTCAAGGTCCTAAAGGAATTTGCCGCAGGGTGAGAATCTTTTCTCAATGTTCTCAGAATTAGTTAAAATGCCAAGTGGATTAATTACATCAATTGCAACCAGCAGTGATTTATTAATTACACTGATGATGGCCTCTCAGACTTGGGGGAGCAATTGGTTGCAGTTTCCAATGTGAGGCAGCAAAGTATATAAACACTGGACTGGTTAGTAATCGAAAGAGGTGTGGTCTGGGTCGTGTTTGGGGAAAATAGCTGCTACTTCATACCCAATATTACTAGCCCAGAGGGATCATTTACTAAGGCGATGTCTAAGCTGAAGAATCTAAGGACAAAACTTAAGAAGAATATGGGATCCGGCCCTCAGCTTTTTGACTGGCTGGATAGCTTTTTGTGAGATTGGATCTTGGTAAGCCAAGATTTGTGGGCATCGTGCTGTTTATACCTGAGCTTTTAGTTTCTTGTGCTGTACATCTTATTAAATCATTTTCTGTGTGTCTCGCTGCATGGCAGCTCCTCGTCTTTCCTGTGAGCTCCTGACAATCTCCCTCTTCCTAAAAGGTTCCAAAGCTCGATTACTATGACCTGATGACTGCTGAGGTACAGGGGGCTTGGAAAGACAAAGGTGCCTTAACTAGTTTATGTAGCGCATGAGCTTAGATTGTAAGGGTCCTTGGGCCTTTATTTCCCGTTGAAGCTCTTTGAGGGCAATTGTTTGACACAGTGACTCCAGGAACAGAGGTTGAATCCTTTCAGAACTGGCTCCCAAAATTATTTCTGCCCACTTTTGGGCCTGCAGCTTCCAAATTGGCCGTTGTGGTTTCAGCCATATTGCCATCGTTTTTCTGAGTCAGACCTCAAAGAGTGGAATATATGGTAATTAATATGACAGTTGTGTAATTAAATTAATGGAGCAAAACATAGAAGCATGTGACGGATGAGCAACAGATGAGCACAGGCTGAAAATAATGGTAGCACAATGAGATATGTTAACCAAATGTGGCATAATGTGATAGGTTAAGTATGAAGGAGAAGACCATTGTGTCAGAAGATGTTTAGTTTAGAAAGATAATGCAAACTAATACGCTTGGTTATGCTTATGACTCCAGATAAGCCGGGCAATGACAAAAGTATAAAAAGTAGTGAGCCCCAATGATTGGGGGCAGTCTGGAAGCCGTTTTCTGATTGTCAAAGCATTTGTTCGCAAAACAAAAGCTACTTTAGGAATTCTCCGCATCTCCTGTTGATTCTCACAGAACATAATGTGCGAGCTATCTACAACAAGTTCATCTTCACACTTCTTGTGTTAAAATCGACACACTTCAATCCATCACACTAATTGCAAATTTGTCTTTCAACTGTGTATCCTCCCTCGCAATTTTCGAACGAATTTGGATTTCTTTGAGTGCAGTGAGTGACGTTTCGGTGTTCCCTGTCCCTGAAATTATGCTTGACTGGTTGCGTTTTCTGTTTGCCACTGCTGGTGATTTCATATCATCATCGAATCACGCACATTCCCCCGCCCAATCAGTCCTTCAAAGTTTTCTTGAATCGTGAGTTGTTTTGCAAATCTGCAGTGTATATCATGTGTCTTTTTCGAACCGATAAGATCTTACTTTTTTGGCTTAAATGAAAATGAGCTTGATTATTTACCTTTCTGGGACATTTCGACCGTTGTTGTTTAGGTAGTATCGGAGAATTTCAAATCAGTTGCACCTTAAACAGAATGGTAACAGCATCTCTCAGGCAACTTTTGCTAGTGACGTTAGGGCACATTCAAACAAATATGTCAGCGGAGTGGAATTCAGAGGGATCGGTCATTAGGGGTAATATTCAATAAGGTCTATAAGAGACATTAAATGGGTCAGGAGGGTCTAAAATTTATAAGAAAAGTTGCAATCAAGCGAAATTTAGATTGTCAAGATTGGAAGATGCATATTTTCAAATCAGGGATCTGAAGTAAATAGACAGAGGACTTGATGTCACAAATGAGCAGACAGGGCATGGAGTCATAAAGGTCGGTAGGTGCAAGTCGATTTATTGTCATGTCCATATTCCTGAATGTATCGGCTTCAAAGAGATAGGAAAGTAGTAAAAATCGGAGGGCAATTCAGAGTATTATTTCCACAAGTCTCCAATCATACCTCCCATGGAATTCCAACAAATCAAGTTATCCGATTAAAAGTTTCAGAACAAAACAAAACAAAAATAAAAACAAGAACGAGCAATTGCATCATTATGGAATGTAATATATACCCTTTCGCACTTCGGTATAAAACGCACAAATGAGTATGTATGTGGGGAAATTACCAGGAATTTTAAAAATCATTTGAACCTGTACTGACGATTTCAACTTTCCCAATACAAGTTGGAATAATGATGGCCAGAATTTTCTTTAGGAAGTAGAATTCTTAAAACACATCCAGGAGTTCACAACTCACTTAAAATCATGATTGTGAGGGAAAATAAATAATGAGAAACGGCCTTAAATCTAAGTTCTTAATTCGGGAAACTTGAATTTAAAGAAAGGCAATGAGATTTGGAGAGAGTGGAGTGGGAGAAGATTCTTTTTTTGACAAGTCGGTATCAGAAAGTTGTCGCATTCGAAAAAGAAATAAGAAGCGTAAAGGGACGGGATGTTCAATGAAATAAAATTCGTGGTGCCCTCAAACCAATGAGTCCTTTACATCGAGCCTGATTGTCGTTAATTGACCTAAAAACAACAGAAAGTATAAAGGGATACAGAAGGAAAAAGGGAATAGTTAAGAATGAGTTAGAGCAATGACAAGGAACAGGCAAGAATAATATCTGATAAAATAAACAGATATCCATGAATATTTTATTAGAACAGTTAGGAAATAATAAAATCAGAGAAAAGCCGAGAGTCCATTGAACATCCCGATGTCTGGAACTAGCTGTCGGAGATAATGTTCTGCATTAATACTCTACATCAGTGCCACTTGCGTGCAGAGCAGTAGGGGACAGAAATCAGCGACAAAAAATGCCGGAGGAAAACGTCAGGCGGGAGGTGCCGAGAATTCCATAATTAGGAGGATTGAAACTAGCCGTTACAAGCAGTACTGTGGGTCTTGCATGGTGTATTTCCTGCCGGTGCCAAGGTGAGGGACATCTCTAACTGGATTGAAAGGATACTTGAGCGGAAGGGGGAGAATTAAGTTTTTGTGGTCCACGTTGGGCTTAACACCATCAGCAATGCCAGGAAGGATGATCTTTTGGGTGGTTATCAAGCACTGGGATATAAATGAAGAAACATATCCTCAAGTGTTATTATTTCCGGATTACACCCGAGCTACGTGCAAATTGTCTTAGCAATAAGAACATTAGGGAATCAAAGATGTAGCTTGAGGAGTGGTGTGGTAACAGGGTTCCACTTCATTGGGCATTGTCATCATTAGAACGGGGAGGTTCTTTACTGATGGGATGGGTGAATGCATCTGGAACCAGTGCTCCAGTGAAAAAGCTAAATAGGATGGTCACTAGGACTTTAAACTGGTGAATTGGGAGGGGGAGGAAGTGGAAATCAATGGGAAGTATGATGGAAAATAGAAAGGAAAACAGCAGGTTTGAATGTGTGTAGGAGGGTTTAATATGACAGACTATGAAACAAATTAAAACGAAGAATAACTGAGTAGATATTATTAATAGTTGTTGGCATTCAAAAACAATGTTCTAAAAAGTATCATAAAGGCACAGTGTCTGAATGCTCATAACATTTGCAACAAAGATAAATGACTGAATGAAACAATTCATTGCAAAGGAGTATGATTTACTAGATTTTACAGAGACATGATTTCAATATGATCACGACTACGAGTTAAATATCCAGGGAATCAGACTGTATGTAACGACAGACGTAAAGATTGGGAGATAGGCAACCTGTCATAACTAAGTGTGATATCAGGGCGGTGGTGCGAGATGATGTAGTTTATGTGGAGAATAAGCTTAAATCCATCTGGGTGGAAACGTGAAATTCCAAGAACAAAAAAAGAAATCACTGGTAGGCGTAGTTTGTAGGGCAACAAATAATAGCATCACATGAGGGTGGGTAATGAGCAAAGAAATAACTCATATCTGTAAAACTACTGTGGCAATTATCATGGGGGATTTTCATCTACATCCCGATTTGATGAACCAGGTCAATCAGGGTGGCATTGAGGAGGATTTGATTGATTGTATCCGCAATATTATATTTGATTGGTTTGACACGGAACCAACGAGGGAGAAAGTTTTCCTAGATCTGGTCCTGTGTAATAAAACTGGAAAAATCAATGACCTCCTAGTTAGGCATCATCTTGGATGGTTTCATCACAGTATGATTGACGTTAGAGTGCAGATGGAAAGTAAGAAAACAAAATCCAAAATAAGATTGCATAGTAAAATGAGGGAGACGACAATAGGGTGAGGGAGAAGATGGCTAAATTAGACTGAAAGCAAAGACATCATAGTGGGACAGCTGACGAACAGTGGACGACTTGCAAATAAATTTTCAAAGGAGCTCAGTAAAGGCATAAACCAATGAAAAGGAAGGACTGCAGGATAAAAGGGTGTAAATTGCCATGTGTATATGGAAATAAGGGAGGCTATCAAATAGAAAGTGAAGGCATACAACGTGGCAAATACCATCGGGAATTAGAAGATTGGAAAAACTTTAAAGTAAACAAAATGCCCAAAAAAGCTGCAAGGGAAAGTAAGCTAAGTTATTAGAGTAAATTACCTCAGAACAGACAGACAGTTAACAAATGTTTCTTTAATATTAAAATAAAAAGACTGGCTAAGATAAACATTGGTGCTTTCGAGGATGAGAGGGGGGATTTACAATTGATATGAATAAATGTTTGAAACATTAAACATTTTTTCAGTCTTCGCATTGGACGACATGAATAACATGGCTGCAATTGACACAGAGTGTACCGTTATGTTGATCTCGGAACGGTCATTAACACGAACAGGTAGTAATGGGCAAGCTCATGCAGCTAAAGATAGATACGACTGGTGGTACTAATGTAATGCATGGCTGAAAATGTGTTGCTGGAAAAGCGCAGCAGGTCAGGCAGCATCCAAGGAGGAGGAGAATCGACGCTTCAGGCATGAGCCCTTCTCCAGGAATGGAGGAAGAGAGCTTCTTCAAGGAACGCATCCTTTCAACAGGAATCGCAGGAGATTAAAATCTTCAAGGAGGATTCCTGAAAAAGGGCTCATACCCGAAACGTCGATTCTCCTGCTCTTTGGATGCTGCCTGACCTGCTGCGCTTTTCCAGCAACACATTTTCAGCTCTGATCTCCAGCACCTGCAGTCCTCAATTTCTCCACTAATGTAATGCATCTCAGTGTACCAAAAGAGATGGCGGGGGAAACCGCAAATGCACGTGTGGCAGTTTTCCAAAATTCGCTGGACTGAAGGGCAGCTTCTGGTATATTAGAAAACAGCAAGTGTCTCAGCAGTGCTAACTGTGTAAGTGACTTGACAGGCCGAAAGGCCTCCTTCTCCTTTTATTTGAGTTACTCACGGTACTGAATGGCTTCTTCATTCTTTCCCCTTCTTCTTTCTTCATCGACTGGGCCAGACCAAGAATCTGATTCAGCGACACCTGCCTCGATGTGCCCACCAGTGTGACAACTCTCTCGTTTTAGAGGTTGCATTGGCCTCGTCCCCTTCAATGAAGGGAATGAATAAAAGGTACCAAATTGGCTCGTGAAGACCACTTGAGGAATCAGCTTATGAGGCCTGGGCGTACTTTAACGCAACATGAATGGGTGTGACAAATTTAACAATTTAGGATTTCTGGCTTTCGGTTTCCCAGTAACATGAACTCTCCTGGCTGATTGTGCGAATTTGTGTCTTTACTATTCTTTTTGTCAAGGACTGTGTTTACGGGATTTAACTACATTGGAACAGTTAATTAGGAATAATTGCTGTATCAATTATTCTGTTACGATTTCCAATGAAGTTAAGTTATTCCAAATTACTCATCATGTTATTGCATTTTTTCAGCATTTTTAAAATATATTGTGGATTGCTTCACCTTGCGTTGTTTGATCATTCACATCGCATCTTGATCAGACACTTCACTTACCTTTAAAATAAGTAAAAACGTTAGGATCTGGGTTATCTCTGTAAAATACTTTTGAGAGGTCCTTGTCTGGTCCAGAAGACTGTGTGGATGCACTGAATAGGCTACCTCTGTTCTTGTCCAGTAGTTTCAATGGGCGGAATAGCTCTGACATGTCTCTGTGGAACTGGCCTGAGGTGCAAAATTACCTGCTCCAGTTTCTGAGTCTCTCATTATCAGTTATTGCAAAATTAGTGCGTGTTATTTTCCTCCAGGGAATGTCACTGAATGTTGAATCAGGGAGGACAGAGAATTCTGTGAAGCATCTGTGGGTGAGGTATGGGCACTGTTTTCTCGTGAATCAGAGTCTATAAAATGATCAACAAACAAAGCACCATTTGCAGAGAGGGAAGACTATATAACGAAAGAGATGAGGAGCCTCTTTCCTACCAGCGAGGATTTTCCAATTACATTTTAGAAATGTCCCCGAACCATATGTGACAGTCGTGAAGGGTTGAATGGTCTACCCTATTTCTGTGCACCTGGTTAGAGGAGTCAGTGGCCTCGAACTGCTCCTGTCCAACTGGTTTAGTGAGCCGAATGGAATGTTAGAACACAGAACTGGGGAGCAGAAGTGGGACACTTTGAGCTTTGTCCACGGGGCACACAGATCATTGATGAGCTGGTTCTGCTCCCAGCCCTACTTTCCTATCTATATCCCATGATCTGTGACTCACTTCTCTGTCAAATATTTAACTCAGCTTTGAATAAATCCAAACAGAGAGGCTAGCACAAACATCTGTCATAGATAATTCACATTAAAAAGGATCTTTTCGAAATTCTCCTCATCACTCTTGTAGAAGGAGAGAGTGGAACAGCACGGTAATAGACTTTTTCTCCCATTTGCCCTCGCCGACCAGATATCCTCATCTGATCTTCTCCTATTTACATGCATTCGGCTCATATCCGTATAAACCCTTCAAATTTTTGTATTATGCCAATGCATTATAAACGATAGCTGTAATCACCTTCATTACCTCTTCTGATAGCACATTCCGTGCACACACCACACACGGCGTTAAACAAAGTAGTCCCATGGTACCCTCTAAACCTCTCCGCACTCATCCTCATCGTACACTTTCTTGTTTTGTACTTCCCAATCCTGGATAACAAAAATCTTTGAGTATTCATGCTATCTATGCCTCTCATAATTTTATAATAGTCTATTATGTCTCAGCAGTCTCAGACCCTCAAGCAGAAAAAAGACCTCAATTGATTCAGCCTCTCTCTGTAGCTCAAATCCTCCACTCCTGGAACATCTTTTCAAATAATTTCTGAAACCGGTTAATTTTAACAACATCCTTTCTTTTCAGATCCTACTAAAGTGTAAAAAAAAGTTACCGCAAGAAAGTCTTCTACAGGAGCAACACGCCACCCTAACTCCGAGACTCAATTTTCTGACGAATTATGTCAAAGATGCTAAACGTGGTCTTGACCACCCTTTCTACCTGTGACTCCACTTTCAAGCAACTTTGCACCATGTCTCTTTTTTCGGAAACACTCACCAGGACGTTACCATAACTTATCTAAGCCCAGTCCCGCTTTACCTCAGCAAACAGAAAACGACATATACATCTTTGGTTAACTCCAACTTACACTCCTTTACCCATTGGCCAATCTGATAAGTTCGCGATGTACCTGGAGATATTCCTCTTCATTTTTCAGTAATCCATCTTTTGATGACATCTTCAAACTTACTGAACATGCCTAAGATTGTGATATGCAATCCTTTTGTGAATGATGAAATTCATTGGAGTGAGAACTGATCTCATTGGAATGTGAAGTAACATTCTTCGTTGTCCACTCCACTTCCAATTTTCACGTCATTGGCAAACTTACTAAGGATACCTACTATGTTTACATCCAAATCACTCATATATCTGACGAAGGTAGTGGACCTAGCACCGATCCTTGTGGCGCACAACTGGTCGAAGACTTGCATTCTGAAAAGCAACTCGCCACCACGAACCTCTACCTTCTGTCTTCCAGCCTGTCTGTGTTTAAATTGCTGGTTGTCAATGTATTTCATGCGATCTTATTTTGCTAACCATTGTGCTATGAGCAGTCCTGACGAACGCCTTACTGATGTCCACATTGGTCATGTCTACCACTTGCCCTCAACAATATTCTTCGTTACTTCTTGAAAAGAGCTCAATCAAGTTCGTTAGACATGATTTCCCACGCACACAGCCATGCTGACTCTCACTTATCAGTCCTTGCATTTTCAAATACATTCAAAACCTCTCCCTCAGGATTCTCTCCAACAACTTTCCCGCCAGCGATGTTCGGCTCACCGTGATCCCCTTCGTATCAGAAGGATGTTGTGAAGCTTGAAATAGTTCAGAAAAGATTCAAAAGGGTGTTGACAGGGTTGGAATATTTTAGCTATTGGGAGAGGTGGAATCGGCTGGCGCAGTTTTCCATGAAGTGTCGGAGGCTGAGGGATGACCTTATATAGATGTATAACATTATGAGGGGTATGGATAGAAACAAATGACATGGTCGTTTTCCATGTGGTGGAGAATTTCTGAACAAGAGTGCATCGGTTCAGCGTGAGAGGACACAAATATAAACAGTAGCTGAGGGAAAATGTGCGTGTGTGACTAAGACTTCAGAGGAAGTGGTGGAGACCGGCACAATTGCAGCATTCAAATGGCATCGAGATGTGAATATGAATATTAAAACTTTTAGAGTGATATGGGCAAAGTGTTGGAAAATGGGACTAGATTAGGTCATGACATCTGGTCAGCATGGACGAGTTCGACACAAGAGTCTGCTTTCATGCTGTGCACCTATCTGACAATGACTCCATGATTCATGTGCCACACCGCTGGTCAAAGAGCTCCAGTCTGGAACCAAAGCTCCACCATCACTCTCTGTTTCGGATCTTCAGGGCAATTTTGAATCCAATTGACTTGCGTCCCTGGATTCCATGTGACCTAATGTTACTGATCGGTCCACTTGTCGAATGCCTTGGGGAAGTCCATGTCGGCAATATCTGCAGCGTTGCCTTCTTCAATCTTCTTTATCACCTCTTCAAAATGCTCAATTAAGTTAATGAGACATGAATTCCAGATAATAAAGCCATGTTGAGTCATCCTGCACAATTATTGCTGACAACATGAATCCTATCACTCAGAATCCCCTTCCCAAACTAAGCCACCACTGACTTCAAGCTCATCGGTCAATAGTCTCCTGGACTTTCAAGGTATTGCTTCTTTTTCTGGTCCCATTACTTCTCTGGACACAGGATATTTTAGGTGTAAGCCGATTATTCGTATTACTGATGATGTAGGTCTCACACTTGGTCAGGCAAGTTGTTTTAATCTGCTAAAATAACAAGTTTGTGACCAAACAACGTTACGTTAACTATAATGAACGACTCATAACGAACCATGTGCATATGCAAATATGTACATGAATGTTTCCCTTTCTAAACACACCCACAGGCACGTGCGCATAAACACATTCTTAAATGACAAACTGAAAAACAAACTCTCGTTAATGTTAACTTGAAATAACTCTCTCCAAATATAAAAGTCACACAACATCGGTAGTCAGGATTTGGAGCTGCTGGTGTTGGACTGGGGTGTACAAAGTTAAAAATCACACAACACCAGGCTACAGTACAACAATTTCAATAGAAAGCACACTAGATTTCGGAGCGCCGCTCCTTCATCAGGTGATTGTGAAGGAGCAGCGCTCGGAAAGCTAGTGTGCTTTCAATTAAATCCATTGGACTATAACCTGGTTTTGTGTGATTTTTAACTTTGTATAAAATATCATGTTACAGTCCAAAAGTTTAAATTGGCATCACTAGATTTCGGAGAACTGCTCCTTCGTCAGGTGGTGAAGGAGCAGCGTTCCAAAATCTAGTGTATCCAAATAAGTCTGTTGGACAATGACTTACTGTTGCATTTTTTTTTTACATTTGTACACATCAGACCAACACCGGCATCTTCAAATAACGTCTGCTCAAATATTACTTGAACTGAAGAAAAAAAAATGAGATTGTCCCAAATGTTATGCTGCTTCTGAAGTTAATATGTTCATACAAGCTGAAAGCAATGGTATTACTTCCGGAACAGTTAGATCTGGCTGAATTCTCTTTGGTTTAGAAAGTGGGGAGATTCTAATGAATCCTCCTCAGGAATCCTCCATGTGTGCTAAAGCTAAATGTGTTTATTTTTATCTCAAGCACATTTCTGCGACGAGGAACACGGAGGTAAAAGAAGCAAGAGTCTGTTCCTGGCAATGCGTTGATTGTGGATAGTCAACACGGTTTTGGCGGGGTAGGTCATGCCTCACAAACCGTACTGAGTTCATTGACAAGGTGCGCCAACATGTGTATGAGTGTATAGCGGTTGTTGTGGTGTATCTCGTCAGTATTCACACTTGAAAAAGACAATGCGGTCGCGCAGAATACTGAGATACAGAATACTAAGGGAGGCGGGCTTGAGGTGCATAAGCAGGAGGCGTTATCAATTTTGAAAAGTGTAAAAATAGATAAGCCCCCTCCTCCGGACAGAACCTATCCAAAGGAGCAGATTGCTAAGCCTTTAGCTTTGATCTTTATGTCGTCATTGTCTACAAGAATAGTACCAGAAGACTGGACGATAGCAAATCCTCCTTGTCTCTACTCCCATTCTTTGTTCTGAAAGGGGAGGAGTGTCAAGCGTGGAAGTTACAGACCTGTGAGCCTTACTTCAGTTGTGGGTAAAGGTTTGGACAGCGTTGTGAGAAACAGGATTTAGAATCATCTAAAAAAGTAATGCGTTGATTAGGTACAGTCAGCACCGTATTGTGAAGGGAAGTTCGTGCCTCACAAACCTTAATGTGTTCTTTGAGAAAGTGGCCAAAGAGGTGGATGAGGATAAAGTGGTTGATGTGGTGGAAATGAATTTAAGTAAGACGTTTGATAAGGCTCCCCGCAGTAGTCCATAGCACAAAATGCGGAAGCATGTCATTGAGGCTGATTTATTAGTCTGGATCAGAAATTAACTCTCTGAAAGTAAACAACGGGTGGTGTTTTATGGCAATATTCAAATTGGAGTTCAGTTACAACTGGGTGACCGTAGGGATCTGTTTTGGGTCCACTGTCGTTTAGCACTTTTACAAATGATATGGATGAAGGCACATCAGGATGGTTTATTAAATTTGCGGATGACACAGAGTTGGGTAGAGGAGTAGATATTGATGAAGAATGCTGTGAGTTACCGCGACACATAGATAAACTGCAGAGCTGTGCTGAGAGTTGGCAAATGGAGTTTAATGCTGAAAAACGTTTGGTGACTCACTTTGGCAGGAGCAACAGGAATAGAAAGTTTTGGTCTTATGGTAAGCTAATTGGAAGGATAGATGAGGAGTGAGATCTCGGTGTCCAGGTGCATAGATTCTTGAAAGTTGCCACGCAGGTTGACAGGGTTGTTAAGAAGCTGTGTTAGATTTTACTGATAGTGGGATTGAGTTTTGGAACCATGAGATCAACCTGCAGCTGTACAAACTCTGTGCCGCCACATTTGGAGTATTGCGTGTAGTTTTTGTCACCGCATTAGAGGAAGAATTCGGAATATTTGGAAAGGGGTCAGAGGAAATTTACTGGGATGCTATCTTGAATGGAGGGACGGTGTTATGAGGAAAGGCTGAGGGACTTGAGGCTGCTTTAGTTAGTGTAAAGTAGGTTAAGATGTGACTCAACTGAAACATATAAGTTAATCAGAGGTTTGGATAGATTGGACATTTAAAGTGTCTCTCCTCGGATGGGGACATAGTTTGAAATTGTAGTGTGTGATAAATACACACACACACACACACACACATACACGTACACACATACATGCAGACACAAAAACAATGAGAATGCCTATAATGTTCGGATAATTAATTATTGATTTCATTCATTCAATGCATCTCCCCGGTGGCTCGGAGTTGTCTGTTAAGTCTGTTCCCCATTCAGGAGATTAGGCAACAGCAAAACGCGCGCAAAACCCGCACGCCGCCCCTGACCAAACCAAAAACGTTGCTCCAGCCCACCCCCAAATCCCGTCCAACACCAACCCCGCCGCTCTGATTATCCAACAACACCGCCACTCGCTCGCCCCCAACATCATCCCCAGGACTACTCACAACACCGCCCCCTGCCCGTCCCCAAACCCATCCAACACCACCTCCTGACCGCCACTAGCACCGCCCACTACCCGCCCAACAAACCCTTTCAACACCGCCCATTGCCAGCACGCCAAACCGGTCAAAGACCACGCCCCCGTGCCCAACATCGACCCCCATCCGACCCTCAGCGCGTTCTCCAATCCTGTCCAACACCGTTGCCTTCCCGCCCCTAACATCGCACCTCAATACAATCTGGTGTGCTTCTGCTCATTTCTCCTCTGCGCTAAACTGTCGTGGTCTGCAGTTTAATTGTAGGAATCTATAATTCAGATAATACTGCTAGCAAATACAATCTGATTCCTTTTCTGCCCCCCCCCCCCGCTGTGTGCGCGTGTGTGTAAAGCATATTTGCCTGCTATCTCTGCTACTCTTTCTCTTCTGAGCGTTATGTTTATTCACACGAATTTTTCTCATCTCTGGAAGTTATTTTTTCCAAATTCTTTCAGCAGAATAACCTCTCTTTCACCCTCACACGTCTGTGTATTTTTAACGCATGCGCCCATCTATCACATTATAATGCTTAACTCCTTGGAACTCAACATGAGCCCCACCTGGTTCCATCTTTATGTTTTTGAACCGCCGTCTCTGCTCCTGCTACCAATTCATAAGCACTGAAGATGGTCTGTTTGACCTCTGCATAATGTATTGACTACTAAACTGACAGTGCTGCACATACTTCACTTGACCTGCCCACCAGCTTAGTCTGAACCAATATTACTCACTACTTCTCTGACAACTCCATTGTGTTAGCCACTTTTTCAAATGAAATGAAGAAGGCTACGACATTTTTCTCGTTGAAATATGCAAATGTTCTAATTTCTTCTATGTATTCTTACCTTCTCTTTCGATCTCCATCCTGTTAATTTGACATTACAGACTAATTCCCAACTTCTGTAGTTGAACTTTTCCTTCTATTTCATTGTCCTCTCTCTCTTTCTGTTCTTCTCTTTCTTTCTGTAGCGTTCTTTGTCTTCTAAGTCGAGTTGCCACATTTGCATTTAAGTTTTTTCTAACTCTGATATATGTCTGATTCTCTGTTACACTGAAGTGCTTGATCAAGTCCATTACAAGTTTAGCCTTCCTTTTGTCGGCTGTTGAGACCCAATTCTATACTCTGCACTAATTCTAACAGTGTGCTCGTCCTCTGCTTTTCTAAACTTTCTTGGCAAATTTGGGAAGCACCTTCAAACCCCAGGACCTCTTAAGCAAAGTCCAGAGCCATTTCTCTCGCTTTTAATTTAATCAACCAGAAGTAACTCAAACTAAACAGTGTTTTTCAACTAAGGTTTACTCAAATATTTAAGACACTAATTGCCAAGTGTTGGAATATGCTGGGACCTTTCCTACCACAAATCTGTTCTAATTTGCTCCAATACTGATTTGCACATCCAAAATACATGTTACGAAGCTGATGTCGAACCCCTCTGTTAAATTAAAACCAGTCAACGAGAAAAGCTCACCACGCCTCATCATCTGGTGAAACAGGAGTAACAGAGAACATCCAAATTCCAGGATTTTAAGAAAAATATTATTTTCTGTACTCGAATAGTGAACACGAAACAACAACGTTTCACAAAATCAAGACTTATTTTTCCTAACTACTTACGATCTGACGCCAAGTCAATAAAAATACATGCTGCGCCAATGACTGACTTATTAATATTTACATTCACCTAATTTCAACACCACGCAGTCTCTGTCTCCTCCCCTGTTTTCAACCATCCGGTTGCTTTTGTCCCTGGGTCCACTTTCTTCTTTTTAACTGCAAGTACGTTTTACATGAAAAGTTATTTTTAATAGAGAGTGTTTTGTACTTTCCTTGAGACCAAGACTTTCGATGGTCAGATAATCCACCGGCTTTACAACACTTGTTCCGCTGATCGATGACATTTGCTCTCCCTCTTATTTTCAAAATACCGGATTTATATTCTCCCTACGACACATTGAATTCATAATACTTGATTGGTTTCCAGGTGTGTAAATGATAAAATTCTGCTTCCAATGGATTCAGGTATCATGGATATGATTAAAACAAACGACAAAACTCAGTAATCCATTTGGCAGCTAATTGTGATCTCTGGAACAGCCCGACCTTCAGCACGCAGTTGTGGCTGTACTTTGAATTGAGTAAAAAA
This sequence comes from Chiloscyllium punctatum, assembly GCF_047496795.1. Classification (NCBI taxonomy): domain Eukaryota; kingdom Metazoa; phylum Chordata; class Chondrichthyes; order Orectolobiformes; family Hemiscylliidae; genus Chiloscyllium; species Chiloscyllium punctatum. The sequence goes on from NC_092766.1 coordinate 75,198,166, forward strand.
GTCGACAGTGTAACAGGTCAGCATTGACACGTTTGCGTACTTAAGACTTAATCACTCATCTCGTCTGCATGTATTTTTGTTGACTCATGATCAAGGACATGCAGGCATTTTCGGACAATGGCATTTCCCAACCTCGCAACAACTAATCAGTACAAAATAAGATCTCTGATATTTGTTCATCACATCCAAATCATGTGTCTATATTGCAAATTGACCTGGGCCAAACACTGACACTTTTGATCACCCGAGAATAACGGTCTCCAGTCCAGTAACGGGCACTGCTCTCTGTATTGTGTCTGCTACCAAATTAACAATGCATTTGTATATCTCCTGTACACATGAACTTCCGGACAACTACTATTTAAGACGTCAAAGCTATTCTGCAAATTCATTTACACTGCTGCTACTGGGTCTCATTTGTGAACGCCTCAACAAGTACGAATTCCACAGTTTTCGTAATGGTGATTCGATTTCCTGAAGCTCAACTGACTCTGCCAAGTCATGTCATGATTCCACCCCACCTTCCCCGTGTCAAATTATCGCATTCCAAATAACAGATTACAATATTTTCCTCAGCACAGACATCAAGTTGTCCAGTATTTAAACTTGATTTATTATCCATCCATGTCCAATACTGATATACAAGCTACGAGCCTAGGTGGGATTGAGGTTCACAAGGAAGAGGTATTAGAAATCCTGCAGAATGTGAAAGTAGATAAATTCCCTGGGCCGGATGGGATTTATCCTACGATCCTCTGTGAAGCCATGATGAAATTGCCGAGCCTCTTGAAATGAACTCTAAATCGCCATTGTCCACAGGAAATGTGCCGGAAATCTGAAGGATAGCAAAGGTGGGTTCGTTGTTCAAGAAGGGGAGTCGAGACAACTCTGGTAATTATAGAACTGTGAGCCTTACTTCAGTTGTTGGTAAAGCGTTGGAAAAAGTTATAAGAGATAGGATTTAAAATAATCTAGAAAAGAGTAATTTGATTAGGGATAGTCAGCACGGTTTTGTGAAGGGTAGGTCGAGCGTCACAAACCTTATTGAATTCTTTGCGAAGGTGACCAAACATGTAGATGAGAGTAAACCCGGTTGATGTGGTATATATGGATTTCAGCAAGGAAGTCGCTAAGGATCCCCACAGTAGGCTATTGTTCAAAATGTGGACTAATGGGTTGTGGGAGATATAGCAGTTTAGATCAGTAATTGGCTTGCTGCAAGATGACAGACTGTGGTGGTTGATTGAAAATGTTTATCCTGGAGTCCACGTACGAAGAGTGTATCACAAGGGTCAGTGTTGGGTCCACTGCTGTTTGTCATTTTTTATGAACGATCTGGATGAGGGCGCAAAGGAGTGGGTTTGTAAATTTGCAGACGACACTAACGTTGGTGCAGCTGTGGATAGTGACGAAGTATGTTGTAGGTTACAGAAAGACATAGATAATTTGCAGAGCTGGGCTGAGAGGTGACCAATGCGGACAAGTGTGAGGTGATTCACTTTGGTCTGATTTACCGGAATACAAAATACTGGGCTAATGGTAAGATTCTTGGTAGTGTAGATGAGGAGAGGGATCTCGGTATCCAGGTACACAGATCCTTGAAAGTTGGCACCAGGTTGACAGTGTTATTAAGAAGGCATATAGTATTTTAGCACTTATTAATAGAGGGATCGAGTTCCAGAACCAAGAGCTTATGGTGCATCTGTACAAATCTCTGGTATGGCCGCACTTGGCGCATTGTGTACAGTTCTGCTCACCGCATTACAAGAAGGATGTGGAAGCTTTGGAAAGGGTGCGAAGGAGATTTAGTAGGATGTTGCCTGGTATGGAGGGAAGGTCTTACGAGGAAAGGCTGAGAGACATGAGGTTTCCGTTTGAGTGAAGAAGGTTGAGAGGTGACTTAATAGAGATATATAAGATAATCAGAGGATTATATATGGTGGACAGGGAAAGCCTTTTTCAAAGTATGATCACAGCGAGCATGAGGGGGCATAGCTTTAAATTGAGCGGTGATAGATATGGGACAAATGTCCGAGGTAGTTTCTTTACTCAGAGAGTGGTAAAGGTAAGGAATGCTTTGCCTGCAATGGTAGTAGATTCGCCAACTTTAATTACATTTAAGTCGTCATTGGACATGCATACGGACGTACATGGAATAGTGTAGGTTAGTTGGGCTTCAGATTGGTATGATAGGTCGGCACAACATCGAAGACAGAAGGACCTGTACTACGCTATAAAGTTCTATATTCTATTACTTACCAACCTTAACTTCAATATTTGTATTAACTTCTCTGTATTACTTCTAATCTCCCACAGTTTCTCAATTTCATCAATCATTCTTTCGCATAAGCTGTCTTGAAGATTTTGTGTTTCTTCATCTGGAGAGACATAGATAATATATTCCCCTCAGCGGAGGTGGAGGGGGTGTGTGCTTGTCCATAGATTGCCTCCATCACTTAGTGCACATGAGAGTTGATGAACTTGGCACCAACTCTGCTTGGAAACTTCCAGAATCAACACAGTTCAATGAAACTGTCACTTCATGGTCACTGGGAGCACAGTGCTGGGTCAACATTTGGGTTACAGTTTATGCTGACAGAGATGACATAAAACTGCGACCACCCCATTTTGAAATCAAACTGAATTTACAATTTACACCTGGCATAGGCCAAGTGAGACACACGACTATGTTTTTGATCAAATTATTTGTATTTGGAAGACAGTCTAGAAGATAACCGCAACCGGAAAGGTGTGGATGACAGTTTATTCAGAAACAGCCCTGAGACAGAAGTGAAGACTGGGGATGGGTAGCCGTGGCAATGGACAGATTTGTTAATGGATGGATCATTGAGGTATAAGTTAGCTCAGGACCGAATGCGGTTGTCTGGGTTCTGAACACTTTTATTCCTCCTCTGATGTTTGTAAGTGATTGGTATGAAAATCATGTAATAGGTATGGAGCTTGTGAGTGAAAGTGAATACAATAATTTATATTTTTGATAAACATAGACAATAGAAATAATGATGGTGTTCACAATGGTTTACAGAATTAATAATTAGGCAGAAATAGAATTACCATGAACACCAGCAATCGCGAGGATTGGATAGCAAACTGCCAGAACAATCATCACGACATATTCTATCTGCTACGGTAACCATATCCAATCCTGAGAAAGCAGGTAAAAACCATAGAATAAACTATTGTCCATTGTTGGCACAACTCCAGCCTAATGTTCTCAGATTCTAATCCAACGCTAAAACAACCCATTCGAATATTCTCAGATTCCAATCCACTGTTGTAACATTCCAACGTAAAGTTCTCAAATTATGATCCATTATTGGGACATTACAGTCCATTGTTCTCAGATTATAATCTATTGTCCGAACATTCCAGTGTGTAGTTCACAGATTCTGATTAGTTGTTCGAACACTCTTGTCCAATGTTCTCTTGTTCTGATCCATTCTTGGAACATTCTCATCTTATGCTCACTGATTGCGCAAATCTCACATGTATATGTAGCTTGAAGAGAGCAATTCTGTGGACCATCTGTGTTTGTTGGTGCTCTTTGCTGCTCTTACTGACTAATCAACATGTCCTGTTTTATATGTCGAAACGTCTGATCGGCTCATTGATTTGATATAATCAAAACATTAGCATTCAAATTCGATTCGATTTTGGTATCTTGTGACATAGTTCAAACTGATTAACCAAATGCGAATTTGTTATGTAACATAGTAACTAAGCTTCAGCTATTTGTTTCACAGTCAACTATTACAGTTTTAAATTGGTTGGCACATTATGTGCTTGTCCAATTGTTGCCAGCTTTCACTTTCTCTGAAAGGTACAGTGCACACCTACAACACTTTTAATGCAAGAAAAATACCTTGCATGGGTGGATTGTTGACGTAGCCTGCTAATGATCTTATTCCTCATGTCCAATTACTCTTTTAATGTAAAGGAGGAGGCACAGGACCTGCATATCCGAGATGGAGTGGGAGGGGCTTTTGAAGCCTTCAGTCACGCAGCAGTGGGGTGGGTGGGTGAGGGTTTCCCATATATCTTCTCTGAAACGATCCTTAAGAATCGGTCCTGTCTCCCCGATGGAGAGGAGACCACACCGGGTGAAAGAATGCAGTGGATGACATTGGAAGAGGTAGTGGTGAATTTCTGATGGATGTGGAAGGATCCCGTGGGGACTTGGAGGGAGGTGAGAAAAGCGGTGTGAGCGCAGGTTTTGCACTTCCTTCAGTGGCAGAGAAATGTGACAAGTTTGGGCTGTGGGCTGGTGGGGGTGGTGGACTTCACGAGTGATTCGCCGAAGGTCTTTTCGCAACACTGATAGGGGTAGGGAGGAAAATATATCTTTGGTGGTGGGGTCCGTTTGGAGGTTGCAGAAATGGCAGAGGATGACGCATTGTTCGCGAGGTTTGGTAGAGTGGAATGTGTGAACTAGGGAGTTTTGTTCTTTGCTGCGTTGTGAGGGGTCGGTTTCAACGGCAGTGGTGCGTTAAGTGGAAGCAATGCAACGGAGGGCATGGTAAACCATTAGGAATGGAAGATGATTACGTGGAATAAGGAGGCTGACTGGACATTCTGAGGTCGAATTCGACATCCTGGGAATGGATGCAGTGGAGCTGGAGGATTAGGAGTTAGGAATGGCGTTTTTATAGGAGATAAGAAGGGAGGAGATGTAGTGTTGGTAGCTTTGGGAGTCAGTGGGCTTGTAGTATATGCAGTGTGGATGTTCGTTGCCAGAGACGGTGATGGAGAGGTCCAGGATTGGGGTGGGGAGGTGTCCAAGACGGTCCAGATAAATTTGAGGTCGGGGTCGAATGTCTTGGCAAGGTTGATGAGCTATTCACCCTCCTTGTGGGAGCAAGAGGCAGTACCGACAAAGTCATCAAGGTAGCAGAGTAACGGTTGAATATGCGACCGGTGTAACTGTGCAAGATGCACTGCAGAGAAGAGTTAGGTGGGACACTTTCGCAGGCTGAGACAATGGGTCGACCGGTCAGTCAAATTTGTAAATCTTCAGTATAAAGTAGAATCGGGCGATGAGAGAATCATAAACAATGATTTTGGAGGCTATTGATAGGAAATCCTCAGAGGTGATGAGGTTGCAGATGATATGAGTTGATGATTTAGTGATGAGAGGTGAGGTCGTGATCAAGGGGGCAGTAGGAGGAATAGATGTGAGAGTTCGCGCCAGGCTTCAGCAGTGTCCAGGTCAGTGTGCCAGACTGCTATTGCAATACCTTGTTTGCAGGTTTGATGGTGGCGTTGGGGTTGGAGCAGAGGGAGTAGAGCAGATGTTGGAGTGGGTGAGGTAGTATGACACGTTGAGGCGGTCAATGTAACAGCAGCAGATTGAAGTGAAGAGGTAAAAACTGGGTAGCAGTCCAGAACGGGATGTACAGGTGGATGTGGTGTGTCGGAGGCGGGCAAAGTGATTGTCGTTGGTTGAGCGGGTGTCCTGGTTAAAACAGTAGGCACAGGGGCAGAGGTGGTGGAAGAAACGTTCAAGATTGCAGCGTGTGTCGAACCCATTTAGCTGGGATCGTAAAGGGATTAATGTGAGGTCTTTTCTGAAGACCAAACATTCGTCCTCATTGTGGGGTAGGCCTGGGGGAATGGTGATGACACAGCTGGGTTGGGAGCTTGGACCCGCAGTGGGGCTGGACTTCGAGATGTGATGGGAGTTTGGAACTGGAATCTGGCAGTAGTTGGAGGTGGGGATGGAGACAGTTGCTTGAGTGGGTGCGGTTATAGCGTCGGTAGTGACGTCACCAAGGGAAGTGACGCTCACAAACGTGGCGGAAGCTGTGTTTCTGGCTGTGGTTACAAGGGTGGAAGTGACGTCTTGTTAGGAAAGGCAATAATTGCTGGGTGATTTTGGCTGATGTAACTGGCAGGTCATGTGACGTCAACGATAGAGACAACTAGCAGGGCGGTGGTTACTGGTACTCTCTGTTGTTGACGTCACGCGCTGCTGGGGATGTCAGCAGCCGGCTACCCACGAGTAATGTTGCCTTCCTGTTCATGACGCTTCCTCTGCCTCTATCAACACAGCCACAATCACCATTTCCGCTCGTGATGTCACCACTGACCCAACAATTATGTCTTCTCAAGCAACTGTCTCCTCCCCCAACAATCTCCATATACGAGAAAGCATACTCCGCCACTTATGTCAACTCCAAGTGCATCCCACCACCAGAGACATATTTCCATCCCCACTCCTACCAGAATTCCTTAAAAGTCTGCTTGATTCCATTGTCAGGTCAACAATCCCCAACAATCCACACTGCACTCCTGGCAACTTTCCCTACCTCTTATGAAGTTCACAACCTGCGCTCACACCACTCCCCTCACCTCTGTCCAAGGCCCCACGGGATTCTACCACATCCATCAGGAATTCACTTGTATGTATACCAATATCATCTACTGGGTCGTTTGCACCTCATGTGGTTTCCTCAATTTCTGGGAGGCAGGACACATTGCAGATCAATTCAGAGAACCTCTCTGGAACATCCGGGCCCACATACCCAACCACACCATGGCTGAAGCCTTCAACTCTTCCTCCCACTCCATCAAAGATATGCACGTCCTGGAGGTCCTTCACTGCTAAAGCAATTCTACCCGACGCTGGAGGAGAAGAGCCTCATATTCGGGCTTGGGACCCTGCAACCACACCGGATGAACGTGGATTTCAACAGTTTCCTCATTTGCCCACCACTCACATTATTCCGGTCCCATGTCTTTAACTCAGAAACAATCTCCTAAAATGTCCATCACTGTTCCCATCTATCTGCTCCAGACTCCTCTCCAACCGATCACCTTCTCTCTGACCTTCATCGACCCAGCGCTTTCACAGCTACATTCCCCCTCAACCCACTCCTCCCAGTTCTGTCTCATCCCCCAGCGCACAAGTCTCATTCGTGATGAAGTTCTTCTGCCTGAAACATCGTTTCGCCTCCTACTCAGATGCTTTCTGACTTGCTCTGCTCCCACCAGCCTCTCACTCTGGACTCAGCACCCTTCAGCACCTCCACTCGACTGAACATTCAAGGAAATGTGAACCTACACCTCCCGGTCTCTCATTTCGGGAACACCTTCCAGAGCGCTACTATTAACTGTATACGTCCCGACCTATTCTGCCGTATCAAAATGCAGCACCTCACACTTATCCAAACTTCACCTAATATTCGTTGGCCCATTGGCCTGTGTGATCAAGGTAATGTGGGATAACAAAAATGTGGCAGTAATTGATAAATTCCAGGAAGTCCCAGCTGGACTGGATAGAATCTTTGCCATATATATATTGTATTTGGACTTCCAGAATGCATTCAACAAGTTACCTCACAAAAGGTTAAGTTAAAAGTTAAAAACCAGTCGAGTCCGCGAAGGAGCGATATAAAAGTAAAGAGAGAGAAAGTAAATCACTTGATGAAAGTAGTGAGGAATATCGTTGCTGGACTATAAATCCAGAAACCCAGACAGTTTTCTGTGGATTTGTTAGCGTATGTTGGAATTTGGGCTCAATTAAAAACTAAAATCTGGAACTCAAAGTCTAATGATGACAACTACACCATTGTGGATTGACGACATGAAAAAATCCATCTGGTTCACAGATATCTTTTAAGGAAGGAAACTACCTTTCTCTCTTGGACTGGCCAACATTGATACCATACCCATAGCAGTGGTTGATGTTTAACTGCCCGCTGGATCGTAAGGGCTGGGTAACAAATACTGGCCAGTGACACCATCAATGGGTGTCTGAATAAGATTAAATAGGGGGTGCTCCACATAGAAAGGCGGAAGTGAGTATGGACTCTTCCAAGTGGAGGCAGTTATGGGGAACAAAGCCTTGATGACATTATATTGGCATAGAAAGAGAATTGACTACTGGACATCAAGAAGAGTGTAGGGCCAAGTAGTTCTTTTTCAGGATATATATCTCCTTGGAGGAAGAAAGCCAATGCCCTCGAAATTGACAGATATTAACAAAGGGTAAAGGCAATTTGCGAAAGGAATAAACTCAGTTCAGAAAGATATTGATAGGTTACATATTGGAGCAAAAAGCTGTCAAATGGAGTGTAATGTGGGAAAACAAGAAGTTGCTCATTTTGGAAGGCAGAACAGAATAAAGGATTGCAATTTAAACGGAGATAAACTGCAGAAACTTACAAACCAATGTCTTTGAAATGGAACACACACAAAAACTTGCAATTCAGACTGAACAGTTTGCTAAGACGGCTCATGGAACTGGACTCTCTTTTCAAAAGGTTTGAAGTTTTAGAGTCAAGACGTTTAACTCTAACTATATAAGGTTCTCGTCATTGCACACCTGGAGCACAGTGAGTAATTTAAATAGAACATAGAACAGTGCAGCATAGTCCCAGCCCTTCAGCTCTTGATGTTGCCATGGTCTTTTGTCCAACTAGAACATGAGACGAGCCTACTTATCTTTCTTTGTACTATCTTCCATGTGCCTATCAAAGAGTCAATTAAATGTCCACTAAGGTATCTAACTCGACTACCACTGCCCGCCATGCATTCCACTCACAATGATGTGTGTAAAGAACCAACCTCTGACATCTCCCCTCAATCTTCCTCCCATCAACTTAAAATTATGTCCCCTCGTTATGAGCATTTCTACCTTGGGAAAAATAAAGTCTATCCACTCTATCCATGTCTCTCAATGTCTTGTCCACCTCTATCAAGTCAACTCTCATCCTTCTTCGCTCAAATGAGAAAGGCCCTCGCTCCTTCAAACATTTTTTGAAAAGACATGACCTCCACTCCAGGCAGTATTCTCGTAAGTCTGCTCTGCACCTTCGATAAAGCTTCCACAAATTTCCTGTAATGAGGCAAACAAAACTGAGCACCATTTTCTTAATGTGGTCTAACCAAGGTGCTGCAGAACTATCTCATCTGTCTATCTTACTTCACAACTGTTCAACTCCACCCCACGCTTCAACCTATCATCACTACTCCCACCTCAGCTACCTTCACCCCAGCCACTCCCTCCCCGATTCTTTCCTGATGAAGGGCTTTTTTCCCCAAAATGTCGGTTCTACTACTCCTCGGATGCTGCTTAACCTGCTGTGCTTTTCAGCGCTGTACTGTTGACTAAACACAAAGACAATATACTCTTCAGGAATATCAGGCCTATGACTGGCATACTGCCGGTATTTGAGGATGGTGATGACACTGATAGAAATGAGGAATGGGGACTTTATTCCAGAATACACAATGAGCCGTTAAGATCACCTAATTGTCCCAGCACGCCCCCTCATTAGAAACAATTCCTTCTTTTGAAATTAAAGCGTCCAGTCTTCAAGGCTGATATCATGGGAATAAGCGTGCTGAGCTATCCTAAATCAGCCGCCATCCGCGGAATCAGAGCAAACAGAGCGAGATACTAAGTGCATGATCAAAATGGCCCAATTTGCTCAATATTTCCAAAGGATGATACATTTGTCAAGTCAGCAGCGTTCTGGTAGTGGCCGGAAGCTGAATGGTTTGTGTTATTAAACTGAAATAAGTGGTCCCTCTCTGAGGGAGGTGTTATACAGCCCACATTTGGAAAATAATCGAGAAGCTGATTCACTTTTGTTTTACCCGACACTTCTTCTTCGTGCTGTCACTGACATGTTCCAGACAAACAATATGAACTCGTCAAGGAATTTCCAGTCGCAAATGGGGTGGACAGTGATTCTCTATTGGGATGGCCAGAACTAGACTGAACCACGGACGCGACTTACAGGTAAAAGTGATTATATCCAGTACCCCCGCGATCCGGCATGACGTCGACTGTGTGGTAGACGTTTGATTGGGAACAAGGTATCCACTGGGCCTGGAAGGAATCTCCGATGACAAGCCAGTGAGCACTGCTGAGCAACCCTTTCACAACGGGACCCTCCATATGGGGACAGGCAGGCCTCAGTACTGCATATTTAAGACTGGGGACAAATCATCTATAACTCCTCGGGACGAAGGACGTGCCTTTGCTTTAACTGTGGAAATATAACCACTGTGGGGGAAATGCGTCCTGAATATACACTTGGAGATAACCTGGTGATCGGTATGCTTACATCCTAGCAAGGAGAAATTCTGTGAATATACACTGGCTGTCGTGATATATTTGATGTGACCCACTATAACGGAGACTTGTGGAATCTCAGTGAATTTAACCTCCAAATGACATCCTTTTAGTAATCCTGGTTTGACCAACCAGCCTGGCGGATATTAAAATCTTCGACACACGCTGAAGTAACTGATGCAGTCTCGAAAGGAAATGAGCGGGTAGTCTCTGCGGCCAAGCAGGCAACATTAAACTCCAATCTTTTCACCCCATTGATTGTCCAGCAAAACCCGGTTAGAGACAAGATAAGGACGGGCAATTCAGATCTATGTAAGGTACAGTAATCACAGTGGAAGCCCCTGCTGAATTTCACAACTTATGGTTTCAAATCAGGTTATCCCTCGATTCTCAATCCATAATGTGGGTGGGCACTGCTGGAAATGTTTTGTTCCTTATTCGCTGATGCCTGTTTTAGTTGATCTCCTCACTCACCTCCGAGAGGAGTGAATAGTCACTACTTCTTTACAAACTTCGTGGCACCTAGATGTTCACAAAGCGGATGAGTAAAGAGCTGAAGAATGACTGATTTGTCGGAAAAGAAAAGACAAATGCTGTAAAGGGAATGCTATGCTTTTGTTGAACCAGTTCCTTGCGTCCTGGGACTTTTACTAGTCCCCAACTTGCACTGATAGAATTACATTGCGTACATTTTTATGAGTGTAGTTTAATAATAGCAGATGTTTGAGTAGATAAAACAAAACAATCCTAACGACTGAGGACGCAGCGACAATAATGTTGAACAATTAGGAATTACCTGCATCTGTATCTGTATCTGCATCTGCACTTCAAAGTTTATTTTCACATGTATGCCAAGCGAAAAAATTAGGAACGGGACCAATTGGAGCCTTGGTGAAAAGGTCTGTGCCTTGACGTGCTGGTCATCTCTACTTCAGGCAAGGTCCATTGGAGGCCCAAAAGAACGCACACGATGCAATGCAAAAGAGTGTGAAACACTGGAGGAAAAGCAGAAGGTTCTGAGGAGATACCGGTTCAGCCTCCTTCCGTGAATGGCTCAGCCTGATCTCTCTGCCTTTCAAGACATTCTTTATTTTCTTTCCTTCACTAACTATGATCAATTGGGACACAATAGATAACCTGATAACCTCCAAGAACAGGAGTCACATACCGATCCAAATTCGCACCATTGAGCTAGTATCGGATTTGACCAACTTGCAGCTTTCCCTTGCATTTGAAACTTCTGGACGAGAAATCGAAGTAAATCTACACACAATCCCATGTTTGGTTCAGTTCACTGTTGTCGCTCAGCTCTCCAGCGCACTCGCAGGTGCCTCGATTTCCCCTTCCTGATGAAACACCCGATGATGATCCCAGTCCATGCAGCCTTCTGCCCCTTTCCTTTCTGAACCTGAGGATGATCTATCCGATCTCTCACCTCCACCACTTAAAGTCACCCAGCTCTGAGTATAGACCTCATTTTGCTGACACCTCCAATCTGTTCGGCCCAAAAAAATGCTGTGAGTTTATGGAAGAACGTTTTACCAGATTTGATACAACATGTCTGTGGAAGCCATTTTTCACAAAACAAACTTTGCAGAAACACTGCTTACCCTGCTGACGGAAACTGAGCTATTTTATTGGATTTAGTTCAAACCCAATTTTCATGGAAACAGCCTTCTCAACCTCTTCTGAACACTCCACAACCTAAAATATCCTCAATATAACACGGTAACCAAAACATGACATAGTTCTCCAGGAGATGCCTCACCATTGTCTTTCCAACCTTAACACATGATGTCCCAATTACTATGACCGAAGATCTGAGCAATTACAGCAAGCAGGCCAAATGCCTTCTTAACTTTCTTAAATGCTCTTGCGATTCGTGAGACTTGGTTGACAAAAGGGTATTTTTGGCAACTAAATATCCTCAGATATCAATGCTTCGGGCGGGAAGAAAAGGGAGGTAAACGGGATGGAGAAGCATATGTAAACGGATAATGACATGATGTCGGAGCAACAGCGTGGTGGCGATAGGAGATCTTAGTTTTCCAAATTGATTGGTATTTACGTAGCGGTGGAGGTATGGATGGAGATGAAGTTGTACGGAGCATCCAGTAGTGGTTTCTATCGTAGTATGTAACTAGTCCAACCTGCGAAGGGGCTGCAATGAACCTGGTTTTGAGGAAGGAGTCTGGCCAGGTGTTTGAGGTTTCAGTAGGGAATTACTTTGGGAATATTGGTCACAATACCGTAAGATTTACAATACTTATGGACAAAGACCAGTGTGGACCAAAAGGAAGCTGCTAAATTAGGAGATATCGAATAATACAAAAACTTGGGATGAAATGGAGAAGATAGATTGGGAGCAGCCGTTTGAAGGTAATTCCAAATTTGATATCTGAGAGGTCTTTTCAAGAGAGGTTGATTCGAGTTCAGGAGAGATACGTTACTGTGAAAGTGTGGGATAGAAATGACAAGATTAGGGAACAATGAATGATAGGTGATTTTTTTGCGTTAGCTAAGAGGAAAAAGGAAGCGTGCACAGGGTTTAGGCGACTGGAGACAGACGGAGGTTTGTAAAATATCGGGAATGCATGACCAACCTGAAACGATGAATTAAGAAGGCTAAATGGAGCTATGAGACATGCATGGTTATGGAAAATCTCAATCCTTTTTACTCATGATGAAGGAAAAAGGATGCAACTAGAGTAAGGATTGGCTCAACAAGCGGAAAGCAAAATTGTTATATTTGAAGTCAGTGGAAATGCATGTGATTCTTAATGAGTACATTGCATCGGTACTCACCGGGGAGAGGGGAATGAAAGTTGTAAAGGTTAGGAATAGATTTTAATTACTCTCGGGCAAGTCGGCATAAGGACGGAGGAAATGTTGGTATTGTGAAAGGCATGAAGGTGGAAAAATGCGGAGGTCCGGATGGGATATATCGCAGGTCAATGACAGACCAAATAAAGGAAATAGCTGGATTTTTTACATATACTTTTCCAGCATTCTTTAACAGGGCTGTGGTCCGAAGAACTGGAGAATTGATAATATTGCCCCTTGTTAAAGAAGGAGACAGGAATGATCCAGGGAATTATTAACCGGTGAGTCTGACGTCAGTGGGAGGGAAGCTTCTGGCTGAGATACTGAAGGATAAGATCTATTACCATTTGGAGGAAAATAGGCTTACCGAAATAGGCTTACCAATAGTCTTACGAAAATAATAGAATTCTTTGAGAAAGTGACAAAGTTGATGTCGAGGGAAGGTTTGTAAATGTCATGTACGTGGACTTCAGTGTGGCGTTTGATGTCATTCCCTGGTGGACAAGGGCAATTCGCATGGGGTCAAGCGTGTCATAGCTCAATGGATAGAGAGGTGGCTTGGCAACATGAAACAGAAACGAATAGTGGAATCGAGTTACTCAAAATGGAGAACTGTGACTAATAATGTCCTACAGGGTTTGGTGCGGGTACCACTTTTTTATGTACATACATTTTTTTGGAGAAAGATATAGGTTGCCTGACTAGCAAGTTCCCATATGACATTAAAACTGAGGGAGTAACAGATAGCGAAGAGGTATTTCAAAGAACACAGGAGAAAGCGAGGACTGCAGGTGCTGCAGGTCTGCGTCGTGATTGTGTTGCTGGGGAAGCAAGGCAGTTCATGCAGCATTCGAGGCGCAGGGGAATCTATGTTTCCAGCAGTAGAATTTTATCAGGAATGAGGCTTCTGGGCCAGGTGCTGAGAGATGAAATTGGGAGGGTGGTATTGGGGACAAGGTAGCTGAGAAAGGGATAGGGGGATGAAGGTGAGGGAGAAGGCGGTTGGTCAGAGCAGGACTTGGTGGGTAGATGAGGAGGGCGGTGCCGCATGGGCCGCTTGGGACTCGGATAAAGTGGGGGCGTGGGGAAATGAGGAAGCTGTTGAAATCCATATTTAGCTCGTGTGGTTGCAGGCTCACAAGGCGGAATATGAGGTTTTCCTCCTCCAGGCGTCAGTTGGTGTCGGTCTGGCAGTGGAGGAGGCCCAGGACCTGTGTTCCTTGTTGGAGTGGGAGGGGGTGTTGAAATGTTCAGCCACGGGGTGGTGGGGTTGGTGGGTGTGAGTGCCCCAGAGAAATTCTCTGAAACGATCTGCAAGAAGGCATCCTTGCTCCCTGATGTACAGGAGAGCACATCGGATGCAACGCTTGCTGCAGATGACATTGGTAGAGATAGAGATAAATTTCTGACAGAGGTGACCGGATCACTGTGCTGCGTTTGGATTGAGGTGAGACGAGTGGCATGGGCTCAAGTTTTCCAATACCTGCAGTGGGAGGGCAAGGTGGCAGGAGTAGTGCACGCGCTGGTGGGGGGTGTGGACGTGACAAGAGAGTTGCGGAGGGGAAAGTCTCTTTGGGACGCTGATTGGAACAACCAGGAACATATATCTTTGGTGGAAGGGTCCGTTTGGAGGTGTAGGAAGTCACGGAGTGTGATGCAATGGATGTGGAGGTTGATGGTGTGGAAGATGAGAACCGGGGATTCTGGCCTTGTTGCATTTGCAGGGGTGGGGTTCAATGGCAGTGGTGCCTGACGTAGAGAAGATGCATCGGAGCGCATCATTAATCCTGTGGAAATGGAAGTTACTATCTCAAAAGAAAGAGGTCATCTGGGAATTTGAGCTGTAAAATTAGTCATCTTGGGAACAGATGCGGCAGAGGCGGAGGAATTGGGAACAAGAGAGGTCGGATGGGAGGAGGTGGAACCTCGGCAGCTGTGGAAGTCCGTAGGCTTGTAATAAGAGATCGGGGTTCACCTGACCAATCTCGCCCATCACCCTCCCCTTCCTGGACCTTCCATCACCATCTCCGGCCACCAACTAACCACAAATCCATTACAAATCCACCGAGGCCCACATCAACCAAGACTACACCTCCTCCCACATTGCTTCCTGAAAAAAACGCCCCCCCCCTTATTAAATATACTTAATGGCCCATCCTCGACAGTCCTTTGCAGTGAGGAATTACCACAGATTCCTTACCTTCTGAAAAAAAAATTACCCTTCGTCTCCATCTTGAAAGAGTAAGCTCTTTCTGGGATTTTATGCCCCCGGTTACATATTTTTCCACAAGGAAACAAAGGAAGTGGCAACGTTAATTTTTCAGGGTAAGGGATGTGGATTCGTGCATTTTTGATTGGAGGTCTGTGGTCAGTCGTGATTCACAAGGATCAATGTTGCAATTGCTACGTGTTTTTTTCATTAGTAAGTCATATGAAAATTTCTGGAACCTGATTTGTAATTTTGCCCTCCACATTTGGAAAGGCATGTTCTAATTAGTAATATTTGAGGGAAATAGTGGGCAGTGAGTATATATGTTGAAGTTTTCAGCAATAAGTTGATCAAATGGAATGTTGGACAGAGAAATAGAAAATTCAATTTCATCGGCAGAAGTCAAATGCAAGAGAAAATTGCACTGCAAATGACCAGACTCTAAGGAACATTCATATACAGTGGGGTTATGGATGAAAATCCACAGCTCTCCGAAAAAAAAATCAGCCAGCAGGATAGATAATAAGGAATCAGTATGGCACGCGTCCCTTCCTCGGTCACAACATCGAGTCTAGACATTTGCACGTCATGTTGTGACCTAAAAAAACTTCAAATCGGCCTCTATTGCAATGTTGTGTGCTCTTCTCATTGCCCCACTATAGGAAGGATGTGGAGGCTTTGGTGTGGATGCAAAAGAGGTTTACTAGTGTGTTGCCTCGAAGAGAATGTGTTAATGATAAGGAGAGTTTGGACATACTTCAATGTTTTGGATGAGTGTCGAGTTAGAAGGTCGACCTTACACAGGTTTATAGAATCACAAGAGGCGTGGATAATGTGGATAGTCGGAATTTCTTTGCCAACGTGGAAATGTAACATTATAAGACGTATCAGTTTAAGATGAGAGTGACACATTTTAATCGAAATGATCGAATAAACATCTTTTTGTCTAAAGTGGGACGAGGCAACCCGTAAGGTGTTTGAAGCGGACATATTAGCAGCATTTTGAAGTGGCACTTAGATAGAAACATGAACGGGCAGAGAATAGAGTCGTATGGACCACGTGCAGGCAGATGGGATTAATTTGGAATGACATCATGGTCGTTAAAGCTATGGTGAACGAAATGGCCTATTGATGTGCTTTCCTGTTCTATATTCTACCTTCCCAGCATCCACCTTCTCAAAGCCCTTCAGAACCTTGGATCTTTCATAAAGGTTGTCGCTCATTCTTTCAAGTGTCAATGAGTTCAGCCTTAATAATTCCAACTCTTGTCATCAGAAAATCCCTTCATTCCCATGATTAGCCGAGTGAAAATTCTCTGATCCTCCTCCAATGAAAGATTATCTTTCCTTTGTGCGCTCACACTGTTCATGATATTCTAGGTATGGTCCGACTCGTACCTCAGCCTGGATTTTCTAAGCACATTTTCCAATATTTAATCAGTGACGTCTATTGTCTTGTCGACCTAAATTCTGTGTCGCAGGTTTTTAGTGCTAATTGGAACATCAGAACATGGGATAGAAGGGCATCAAGTTCAATCATTTGACACGATTCGACCAGTAAGTATGGTTATGGCTCATCTCTTTGTGCTCCCCGATGCACTATTCTGTCAATACATCATTGTTCCTCAATCACTTGTTTGTCAAAAAACAAATGAACTCAGCTTCGATAGAATTTAAATTTCCGACCAACACAAAATTTCTGGGAAGGAGCATTACCAACAGACTGAATTCGCAATTTGTGAATTTCTTCTCTGTTCTGACTCAGAGTGTCACTGTTTCATTTTCAAATTCCACTCCTCCACTGATCGCAACTGATTTTAATAGTAACCAGTTTGATGACATGGCAAATGAAAAAGGACTCAGACTGGGACAGGTTCAGTGAAAGGAACAATCAGGCAGGTTTTTATAGTCAACCACAAATATATGTGAGAACCTAAAGGAGGAGCATTGTGGATCTGTGGTCAGCATTGCTGCCTCACACCACCAAGGAGTTGGGTTCATTTCCAACATCGGGCGAGCCGCTATGTAAAGTTTGCACAATCTATGAGCGTCTGTGGATTTTTCGTTCAAATGGTTCAGTTTCCTTCTGCAGTCCAAAGACATGCAGATGAGAGTGAATTGGCCATGATGTGTGAATCGGCCAGGGATGTGTATCTTAGGTGGGTTACTCATGGAAAATGTAGGGTTACAAAGATAGGGTAGAGGAGCAGCTCTGGATGAAATGCTGTTCGTTGGGTCCCTGTGGGCTCAATGGGGCGGACTGTCCTGCTTCCACACCGCCGAGTTTCTTATAGAATTACAATAAGTTTTGACTATACGAATACCCCTTGGGTAAATACCTGATCCACTCTGCTCAAGGTCTTAATGTAAGAATAAGATTACCTCTCATTACAAGAGTAAACTTTTCAAGCCTCCATAATATAAACAATTCTTCTCAGGAATACGTGTAGTGAAACATCTCTAAAATGCTTTCAATGTAACTATATATTTTCTCAGTTAAGGACACACAACAAAGTTTTACTTCACACACCGAATAGTAGGTTTACTTTAGTCTTCTCAGAGTGTTGTGAGCCTTTAGAACATTCTTCCCCACAGAGTTTTGGAGGTAGACTTATTGAATATTTAATCGCAAAGAAGTCAAGAAATATCGTGGAGTGGACATAAATGTGCAGTGTTGGATAATATGTTGACATTGGTACTAAATGTCACGGATCCACATCAGCCAGGAATATAGTGCAAAACGAAGCGGTAATATAATTTTATTTGGGGGGCGGGAGTTGGGATCCCAGGTAGCCGCAATCAAAGCACAGGCTAAATCGTGCTCTCACCCACTCCACCTACCGATTTACCCTTGTTCAGTGGAAATGACAAAACACGACAAAAGATGCAGGAATTCCCAACACCCGGGGCACCCGTCGGAAGCATCGGTTGTACCTGTAGCTGCAGCGACAATCGCCTCTGCTCATTCGATGGATCGATCCCTTACCGGCCGAGATTACAGACTTCATGAAGAGGCGTGAAATGATTGAAGCCATAAATGAAGACATGTTCAGCAGTAGGCTCGACCCAGTTGTCAGCCATGCTCCAAAGACATGAGCAGCAAACTGAAAGCCTTGAAAACAGAACGGACGAAGGCAAACGAAAAATTGAAATGGCATAGACTGAGATTGATCCCTCTGAGGAACGGATCAAAAACTCTTGAAAAACAGGCCCGTTACTTAACTGAATAACTTGACCTTAGCCACAGGGGCATGAAAAAAATCTCATCATCGGTCTGCTAGACAGGATGGAATCCCGTCAGCCAGTGAGTTTTTGTTTGCGACCTGGCTGTCACGATTCCATCAATTAGATGCTGAAACAGATCAGATGAAGATTGAGACAGATAATCGTGCTACGGCGCGCAGGCAAGCTCGACTTAGCGCCTTCGCCTTGCTCTTGTGTGATTACGAATTTACGGAAGCTTTCAACACCCAGTAGAATTTTCGGACAGGTTGACTTCACGGGAGCTTCAGGATTATGTTCTTTCAGGAATTTTCAGTGGCGGTGAGTCAAAAAGCTAGTTTATCGATGTTATCAAGAGAACTAAGGGATTCCGGGATTCAGTATTCCTTCAGGTATCGAGCGGTGCTCTATATAACTTCCAATAGGTCCTCTTACTTACTTCACTCTCCAGTGAAAACGAAGCTTTTGTGGACACTTCACAGTGTGTTGGATGATTTAAAAATACAGATAATCATGTTTTTCATTCTGAAAGAATGTTTGGTGGATTTTTCTGTTATCAACCAGTATTATGTTATAGACGGGAATGGGGAGCTTTTTCATTTTTATCTTCTCTGGGTGTGGCGCAAGCTGGTGGTAGTTATCAATGTGGCTGTGATGACTAAATGCCCCCTATGGTCGGCTTAAGCCCGTTTTTGTGATGAATTGCCCAGGATACCACATTGGTAGCAAGGCAGAAGATAAAGTTTTGGGGTATGTGAATGCCCCCAGTGCGCAATGGCTCGATGCGTTTCTATTCGTGGTTTTATATGTAAGTAGTTTTGGAAGGTGTTGAGACCATGTTAATTGTAGTAGATTTAGTCTGTGTACTTTTTAAGCTCTATGTTTTTTTTCATTGATGCTCGGCGATTTGTTGTTGTAGTTCTTCCTCTCTGGATTTCAAATGTTGTTACAGTGTGTTCTTCCTAATGATGTACTGAAATGGTGTACCTGGAACATTAAGGGGTGTCATTCGCCAGTCAAGAGGAAAAATTTATTCTCTCCTCTAAAAAAGGTGAGGGTTGATATTGCACTATTGCGGGAAACGCACCATGATGACAAGAACATTTGAATTTACAGCAGGATGGGTTTGATAGAGTCTATTTCTCTTCTGTGAATGTCAGGAGTAGCGGAGAAGCCATACTTCATAGGACGAATCTTCCATTTAAATAGTTAGATAGTACAAGACACTCAGAGAAAGTTCATAATTCTCAAAGAATTGAAATATGTGAAATAATACGGTGTTTCGAGTGTTCATTTGCTGCGGCATACCCCCTTAAATTCCTGGTAGATGCATTTTCAAATTAAGTATGACTACGGATACTCTTATTGATTGCCAGTACTTGCCACAGGCTTCGTATACATTGGAGGGCTGTTTTGGTCTTGGGGACCGAATTGGAGAAGGACCCGGTTTGTCTTTTCCAGTGCCTGTCCAGGGTACCTTCTGCAGATGCGCATGGGGAGAAAAAAAGCTATCATCATTACTTTCTGAGGTAGAAAATATATTCTGTTGTGTTAGATGTCTGAAAACGCCTCTGATCTGTAAGGTTGGCGTAAGCTGGTCATGGATCATATCACAATGGACTTTCTCACAAGTAGATACAAGCTTACCTTCACTCTAATAAGGGCTTTTATAGGGCCATGACGGTCATTTCGAACGAATCTAATATACAGATAGGAAAAATTACGAACGTATGAATGTACACGATGTAAAGCCCTCGAAGAACGAGAGCTGTCATGTCGATATGCTGAGCTCCATTTTATATTTATCACTTTTATTTATTTTTGTTTTTCTTCTATCCGATGGCTGTATTTACCTTGCTGCTTTGTCTGTACATGCCCGTTGGTGTAATGCTGCTCAATTTGAGTTTTTGAGTTGTGTAATTATTGGTTTATTATAAAGTTAATAAATCTCTTTCTCAATTAAAAAAAACATTTTAAAAATTAAAATGTTAACGTTGATAGAGAGTCCCGAAGGACTTTCATTAGAGAGACCACAAATGGTCGTTTAAATTAAGGATCAGCACATTTCGGTGGAAGAATGTGGTTGAGAAGGCGCCTCTTAATGGTAAACTCAGTCAGTGTGGGGAATTCAATCTGTGAATTTGACCTGTCTCTCCATCACAAACCAGCCGTCAAGCCAACTAAGTGGGAGACGAATACTGACTGCGATTGGATTTCGAAAACCATAAAATACGTTTCGATTTTTGATTGGTCTCTGTAAAACATGCGTTCTATTACATGAAAGGATAAACCTGATCGAATATATTGGAGAGTCACTCCTCTTGGGAAATGCCTCCCGAACCTGGGTAAAAGTGCCTGAGTGTCGTCTCGTCAGTGACCTGAACACAGAGGGTGGAACGAATGAACGTTCTCATAACATGGAGCTGAGAAAACATGCAGATGAGCCGTGATCGAATTAAATAATGAACCACAATTGAATGGCTACATGGACTCACGATGGATTTGGGAGTGCAATTGATTTTAAAAACATACATATCGGATCCTCCCTCTTATGTTTTCACACTGGGGCACTGCCATTTTCCTGAAACTGGAAATTATTGGGAACATTATTTCGGGCATTCCCTCATCGGCACTCTTCACACTATTCTCTAACAGTTTCGGGGGTATTGCAAAAGCAAGACAGAGAGAGGGAACATCCTGTCTGCAGCAGTGAGAGTGGTTCTGCCTGCAATAGTGAGCATGGGTCTTGTTCGGGGTAAAGCGCGATGACAGACATGCTGTGAGTTTGAGAGAGCAGATCGAATATAATGGCACTTATACTGACAGAGTGGCGAAGTTTACTGATTCTTGTCGTGTATTGCTGGACATATATTCGGACCGCAGATACTGCACTGACCTGCTTTGTGAGCTCAGAACATGGGTCTGATAGGTCTGGTAGTTTGCCCCAACTCCCCCCCCCCCCCCAGAAGGCGAATTGTCCTCTCTGCACAAGCCATCCTCAGGCCCTCCACACCCCTGTCGACAAACAGTGGTGTAATTTCCCCTTATCTAACATTCTCAAGGTAAATTATGCAGGGAAGTTCTGAACTAAGATATCGTAACTGTGTGCTCATTGGTCTTTTAAAGATGATACCTGTGCCTGGAATCACAGAAAGTCCAGGGCCATCTGGGTAATGGTGATTACCTCCAGCATGATGGGTGGAGATGCAGGTGGCATTGAATTAAGGAACACCATGGCGTGGGGTAGGCAGTTAATAAGGTGAGTTTAATGTGGTAGCACCAGGAAACTAGCTCAGCTTGATGCAGACAATTCCTCTGTCAAACTCAGTGAAAATGTCACTGAGATAAATTATTATTAGATTCAGCTCAATAAGTCGAATATTCTCCTGACCAACTGAGGCCTTACCAACGTCCTGTGCATCTGCAACACAACGTCCCAGCTTCTATACTCAATGTCCTGATAATGGCCAGTGTGCCAAATGCCTTATTCACTGCCCTGTGTATCTGTGACACCACTTTCAGAGAACCATGCACCTGGTATGCAAGGTATGTCTGCCCCACTACGCTCCTTTAGGGTCGAGCATGAATCATGAAACTACTACCTGGATTTCCCTCCCTGTGGATCGGTATCCTGGGGCCTCATTGACTTCGAGATTTCCGGGTACCCCACACTCAAACATTTGAATGACTGCCTCCTCTCTCTGTAAGCTAGTCTTTTGCAGTTGAATGACTGCTTTCTGTTCCTGTGTACCAGTCTCGAACAGTTGAGGGATTTCCTCCTGTCTCCGTGTAACAGCCTCAAGTAGATGAATGACAGCCTCCTGTCCCTGTGTACCAGTGTCGAACAGTTGAATGGCTGCCTCTTGTTCAATTGTACTAGTCTCTAGCAGTTGCATGATTGCCTGCTGTCCTTTGTCCCGTCGAGAAGTTGAATGACTTCCTTCTGTTTCATTGTCCCAATCTAGAGCCATTGAATGATTGCCTCCTGTTCCTGTCTCCGAGTCTTGGGCAGATGAATGTCTGCCTCCTGTGCCTCTGCCCCAGGTTTGCGAAAATAGATGTCCTCCTCCTGTTCTTGAGTAAAATGCTCCAATACCTGTTCGCTCTCCTGATTCTCCTAAGTGACGGGCTCCATCAGCTTTGTGCTATCTTGCTGCTCCTTTCCAGTGGAATTCATGACCTAATTGGTCTCGACACATTGCTCACAGCTTCTGTTGACTGAAAACCTTTCTCCTGCTTCTGTAACATCCTCAAAATCTAAATGCTGTACTTTTGTTGTTTACTCTCAGTCATTCAGCAAGCTAGCTGATTGACAGATTTCTGATGCTGAGTGTTCTCTTCCTGTTCATTTGTTACACACTCAAGAGAGAATAGTGTCTCAGAGATGTACAGCACAGCAAAAAAGAGCTCTTCAATCCAGGTTGTCAATGCCGACTAGATATCAGAAATTAATCTCGTCCCGTTTGTCAGGACTTTGTCCATATATGTCTGAAAGCTTTCTATGCATGTACACATCGAAATGCCTTCTAAATTGTGTAGTTTTACCGGCTTCAACACCCTCTTATGGTTGGTCACTCTACGCGTACAACACCCTATGTGTAAAAAAGTTGCGCCTCATTTCCCATTTTTAAATCTTTCCCCCCCACCCTCTTCAAAACTTTGTCTTCTAATTCTTGACCTTCCCACTCTGGGAAAAAGATGTTGTCAAATTTCCTTGTTTATCGCGCTTATGATGGCATAAAACTCTAAGAGGTCATCCCACAGACTTAACACAAAAATTATCCCAGTCGATTAATAAATGGCAGTGTATAAACTATTGATCCTTGTGGAACGCCATTGGACACAGGTCTCCAATATCAATGAACAAACCTGCACGTGCTGTCTCCAACCTTCACGAAATTTTGCATCTAAATAGCTAGCTCGTCCTGGATTTCAAGCAGTCTAAACTTGCTAAGCAGTCTAGCATGCAGAACCATGTCGATGTCTTACTGATATCCATGAAGATAATATCGAAAGCATTGCCTTCAAAAATCACGTTAATCACTTTTTCAAAAAAAAATCAACAAGTCAGTGAAACGCGATTTCTCACGGACAAACCCTCTTCATTGCTGGGTCTTCCAGATACATATATAGGCTTTCCATCATAGTCCCTCCTACAATATCGTCATCATTGATTTCAGGCTCACCAGTGTATAATTCCATTTTTTTTCTTACTTTCTTAAATAATGACACTATGTTAGCAGCCAGGCAAAAGTGAGGACTGCAGTTGTTGGAGATCAGAGTCGAGATTAGAGGGGTGGTAGAAAAGTACAGCAAGTCAGGCAGCATCCGAGGAGCAGGAAAATCGTTTCGGGCAAAATACCTTCATCAGTACCACTCTTTTCTAGGCTATGTTAGCAGCCATCCAGTCTTTTGACACCATACCTCTGACAATCTACGAGACGCATATATCAGCAAAAGACCTAGAGATCAATCCCGAGATTTCCACGAAGTTCTGGGATTCAACTGATCAAGTCCGAGTGTTTTGTTCATTTTTATGTGCTTTAAAATGTCCAACACTTCTTGAAAGATAGCCACTTTTCAAGGTGTCACGAAGTATTCGTCCAAGTTCTCTCGCTCTTGTCGTCTACTCCACAGTAATAATTGAGGAGGAATACTCGTTTAGTATCTCACCCATCTCCTGTGGTTCCACACATAGATAGTCTTACTGATCCTTAATTGAACCTATTCTCTCCCTAGTTAATCTTTTTACGTATTTCTTCAATACCTTGTTAACCCTACTTACAAAACCATCTCATGTCTGCCCCAAAAGCCCTGTTGACTTTCCACGTACTGCGCTTGTACTCTACTGGGGATTCACTCGGTCCCAGTTCTGTTTACCTGACGTATACTTTTTTCCTTTCCTTGAATAGAGCATCAATATCACTGGCCATCCAGCACTCTCTGCACTTGCCAGCCTTGCCCATCTCACTGATAGGAACACCTTGCCTATGGAAACGCAGAATAGAATCTTTTTGAATGCCTTCCATTTTCCAATCATCGCTTTACCTGTGAATACGGTCTCCCAATTAGCCTTTCAACGGGCTTGCCTGACACTTTCAAAATTGGCCTTACTCCAAGCTACCAGACGAGTTGGGACTGAGGTTCATAAGGAAGATTTATTAGAAATCCTGTAGTGTATGAAAATGGATAAGTCCCTTGCGCCAGATACGATTTATTCTAGGATCCTCTGGGAAGCCAGGGAGGAGATTTCGAGCCTTTGGCATTGATCTTTAAATCGTCATTGTCTCCAAGAATAGTGCCAGATAACTGGAGGATAGCAAATGTGGCTCCCCTATTCAAGAAGAGGAGTAGAGACAACCCTGGTAATTACAGACGAATGAGCCTTACTTCAGTTTTTGGTAAAGTGTTGGAAAGCTTAGAACAGATAGGATTTATAAACATCTGAATATAATAATTTGATGAGGGATAGTCAGCACGGTTTTATGAAGGGAAGGTCGTACCTCACAAAACGTATTGAGTTCTTTGAGAAGGTTACCAAACAAGTAGATGAGAATAAACCGGTTGATGTGCTGTGTATGGATTTCAGCAAGACGTTCGATAAGGTTCCCCACAGTAGGCTGTTGTACAAAATGTGGATGAATAGGATTGGGGGAGATATGACAGTTTTGAATCAGTAATTGGCTTGCTGAAAGAAGACAGAGGGTGGTGGGTGATGGGAATATTCATCCTGGAGTCCAGTTACTAGTGGTGTACCGCAAGGGTCGGTGTTGGGTCCACTGCTGTTCATCATTTTAAGAAATAGGACGTAGAAGGGTGGGTTAATAAATTTGCACAGCACACTAAGATCGGTGGAGTTGTGGATAGTGGCGCTTAATGTTGTAGGTTACAGAGAGACATAGGTAAGATGCATAGCTCGGCTGAGAGGTGGCAAATGGTGCTTACTGCAGACAAGTATGAGGTGACTCACTTTGTTCGGAGTAACTGGAATACAATATACTGGGCTTGGTAATGTAGATGAGCAGAGACGTCTCGATGTCCAGGTACACAGATCCTCGAAAGTTGCCACCCTGGTCCACAGTGTTGTTCAGAATGGATACAGCGTTTTAGCTTTTATTGATTGAGGGATCGAGTACCGGAACCATGAGCTGTACAAAACCCTGGTGTGGCCGCACTTGGAGTATTGAGTACAGTTCTAGTCACCACACTATGAGAAGGATGTGGAAGCTTTGAAAAGTATGCAGACGAGATTTCCTCGGATGTTTCCTGGTATGGAGGGAAGGTCTTTCGAGGAAAGGCTGTGGGACTTGAGGCTGTTTTCGTTCGAGAAAAGAAGGTTGACAGGTGATTTAATAGAGACATATAAGATAACCAGCGGGTTAGATAGGCTGCACAGGGAATGTCTTTTTCCAAGTCTGATGGTGGCAAGCACGACGGGACAGATCTTTAAATTGAGGGGTGATAGATATAGGGCAGATGTCAGAGATAGTTTCTTTACTCAAAGAGTCGTAATGGTATGGAATGATTTGCATGCAATGGTAGTAGATTCGCCAACTTTAAGTACATTTAAATCGTCATTGAACAAGCAGATCAATGTGTCGGTTAGATGGGCTTCAGATTGGTATGACATTTCGGCGCAACATCGAGAGCCATAGGACCTGTACTGTGCTATTATGTTCTATGTTCTATGTTCTAAGTAATGTTGACATCAGGTCTGTCGTTTTCCTTAACTATTTTAAAACTAATATTTACAGAGAATCTAACTTGCAAGGATGAATGAACTCCGCCTGTCCCTTTGTACCAGTCACGAGAGGCTGAGTGGTCTCCTACTGTGCCTCTGTAACAGGCTCGAGCGGTTGAATTGCCTTCTCCTATTCCTCTGCAACGTTCCCCAAGTTGAATGGCCTCCTCCTTTCCCTCTGCAGCAGACACAAGTGGTTAAATGACCTCCTACTGTCCAACTGTAGCAGAATCGAGAGACTGAATGGTCTCCTCCTGTTGCCGTGTGACTGGCCTGAGAGGTTGAATAGCCTCCTCCAGTAACCTGAAACAGGTACATGGGGACAGAATTGATTCCTGCTGTTCCTGCCCAACAGTCTCAATGCTCTAAATAATGTCTGATGTTATGGAAGTATTTGATGACGGAGCACTTAAAACCAGGAGCAGCATTGCGCAATGTCAATGGGCAATAAATATTGTAACCATGGTTTATGATCTCTAGAAATTTCCCCACCAGATATTTTATCCAGCTGATCTGTTATTTTATACTTGTCACCTTTTAAAAGCGGGTTGGAACATATATAACGCTGGAGTGGTCTGGCAATATGCTCACATACAAAACAGGTAGAGTAAAAAGTTTGAAAATTTATGGTACGTCCCTCAGCAAACGCCATATATTCAATGGAGATCGAGTGCATGTTTCCTTTTGTTATGATTTAAAAAGTGATGTCACGAAGGTGTTAACTGAAACTGTTTGTTTGGTCACTGTGATTAATCTCAGTCTCCATGGATTATAATTACCCCAGGGGATGGATTCCACCGTTTAAAGAGGAATGGGCTCTGTCAATTTATTATTCCAATGTATGTGCGGCAGCATCACCGACAGAATTTACAGCAGCTCCAGTGAGAGCGGGAGGAGAGATGCGAACCTGAGTACAAGTGATTGGAATTTTAAAATATTGGTTCAGGATTTGAGCAAAGTAGATTGAAATATTATAAGAATGAACAGGAGTTTATCTTTTGATGTTTGGACTTTATCCACATTTCGTGAACAAGTAACATTTTTATGGCGGACCCTGTTTGCACTTTACATTATTCAATATTTTTATTATCCGATCCTGGCTTTCGTCGGTGTCTCTGGTAAGTTCAATTATTAAGCCTAGAAATCATGTTTGACTATAACAATGTTCTTTTAATTGATTCTACTATCCTTGCCACTGTTCTTTCTCCTGCCAAGACTCTGAAACCAGATATTCACTTTACAAACCATTACTCACTGCATCATTGAACTTGCTATTTCACTCTCTCCCTGTTTGCTTCTGGCAGTGTTTCTCATGGGTCTCTATATTGACTTACACAGTTTCAGCTGTGAGCCACAATTCATTGTATCACTGCCCTTGCTAGCTAAATATTGGGAGAATGGAGACAACTGTCGTTTCTTCAGGTTGCAAACGCTATTTCGTTCCTCTGACTCAATCCCACCCGTGGTTAATATCTGACTTCTTCTGACGATACTTCACTGTCACATCCCATCTGCTATTTGATTCTTGATCTATGAAATGCTGTCTTGAAGATGACAATATTCTGCCACTGAGACTCCCAGCTTCAACTCTGCAGAAACAAATCTGAATGGATACTCCACAACTCGTATCTGAACTCACAACAAAATCCCCATTGATCCATTACTCCTGTGCACACTGATCTACATTGTTATTGGGTACACTTATCTATTCTCAAGCACCTCATGACCCCTATCCATGCAAAGTCTCTCCGTATCTCTCTGTCCAATAATCGAACTCCAAGAGTTGTTCATCTTTTAACTGATTTCCTCCATGTCCGTTTTCTCTCAGACCATGATTTTCATATCTCTCACTGTTCCGGACACGCACACACATGTACACATCAAACCCCTTGCCTTATGCTAATGCTTGGAGAGGCCGAGTCACAAACTTGTGGGAGACCCTTTTACTGTCATTCGCAGTATGGACTGCAAATTTTCCTGTGCTTGTCAGTTCCCGAGTGCAAGCGGCGCAGCAATACACTGGCAAATGCTGGGAATACGCCCAATGCTGGGCACATAGTCCAGTTAATGAGCAATACACTGGCATAGTCGGCAGAGCTGTCCACAAGCCAACTGGCTTGTCCCAGTTTATACTGTCTGAGCTGGTTCTGTGAGGCAGATTCAGAATTTTAAGTAACAAGTTATTTCATATGATCTGGCATTGCCTTTATTCAACGTTCTCATTCGTGTGATTGGACACTCGAAAGTCGCATTACTCGATTTAGACCCACTCTCTTGTCTGCTTGGCCATATTTAAACAACATGTGGTGTGTTTATCTTAATTGTCTCTTTCTGTCTTGAATGTGAATCCTTCTACCCCTTTGTACCTTTCACGGGCTTTGGTTTCTGGCACCCTCGTGTATTGAGTGCTGACATTATCAAGTTCAAAAGGAATGAAATGTTTTGTTTCGGGCTGTTGTTCACTTCCTGGCGAGAATCATATGGTGCTCCATATTGGATGGCGGATGGTGGGGAATCAGCAGCTTAGAACCACGTCTTTGAAACCTGGTGGTTGCCTATCATTGAATGCCTGCGTTGGTCCTTCTCAGCTGATCGTGGGGCCAGTACCACGAGGAAGCCTCTCGAGTACGATTGTAAAGGACCAGGCATCTAACTTGTAGCTGAGGGGCTGCTGACTAACACCTCTTATTGAAAATTTAGTGGAGGTGCTGGATTTGCTTTGCTCCAGGTTGTGCTCTGAATTGCCTCAGACATTCAGCGAGACCAGAGGATTTAATGTCGCAATTCTGGACGCAGCACGGGGACTGTAGTTACAGCATCTGTGTCTGCAAAATGAACAACGAATGGAGCAGAGGCTGCAGAGAGGGGAAACTCTGAAAACACGGAGTGAATTTGTGTGGGGGGGAAAGAGATCTGCCATGTCTGTCTGGGTCTTCACCGAGACACACACATACACTCAGTAAAATCCTTACACACACACAAGCAAACAAACATTCACATACAGTTTACCCTCGAGCTCTCTGTCACATACATGCACACACTCTCTCTCAATGTCTCCCCATTTCACACTCTCCATTTATCTCTCTCTCTCTTACACACGCACACACACGCGCACATGCGCACACAGACACGGCACACACATACTAATCTATTTATTGAACTTGCATTTGCAAGTTTGTGCATACGTTCCATTTGTTCAAAAACATACATTTCTGTAGACAAGCAGTCAATATGGCATTTTTAATGTCCTGCTTTGAAAATAAAAAATAATCTGACTCCAGATTAACGCACAGACTGACTCTGCAGAAGTACGTCCCTGTTTTATTTTGTGCAAACTTAGTAGAATTCTTGCACAAAGTGAGAAAATTGAACATGCGGAAAAGATGGTCGATGTCATATACATTGACAAGGCATCTGTTAAGGTAGACTAATGGAGAAATTAAAGTCGCATGGGTTCCAGGATGTACGAGACAGCTAGATAGTGATCTGGCTGAGCAGCAGGAGTCAGAGAGGAGTGGTGGAAGGGAGTTTCTCAAAATGTAAAACTGTGACCAGTGGTGTTCCCCAGGGATCCGTGATGGGGACACTGTTGTTAGTGATATACATAAATGATCTGAAGGCCGGTCTCGGTAGTCTGATGAATAAGTCTGCAGATGACAGTAAGATTGTTGGAGTAGCAGATAATGATGGAGTCTTTCAGGACATGCTGCAGAATATAACATGGATTGGACAGTTGGGCAGACAAATGACAGGCAGAGTTCAATTCGGGCAAATGTGAGGTGGTGCAATTTGGAAAATCCAATTCAAGAGCGAACGATATGAGAAATGGAAAATACCTCAGAAAATTGATGCACAGAGAGATCTGGAAGTTCAGATTCATTTTGCACTGAAAGTTGCAACGCGTTCAATAAAATGATAAAGAAGGCATACGGTATACTTTCCTGCTTGTATTCCAAGGATTTAGGAAGGGAAGGTTAGAGAAAGCGGAGAATTACTGTGATGAATTGTCATCCACAGGAGGGAATCTGGTGGAATTTATTGAGTACAAGTGTTGGCAGGGTCTGTCATGTTTGTACAAGACTTTGCTTTGGCCACATTTGGAATACTGTGTACAGTTCTGCTCATCTCTTTAACAAAACGATGTGGATGGTTTGGCGAGGGTGCAGAGCATGTTCACCAGTTGTTGTCTGTATGGTGACGCTTGCTATGAGTAGATTTGGATTGCTTTCATGAGAAAGACGGAGGTTGACGAAGGACGTGATTGACGTCTACAAAATTATATGGGGTGCAATGACGACGGATGGCAAAATGCATTCTTTCCCTCAGTGGGGGCTCAATTACTACGGGTCACGAGTTCAAGCTGAGAGGTGATCATGTTTTGGAGGTTATGCTCAGAAAATTCTTCACGCGGAAGGTGGTCAGTGCCTGGAATATGTTACCATAGGAAGTGGCAGAGGTGGTCACGAATTTAACACGCATCGAGACAAATGCATAAATGGACAGGAAGCACGGGGAACAGGTCCTTTGAAAATCGGCGACAGGTATCGATAGAGGATCGACATCGGTGCAGACTTCGATGCCCGAAGGGCCTGTTCCTGTGATGTGATTTTCTTTTTTTTGTTCCTTGCAAATATTCGCAAAAAGCTTCTGTTGATATTTGAAAGGAAAATGAAAACAAATATGGAACAGTGAATATGTGGATAGGATAATTTATTGTAGAGAAAAGAAAACTGACAGGCAAACTAAACAGTTATATTGCATTTGTCTGCATGGATGAAGATCCAGAAAAGCTCCCAGAAAGACCAAGTGACGATGGGACCTTATTATTTAAGACAAAAGTCAATCATTTTAGTAACGAGGTAATATTTAGAAACACGGCTGGATTGAGGATTTTTAAGTCTGACGGACCAGATTTCCTTCATACCGAAATTTCGGAGGAGGCAGCAATGGACCGAATGATTGCATTGGGGATTCAGAGATGGAATTCGAGAAGATGGGCTGGAAAACTCTTTTACAGATTGTCATAAGATGCGAATAGGGACTGACGGTTTTTGCTGGTATAGCATTGGAAAAGTCCCTATGCCTGTGTGAATTGTATCTCAAGCTGCTGTTGGAGACAAGGGAGGAACGGCGCTGATGCAAACATTTTAATAGAATCTGTTAACAGGTGTGGTGCAAGTAGACTGGACAACACTCTTGATGGGAAGGGTGGTGGAGATAAGCCAGGAAAGTAGAGAGCAGTGAGTTTTCCAACAGTTTTAGGGCAACTAAAATACATAGCTGGCGGCAGAATAATCTTTGTGCGACCAGAAATCAGCATACACTACTGTACCAAATAGATCACTGATGTGCCCCTTATGACCTGTGGTATTCATAAATGACGTTGTTGTGAATGTGAAGTCACAGTGTGAAGTCACTGAAGTCACTGTGAAGTCAGTATGATAAGTAAGTTTGGACTTGACACAAAGATTTCGTGGGTGGTTGGAACTGAGAAGGAGGGTCTTATGTTACAGGAAGATATAGAAAGAATGCTCCGATGGGCAGATCAATGGCACGTGGTCTCGAACCCTGATAAATATGAGGAGATGTAATTTGGAAGAAGGAACCAGACAGGGAGTAACAGCATACTATGAGGCTCAGAGGGTGTTTCGCCACAAATCTATAAATGTGACTGAACAGGGTGATAGGTTATTAAGAAGTCACTGGGAGTAGTAAATATAGCGTTTCCTAATCCAGGTACAGATTGTAACAGCGATATAAAAATGTTTCAGCCAAGATGGAATAATGTGTACAGTTCTGCGAGCCACATTACTGGAAGGATATAATTGCACTGAATGGGGTGCAGAGGAGATTCAAAACGCCGTTCCCTGTGATGGAGCAGATCAGCTATGAAGAGAGGCTGGATAAGCTCGAGTCATTTGCTTTGGAGCAGAGAAGGCTGGGGGAGGTGGGATTCGGAAGGATAACTTTCCGAGGAGAATGGACAGAGTTAATAGACAGCAGCTAATCCTTTAATCAAAGGATCAAGAACTGGGGAATACACTTTTGAAAGTGAAGGTTTCGAGATTCAGAGAGGGTTGCAGGATTGTTTTCACCCAGATGATGTTGTGGATTTGGAATGCACTTCATGACTGTGCAGTTGTCACAAAAAATGGTAAAAAAAAGTGATTGGGCGAGCACTCGAGTATCATAACCTTCACGGCAATGGGTGTTGTGTTGGAACGTGGGCCTAACATAGACGGTGTTATATTTCTGACGGTAGAGATTCTGTGCTTCTCTGACTGTATGATTGTGGAAAATCAACTATTTAACAGATTAGGACAGGAAGTGATGGTTTTCTGGAACCGAAGTTTCAGATTTGATAGAAGCAAATATAACCATAATATTTTCAAATGAGGCAGGGAGACAGCAGGAAATTGCAGTGTGCTGAGCACCAAAGAAGCAGTCAGAACAATACAAGAGTCTATTCTAAAGGTTGCATTCCCAGGAAACTTTGAATATTGAATTAATTAAAACGTAATGAATATAGGTGAAGTCAATATCGAATTATTAAAGGCGAATCATATTTGACAAACAGACTAGTGAATCAATTTTGGGTGAAGAATTGGATGTTGTGAATTATGATTTTCACAAAACATTTTTGATGATGTCACAAGTCGATTGTTGTGACAAAGCTGCTCCTTTAACAAGGTTAAGCTGTCCTTGGTGTTTCTTTCTTTAAACAGAGATGTCGTAAAAGCAGCGTTTCCGAAAAATCTGGGTCTGACTATGAGGGAATGATTTGAACGTCAAAATACAATTTGTACAATGAGGATCTACCTGTCCGAGATGTGGTACTGTGGAAAAAGAAAGGAATAATTAATGACTTCATAGTTACAGATACTCTTGGAAGGAGTGATCACAGTTTGGTTGAATTTAGAATAGAGATAGGCACTGTGAAAAATAAAATCCAATTCCATGGTCCTGTGCTTAAACAAGTAACACTGCAATAGAGAGAGAAATGGAGGACCTAGGCTAAAGTTAGACTGGGAGCAATTATTTTATGGTTAGAGAGTTGACGAGCAGTGAAGGACTTACAAAGCAATTTTTTCAGTCCAAAGCAAAAATATACACAAGTGAAAAGGAAGGATTGTGAGAAAAGGGGTAGTCTGCCACGCGCGTCTAAGGATATTAAGGAAGTCTATCATATTGAAAGAGTAGGCATACAGAGTGACCAAAGTGTGTCCGAAAATGAAAGATTGGGAACATTTTAAACGTCAATAGAAAGCCACAAAAAGTATTATAAAGGAACGTAAGATAGAACATGAGAAAAAGCGCAGAAAATAAAAATAGACAACGGAAGTTTCTATGAAATATAAAACGATTTAGAATGGCTAAAGTGAACGTTGGTCCTTTCCGGGATGAGAAGGGTCATTTAGTAATGGGATCTGGTTAAACGGCAGAGGCATTGAACAGGTATTTTGTGACGGTCTTTATAGTGTGTGAGTAATAACATGTCAGTATTTGATAAAGAGATGAAGGTAGGTGAGGAACTGTAAACAATCACTATTATGGAAATGCGGTGTTGGGCAACCTCATGGAGCTGACGATAGGCATGTCTCCTGGACCTGATGGAACGCATCTCAGAACACGAAAAGTGATGGAGAGAGAAATAGCAGGTGGACTTGCGCTAATTTCCCAAAATTAGCTGCACTCTAGGGAAGTTACAGCGGATTGTAAAACTGTGAATGTGACATCACGATTCAAATTGGGAGTTGGAGAAAAGATCAGCAATTAGTATAACCTCTGATGTGGGGAAGATTCTGGAGGAGATTACCACGGAATAAGTGCGAGGCATCTCGAGAGACATTTTCCCGTTGAGCAGACACAGCAGATTAAATGAAAGACACGACATGCTGAACAAATCTTCTGTAAACCGACAAAAGCATTACTAGAAAAGAGAGCGCCAGTTACCCGGTAGCTGGAGTGAATCGAGATTTCTAAAACACGTTTGACAAAGTGCTGCAAACGAGGCCGCAGCATAGGATAAGAATGCATGACGTTCGGAGTAAAATATTAGCATGGACATAGAATTGGATGACTAACAGGAAGTAGAGAGTGGGGCTAAATGAGTGTTATTCTGACAGGCAATTAGTGACTCGAAGAGTGCCTCAGGAATCGGTGTTGGAACGGCAATTATTCACATTTTATAAAGGTGATGAGGAGTTGGGGACCACGTGTAGAGTGTCAAAATTTGCAGTTGACCCGAAGATGAGTGCCAAAGTAAAGTGTGCAGAGGACTGTGAAACTATGCAGAGTAATATCGCTCCCCAAATTGAGTGGGCAAACGACGGGCAGATGAAATACAAAGGTAATAAATGTGAAGTCAATCATTTTCATAAGAGTAACCATAAAAACGACTATTACCTGAATGAAAAAATCTTGTAGAATGAGGCTATGGAGAGGGACCCGAGGTATCATTGTGCATGAATCACAGAAGGTCGGCCTGCAGGTGCAACAGGTACTTAGGAAGGCAAACAATTTTTATCCACCATGTTACAAAGATTGAGATTAAAAGCAATAAGGTGGTGTTGCAGCTGAATAGGGTGCTGGTAAGGCCACACTTGGAGTACTGTGTGCAGTTTTGTACTTCTTACTTGAGAAATTATATACTGATACTTCAGGGAAAGCAGAATACGTTCACTAGTTAAATTCTGGAGTTGAGGGGTTGATGTATGAAGAGACACTGAGAAGTCTGGAAATATATTCATTGGAATTTAGAACAACGGGGGGGATGTTGCAGAAACATGTAAAGTTATGTCTGGAAGGCACAAGATAGAAGTAGAGAGGATGGTTCAAATGGGAAGTGAAGCTGGGACAGAAGAGCATAGCCACAAGGTTAGTGATAGCAGATTTAGGATTGAATTGAGAACGAACTTTTTCAACCAATGGTTTGTAAATCGATGGAATTCTTTGCTCAGCGAAGTAGTTGACGCTAGTTCAGTAAAACCTTTCAAGCAAAGATAGATATTTTTGATCACTAAAGTAATTACGGGATAGGGTAAGAGCGCAGGTAAGTGGATGGGAATTCATGAAAAACAATTCTGTGATCCTTTTGAGTGGCGGAGCTGGCTGGAAGGGTCAGATGGCTTCCACCTGCTCCTCTGCTTTAGTTTGTTTGGTTTGGCGTTTATCAGGCTGGCAAAACTGAAAGTAAGGAGCCAGTTGTGAAGATGCTGAACCCAATGAAGCAGTACGCATTGATCATCCCAATCTCCGACATCTCTGCTACAAGAACCTGTGATTGGATTTTTTTCCTTTTATTGCCATATGTGTTTATGTGGATTGTTGCAAATACGTTGAGCAACTTCATTAATTTGCGATAATTGGTTCAGTTTTCAGATAGGCTAAGTTATTCAAAATTCTATCCTCTTTGGTTTGTGGTTCTTTTGATAATCTTGAAAAGAAATACTGTTGTGTTCAAAACTAAGTGTTTGACTGGCCTGTATCACTTCTGGAATATCCACCTTAAACCTGCTTAAGACAACATACAGAATTTGAATCAAAACTTGGAGTGGAAAGCAGGGACTGGCGGGATTATCCAGAAATTGATATATGGGCCCCAGATACTCAGAAAGAAGATCACACTTTTGTTCTAGGGTATTAACTGCAATCTTTCCAAATCTGTTGATGCCATAAAAGTGAGATTGTGGGTTGGTGAGGAACATTTAAAGAAGTTCCAATGTGATTGAAACAAGTGAACTGAATAGGCAAAAACGTGGGAGAGGAAGAGCAATATGG
This sequence comes from Chiloscyllium punctatum, assembly GCF_047496795.1. Taxonomy (NCBI): domain Eukaryota; kingdom Metazoa; phylum Chordata; class Chondrichthyes; order Orectolobiformes; family Hemiscylliidae; genus Chiloscyllium; species Chiloscyllium punctatum. The sequence goes on from NC_092766.1 coordinate 75,234,043, forward strand.
ATGGATGTTGCCTTCAGTACTTTGGTGGGAAGACATAATGGTTGGTTATTATTTCAAAAGATATTAATGTAAATATGCTGGATTATGAAATTCTTACGTGCAAATGTTGGTGAACTTCTTCAGCGAACTCCGAAGCTCATGGATGGCAGTTCTGAAGCCGGAAGTTTATATTGGGAATGGCATTGGCACACTGACCAGTGTGCATAGATCTATCAATGCTGTAATATTGAAGGGGATCTTGATTTCAATGCACACCATCACTGTCAACAATATTGCAGGAGCACAAACCCATTAGGAAGATAATTGATGTGTTGATCTCCACTTCAAGTGGATTTGATTGGATGAGCAAGGGTGTCTTTCTGGACCTGTACATGCCTTGGTGAGCCCACATCTTGGACATTGATCTGTCTTGTGTGCAGTTTTGCTCTCAAATCAAGTACAAACAAATCGAGTCCAGCGAAAAATGACCAGACTGATCTCTGGGATGACAGGACGTAATGGGAGCACTGATTGTGTGGACTGGGCCGTTATTCCATCGGGTTCAGGAACATGAGTGGAGATCTCCGTGAAGTATATGAAATCCCGATAATTCTCCTGGTTGGGAAGTCTAAACCAAGATGCTACCATATTAATTACAGCGGGACAAGCTGCATTGAGATGTGAACAAATGTCAGCATGCAGAGACTGGTGAAGCTAGGAAATTATTTCCCACATAAGGCTTTGGAAGCCAAGGCTTTGAATATAAGTAAGGATTTCTAGACACGAAATGCATGAGTTTGCACTCGGTCTATGGTGAAGAGATTGAGGATCAGCCCTCATGATATTGAAGGGGGAAGTAAAATTGATGGACTAAAGGGCCGACTCCAGTTCCGATTTTGTATCTTTTCAAGGGTTAATAACTTCACAGTATAGTACACAGTGTTTGGGAAAAATATTAAGAAGCTGATTGACCATGAACTGGAATGGGGCAGGGTCGATGCATTGAATGGCCTCCACCTTTCCGGATATTTCTGTGCAGTCTGTGGAAAAACTCTCTAAATGTTGTCAGAAGCTTTCCCATGTTCGGAAGTAGGTCCAGGACTGTGTTTCTCGTTCCCTTTTCGAATACCAAGTCTGTTGTCGGGTGTTCTGTCAGCGCTTATCCTTAAAGATATCGTGGCAGTTTGATACAGTTGAATATCTGACTTGGCCGTTTCACAGACCATTGAAGTTTTTTATCACACGTCTGTGTGTCTGAGGTTGTTTTCAGGCCAGAACCAGGAAAGCAGGGGAGATGTCCTTCATGAAAGTACATTGAGGAATTACATTGATGTTTACCATCGACATTGGCGTCATGGTCAATACTACTGGCATCAGATTTGGAATTGTTTCTAACATCCACCACCTGCCACAACATTAGTCTGGTCTGGATTAGAAATTCAGTGACATTTCCAAGACAGCACCTATCGTAAACCACACTGAGCACGTTATTTCTTTAGTGCTTGAAAGCTCTGTGAAGAAGAACCCCAACTAGTTTAACTACCGTGATGAAAGTGAGGTAGTGGCAATTAGTCAGATTGTAATTATTCTCCTCTTAAGGGACTGACCATTTTTAAGAAATTTTCCTTATTGCCAGGGAGATTACAAAGTTTGAGCTGGCATTAAACATCTTCCCCATGGACACGGCTTATAGTCCAGCAGAGGTATTCAGGTCTTTTGCAGGAATGGTGTCAGGGCCCATTGCCTTTGTCATATCTACTGTGTTCAGCTGTTTCTTGACTTGCAGCAAGCGAATTATTTGAAGACGGGGATCTGTAATTCTGTTTGTGTCATCACGTAACACTTCTGGCAGACAATGCTTCAGACATTGCATCCTTGTCTTTATAGCGATATACAGGGCTGTTCCATTCTTCAGGGGAATGCCAAAGTAATGGTTTAGTGGTGTTAGTCTAGCAGTCCTGGTAATGTTCTGATGACATGACTTCGAATCATGTCACAGCAGATGGGGGAATTTAAATGCAATACATGTTTGGAATTAAGAGTCTAATAATGCTCATGAATCCATTGTCGATTGTTGGAAAAACTCATCAGGTGTATTAATGTCCTTTAGGGAATGACACCTCCATCCATACATACTCTGGCCCACATGTGAGTCCAGACCCACAGCAATGTGGTTGACTCTTAACTGCCCACTGGACAATAAATGAGACCTATCCTAATCCCAAGAGTAATTGTTTGATTAAAAATAATATTTGTGCAGTCATTTTGTCTCGTCAGATGTTTCAGAGTTCAACTCCAGTTCTGACTGTTTGTGGCAGGAATGCAAAAATTCAATCTGATCATTTTTTACCATTTCACCCTCTCTCTCAGATGTACTTTCTGCAGTTTGGAATGTCACCAGTTAAATGTGGTAGCTTTCACGATTTGTCATCAAGTTTAGGTACACTTGGTCCTGACCCTGGCATTTTGCCCACACTCTCACTGAACCATATGGTAATGGTAGACTGAGGGATTATTCCCACAAAAAAGTTACAGATTGTTTTTGATTACAATTCTGCTTCTGTTCCGCTGTGCTGCACAACACCACATGAATACCAGTTTGTGCTGAAATATCAACAGTGCAAGTCTGCTGTCTGGCCCCGAAGGCACACCGAGACCCATACAACTATTACCCTGTACCCATTTATCCACTCTGACATCTGATCTGGTGACACATTCATTTCAATATTCTAATTCCTCTGAGGGTCTGTCCATGTTGTCACGTTCCGCAAAATTATGCAACATATTCACTTGAAACCTTTCATTCGAATTTTGTTACCTTCTCTGTTTGAAATGATGTGTTTCCATTTGTTTCTCTGCCCGTCTATGGTCAAGAGCTCTGTCGTGTCGGTGATTTCATCCTTATGTAGTTTCAGAACAAATGAATTTGCACAGCTTGTATTGTCATTCACTCCCCAGCGTACGGTGCTTCATGGTTGAACACACATCTTTTGAATTGATCAAAAACATCAATTTCTGGAGAAAATCATAAGGTATGGCAGCATCTGTTGAGAATGTCAAACAGGGATAACTTTTTGAGTCCAATGGGACCACTTTTCAGAAGTAAACATGGACCGCAAAATGGGCTTTTTCAGAACTTAACAGAAGTGGAGGGGTTTGATGGGAAATAGAGGATGTGGAGGCACAATGCCACAGAAGAATGGCCATTTAGTTGTGGTGAAAGACAAACGGTGAAAATTAAGGGGTGCGTGGGGGAAATGGGTTCTTTCTATTGCAGCAAGATAAACAAGACACAGGCAAGGTAATAGGGAGGCCAAAAGGGAGAATGTAAGGAAAATGGAGTACGGTCATGGTGAGATCTGGCTGCGAAGTTATGGAATTGAACATAGTCTCCTATAGGCTATACAGTACCAAAATATAAAATGAGGTCCTACTCGACCTTTGGTTGTGCTTCATTGCAACATTGCAGAAGCCCAGGGCTGAAATGTTCACAACAGAGCAAGTTAGGTTATTGAAGTGGGAAGCAATGCGAAGGTTAGGATTATTCCAACAGATGGTGTGACAGCTTTCCTGAAAGCCGTCTCCGTTTGGTTTTCCCAGTGTAAAACAGACTGCATTCTGAACAGCAATGACAGGAAACTGGATTGAAACATGACAAGTGAAATGCTGCTTCCTATGGAAGGTGCGTTTGGAGCCTCGGACAAAGAGGAGGGAAGAGATATTAAGGCAAGTCTTTCAGATCCTGAAATTGTATGGGAAGGGGCTACGGGAGAAATCGAAAAGTCTTCAAAGTGATGGAGAATTTTACAAATGGAGTGGAATTATATGAAATGCGGACAATAATCCGAAGGGGAAGATGGGAAAGGCAGAAAAAAACGTTCATGGAATCGTCTACAAACGGTGGAGACTCAGGTTAGAAGCAGGAATGGACTGGTCACCCTGTTTGAAGCTCTTGCCAAGAGAAAAAAGAAACCTGATGTAAGTATGACACATGAAGGCTCAATTAGGCTGCTTCATAGTTAGAATTTCGCCAGGAAAGTCCGAAAGCTGTAGGTCAGAGGAGTCAGGAAGGGGCATGACAAGGCATTGGCGATAGGATCAAGGAGAACCCTGTGGCTTACTATAGGTTTGGCAGGAAAAAAAAAAGAATGACTCGAAAACGGTGAGAGCCAATAGCAGTGGAGTAGCAGTGGAAAGCTGTGCATCGAGTCAGAGAAGGTAGTTCAAACGCTGAATGAATATTTTTCGTCGGCATTCACACTGGAAAACGAAAATTTCGAGGAGGATACTGAGATACACGCTACTAGACGCGATTGGATTGAGGTTCTCAAGGAGGAGTTTTTAGATATTCTGGCAAGTGCGAAAATGGATAAGCCCCCTGGCCTGGATGGGATTTATCCAGGGATTCTTTGTAAAGTCATGGAGGAGGTTGCAGAGACTTGGTCTTTGATGTCTATGTAGTCATTATCTTCAGGGATAGTGACGGAAGACGGTAGGGTATTGTTCCCTTTGTCCAGAAGCTGAGTAGAGGCTACGCTGGATATTATAGACCAGTGAGCATCCGTACGCTTGTTGCTAAATTGTTGAACAAGGTTATAATAGGAAAATTTTAAAGTTATCTAAAAAAAGAATAAATTGTTTTGGGATAATCAACCCGGCTTTGTGAAGGATAAGTCGTGCATCACAAATCACATTGAGTTCTTTGAAAAGGTGACCAACAGTTGGATGAGGGTAAAGCGGTTGATGTGGCATTTCATAAGGTTCCCCATGGTCGGCTGTCGCACAAAATACGGAGGCATTGTATTTAGGGTGATATGGCTGTTTGGATTTGAAATTGGCGTCCTGAAAGATGACAAAGAGTAGAGTTTGCGAGGAAAGGTTTATCTTGGAGAGCAGTTACATTTCATATACCGCAAGGATCTCTTTAGGGGCTACTGCTTTTTGTCATTTTCATAAATGACCTGCATGAGAGCGGAGAAGGATGGGTTCGTAAATTTGTGGTTGACTTCGGTAGAATTGTGGATCATGCTGAAGAATGTTTTCGGCCAACCGATAATGTCTGCTTTCAGCTCGCCAATTTCTGAACCAAACCAAAAAAGCACATACAATCCCATGTATGACAAGAAGGACGTTGAGTCTTTCGAAACTGTTCAGAAGAGAATTAATAGGATGCTGCAGGAAAGGTCTTCCGCGGAAAGGCTGAGGAACTTGAGACTGTTAAAATTATGGAGAAAGGGTTGTGTGGTGATTAATTGAGATAGATAAGATAAGAAGATGTTTAGTTAGCGTAGACAGTGAGCGCATTTTCCTTCGGATGGTGATTGCTCACACGAGGAGAAATAGCTTTACATTGAGGGGTGACAAACATCGGTCAGATTGCAGTGGTATTTTCTTTGATCAGAGTGTAGTAGAATCATGGAACGGACTACCTGCAACGGGAGTAGACTGGTCACCATTAAGGGTATTTAAATTGTCATTGGATTTATGTATGTATGAAAATAAAATGGTGTAGTTTAGATGGGCTTCAGCTTGGTTTCACAGTTTGGCACAACGTCGAGGACCGAAGAGCCTGTGCTGCGCTGTAATGTTCTATATTGTAAGTGTTTGATGGCGCTGTATGCAGGAAGTAGTGGAAGTAGTTGACGAAAATTCTGTGAATGTGGATTCGACTGCAGAGGAAAGTGAGGACAAAGTGATCTCTGCCATTGTTCGAGGAAGGAGGGAAAGGGGTGAGACCAGAACCCCAGAAGGTGGGACAGTCACAGCGGGAGGCTCAGCCGACAAGATTTAATGGGATTTCTATTTTGAAGGAAAAGGAGGTCATATCAAAGGCTGCTCACGGGAATATGGTATCACCACACAACAATGAGAGAGATGGAGAAACCAGGAGAATTGAGTCACTGTCAACTGATCATGTGGTCACTCACATGCAGATGTTCCCGTGAATATTAGAAATTAAACAGGCACAGAGATTGAGGATTGCTGGCTTACATCTGTTCTGAAGCAGAATGTCGAAAAAGATCGAAAGCAACGTCAGTGGGCATGCATGGACAGACATACAAACATATATCCAGTAACATTCAGCGATTATTGTTTCTGATTAAACAGAAAGTCTCGGTAAGAAGATGATGCATTCATGCTTGACAAAGTCTTTCATGGAGAGAATTCAATCATAAACTGGCGAGCATTCCTGTCAGGAACGATTTAGGGGGTTTATTTCTGTAACCAGAAGCACTTGATAGGCATGAATTTCAGCTGTGCTTCCTGAATTCTCCCCAGAAGGCCCTACGATTGCTGCTCGATCTTGTTTCCTGCTGACTTCCAACTGACTCTGGCTAGTTCTCCTTCGTGTCATTGTAGTAAGATTTACTCGATGGTAATAACAATACCCCTGATTCCTTGTTCTCCTTCTCAAATTACAGAGCATTCCTTGACATGATTGTCACGCAGTTCACCTTGATCTGCTTAATTAAGTCTATCGTCCATGCACTTGCATCAATCTGAGTTTTGTGCTGCCATTCTGCCTCTCGTCTCAGTGTGGTTCGGCCTCTCCATTCATGCTGTTTGACATCTTCCATTCACATTTCATTCTTGAAAGTTTACTTCTTGTAGAAAACCTTATTGAATACATCTTTCATGCTTTGTACAGAATTCATACTTCCATGCAAGTTTCAAAAAGTATATTCAGCCTTCGTCTCACTTTGCTTAAGGCAAATGCAGGCTGACCATGTAATGGAAGAATTCCCTTTCTTATATACATCTGGCAGAAATGATTTTTCACTCGAGAGATCGCCAGCTCCTTTAGAAAAAGAACTCAGGTCCTTGGCTTCATATTGGCACTATTAAACATTTCATGCTGCCTTAGCATTGCAATATGAATAAAAACAAACAACAGTATGAAGTGTTCGGTGGAGTGCTGTTTACCTGTCATTTTAAATATAGTTTCAAATTTGCAGTGCTTACTTTTAAATGCTTTTTCGTGAAGTTATTATCACATGGAATGTAGGAGTTCGAGGGGTGACATTCTCGAAGTTTATAAAATCATGAGAGACATGGATAGTGTAAATAGTCAAGGTGTTTTCCACATGTAGGCGTGTTCAAACATGAGGGAAGAGGCTTAAGTTGCGAGGGGAAAGATTAAAAAGGAACAAAGTGGCAACTTGATCACGCAAAAGCTCATGTGGGTATGGAATGATTTGCCAGAGAAAGAGTGATAGATGCAAGTGCAGCAACAACCTTTGAAAGATATTTGGACAATCCTATGAATTGGAGCGATTAGAGGCATTTGGACCAAGTACAAACAGATGGGGCTAATTAAGTGAGCGGCAAGGTGGCTCTATGGTTAGCACTATACCTCACTGCGCCATGGTCCTCTGTTCGATTCCCGCCTACCTGTGTGGAGTTTGCACATTCTCCCTGTGGGTGCTCCGGTTTCCTCCCACAATCCAAAGATGTGCAGTTCAGGTGAATTGGCAATACTGAACTGCGCACATTGTTGAACAGGGTAAATATAGGGTAGGGGAATGGGTTTGGGTGAGTTTCGCTTCGGCGGGGCGCTCTGGACATGCTTGGCTGAGGGGCCTGTTCCACACTGTAGAAAATGTAAAGTTCGGAAAACTTGGCCAGATGGACAAGTTGGATCAGAATTAGTTTCTGCAGTATATGAATCTATACAGCTGGGAAAAAAGATAGAAAAAATTGGCAAGTTGCATTTGCAAAAGCATCATGAGATTTCTGCACATATATAAGCAAAAAACAACATTTGGCAGAAGTCAAATTTAGAAAGTACATTGAGAACATTTGAATGTCGTGACGGTGGAATTGACTGCAGAGAACAGGCGGATAATTTACACCAGTACTTTACATGATTCCTCACAGCGGAAGGCACCGTGAATATTTCAATGATATAAATAAAATGGTAACTGGACGAAAGTTCATGAGATGTCTCGAACTAAAGGAACAAGTTTTTTCATCAAACTGATAAGGGTAGACAGGTCAGCAGTCGATCACAGTTGATATTAAACGAAGTAGTTAAACTTTGATTAGCATGTGTTGCAATACTGCTCACTTGCCTGGATGAGTGCAGCCCAAACAATACTCAAGATGCTTCACACCATCCAGGGCAAAGCAGCCGGTTTTGACTATAAGTTCATCCATCATTCTCCAGCATCAACTCTCATCAGCATCAGTTTGTACTATCTCCAAGCTGCACTGAAATGATTAATCAAAGATCCGCTGATATCCAATTGCAAAACCATGACAACGTCTATCCACGAGGACAAGGGCAGTAGATGTCAGGGAATACCACCATCAATTGGTCACCAGCAGCTCACAATAGACATTCAGCATTCGATTTATTGAATCAAATGTAATATAACCCAGTTTGCTGACGGTACTAAAGGACGTTGGATTATGAGTATGTGAACTGGATATAAAAAAAAATCCAACGTGATGGAGGCAAGTAGAGTGAATGTGGAACTAAGTGGCAGAAGGAGAATACTGTGGGTAGATGTGACGTGGCGCCCATTGGTGAGAACAATAGATTTCAGCCTTCTATTTTGGAAGTGGTTGTTTGAAAAACGTTACTGTATAAAGTGAATTATGCTCTTTGATGTTTCCTTCTGCACAGATATCTGAGGTCCATGCAGGACAGTGGGTTCTAAAGTCAGAGGTCGATACTGAGAATGGCATTGGCATACTGTTTAGATTAGATGCCCTACAGTGTGGAAACTGGCCCTTCGGACCAGCAAGTCCACACCGACCGTCCGAACAGCAAGTCACCCAGTCACATTTCCCCTTGGCTAGTTCACTTAGCACTATGGACAATTTAGTGTGGCCAATTCACCTGACCTGCACATCGTTGACTAGTGTACATAGACCAAACAAGTGTGCAGCTGTAACATTGCAAAGAATCTGAATCTTCCTGCACACGAATCGCTGACAACAATATTGCAGGAAAAGGAAGCAGTTAAAAAATAAATGGTGTGTGAACATTTAATTCATGGGCATTTGAGGACAGGTGTTGGCGTGCCTATCTGCAGCGGTACATGGCCTTGGTGCGACCTTGTCTCGAACGTTGTTCAGTATTGTGTGCAGTATTGGTCTCCTTACCTACCAAAGAACAAATCTGACATTAAGTGATGCAACGAAGGATGACCAGACTGACCTCTATGATAACAGGCTCTTCGTGTAAGCAGAGTTTGAGTCGACTGGGCTTGTATTCCATGGGTATAGGAAAATGAGCGCACAAATCAGTGAAATATCTGAATCACTGCAGGGCAATCAGATTGGAATCAGGGACGAAAATTCCCGTGACTGGCCATTCTACACTGAGATGACAATAAATGCCTAAACAGAGACGGGGCAAACGTGAATTTTCTCCCACATAAGGCTATGGAAGCCAAGGCAGATGATATCAATTAAGACGTACAGACACTAAAGGGATACGGAAGGAGAAGGAGTATTTTGTTGTGATAGAGAATTAGCTATCTATGGGGTAGAAAACTCTTTGGACTGAAGGGAAACTTGTAGTTCCTACTTCACATTTTTCCAAAGAGCAATCACAACAAGTAATACATGTCTTGCGTGGGAAAAATACATTGGGAAGATGCTCGGTCATGTGCTAGAATGGAGGAAGCTTAATGTATTGAATGACCTACTTCTTTCTTGGTGTTTCTGTCCTTTCGATATGAATGTTCTCTAAATGTTGCAACGAACTCCCGAATATGAGGAAGGAGGATTCTACAGGGTCGACTGGAATGTATTTCCCATTCCCTTTTCTGATATCGAGGCTGTTGACTGGTGTTTTGACCGATTTAATTCGTTAAGGCGTCGGAGCACTTTGCTGTATTTGAATCTCTTGTTTTGCCTTTTCAGACACCATTGAAGGGTTTATCACATGTCTGTGTGTCTGGAGTCACTTTTCTCTCAAACCACGAAAACACGGGATATTTACTTCCTGAAAGTACATTGGGGAAGCAGATTTAGAATTAAAAACAACATTGGCTTCAACGTGACTGTTACTGACACCAGATTTTAGATCATGATTTTTAAAATTTTACTTCACTTCCACCAGTTGCCAGAGCATTAGCCTGCTGTGGATGAATATTCCAGTAACATTTCCACAACGGCCCCATCTCCACGTGCGTACCTACCGCCAACCACACTGAGCGGGTTATTTCCGTGCTGCTTAACAGCTCTGAAAAAAAAAATTCCAGCAGTTTGACTGTTGTGATGAGATCGAGGGGTGCTAATTGGTCAGACTGTGATTATTCCCCTCTTTGGTGACTGGATATAGTTGTGTAACTTTCCATATTGCCAAGGAGATGTCAGAGTTTGAGCTGGAATGAAGCAGCTTCCCCAGGGACACGACTTGTTGCACAGCACAAGTCTTCACTCCTATTGCAGGAATTGTCTCAGGGCCTATTGTCTTTGTCGTATCTATTGTGTTCAGCTGTTTCTTCATGTCACGAGCAGCGAATCAAATTGATTGAAGACAGGTATCTGTGATTCTGTGATGAGCGTGAGTTGGATCGTCGAGTCAACATTTCTGTCTGAAGATATTGCAAATACTACATCCTTGTCTTTTACACCGATGGAAATTGCTGTTCCATTATTTAGCAACGGTATGTTTGTAAAGACGTCTCCTTCAGTGAGTTGTTTCCATCACCATTTACGACTGGATATAAAAGGATTCTTCGTCTGTTGGTGTTGGGAACATTTCGCCCTCTCCATTATGTTAGTCCTGCTGTTTGAAATGTGAGCAGTCAAGTGCGGTAACTTTTACGGGTTGCCATCAGGTTTACGGACACATGGTTCTGACCCTTGAATATTCACCTACACTCGTTGCTCACCCATAGATCGGCTTGATGGTCATGGTAGACTGAAGAATTATCCCAGCCAAAAAGGTACAGATTGCCATTGAATACAATTCTGCTGCTACTGCTGTGGACGATAGCAACAAATCAATGTCAGGAATACACTTTAAAAAGTTTGGAGATGATTGAAAGTATTTAAAGAGAATTCTTGACCTGGAAATGCATTGAGGACTTTGGAGAATTGGAGAATTATATAGTCAAAGACACTTAGAGACTTTCAAAAAGCAAAAGGACGCTTCAGTCCAACTTGTCCATGCACACCACGTTTTCTAAACCGAATTCACCCGATTTGCCTGCACTTGGCACATAACTCATTGAAACTTTGAGTCCTGTCCCCATTCAATTGTGTTTTACATGTTGTAATTGTCCTCGCCTGTGCCACTTCCACTGACAGCTCGTTACATATGCACACCACCCTGTCTGAGAAATAGCTGCATCAGATTTCCCTTTTTAATCTCTCGCCTCTCAACGGATCCTGCTTGATTTGGACACCTGTACCGTCCAGTAAAGACCTTAGCTCTTCACGCTATCCATGCACCCCATGCTCTTATAAACCTCTGCAAGGTCACCTCATCACCACCCACGCAAATGGGAAAATAATCCCGCACTATGTATTTATCCTTATATCTCAAAGCTCCCGTCTCCATTACATCATGTATTATATTGTGCGGAGAAATCAGAGTTAATTTGTCGGGTCCAGTGACCCTTCCTCAGATCTCTGAGGAATAATAGAAATATCTTAACTAGTGGCACTGCAATTTCTCCCCCTGTTTCACAACTGGCATACACAAACAGGTCTTGGGTATTGATCAACTGTTATGCATTTGAAGACCTCCAGCACTTCACCTTCTGTAACGCAGTATCCTTTTAAAACATCACTACATGGATTCCTTTCCCCGATTTCAATCGCTTGAATGTCTTTCCCCACAGTAAATATTCATGAGATATATTCGTATAGGACCGCACACATCGGCAGAAATAGACTGGAAGGCAGAGCAGTGGGGAAGGTTGAGTCGTTGTGAGAAATGTGAACCCAGCTTGGCCAGGCACTTATGAACTGTTTTGTTGAACTGTCAATAACGTTTCTGCTTTTTCCCACTTTTACAGGAAGCGCTGTAATATTTCATATTGTAATGTTGTTTTGTTTATTTTTCTGCTTTGAACCAGGATTCTGTCTCTGGGTGGTTCGGATGGGGGTGGGTGAGGCAGAGTAGGGAGCTGTTATCTTTGTCAGTCAGATTGTATCACATGTGGCGACTTGGAACAGTTTTACTGTTCTTGTGTGAGTACATAGAACAATAAACCTAATAAACCTAATTCTCCTGTGAATCATCGCAAATAGAGGGCAGAGGTTTAGTGTGAGAGGGAAAAGATATAAAAGAGACCTGAGAGATAACCTTTTCACTCAGAGGGTATGGAATGAGCTGCTAGAGGAAATGATAGAGGCTAGTACAATTACAACATTTAAAAGGAATCTGGATTGATATATGAATAGTAATGGTAGAGAAGGACATGGGCCAGGTGCTGGCAGGTGGGAATAGATTGGGTTCGGATATCTGGTCGGCATGTACGAGGTCGACGTAGGGTCCGTTTCCGTGCTGTACAACTCAATAAATCTATGACATAAATGGCTGTTCAATTTTTAAGAGGCTCTATTCTCTCCATGGTTACGCTTTTGCCACTCATATGCTTATGGAATCTGATCTGATTCTGCAAACACTATTTGCCAAAGCTGTCTCATGCCCCATTTTCCTCTCCCGATTTCTCCCATAAGTATACATCCTCCATGCTCCTTAATAGTTTCATTGATCCCCGCTTCCTAGATCTGACATATTCATCCCTCTTTTTCCTTGACCAGAGTCTCTACCATGTTTTGTTTCCTACTCCTACTAACATTGCCCTTGACACTGAGTGGAACATGGTGACACTGGAATCTCATTTTGTCACTTCTGAAAGAGTCTCATTTGCCAGATGTCCCTCTACCTGTGAACAGTTTCCCTGAATCATTTTTGAAAGTTCCTGTCTAATACCACCTAAATGGTCCTTGCCCCAATTTAAAATATTAACTTTTGGATTGGCACTGTCCTTTTTCAGAACTATTTTCAAACTAATAGAATTATGGTCACTCTTCCCAAAGTGTTTTCACTGCAACAGGGTGTTCGCTTGCCCTCTTATTTCTTAATTGCTATGGGAAGGATGATATTAAACTGGAAAACGTGAAGAAGAAATTTACAAGGATGTTGCCTTAAGTCAACAGTCTGATATGCAGGGAGAGTTCGGACAAGATAGGTATTTGTTTCTTTACAGCAAAGGAGACTGTGGTGTCTCTGAAAGAGGTGTATTTTATGGATGAGTGCAAGGTCATAAGAGGCATGTATATGGTGAATGAACACAAACTTTTTTTTCCCCCAGGATTGGGAAAGCGAGGATGAGAAAGCATCAGTGTAATGGTCGAGGGGAAAGGAGAAAAGGGAACCTGAGGGACAACGTTTTTATACAGAGTGTTGTATGCATACAGAATGAGCGAGGAGCGGAAATGGTTGAGACGGGTCTGTTAACAACATTGCAAAGGCATTTGGACAAGTACATGGACAGGCAATGTTACGGAGGATATGGGCTACATGCAGGGAAATGGGACTACGTCAGTGTACATGTTCATCGGAATACATCAGTTTCGTCAGACGTACCATGTCTGTATGAATCCAACACACCCATTACTTCCCGAAAAATACCACTGGGCTTGTTTCTGGAAATTTCAATCAATTCCCACTATCATTTGGAAAAGTACATCAATAAAATGTAATAAAATTCGTCTCAAACTCTTCCAAAACGCCTGGATACAACTGTACTGCGTTGGTCTGCGTATTTGCCTGTGCTGGACAGATATCTAGTCCACGTTTTTAGGTCAGTGCAGTGCTGTGGTATGCATAGTTCCTGGTACTAGAAGGCTGGTACAATTGCAACACTTAAAAGTAATTTGGATGGGTATATGAATATGAAGTTTTTGGAGGGTTATGGGTGGGTTGATGGCAGGTGGGAATAGATTCGCTATAGATATCTTGCCGGCATGGACGGGTTGGACAAAAGTGTCTGTTTCCATGCTGTTCATCTCTATGACTCTATATCTAGTCTGTGTTTCTCGATGAATGCAGTGTTGTGGTCTGCACAGCACCCCGTACTGAACAGATATCGAGTCTGAATTTATGGTCCAATGTACTCCTATGGTCTGCATAGCTCCCTGTGCAGGACAGATATCTCACTCCGTTTTATTGGTCAATGCATGGATGTGGTCTGCATACCTCTCTATGCTGGACAGATATCTCGTCCGGGTTTATAGATCAATGCACGGCCATGGGCTGCACATTGTTGCACTCTGAGTAGACTGATGGTCTGTATCAAGTAGATCTTTATCAGCACAGTGCTCAATGCTGAATAGATATCTCCTCTGGATTTCTGGTACATGGGCTGGTTCTGTAAGTGAGACAGAGAACCTGATATAAGTATCAATTTCAGCTGATCTAGCAATGTATTTCTTTTATGTTTCCATTCTTGCGAATGGATCCTCCGTATCTCTCTGTAATAATATTAAACTGTGCCCATATACAGTCCATCATGTTGGTGTATACTCACTGTCTTAGCAGCAGCCAAATCATCTTCATTTGGAAGCAGTCAACCATTCTCTTCGTCTTCGGGTCTGCACGTAGAAAGAAAGGATGAACTCTCAGATAAAGGTAGACCCTTAGACACATGGCTTAAAACACCCTCCCCCTCATCACTACCCATCGTCAACCGACGACATGAAAATATCGCGTGTGTACCGACAGCAATAGCGCCACGGTGAACGGCATGAAGCAGACCATCAAGGAGATGGAGCAACCCTTCCCATGTCTGAAAGGAACTGAGTGAACCCTCCAGTACACACTGTCAAAACGTCCAGTAATCTGTCTTCATTTATGTAATATTCAACCTTTTATTCCGCGTGAAAAAATAACAGATTCACAGTTACCCATATTATATACTATCGCACAATTATTGTCCATTGCGTATCCAATTAGAGATTCTCTACCTCCTCTTGATAACTTAGTTTCGAGCCTATTTTAGTTTCATCCATCAATTTAGCTACTGTTTCGTTACATTTACTAAAACCATTGAAATCGTTTGCAAATAGTTGAGTTCTCAGCAGTTTTCACTGTGTCACAGTGAATCTATGTTAATCTGATAAAGACTAATTTATCCCGAATTTATCCCTGCTTCTGGCTCAGTAACCAGTCCTCCCCATATTCCTGAGTCGCAGTTTTGAAAGCTGAATATTCCCTTCCATTTGCTGTGTAACAGACATGAGACGTTAAAAGATCTGCTCCAGTTGCTGGGTAACAGCCCCGAATGCTTGAAAAGGCTCATTCTCTCCCATTTTAAAACTCTTGACGGGCTGAATCATCTGCTTCAGGATAGGTGCAAGTGCTGAATTTTTTGACACCATCAGTGAACAATCCACATCTTCTTTATCATGGAGGCAAGGTCATTGATGCTGCAGTTACTGATAGCCCAGAGTGACTCATGGACAATCAGTTTCTATTTGTCAGTATTACAGAGGAGTTGCCACATGGCACAGTCAGTTGTATCTTCAATATATGGCTCAGCCTTTTTCTCTGCCACGACTGTGTGCTGGCTGCTCCTACATCTCTGAAAAGTAGTTTGTTGATAAGGTTTCCCTCTTGTCGGTTCCTCCATAACTTCCCACAGTCTGGCTGCTGTGTATCAGAGACCTCGCCCTGTTCAGTCAGTGGTGAGCCTGTGTGGGGACACTCTTGGTTATTGACATTGAAGTCCCACACCAAAGGTACGTCCAGTATCATTGTACCAATGAATAAAAGCTAAAAAAAAGTCACAGCATAGGAACAAACCCTTCGGCCTTCCAAGCCTGTTCCGATTCAGACCCTCGAACTAAACCTGTCGTGTATTTTCCAGCGATATGTACCCCTCTGCTCACTGCTGATTCATGTATCTGTCTGGCTAGATCTAAAATGGCGCTATTGAATGCGCCTCTGTCACCCCCACTGGCAATGCATTCCAGGCAACGTGCCCCCCTGCATGAAGAATTTTCCCCACATATCTCCCTTAAACGTTTCCGCTCTCACCTGGAATTCGTGACTACTAGTAATGGAGTCCCTCCTCTGCGGAAAAAAAAGCATCAGACTTTCCAACCTGTCTACACCTCCCATGATTTTCTCGATCTCAGTCTGGTCCCCCACAATCTATGTCTCACGAAGGAAAATAATTCTAATATCGTGAATCTCTCTTCATAGCCAGCGCCCTCCACACCGGGCAACATCCTGGTGAACTTTCTCTAAACCCTCTTCAAAATACCCAAATTCTTTAGCTAATGTGTCGACCAGAACTGCACGCAGTATTCCAATCATTGCCAAACCGTAGTCCTATACAACTGCAACATGACTTGCCAACTCACAAAACACGTTCAATGAAGGAAAGCTTGCTGTATGTCTTCTTGGCCATGCTATTGAACTACGTTGCCACCTTCAGAGAACAATAGACCTCTACACCCAGACCTCTGTGTGCTTCAATTTCCCCCAGGGCTTTTCTCGTTTACCATGTAGTACACTCCAGAATTGGGTCTTCCAAACTGCATCACCTCACATTTTCTCGGACGGAACTCTATTTGCCATTTCTCTGCCCAACACTCCAAATGTATCAGTGTTCTGCTGTATTCTCACTCAGTTCCATTCACGATCTACTATGGCACCAATCTTAGTGTCATCTGAAAACTTGCTAATCCGTGTTCAAGGATGCTGCAAAGACATCTGGTATCGCTGCAAAAAATTCGTCTCTCGCTTCCTTCACTAATTGGGATAGATCCCATCCGGACTGGGGACATGTCACCTTAGTGCCTTTTAAAGTACTCAACACTTCTTCCGTCCTTGTGCTGACTTGACCGAGAGGAATCAAACATCCATCCTTATCCTCAACATTTGTCCCTCCCTTCTGTCAGTACCGACTCACAGTACTCATTCAGCATCTCAGCTATTTTCTCTGATTCCACCCGTAACTTTCCTACTTTGTTCATGAGTGGGCCTACCCTTTCCCTTGGTACCATCTCAATCGTATATACGAATAAAAGCTTTTAGAATTTTCCTTAACCCTGCTTGCTGAAGTTATATCATCATCCCTTTCAGACTTCTTAATCCCTCGTTTCAAATTGGTACTATTTTCCTGATATTCTTCCAAAGCTTCATTTGCTTTCAGTCGCCTAGACGTTACAGATGTTGCTTTTATCTTCTTAGCTCCTCTCTCGATTCCACCTGTCCTCCATGTTTCCATAATCTTACCATTTCCATTCTTCATTTTCGCAGGAACATATTTCTCATGGACTTTAATCAACCTCTCTTTAAAAACCTCCCTAATATCAAATCTGGATTTATCCTCAAACAGTTGCTCCAATCCACATTCCCCAGCAGCCGAATATTGCGACAGTTGGCCTCCCACCAATTAAGAACTCTTCCGATCCGACTACTGTCGATTTTGTCCATGGCTGTTTTCTAACTTACAACACTGTGATCACCACGAACAAAGTAATCCCTTACCGAAACTGTAACCACCAGACCAGTCTTCTTCCCCAACACCAGGTCCATATCGACTCTTCCCGAATTGAATATTAACACGCCACCCTTGAAAACACTCCTCTTTGCTCATGACAAATATGCTCCATCTAAACGTGATTTGAGGAGACGGTGTTGGACTGGAGTGGATAAAGTTATAACATCACACGATATCAGGTTATATTTCAACATGTTGATTTGGAGGCACTGGCCTTCGAAGTGTTGATCCTTTCACTAACTGCTGAAGAAGCAGCGCTTCGAAATTTAGTGTCTGGAAATAAACATATTGGACCACACCTGTTGTTGAGTGATAGTTTGTGAAAGGAAATCAAATTTTATTTTGAGAAATTAAGCACGCATACAAGGAATTGTTTACTATGCAATACTGTGGTCATACCTGAACAGTTGTGCTATCTTACACCAGGCTTGTGCAGTGCTAATGACACCTCATATAAAACAGACAACTTCAAGTGGGATTACCAAGGGGAAGCCAATATCTGCCCATCGAAAAAGGGCATTCATATAGCAACAATTATCATTTTCTTTCGAGGCTGAATTAACCTTTTTTTTTGAAAAAGCACTATTAAAGCAGCAACCATGGTTAATATTGCCATTTGAAGCACCAGCGTTTCCTCAAAAGCGGCAACTTCCTGGAAGTTGTCTTCAAAATAAAATAACAAAGTAATGGTGGTCTCATTTCCTTGTGCTATTGGAACTAAACTTAATACAAACAAAACAAAACTAAGGGGGAAAGAGTTGGCTGCCCAGTTGACTCACTAAAATTGGTGACATAATGTGACGAGGCCTTGCGGCATTGGATCAATCAATTTCACATTCAGTACACAAGCGCACTAGTAGCAGCACAAAGTATCAATGGAATTTGTCCAATTTCCTGTTCAGCCATAACTTCTTGTCAAAAGTCTGAATGTATTTGTTTGACAACAAAATAAGACGTAATTGTATTTTATCAGAACTGCCCCATTCACACCATTGTCTAATTTCTTTTATCTTTCGGCCAGTCCCATCATTCCTTTACAGCATCCTTTCCATAACTGGTGACAGAGTTTTAAATTTTACTCTTAGAAATCATAATCACGACTCTTTAGCAGTATCAGATCTCATCATATTAAATAACTGTTGTGATGTTTAATTAACTCCAACTAAACGATGTAAATTCCAGTCAATACTGGGAAAATTAAAATATCCTATCACCAGCACTCTGTTGCTAGTATATTTTCCATATTCTCTTTACATAATCGTATCTTGATCTCACGCTCACTGTTGGGCGGCCTGTAAATCACGCCCAACATTGCTACCGCATCATTCCTATGTCTGAGCTCTGCCCATAATGCCTCCATACTCGAGTCTCCATAGTGCCCTCATGCAGCTCAGCTGTGATACTCCCTCTGATCAGTATTGCAACTCCTCCACTTCTTTTACCTCCTTCGTTATCTGCCTGAAGCATCTATATCATGAGGCATTTAGTTACCAATCTTGCCTTAGCCTCAAACAGTTCTCAGTAATAACTATAACATCATGCTCCCAAATACCCATCCAAGCACTACGTTCATCTGCATCACCTACTATACTTCTAACATTAAAGCAAATACACCTGAAACCACCTGTCGCTTTGTGTTCATAGTCCGCTTCGTCCCTAGTCTTACCTTATTCAAACTGACTTCATTATCTCGTTTCTGACAGGCTTTAGTTACGACCTCCTTACTGTCCACTAAACTGCCCATTTGGTTCCAACACCCACTGCAACATGAGTTTAAATCCTCCACAACAGCATTTACAAAAGCACACCTCAGGACGTTGGTTCCAGTCCAGCCCAGGTGAAGACCGTTCAATTTGTAATAGTCCCTCTTCTCCCAAAACTAGTCCCAATGTGGCAAAAATGTGATCCTCTTCCTCCTCCACAATCTCTCAAGTCACGCATTAATCCTGCCTATTCTATCATTCCTACTATGACTAGCATGTGGCACTGGTATCCATCCTGATATTATTACCTCTAAAGTTCAACATTTTAACTTGGCTCATAACTCCCTAAATTCTGCTTATATGACCACATACCGTTTTTTACTTATATCAGGGTTGCCGATATGCACCATGACAGCTGTTTCACTGTTTCCTCCGATTTTTTTCAACATCGAGGGGAACAGAGTTATGCTACGGATATTTTGGAGTGCAGTAGATGTGCAACGGCCAGAGATTTTCTGACAATATCTGAACTGTTACCATTAGATTTCACGGGTTCCACAATCAATGCTGGGGAATTCCAGTGTAACCTATTTCCTGACTGTATACAACGGTGTCCCCACCACTGGTGGGTCTGCCCTGCCGTTGGGGCAGGATCTATCCAGGGATGGTGATGGGGCTTCATAAAAGGTCAAGTATCAGGTCTGATTCTGAGAGTATGGTGATGCCAGACTGTTTCCTGACTGTGTCAATATGAGAAACAAAGATGACAATGTATCAGGGAATAATCGGGTAAAGGGCTGAATGAAAGGCAGTCTGTCTAAATGTGTGTTGTATTATCGAACAAAATTGAGAAAATTAATGTATATATTGAGGTAAATGATGTGATTTAATGTCATTAGAAAGAAATGCTGACAGGATGACTGATATTGGGAATTGAATTCGAGAACAGGTACACCTGGAAGTGTTCTACCAAACTGTGAAGGAGGTGGGGGAGATCTCCGAGTAAAGGAGACAATCTGTACGATCGAATAAGATGATCTGAAATTAATTGGTTCAAGGCATTACACAGATGATTTAGTGTTCAGAAACAAGTGCACTGTGTCAAAGTTCACAGACGTTATTAAGATGAGTTGCACTACGAAGTTTGCAGAGGACAATGTAAGTCTGCAGAGTGATATAGATCGGTTAACTGATTTAGCAAGGGTCTGGCAGATGGAGTATGATGTTTATCAATATGTGGCTATGCATTTTGCTCGGAATAATAGCAAAATGCACTATCATTTAAACGGTTCACAAATGGAGCATGCTGTTGTGCAGAGGGGCCTCGTCAATTCATCACAAAAAGTTGGTTTGCAGGTCCAGAAGGTAATAAAGTCCTTCATTGTCAAAAGGATGCAGATAAAATCAGCTTATGGTGTTGGTGAGGCCATGCCTGGAGGACTGTGTACAGTTTTGGTCTCCTTACTTGAGAAATGATGCACTGGCACTGGATGGAGTGTAGAGTGTAGATGAGGTTGTCTGCGTGGATTCCGGAGATGACAGGATTGCCTGATGAGTGCACATTGAATAGACTGGTACATACTCATCAGAATTTAGAAACATGAGGGGGAATCTTATCGAAAAGCATCAAGGGAACAAATATGATTGCAACAGAGAGTGTTTTTCCCACGGGCGGGTGAAACACGATTTCGGGACACTGCCTAAAAAGAAGGAAGAGCAGGTTTAGCCTTGACCAATCCAAAGGATTGTGAATCTGTGGAATAAAATGCCCAGTGAAGCAATCGTGGCTACATGGTTGCATGTTCTTAGTGGAAAAAACATTGAGACTTTGAACATTGCAGGAAATGAAGCATGTAATTGGAACTGAATCCATGAAAACATCAGGCATGATTGGATTGAATGGCGCAGCAGGTTCGCTTGTGCAAATCGTCTAATCCTGGTGTTATTTCTTATGTTTTATTTGGCTTTGCATTAATCTTACTGTTTTTGTGCAAAACGTACCAATTGATTTGAGTTTGGGTACAAATTCGTTCTGGGAGGCGGAATGGATCTCACCAACTCCTCACATTAATTGGTTTTCGAGCCCATACAATGCATGTCAAATTGGGTTTCCCTTAGTTCTTACGACACAACATTGCCAGAGCACCTCCCCTCTCAGCAACGAGTCTGGAATTACCCAGCATCACGGGAATCAGTGCCATCTTTGAGAGCCCACAGTGCACTGGGACACGCACAGTCCATGTGGAGCTCCCGTGCAAAGCCCCTGATATCGAGCCTTTAAGTGGCAGTCAGTGGAAAATTACTCCCCTCCCTAAACCCAGATTGTATGCATGGGCATAGATCTCCTCCTGGGATGGGAGGGTCACAAGCAGGACTTGCCCTTCCCTCAGGACCAGTGGTGGGGGCCATGGCACCAGACCATGCCTGCCTTCTCTGAATTTTCTCCTTGGTTAGAGCAGTCTCAACCATCGAGAGGAATATACAGCATTTTAGGACGATCATTGTCCTTCTCCCTCCATCAGTGTAAGGGGCGGCTCACGGAGATTGTCACCATTACTCTTGATGAGAATGAATAAGAGGCAGCTAGATTATCATGAAATCAAGAAAGGCTTGAGGAAACATCTCACTGACTGTGCCAATAATCCCAACACAGCCCTCAGTGCTCAGATTACACAGAAATATTTTGCCCGGGGCTTTGAAACAGCAGGTCCAGAAAAAAATATATACTGGTAAGACTTATATATCGAAGGTAATACTGTGGAGCATATTTAGTGCATACTTCAAACATGAAATTAGCTATTCCAGACACTGCTGATGAAACTCAGCTGGTCTGCTCGCAGCTGTAGGAAAAAAAAAGTAGAGATAATATTTCAAATCTGGGAACCCTTCATAAGAGCAGTTTTTGTTTCCTATCTCCAGCATCTGCAGTTATTTGTTTTATATCAGACTGACACGTATTGTTCGGGATTAGTGGTGCTGGAAGAGCACAGCAGATCAGGCAGCATCCAAGGAGCAGTAAAATCGATGTTGTGGGCAAAAGCCCTTCATCAGGAATAAAGACAAAGAGCCTGACGTGTGGAGAGATAAGCTAGAGGAAGGTGGGGGTGGGGAGAATGTAGCATAAAGTACAATAGGTGAGTGGGGGAGGGGATGAAGTTGATAGGTCAGGGAGGGGAGGGTGGAGTGGATAGATGGACAAGAAGATAGGCAGGTAGCACAAGTCCGGAAAAGTCATTTGGACAGTGCAGAGCGGGAAGTTTGGAACTGGGGTGAGGTGGGGAAAGGGGAAATGACGAAACAGTTGAAGTCTACATTTATTCCCTTGGGTTAAAGTGTTCCAAGGTGGAAGATGAGTCGTTCTTCCTCCAAGCGTCTGGTGGTGAGGGAGCGGCGGTGAAGGAGGCCCAGGACCTCCATCTCCTCGGCAGAGTGGGAGGGGGAGTTGAAATATTGGGCCAAGGGGCGATGTGGTTGATTGGTGCGGGTGTCCCGGCAATGTTTCCTAAAGCGCTCTGCAAGGAGGCGTCCAGTCTCCCCAATGTAGAGGATACCGCATCGGGAGCAACAGATACAACACGACATGGTTGAAGAGCTTCAGCTGTTGTTCGTACAATCTTAATGGGTGACGTGGTAAAGGAAGAAGGGGAACGGGTAACGGCAACATTTCAGGAGATGGAGCGATGACACCTGAAGGCCAAACCTATCAGCGTTTGGCTGGGGTGAGGGGTGTGCGAATCCTCGGGCGAAGGAAAAGAAGGTCATTTTTTTGGTACCCAAATGGAATTCAGAAACATCTGAACACATGTGACAGATCCAGAGGAAAGTGGGTGAATGCAGTCACTCTCCGTTGATCATTGAGCTGGCATATTGGCTCAGTGGTTAGAACTGTGCCTTTGACCGGCTTTGATTCTACCCTCGGCTGGCTGCCTGTGTGGGGTTTTCACATTGTCCCTGTGTCTTTTTGTATTTCTCCAGGTGCTCCATTTTCCTCCCACACACTAAACATCCGCAGTTGAGGTGGACAGGCCTTGAGGAACTGCACTGGATTATTCAGAAATGTACAGGTTAACTATAGATAGGGTACGGGTGTGTCTGGTGGGACACTCTTTGGAAGGTCAGTGTGAAGTTGATGGTCCACATGACCTGTTTTCACACTACAAGCGTTCTCTTATCTCTATTAAAGGCTTTGTCTGTGGCAAAACTTCACAAGACCCTACATATAAGTCCTGTCCTGCTTTACCTTACAGAATGCTACAGCTTACTTCTGTTAGGCAGATAGCTAGTGCAAGCGTAGCAACATTATAGTGGCAAAGGTTTGCAGTACTTCCCATACTGGGCAGGTCGTCTGGTTTACTGAGCAATACACGAGCATAATCTGCGCAACTCTCTGTGCTGGGCTGTTACCTTGTCCCTGTTTGCAGTGTTTAGGATGGTTCTGTGAAACAGATCCAGAATTTGATGTAACGAACCATTTCAACTGGTTTTGTAATGCCTTGATTCAATGTCCTCTTTCCTGTGATTTGCACCTTCCAAGGCGAATCACTTCCAGTACGTCTCACTCTCCTGTATTCCCCCATCCCCCGATGTTTCCACGTCTGTCCTCAGTTCATGAATTGCCTGTTTCTATCTTAATGTGAATCTTTCTGTTCCTCTGTATCTTTCCATCGACTTGGTTTCCTAGCTCGCAGTCTGTCGAGTGCTGCCAGTGAGAAGATGAGAAAAAATGAAATGGTGTGCGTCGGGCGGTTGTTCATTTCCATGTGGTGCTCGAAGTTGCACAGGGGTTTCCAGTAGCTTTGATGCGTGACTTTGAAAAGTGGACTGTGTACACTGATGGACTATGTTTGTACCTGTCAGTTGATCTTGCTGTTACTAACATAAGGAAGCTCCTTGAGTATTGTTGTGAAGTATTGGCATTAGCATGTAGCTGAGAGGCTTCCGACTGACTGTTTATATTGATGAATTGGTGGAGCTGCTAGGGATGCTTTGCTGCAGGTTGTGCTGTGAACTGCCTCAGATATTCAGGGAGATCTGAGGATTTAGTGGCCCGACTCTGGGTGGAGCATGGGAACTGTAGTTACAGCGTCTGGGTCTGCAACATGAACAACAAATGAAACAAAGGCTGCATAGAGGGGCAGATCTAAAACCATGGAGTGAGTACGCGTGGGAAAAGGCATCTGCTGCATCTGTCGATGTCTTAACTTGGAAACATACACTCTCACTCTATCCCTTACACACACTGACATTCTCCATCCCTCCCCAGACAACCCTTCTCTCTCTCTTTCTTTCTCTGTCGCTCTCTCTCACACATCCACACAGACACACACAAACAATCACACCCACACGCACACACACACCCGGTATCTCCAGGCAGCGAATTGAAAGATATTCTGGGATTTGCATATTAATCAATCAAATCCTGCACCTCTATTCTAACGAATTAAGGAACTAAAAACCATCGAGTGTGTTCACTTAAAGCGTATGTGTCGTACAACCCTTTGATCTTTTCCGTATAACTTCTGTATCGAACATCATCCTCTCCCACTCACACCTGTTTAGGTAGCAACACTCCAGAAGCTAGGGTCTTCAAATAATCCTGTTGAACTGTAATCTGGTGTCGTTCGATTTTTGACCTTGTGCAAGCCAGTCAAACACGAGCACTTTCATATCCTGATTAGTCAATCCTCTCTCAATCCTGTCACAGATAAGAGCTATAATTGGGATAATATCACAGATAACAGCTATAGTTAGGGTAATGTCACAGATAACAGCTATAATTGGGATAATATCACAGATAACAGCTATAATTGGGATAATATCACAGATAACATTTATAATTGGGACAATATCGCAGATCTGAAAATGTGTTGCTGGAAAAACGCAGCAGGTCAGGCAGCATCCAAGGAGCAGGAGAAACGACGTTTCGGGCATGAGCCCTTCTTCAGCAATGAGCTCAGTGTGTCAAGCAGGTTAAGATAAAAGGTAGGGAGGAGGGACTTGGGGAGGGGCGTTGGAAATGCGATAGGTGGGAGGAGGTCAATGAGAGGGTGATTGGCCGAAGTGGGGGTGGGGGCGGAGAGGTCAGGACGAAGATTGCAGGTTAGGAAGGCGGTGCTGAATTCGAGGGATTTGACTGAGGCAAGGTGGGGTGAGGGGAAATGAGGGAACTGGAGAAATCCGAGTTCATCCATTGTGGTTGGAAGTTTCCTAGGTGGAAGATGAGGCTCTCTTCCTCCAACTGTCGTGATGCTATGGTCTGGCGATGGAGGGGTCCAAGGACCTGCATGTCCTTGGTGGAGTGGGAAAGGGAGTTGAAGTCTTGAGCCACAGGGTGGTTGGGTCGGTTGGTCCAAGTGTCCCAGAGGTGTTCTCTGGAACAGTCTGCAAGTAGGCGGCCTGTCTCCCCAATACAGAGGAGGCCACATTGGGTACAGCGGATGCTGTAAATGATGTGTGTGGAGGTGCAGGTGAATTTGTGGCAGATATGAAAGGATCCCTTGGAGCCTTGGAGGGAAGAAAGTGGGAGGTGTGGGCACAATGTTTGCAATTCTTGCGGTTGTAGGGGAAGGTGCCGGGAGTGGTGGTTGGGTTGGTTGTGGGGTGTGGACCTGACGAAGGAGTCACGGAGGGTGTGGTCTTTTTGGAATGCTGATAGGGGAGGGGAGGGAAATATATCCTTCGTGGTGGGGTCCGTTTGGAGGTGGCGGAAATTACGATGGACGATACGATGAATATGGAGGTTGGTGGGGTGGTAGGTGAGAACCGGTGGGGTTCTGTCCTGGTGGCGATTGGAGTTGCGGGGCTCAAGGGCGGAGGAGCAGGAAGTGGAGGAGATGCATTGGAGTGCATCGTCGATCACGTCTGGGGGGAAATTGCGGTCTTTGAAGAAGGAGGCTATCTGGGTTGTACAGTATTGGAACTGGTCCTCCTGGGAGCAGATGCGGCAGAGAGGAAGGAATTGGGAATATGGGATGGCGTTTTTACAGGGGGCAGGGTGGGAGGAGGTGTAGTCTAGGTAGCTGTGGGAGTCGGTCGGCCTATAGTAAATGTACATTACTTCGTCTCTGCCTGACCTGCTGCACTTTTCCAGCAACACATTTTCAGCTCTGTTCTCCAGCATCTGCAGTCTTCACTTTCTCCTATAAGAAGAAAATACAGTCTGTCATGCATCACTCTTCTCCGAAATCAGAAATTTGGAGTAGGGCAGTTATATATTTACCAACATTGACGAGACTTGCATCCTTGCAGAGATGCTTCACATGGAGCACACCAGCGCATCTCAGCGTGAAGTGCAGCAGCAGCAGCTATAATTGGGGATAATATCACATGAAACAGCTTTAATTTGGATAATGTCACATATAACAGCTATAATTGGGGATATTATAACAGGTAACTTCTCTAATAGTGGTAATATGAGAGATAACATCTATAATTAGGATAATGTCACGTATAACAGCGATAATTGCGGATAATATCACAGATACCAGCTATAAGTGGGGATACTGTCACAGATACCAGCTATAATTGGGGATAATGTCACAGATAAGTGCTATAATTGGTGATAATATCACAGATAACAATAATAATTTGTATAATATCACAGATAACAGCTATAATTGGGATAATACCACCAATAACAGATATAATTGGGGATAATATCACAGATAACAGCTACAATTGGGGATAATATCACAGATAGCAGCTATAATGGGATAATATCACAGATGACAGCTATAATTGGGGATAATATCACAAATCACAGCTATAATTGGGATGATATCACTGATGACAGGTATAATTGGGGATAATATCACAGATCACAGCTATAATTGGGATAATATCACAGATGACAGCTGTACTTAAGGATAATATCACAGATCATAGCTGTAATTGGGATAATATCGCAGATAACAGCTATAATTGGGGATAATATCACAGGTAACAGCTATAATAGTGGTAATATCACAGAAAACATCTATAATTAGGATAATATCACAGATAACAGGTATAATTGGGGATACTATCGCAGATAACATCTTTAATTGGGGATAATGTCACAGATAACAGCTATAATTGGGGATAATATCACAGGTAACTTCTATAATAGTGGTAATATGATAGATAACATCTATAATTAGAATAATGTCACGTATAACAGCGATAATTGCGGATAATATCACAGATAACAGGTATAATTGGGGATAATATCACAGATCACAGGTATAACTGAGGATAATATCACAGGTAAAAGCTATAATAGTGGTAATATCACAGAAAACATCTATAATTAGGATAATGTCGCGTATAACAGCTATAACTGGGGATAATATCTCAGATAACAGCTATAATTGGGGATACTATCACAGATAACATCTACAATTGGGGATAACGACACAGATTACAGCTATAATTGGGGATAATGTCACAGTTACAGCTATAATTGGTATAATATCACAGATAACAGCTATAATTGGGATAATATCACAGATAACAGCTATAATGGAGGATACTATCACAGATAACATGTATAATTGGGGATAACGACACAGATAACAGCTATAATTGGGGATTATGTCACAGATAACAGGTATAATTGGTATGATATCACAGATAACAGCTATACTTGGGATAATATCACAGATAGCAGCTCTAATTGGGATAATATCACAGATGACAACTATAATTGGGGATAATATCACAGTTAGCAGCTATAATTGGGATAATATCACAGATAACAGCTATAATTGGGATAATATCACAGATAACAGCTAAAATTGGGGATAATTCCACACATAACAGCTATAATTGTGATAATATCACAGATAACAGCTATAATTGCAATCATATCACACGTAACAGCTACAATTGGGATATAATTGGCAATTAATCTTTACCTAACACCATGTGCTCTAATTTGGAATATTAATCTTTTGTGAGGCACATTTTGCAATTCCTTTGGAATTCCAGGTATAATACATCTCTTGGATCCCCATCCTCCAACTTGATTGCCACATTTTTAAAAAAAGACCTCAGACAAATAATTCAAACACGATTTTTCTTACATAAGCTTGAGGAAACAGGGTTCAGACAGAGCAGTGGAGGGATACAGGATAGCCAGAAGGGACCTGAAGAAAGGGATTAGGAGAGCTAAGAGAGGGCATGAAAAATCCTTGGCGGATAGGATCAAGGATAACCCCAAGGCATTTTATGCGTATGTGAGAAACCTGAGAATGACGAGAACGAGGGTAGGTCCGATCAAGGACAGTAGTGGGAGACTGTGTATTGAGTCGGAAGAGATAGGAGAGGTCTTGAACAAGTACTTCTCTTCAGTATTTACGAACGAGAGGGACCGTATTGTTGAAGAGGAGAGTGTGGAACGGACTGTTAAGCTAGAAGAGATACCTGTTAGGAAGGAAGATGTGTTGGACATTTTGAACAACTTGAGGATAGACAAGTCCCCCGGGCCCGACGGGATATATCCTAGGATTATGTGGGAAGCAAGAGAGGAAATTGCAGTACCGTTGGCATTGATCTTCTCGTCTTCACTGGCAACGGGGGTGGTACCAGGGGACTGGAGAGTAGCGAATGTTGTGCCCCTGTTCATAAAGGGAATAGGGATAACGTCGGGAATTACAGGCCAGTTAGTCTTACTTCTGTGGTAGGCAAAGTAATGGAAAGGGTACTGAGGGATAGGATTTACGAGTATCTGGAAAGACACTGCTTGATTAGGGACAACCAGCACGGATTTGTGAAGGGTAGGTCTTGCCTTACAAGTCTTATTGAATTCTTTGAGGAGGTGACCAAGCATGTGGATGAGGGTAGAGCAGTGGATGTAGTGTACTTGGATTTTAGAAAGGCATTTGATAAGGTTCCCCATGGTAGGCTTATGCGGAAAGTCAGGAGGCACGGGATAGAGGGAAATTTGGCCAATTGAATAGAAAACTGGCGAACCGGTCGAAGGCAGAGAGTGGTGGTAGATGGTAAATATTCAGCCTGGAGCCCAGTTACAAGTGGAGTTCCGCAGGGTTCAGTTCTGGGTCCTCTGCTCTTTGTAATTTTTATTAATGACTTAGATGAGGGAGTCGAATGGTGGGTCAGTACATTTGCAGATGATACGAAGATAGGTGGAGTTGTGGACAGTGAGGAGGGTTGTTGTCGGATGCAGAGGGACTTAGATATGATGCAGAGCTGGGCTGAGGAGTGGCAGATGGAGTTCAACCCTGCCAAGTGTGAGGTTGTCCATTTTGGAAGAACAAATAAGAATGCGGAATACAGGGTTAATGGTAGCGTTCTTAGTCAGGTGGAGGAACAGAGGGATCTTGGGGTCTATGTACATAGATCTTTGAAATTTGCCACTCAGGTGGATAGAGTTTGTAAGAAGGCCTATGGATTATTATCGTTCATTAGCAGAGGGGTTGAATTCAAGAGTCGTGAAGTGATGTTGCAGCTGTCCAGGACTTTGGTTAGGCCACAGTTGGAGTACTGTGTGCAGTTCTGGTCGCCTCACATTCGGAAAGATGTGGAAGCTTTGGAGAGGGTGCAGAGAAGATTTACCAGGATGTTGCCTGGAATGGAGAGTAGGTCGTACGAGGATAGGTTGAGAGTTCTCGGCCTTTTCTCGTTGGAACGGCGAAGGATGAGGGGTGACTTGATAGAGGTTTATAAGATGATCAGAGGAATAGATAGAGTAGACAGTCAGAAACTTTTTCCCCGGGTACAACAGAGTGTTACAAGGGGACATAAATTTAAGGTGAAGGGTGGAAGGTATAGGGGAGATGTCAGGGTGGGTTCTTTACCCAGAGAGTGGTGGGGGCATGGAATGCGCTGCCCGTGGGAGTGGTAGAGTCAGAATCATTGGCGACCTTTAAGCAGCATTTGGATAGGTACATGGATGAGTGCTTAATCTAGGTTAGAAGTTCGGCACAACATCGTGGGCCGAAGGGCCTGTTCTGTGCTGTATTGTTCTATGTTCTATGTTCTATGTTCATACAATCATGTTGAATATGATTGACTGTGGGTTGAACTTGATAATCTCCTGTTATTAGTTCCTTATTAAATTAGCCTAACAATTTGCATTCAATCCCAATATTTTTCACTTCCTTTTATTCTCTAATGAAATTGGTTATTCAAAGTTCATTGCTTTCCATAACGTCTATGTTCCCTTTCAATACCTGTGTAACAGGCACAAAGCTATAAAAGCTCTGCTATGATTGCTGTGTAAGAGATATATGTCGCTGAATGGCCTCATTCTGTTCCAGGTTTACATACTCGATGGGCTGTACATTCTCCCTGGTGTTCCTACATTATAGTCACGATGGGCTGAATGTCTTCCCGTTTTTCTACGTTACAGTTTCTATGGGCTGTATGTCCTCTTGGTGCTCCTACATTATTGTCTCGATAGGCTGAATGTCCGCCTGGTCTTCTTACATTAAAGTATCAATGGGCTGAATGTCCTTCCTCTGTTCCAGATCAAGCCCCTCAAGGCCGAAAGTTCTTGCCCGTTGCTCTATGAGTGTTTTGGTGACTTATGGAATCTTGCTGCTGCAGTGCAACATTTCGAGTGACTGAAATGTTCCTCAAGTACCTCCATAACACGATTGAGGTACTGAACGGTCTCCTGCACGTATCTGTGAAATGGCATTGAGAGAGAGGGAGAGAGAGAGAGAGAGAGAGAGAGAGAGATTGGTAGTCTCCTGTTCCTATACAACAGACAGGTGGCTGAATTATCTCCTCCCGTTCACATCAAAACATCTGAAACGGTTTCATGTCCTTCTCCTGTATTTGTGCAACAGACGGATAACGCTGCATGGCCTTAACCTCGTGTGAAAACCTCGAGTGACTCTGTGGCCTTTTCCAGTTCTAGTGTTGCAGCATTCAGGAGGCTGAACGGTGTGATTTGATTTTCGTGTACAGGATACAAGTGCTGCACAGTCGAGTATGGGTCCTGTGTTGCAGCATGGAGGGGATGATTGGCGTCTTCCTGAAACGGTATATCAGGATCCAGGAACTAAACAGCCTCCTCTAGATCTACGGTGACAGTGTCAATTAATCTACTTCTGCTGTTCCTGTGTTACAGGATCGAGAGGTTTATCAAACTCTTCAATTTGTTGTGTGATTGTCCTCTGTTGCTGAGCATTAAATCAAGATCATCTGTCATTCTTGTAAACTTTGATAAGTATTGGATCAACGTCCTCATCGCGCTCTCTTAAGATCCCGTGACGCTGCGGATCAGTTGACTAAACTGCCTGCTTCTGTGGTTCAAACTTTAGCATTGCCTACTCATTACATTAACCATTCGTTACTTAAACATCTCTCAAACGCCATGTTGCTCTTCCATCAGGTTGTTGATCCAACCTGGTGTTGTGGATTCAGATAGGTATTGGCTGAAAGTGATTCCTATGTTTTAAGCAATTAGCGCTCCCACTCCTGTTGCCTGTGTTTGGCCACAATCAGAGAATGTTGTGTTCCATGAAGGTGGTGGCGCACTGATATAATCACTTCCTTTTCCTTCCAGTGATGCAGTAATTTCATCAGGATTCAAAACCAGCAGGTGGGGTGAGTTCTTTATGGTAGCGTTGCTGTGCACACTGAGGCGCTGGACTGCGGCTTCAGTATGGAAGTTGCTGTGAGTTCACATCGCATAACTGATCGTTATGCTTGCAAGGTGTTCGACTGAATCTTAGTGCGTGTGAGTACTGTTTAAATTGAACGCAACTCAATACAATCTGTTTCATGCAAGTGATTGATAGGACGACACTGGACAGAAACTTCAGCGGGACGGGGCCAAACTCTGTTTCTGCAGTGACCTCACATGTGAAAGTTCCTTGGGTGCAAACAAGGCTATGTCGCAGCTTATTTGTATGGGCAAGCTGTGTTGCTCACGCTGGGTAGCTCAATGGTTAGCAAAACGTTCTCACAGTTCCAAAGTTCCAGGTTCAATTCCAGCCTCAAGTTACTGTCTGCGTGGATTCTGCATATTTTCTCCTTGTCTGTGTGGGTTTTCATCGTGTGTTCCATTTCCACGCCCCCCCCCCACCCCACCCCCACACAGTCCCAAGATCTATAGGAACAGTGGATTGGCCATGCTAAATTCGGGATGTGCAGGTGAGTTGCATTACTCATGGAAAATGCGGGCTTACAGAAATGGTGTTGGTACGTTTGGATGGAATGGTCTCCTTCAGAGGATCAGAGTGGAGACTATGGACCAAATGGCCTGCTTCCACACTGTAGTGATTCTATGATTAACAACTCGTAACAGAAATTAATTGAGAGAATAATCCCTGAGGTAATTGGAATATCCTTTCCTGAGTGAGGAGATTAAGTCCGTACACAGTACTGCTGATGTGATCTCACTGAAATCCTGTACAACAAAATCAGCACTTCTCCAAACTGCTGTTGGTTTCCCACCAAGGTTAGACCAACCTCACCTGTCTGGGGGAATATACTGCACTTCTGAAGGATCATTGCCGTTGTTTACTCCCCCAGCACAATGGATGATCTGGTGAAAATGTTACAATGATGCTTGAGAAGAACGGATAAAATGTGGCAATATAATGTCAATAATGAGATATGCCTCGGCAAACATTTTGCCTGTATCTAGCAATAATCTCTCCAGAGGCCACGTCACTCAAATTCCACAGAATCGGATAATGTGCAGCTGAGAAACAGCAGGAGGAATCAATCATTGATGGGAATTATATATCAAAGTCAAAGATGTGATACAAGTATTGGCTATGTTACAAAACAAGAAATTAGAAATGCAACTTTGTCGGTATTGCAGTAATGGTGGAGACATTCAAGTTGCATCCAAACTGTATGAACCCAAGTTAATTTTAACGCTGAGTTTCACGAGTGTTTTTGAGCTGGTTTTCGTAACAATATGTTGAGCATCAAGCTGGAGATCAGGCAATTTGGAATTAGTGGCATGTGATCAGAACACTTAATTGAAAACTAGGCTGTAAAATAACTTTTGGGGATAGACTTCTTAAAATATTGAAGTTTAGATGACGTCTGAATGCATCATCTCCCGGAAATACAAAATGACCAGTATTCCAATAGACCAATGCAGCAAGACACACATGGATTGGATGGAGGATCACTGCATTTCTTTTCTGCAATCAATTTGGAAGGTTATTAATGTATTCCAACGGTTCAAGATGGGAAGAAGAGGGAGAATGGAGAACTATTGACCAGTTAACATATCATCCACAGGAGAGAATCTGCTGGAATCTATGATAATGAAAGTCTTTTGGTCGGTTGGGAAAAAATAGCAAACTTCAATAGAATGGTTCAGCACGGATGAAAAGGAAGTCATATTTTTAAAAGTATTTTGATTGAAGATATCGTTTATAGATATAAACAATGGAGAAGTGATGTATGTGAAATACATTGCACATTCAGGAGGAAATTTTAATGAAATCACACAGTGAGGCATTTGAAAATAATTGAAGCAAAAGGTATTGGGAAGACCATGTGCAGCAGTGAAAATAAAATTGAGGTTTGTTTTCTTTTAAAGTTATGAGAGTGTAGATGATGAAGAGTCATACAGACTGGAAGCCTTACCTTGCGCTCTCTGCATGGATGCTGTCTGACCCGCTGTGAACTGCAGCATTTTGTTGATTTCAGTACAGATAAAAGCATATGCAGTAATTTACTCCGAGTAAAAGGCAATATGCCGTGCATAACATACACAGAGTGCCGGCGAAAGTGTACCTGGAGTTCTGTGCAAAGTTTTGGTTACAGATCTAACGAAGAACATACTGACAACATATACTGAATAGACATTTTCCAGAATAATACCTCAGATGACAAGATTGTCTGATGAGGGAATTCGGACTGTGATCCCTCGAGTTTCAACGAATGAGAAATAATCTTAATAAAAACGAGAAAAATCTCACGGATGGGGACTAACTAAAACAGGTACATGGTTAGTGGGAACAGGCAAGATTGGAGAAAATCCCAAGATAATCTGCATGGACTTCAAGCAGAATACTATCACCAGGGAAAAATAAGAACACCTCAGAAACCAAGAGGGCAATCTGTGTGTGAAGCTCGTGAACATTGACAGATTGTTACACGTTCACTTCACGTCTGTATTCCTTGAAAGAAGAAGGGTTCATTGACAGAATTCGAGAAGACAGACTCGGAAGCTGTTGAGCAGATTGATATAAGATCTGAGCGGGGA
Source organism: Chiloscyllium punctatum (assembly GCF_047496795.1). Lineage (NCBI taxonomy): Eukaryota > Metazoa > Chordata > Chondrichthyes > Orectolobiformes > Hemiscylliidae > Chiloscyllium > Chiloscyllium punctatum. The sequence goes on from NC_092766.1 coordinate 75,268,398, forward strand.
TTGATGGTTTTCACTGGTATAAAATTGGACAAATGATCCGATGTTTTTTTTTCCCCCAGGCTGATGTTTGAGACAAGGGAGGAAAGTCACTGATCATTTTCTTAATGTAGAATCTGTTCGCAGGAGTGATGCCACAGAACTGATGTGTTCCACTTCCAAGGAAGTACAGTGCAGATAGACCAGGAAACAACAGACCAGCGAGTATCAGTTCACTGTTCGTGATAATTAAGGAGTAAACAGGTAAGGAGAAAATTTATCTCCATTTGAGAGGCGATGTTTGATCAGGGACAGTCAGCATGGCTTTATCAGAGCGAAGAGATGCCTAAAGAAATTGTTTTGAAAATTTTCAAGGAATTCATTTAATGGGTTTCTCAGCAAACGTTTGACAAAGCACCACATGAAAAAACTGAAAAAATAAGGAAAATCTCATGTCATCAGTGGTATCATGGTATGTTATATCTAAAACTGTATTAATGGTAGGAGACAGAGGGTGGTGGCTGAATGATGTTTGCGTAACTAGAGACCAGTGTCCGTTGATTTACCACAGGGATCAGTGCTGTGTCCCGTATTATAACGGATTTCATAAATGATGTAGGCGTGAGATTGGATGGGTGTCATTAGTAAAAGCATGTTTGACAGCGAGGCGGGAAGTCTTGTGTTACAGGAAGATATAGGTGGAATGGTCAGATGGACAGATTAATGGCAATGGAATGTAACCCTGATAAATATGAGGTGATGCACTTTGGAAGAAGGGACCAGACAGACCGTTATATTTGATGTCTTCCTGTATGGAAACAGGCCCTTTGGCCCAACAAGTCCACACGGTCCCATTCCCATAACCGATATTTATCCATGACTAATTCACCTTACACTTTGCACAATTTATCATGGCCTTTTCACTTGACCTACACATCTTTGGATTGTGGGAGGAAACCGGAGCAGCTGGTGGAAACTCACATAGATATGGGGAGAATGTGCAAACTCTACACAGAGATTACCGCGTGGCGGGAATCAAATCCTGGTTACTTCCTCTGCGAGAAAGTAGATGTGGGACAGTTGTGGGAGCGACTTCACAGGAATGGAGTGATTGCACTGGAAGGGATGCAGTGGAGATTCACCAGGATTTTCCCGGCGATGGAGAACCTTGTTTATGTAGGAGCAGAGAAGGCCTAGGGCGATGTGATTCAGAAGAATAGAGATAAAGTTAACGTAGATTTATGAAATGAGAGCCATCTTTGAGAAATTGACTGTTCAACACCTTAGGGAGAAGCAGTGGATGCAGTGCACTTCTGGTTTCAGAAAGATTTTTGATAAAGTCACAAGCCTACTTTGCAAAATCAAATCTCGTGGGTATGGGCTAATATATGAACATGGTTTTAAAATGGGAGAGTTGACAGGAACCAGCGTAAACGTCAATGGCACTCTTTTTTGGGATGTAAGTATCGTGCAGGCTCACAGGGATTGGGTGTTGCACCTCAGGTATTCCCAGTAATTTTCAAATTTTGGTTGCTGGAGTGCAAAATAATATTACCAAGCCTGCTGATGGCAATACACGATGTCGGCTTGTGAGTGGGTGAAGAGAGCATAACAGAAGATCCAAGGTGACAGAGGCAAGTGGTGTGAATGGACAAATACTTGGCAGGTGGAGAGCAATGTGGGTAGACGTGACGTTGTGCACTTTGGTGGGAAGAATAGAATACTAGCTGTTTTTTTTTTAAAGGAATTGCACAAAAAATGAGGTTCTATAAAGGGACCGTGCTCCTTTCTTATTCCCTTCTTTACAGACCTCCGAGGTTCATACAGCGCAGCGAGTTCTGAAGCCAGAAGTCAATGCCACACATGGCAGTGGCACACTGACCAGTGTACAGAGACACACCAAGTGGGTAGCTGTAACTGAATAGGATCTGGAACTCTTTGCACATCAGCCACTGAAAGCAATATTGCCGGAGCAGACAGCAATTAGGAAGACAAATGTTGTGTTGCAATTCATTTCAACGGGTATTGTGCACAAGAGTAAAGTTGTCTTACTGCTGTTGTACAGGGCCATAGAGAGACATCATTTCGAACATTGTGCGGCATTGTGTGCAGTTTTGATCTCCTTAAGTAATGCCGGATAAACGTGACATTGAGGGACTGCAGTGAAGGACGTCCAGACTGATCTCTGGGATGACCGGCTTGTTGTGGGAGCAGACTTTGGTTCGACTGGACCAGTGCTTCATTGGGTTTCGGAAAGTGAGTAGAAATCTCAATGAAATATAGAAACCTCTGACAGGGCCAGACAGATTGGAAGCAGCGGTGATAATTCCCCTGGCTGGGACGTATAAAACAGCATACCACAACATTTGGTACAGAAGGCCACTCTGCATTTAAATGAGAATACATGTGTGCACCCAGAAACTGGAGAACTTGGGAAACTCCCTCGCACATCAAGCTGTGGAAGCAAAGGCATTGAATATAAAAAAGGATTTTGAGACACTAAAGGGATAAAGATAGCACAGGACTCAGTTGTGAAGATAGAGGACCAGGCATCATTTTAGTGCATGGGAGAACAAACCGATAGATCGAAAGGATTGCTGATGTTAATATTTATTTTTTGTCCAATGGTTAATCATATTAAGGGATGCGTGCATTGTGGGGGCGAGGTGCATTGGAGCGATGTTCACTCGTGAAAAAGAATGGGGGAGTCTCAATTTGTTGATTGACCTACTCTATTCCCGATGTTTCAGTGAAATCTGTGGGCAAGCTCTGTAAACGTAGTCTCCAACACTCAGATTTTAGGAAATATGTTTCTTAAGGTCGACATAATTGTGCTTCCCATTCCCTTTTCCGATACCGAGGCTGGTGCTGGGTGTTCTGTCCGGTTTAATTCTTTAAGACCTCGGAGCCAAAGAGCTTATCACATGTCTGTGTCTAGACCAGGATAATACGGGAGATTTGCTCCTGAAAGTATAAGGGAGAAGCAAACTGACGTTGGATCGACAGTGGATTCACGTCTCTATTACTGACACCAGATTTTAGATGTCGATATTTCATTAATTGATTTAAATTCCGCCAGCTGCCATATCATTCGCCCTGTGTAGATGAGCAATCCAGTGACACTTGCACGACAGCTCCACCTCCACATGGGGTCTCAACGGAAACCACACTGAGCAGGTCATTTCTGTGCTGATTGACAGCTCTGTCAAAAAGAATTTCCAAAGATTTGACGATCGTTTTGTTACTGAGGGGATAGTAATATTTTGGATTGAAATTATTCCCTTCTTACCGGACTGGAAATAATTGAGTAATGTTCCACATCGTCAGGGAGTTGTCAGAGTTGGAGCTGGAATGAAGCAGTTTTCCCAGGTACACGGCTAGTTGTGCAGCAGAAATCTTCATTCCGATTGCAGGAGAAGTGTCGGGCCCAATGACTTTGCCATATCTATTGTGTCCAGCTGTTTCTTCATGTCATGTGCAGTGAGTCTAATTTGTTGAAGACTGCCATGGGTGATCCTATGGGCTTCATAGCAAGTGTTAAGTGAATCTCTGACTCAACGCTTCTGGCTGACGATGGTGCAGAGACCACATCCTTGTCTTTTGCACTATGTACAGGTCTGTTACATTAATTAGCTTGGGGTTAATTGCAGCGCAATCTCCTGCAGTGAGTCGTTAAACCATCCATCATCATTTATGACTAGATTTTACAGAACTGTTGGTCTGTCGATCTTGGAATCGTTGCAGTCTGTCTATCAGATGTTCGTCCTGTTGTTTGGAACGTATGCAAAACGTGAAGTAGCTACAACGGGTTATCATCAGTTTTTGCTACACATGGTTCTGACTTTGGCATGTTTACCCACACACGTTACTGAACCATAGAGCAGCTTGATAGTAATGAAGATTATCCTGGATAAAAAAAGGTTTCAGGACGTGGTTGAATATAATTCTCCTTCTGCTGTTGTTGTAGTTTACAACACCACATCAATGTCACGAATTCTCTACTTAGGGAATTTCAGAAAGCTAGAATTTGAAAGCATGTAAAGAATATGTTTTGACTTGTAAATGAATTGCTTGCAGTGAAGAATTACTGATGAATAATTGATTCATAGACTCTCGGAGTCATGCAATATTCAGACAGAGCATTCGACCCAAAACATTCATGCTCACCAGTTTTCCTGATGTCAACTATTTCTATTTTTCTTCTTTAGGCAAATACACCTCCAAACATTTCCCTATTCAGGTACGCATCAAATTGTCTTTTAAATGTTGCAATTGTACTCAACAATCCTACTTCCTCTGACAGTGCACTACATTAATGCACAACCCACTTTGAGAAATAGCTGCCCCTTAGATTTCTTTTAAATCTCTCCCCCTTCACCTTCAAAGTAACCTCTCTGGTGTTGGATCCCGCCCCCCCCGACCCTGGGGAAAAGACTTTGCTATTCATCCTATCTCTACCCCTCATGATTTTATAAACCTCTATTAAGTCACCCCTCAGCCTCTAATGAAAAACTGAAAAAATCCCAGGCCATCCATATGTCTCAAAACCTCCAGTCTCTACCCCATAATTTTCAATATTTTATCCCCTTTGCAGATTACATCATTCTCCCTGTAGCAGGCCTTTAAGAATTGCACTCAGTGATCCAAATGTGGCCTTAGCATTCCCTTGTACAGCCACAGCATGATTCCACAATTCCTCTACTCATTGCTAATGGCTTCTTCACAGCCCTGTCTACCTGCGACTCCACTTTCAAGGAACTAAGTAGCTGGTCCCTGTATCTCTCTGTTCCATAACACTCCCCAGTTCCCTACCATTAAGTAACTAAATCCTGCCCTGGTTGTCGCACAAAATGCAATGCCTCACATTTATCTGCTTGAAGCTCCATTTACCATACCTCAGACTACTGACCCAGTAGATGAAGATCTCATTGTTCTCTTAGATAACCTTCTTCACTGTCCATTATCACACAAATTTTTCCTATCGTATGTAAACTATCCATGGTTCCTAAATTGTCATCCAAATCTTCGACGAAAACAGTGACGAACAGCAACCTAGTCACTGTGGCATACCGCTGGTCACAGGCGTCCAATTCGAAGAACTAATCTCTCCCTGCACCCTCGGTGTTTTACTGTCAAGCCCTTTTTGAATCTGATTGGCTAGCCCTCCCTGTTATTTAACCTTCTTAATCAATCTACCATACGGATTTTTGTTGGCCCTCACTAAGGTGTATGTAGATAACTGATGCGATTTATCTTCCCCTGTCTTCTAGGTCACCTCTTCAGAAATTGCAATCTAGTTTGTGAGACACGCTTTCCCAAACATAAAAACATGCTGACTATCATGGCAGTCCTTGCCTTTCGAAATGCACGTAAATGCTGCCGCTGAGAATCTTCTCCAAACGCTCACCCACACCTGATATCAGACTCACCAGTCTGTAGTTCCATGGCTTTTCCTTGCAGACTTTTTTAGATTTGATGTAACAACATTAACTGTTTTCCAGTCTTCCAGCACCTAACCCGTGGCTGTCAGTGGTACAAATTTAATTAGAAAGAACTGCAGATTCTGCAAATCAGACACAAAGTCAGAAGGTACTGTGAAAGCTCAGCAGGTCTGGCAGAATCTGTGCAGAAAAATCAGAGCTAAAGTTTCAGGTCCAGTGATCCTTCCTCAGAACTCTGACGAATGACATGAATACCTCAGCTGGTGACTCCGCAGTTTTTTCCCCAGCTTTCTGCAAAGGTCTGGGATACAGGAGAACAGGTCCTGGGTATTTATCTACGATTATGCATTTTAAGACCTCCAGCATTTCTTCTTCTGGAATGTGGTCACGTTTCAAAAGTCACTTATTTTTATTTCCCCGAGTTCCCTCACTTCCATGTCTTTCTCCACAGTAAATACGGACGTGATATATTAATGTGGAATCTCATCCATGGAACAGTAGCAGGCTGTGAGGCAGCGCGGGAGGGCGATTCCTTGTTTGGAGTGTAAGCCCGGCATTGCCAGGAACTTATGGGCTGTGTTGTTGAACTGTTAACTGTGTTTTTGTGGCTTTTTCGTCTTTGACAGGAATGGCTGCAATGTTTGACATTTTAACTTTCTTTTCTTTATTTTCTGCTTTGTAACAAGATTCTGTACATGAGAGGCGGGTGTGTGGAATTTGTACTTACGATTATGTCACCTGTGCAGAAATGCAAACTGTTCACTGTCCTTGTGTGAGTAAATGTTACCATGACACTAATAAACCAAATTCATCTCCGGTGAAACTACATATACATGGCTGTTTGATTTAGAGGGGACCCTATTCTCTCTCTAGTTTCTCATCTACCTTTATTTTACTTACATAATCGCTCTCCATTTCTCTTAACTTTATCAGCTACAGCTATCTCATGTTTCCTTTTTGCGCTTCTGAGTTCCCTGGTAAGTGTTCTACTACACCCCATAAGCGAAAGAGATTCATGATCCAAGCTGCCTATTCCTGATATACACCTTATTGCTTTCCCATGACTGGACCATCAATGTACCCTGTCATGTCTTGTTCACTACTCTTCGCACAGACAGGAACATGCCGTCTCTGAGCTCTCACTATCTTGCTTTTGAAAGACTGCACTTACCAGATGTACTTTTTTCTAAGAACAGCTTCCGTTAAATCATCGTTTGAAAGTTCTTGCCCAATACTATCACAATTGACCATGTCCCAATTTACAACATTAACTTGTGAAACAGGCCTATCCTTTTCTTGAACTATTTTCAAACTCATAGAATTCTGGTCATTGGTCCGAAAGTGCTCGCACTCTAACAGCACAGTGACTTGCCCTTCCCTAATTTCCAAGAGGAAATAAAAGTGAGGCCAGAATGAGGGGCGGAATAGGAATAATTCCATATAATTTCGTGTTTATGGTTGTGTGTGTGTGTATATATGTGTGTGTGCGGGTGTGTATGTGTGTGTGTCTGTGTGTCTGAGCATCTGCTTGTGGATATGCGCATGTGCATGTTTGTGAATCCATTGAAATAGGAATCAAAGTGTCCCTTCTCTCTCTCTCTCTGTCAATCCTCTTGTGTTGCCAGTGATGTATTACCACCCTCTGCTGACCACCGCAGGCCATTTCAGAAGCAGCAGCTTTGATGGGAAAAGGCACAAAGACAGTGAATCTCTCAGCTTTGAATTAAATTCACTACATTGTCACGTGCACACTAACGAAAACAGTGATATTTTAATAATGTCTTCGCTTATTGACACCACCTCAGTTGCACGAAATCTCGGTACACATTCTTCTATATTTGTTGCAGAAGAATATTAAGGGAAAAAGATCGGAGTCGAATTAGTGACCCTTACACCCGAGTATGCGCCAGCAACGAGTTTCTTGACCGCACCGGGGCTCATGTCCAGAACACACCAGGCCCAGTTTCCAAACCACATCAGGCCCAGTGACCAAGATGCACCAGCCCAGTCTCCCAAGTACACAAAGCCCAGTCTCCAGGCCTCACTGTGCATTAAATCGCGAGGCCTTTTCTCCCTCAGCAAGCTACTGTTCTGCGACACACCTTCACCATTACCATTGGAGTCACTTCAAAAAAATAAAAGTTTGTGAAGGAAAAATACACCAGAAAGCGAATAAAAATGAGCGACACAAAGTGGGTGGAAGCAGATGGGTTCCTACCCTGCCGCCATTCTTCATACTTCACACTGTTTCCTTTCATGTTTCACGCAGCATATTTCATGCTGTTTCCATCTTCCACATATAACTTAGAAACTCAGAGCAGTTTTGTCCGATTCCTTGCAATGCTGTCCCTGAAATATGGACAGAGGGAGATGAACATGACCATTACTATCCTGTATGCTGACATTGGCTTTATTTCAGGACTTTATAATCCATTATCACTGCAATTTGGAAAAGTACACCAAGACACATTGAAAGTTAGGTAAATTGATATTATCTTAATCTCAAGCTCTTCCAAACTGCTTCACTCAGAGTGACCTGGATGCAATCGTACTGCTGTGGTCAGCATAGCTGCCCTTGCTGGAGAGTTTTTTTTTAATATTAATTAACGGCATAGCTCCCTGTGCTGGACAGACACCCCTTCCGGATTTATAGATCAATGCACTGCTGCCATCGACACAGTTTTCCACACGTGGCAATTTTCTGGATTGAACCAAGCACAGCTTGATCTATGCAGTTCTGTGTCCTGACCAGATAGATCGACCCTCTTGGTTAATGGCTCTCTGTGGTGGATTGAGAACTTGATATAACTAACCATTTCAGTTGATCTGACACTGCGTTATATTTATGTTCTCCTTCTTGTGTTTGGAACCTCCTTCTCCCACTCTATTAATGTTGCAGTGAGCCCATGTATATTACATCATGTTTGTGAATTCACACTGTTTATGTCCGCAGCCACAGTCTCTTTATTCAGAAGCAGTCAGCAATTCCCATTGTCTTTGTGTCTTCACGTGGAAGGATGGCCTCTAGAATAAAGGCCGTCCCCTTGTACATAGTTCAAAACATGCTCCCCCTCGCTACTTCACACCGCCAAGCAACCACATGAAAATATTCAGTGTGTAATGAGAGCAATGCGACCACTGGAAACATAAGGGAGCAGACTATAAGGGAGATGGAGTAACACTTCCCAAGTCTGAACTGGTCAAAGTGGACCCTGCAGTAATCAGTGTGTCGCTGAGTCCTGTAATCTCTTTCCGTTTCAGTAGCATACTGCATTTCATTCTTACTGAAAAGTTCAAGTTTGACGTTTAAACACGTTATTTTCCAGCTGCCAAAGTATTGTCCTATGCTTATCCAATCAGACTGCCTCGAACAACTTTTGATAACTTCAGTTCCTAACTATCATGTTTAGAATACATCTTTTGCATTTATCTAAATCATTGATATCGTTTGCAAATAGTTGAGGCCCAGCACTGGCCACTCTGTCATTGCAGTCATTGATTTGTGTTAAAATGATAAAAATCGATTTATCCCTAATTTATTCCTATTTCCAGCTCAATGACTTCTCCTCCCCCATTCACATGTCGTTACTTTGGAATGCTGAATACTCCCTTTCACTCCCTGTGTAACAGCCATGGGAGTGAAAATATCTGTTCCAATTGCTGAGTAAAAGGCTCGAATGTTGAATGGCCTCATTCCGTTCCCATGTAAAACTCTTGATGGGTGGAATAGCCTGCTTGATGGGTGGAATATGCGCAGTTATGAATATTGCTGAATATTTTGGAACAATCAGTGAACAGGCTACTTCTGACTTTTTGATGGAGGGAAGTGCATCGATGCTGCAACTGCTGATAAATTAAAGTAACTGATGGGTACCCAGTTTCCATTTGCTTAGACCTTCAGAAGAATGTCCTACTTCACAGGAGGTAGTGCCACATAACAGAGTGGGCAGTACCTTCAGAATGCGACTGAGACATTCTCTCCATCCGGACTGTCTGCTCGGTATTCCTGCAGAAGTTGTCAGAGACAGATCCATCTGTGCCAAGGTGTATGTTGAGAATGCTTCCTTCTTGTCGGTTTCCCGCATCACTTCCCACAGACTGGCTGCTGTGTATTTGAGGCTTTGCCTGCTCAGTCAGTGGTGGATATGTGGACACACGCTTTGTAATGGACATTGAAGTCCCACACCCTGAGTGCGTTCTGTTTCCTTGTAACCCTCACTGCTTCCTCTGAGGAATTGAGTTATCACCAAGGGGTGTTGTGGAATCCAGTAGATGCCGACCATCAGGAGATTTTCTGGACGTGTTACCATGAGGTTTCCCGGGTTCTGGAATCAATGTTGGAGAATTGCAGGGTAACTCCTTTCCTGACTTTATCCCCGAGGATTTTCACACCACTGGTGGGTCTGCCCTGCCTGAGGGTCAGGATATAGCCAGGGATGGTGATGCAGCTTCATTCAATATTACCCATCAGGCATGATTCTTTGAGTATGACAGTATCAGACTCTTTCCTGACCAGTGTTCAGAAAACACAGCCTGTCAGGTAGAATTATACGTGCTGGAGAATCGATATTTCTGGCATAAGCCCTTTACCACGATTGAGGCTTGTGTGTCGAGGGAGTGGTCGAGAAATAAATGGGAGGGAAGCTGTGGTTGGGGACAAGGTAGCTGAGAATTCGATATGAAGATGGGTCTGAGGGAGTACTTGATAGTTTAGAAAATATAGTAGAGTGGATAGATGGGAAAGGCGATGGACTTTTCAAGAGGGCGGTGCCGAGTTGGAGACTTGAGCCTCGGATAATGCTGGAGGTGGGGAAATGAGGAAACTCGTGAAATCCACATTAACACTGTGGGATTGCAGGATCTAATGATTGAAGTTGAGACGTTGTTCCTCCAGTCATCGGGTGGTTTGGGTTTGGTGATGGAGGAAGACCACGACCTGCATATCCTTGGTGGATTGGGAGAGGGTGTTGACATTTTCACCCACGAGGCTCGGTGGATGTGGGTGTCGCAAAGATGTGCTTTGAAATGATCCACAAGTTGGTGCCCTGGCTCCCCAACGTAGAGGTAATGACATTGTGTGAAATGGATACTGTAGATGATATGTGTGGAAGTGCGTGTAAATTTGTGACGTATGTGAAAGGGTTCTTTGGGGCATTGGACGGAGGTGATGGGTCTTTTTGTCTGTGGTGGAAGTGATGGAAGATGATGCGAAGGATACAGAGTGAGGTGGGTTTGCAGGTAACGACCGGGAACATTCTGTCCTTAATGCAATTGGGGAGGCGGAGGTGCGCAAAGTGGATGAGAGGTGCTGGAGGGCATCATCGGCCATGTGGGAGGTGAAATTGCTGTATTGGAAGAAGGAGGACATCTGGGATGTTTTTAGGTGGAATTCGTCATCCTGGGGGCAAGTGGGCCATTGTGGAGGAATTAGGGAATAATGGACGTCGTATTTTCCAGCAAGAAGTGTGGAAGGATGTGTAGTCGGTTAGGTTGTCGTAGATGTCCGTTTTGAGACGATCGCCAGAGATGGAGATGCAGATGTACAGGAAGGGCAGTGAGGTATCCGGGATGGTACAGGTTAACTGGACTTTGGGATGGAACGTGTTGTTGAGGTTGATGAACTGTACAACCTTCTCGTGAGAGCACGAATTGGCGTCGATAAATTCATCAAAGTAGCTGCAAGAAAGGTGGGGAATGTTGCCCGTGTAACTGTGAAGATTCCCCGCAGCATTCTGCACAAAACATTCTGTAACTGGAATTCCCTCGAAAATACTCTAACCATCATTCTCTGTTACATTCTACCCCCGACATTAGTTGGGAACGGCCGGACGTCATTCAATTTAAAGAAATGATCAGATCTCAAGTGAAGAGACCCAGTTTCAGGGTGAAGAAGACACTGTTCCGGAGTCTCCAGAGGCAGTTAAAATGGTGAATACATTTTCCCTCCGTTTACACTTGTTCAGTTAGCATGATCAATCACAATCGAGTCTAAAAGTCAGAAATTTCCAAACTCCATTTGTCTTCAAGGAACTGGGAGAGAATCCTTCACGAAAGCAAGATTTCACCCTCCGTGTTAGAATATGGAAAAAAAGTGATCTGTGTCTGCTCTCCAATGATCGAGTGTGTGGGAGTTTCCTTGAAATCATCTGTTCCTTTGGATGTGTCTCAGTATGTTTGGGGAGGGAATGTCTCTTGTGGTTTATGATACATTTCTGTCAGAAATTCAGATTTTCACCTTTGTCATTTCAGCAGCAACTGTTTTAATAAATCCAAGAGTACAGTGACACATTTGAAAATCTCTATCTGTCCTCAATCGAACAAGTCACTTTTCCTCCATGTTGATGTACAATGTGTTTTTTTACCTTCCTCACAGCTAACGTAGTGACGACCTACGTCCTGCTTTATAAAGATTGTGGATTGTCCCCATGTGTCAGACGTTGTCTGGCGGCCATGGCAGTGGCGGATCTACTGGTCATTATCCTCGACCTGATATTGAGACACATTCCCATTGTTTATCGGGAACAGTTTTATTTCATGTGGGACATTCCCGTGTGTAATATCCACGCCGTCCTGCTTTATGCAGCCACTGACTGTTCTGTCTGGTTCACCGTCACTTTCACCTTTGATCGATTTGCGGCCATTTGTTGCCAGAAACTTAAAAGGAAATGTTGCAATGAGAAAACGGCGGCTGTTGTTCTGGCAACAGTGACTGTGCTGAGCTGTTTAAAAAATATTTTTTGGTATTTTATGCTCACAGGTAAATATCGGCTGGCGAACCAGCCCTGGTTTTGTAACGTAACATACAGTGTTCATTTCTCCCCTTTCTGGGTGGCAATCGAGTTCCTCCACCACATTCTAACCCCAGCTGTCCCATTTCTCCTGATCCTGCTGCTCAATGTTTTCACCGTCAGACACATTTTCGTGAGCAGCAGAGCCCGCATGAGACTCAGGGCTCGCACTAGTGGGGACGGTCGGTTTGACACAGAAATGAGCACTCGCAAAAGATCTATGATTTTACTGTTTGGCATCTCGGGCAATTTCATCCTGTTATGGTCAATGTTAATGATGTTTTCCATATCGTACCGGATGGATGTGATTGGGCGTCGAAGTGTGTCTTTACCTAGCTGTGTGAAGGAACTGGGCTTCATGCTGCAGCTCCTCAGTTGCTGCACAAACACCGCAATTTATGCTGTGACGCAGACAAAGTTCAGACAGCAGCTGAAGAATGTGGTGAAATATCCCTTCACCCAAATATATCAATCAACCAAATTCACTTATTAATCAATCCATCTGCGAGTCTCTCATTGTAGTTGATTTTTTCAGCGATGAAGCAGCCTGTCGCTTTCGTATCAGCCTGTGAGGAGCGCGGGTTTGTCCATCCTTATCCGACAGGCGAGTTACAGGGACATTTTAATGAATCTATCAACTCGGGTGCCAGTAAGTAAAGGCACTATCCCACTGACTGTATCGTTCACTTCAAATTATAAACAATAAAAATGTGCATTAAAAATTACCGAGCAGCAGAGTGAAGGATATTGTTGTTTGTCGTTGTTTTGAAGAAGCTGAGCTGGACAGAGACAGAGTCAGCCACAAGTCTTGGTCCTTGGGGAAGGGGAGGGGACAGGGGCTTGAGCTCAGGAGTTCGATTTCAGTTGCTCTGTCATTGCTTTCACCTCTGGATTCCCCACACTGACCTGGTCTTCGGCACAGTTCATCTCTATACCCCGTTGCCGCTATCTCCAGTCAACCTCATCTGTATCTCGCTTTCACTATCACGGGCTCCCACTCGAATCCTTCATTTACACACAGTCCCAAATTTATCTCCCCCGTTATTTCATCTCATTTTCCTCCCTCATTTCCTCTGTGCACTCACCCTTTCTCTCTGCTCTCACTTTCACTACCGTCTCTTGCCAACTCACTTTTTGTCTCACTGTCTCTTACCTCCATGGCTCCTCCATCCTTGTCCACTCTTCTATCTCCCCACCACCTTCTCTCTAACTCTGACTACGACCTTCATATTCCTCCCCCATTTTCTCCCTACTCACAGTCAGAGAGAGACGGAGTGAGGGCGAGGAGATTCCGAGAATCATAGGGTGACGGTGAGAAGAAGTCACACAGAGGGAGAGGGAGAGACAGGGCGCAGAGTGTGCAGGGAGAGAGGGGACGAGAGAGAGAGGGAGGCAGCGATGCAGCGAGGAACGAAGAGCAAAAGAGACCAAAAACAGGGGGGAGGGTGGTGAGCGAGCAGAGAGAGAGAAAGGGAGGGGTGAGCAAGAGAGAAAGGAGACTGAGCGGGAGGGGAGGCGAGAAAGAAAGAATGGGAGGGTGTAGAAAGGGAGTGAGAGCGGGATCGGCAGAGAGAGAGGTGGAAGTGGGAGACAAAGTGGGAAGGTAGGAGGGAGAGACAGTGGGCAGGGAGGGAAGGATATAGAGAACGGGAAAGAAGGGGAAGAGAATTGGAAGGTGATGAAGAGAGAGAGGGTGGAGAGAAGGTGACAGAAAGTGGGAAGAGGGAAACAGAGACAGTGGTAACGAAGGGTGCAGAGAGAATGGGCTGGGAGGTAGATGGACGGAGATTTGGGGAGAGATTGGCAAGTGGGGAGACAGAGGAATAGAGGGAATGGGTGTGGGAGAGAGGAAGTGAGGTAGCGGGAGTGAGGCAGTGAGGGAAGGGGAGAGAGAGTGGAGGCAGGTAGAGGGGAAAGAGAGAAATTGCGGGGAGAGAGAGCGGGCGGGGAGAGGTGGGGATAGAGGGAAAGGGAAAGAGCGCAAAAGACTGTTAGGGCTGGCAGATAAAGTCTGGGGGATTGGGGAAGAGAGAGTTGATGGGAGAGAGATTTTAAGAGAGAGAGTATAGAGTATGACATGTGTGGAGAGTGTGGGGGAGATGGTTGGCGGAGAGAGTGTGGTGGGGCGAGGGAGAGGGGAGAAAGGGGAGGGGCAGGAGGAGAGACAATGTGTTGAGAGAAAGAGTAGAAAGTGGGAAGAGGTGGGGCAAGGAGAGTTTGGGAGAAAGAAAGAAAGAGGGAAATGGGAGAATATGAGAGAGACAGTGGTACGGGAGGGAGAGCAGGAGAGGGAGAGGGAGAGGTACAGAGACAGAAGTAGTGAGAGAGATATGGGGAAGGAGAGAGAGAGATGTGGGGTAAAGGGGGAGGGGAGAGAGGTAATGGCAGAGAGAGAATGTGAGTTGGTGGGGAGATGGTGAGGGAGAGAGAGGGGATTGGAAGAGAGAGAGATAGGAGTGACAGAGGGAGGGTGGACAGTGATAGTGAGAGAGGAAGAGGAGATGGAGAGAGATTGAGAGATGGCATGAGGAAGGAGGGAGACAGTGCGGTTCAGGGCGAGTGGTGGGGGAGAGAGTGTGGTAAGAGAAGAGGGCGAGAAAAGGAGATGGGGAGCAGCGGAAATGGAAGAGAAAGGGGAAAGAAGAGAGATAGTGGGCAGAGAGAGAAAGAGATATTGTGGGACAGAACGATAGCTCCGTGGGGAGAGACAGACAGGAGAATTAGAGAGAGACGGAGGTGGAGGAAGCAAAGAGAGAGAGGTAGCAACGCGAGAGAGTAATTGGGGATATGGAGAGAGAAGGACCGACGAGAGATAAAGTGAGCGAAAGAGGCGAGAGAAAGATGGGAGAAGGGAGAGAGTGGAGAGTAGGATGGATCGGGACAGTTTAGTTTAGATTCCTTGAAGTGTGGAAACAGGACCGGCGGCCAAACATGTCCCTACCGACTCGCTGACGAATGAAGCTAACACTACGGGCAATATAGCATGGTCAATTCACGTGATCTGCAAATCTTTGGACTGCGAGAGGAAAACAGAGCACCCGGAGAAAACCCAAGCAGACATGGAGAGAATATACAAACTCCATACCGAGACTGGAATTCAACCTAAAGCCCTGGTGATATAAGGCAGAAGTGCTTAATACTGAGCCACCATGCCACCGACTTGAAGGAATCTGAAAAACGCACGAGTGAGATTTGAAAACACGACCTCTGGTTTTATAAGTAACCACGTTCACAGTAATCTCAGCTGGTGTAGGATTTAAAACCCTGAGGTTCGCACAATTGTGCATTGTAAACTAGCTGCGCAACGAACTGAGCTAAACTGACAGAGTGAATTAGAGCGGTGCTGGAAAAGCACAGCAGGTCAGGCAGCATCGAAGGAACAGGAAAATCAACGTTTCGGGCAAAAAGAAATCTTCAACAGCCAAAGAGGCAGGAAGGCTCCAGGATGGAGAGAGGGGACGAGTGAGACAGAGGAATAGAGGGGGGAATGGAAGAAAGAGAGAGATAAGGATGTTTGGAAGGGGAGGTGGGCGAGAGGGGGAGCGGGAGAGAGATGGATGGTGGGATAGGCAGAGAGAGAGATGGAGACACTTAAGAGTGGAGGCGATAGAGAAAGAGAAAGGGAGGCAAGTGAGAGAGAAAGAGAGGAAGAATGTGCGGGCGGCAGGCAGATTCAAGGGTGAGAGGGAGGGATAGGGAGGAGGGTGTGAAGAGAGAGAAGAATGAAGAGAGAACGAGGAGGAGTGAATTGAGGGATATATGGAGGGAACGGTAAGAGAGAAGGGAAGCGGAGAGAGGCAGCGAGGTTGTAGACACAGAGAGAGACGGAGGGAAGACAGACTGGAAGGGAGGAAATTGAGACAGAGAGGAGGAGAGAAAGATGAGTGGTGAGAGACAGTGGGTATCGAAAGGGGGTAGGGACAGACAAAAAAGAGGGGAGAGAGAGGCAGCTGTGGAGACAGAGGGAAGTAGAAGGGGAGAGGGAAATGGAGGTGGGGCAAGAGAGATATAGAAGAAGAGGGTTGTAGAGAGTGAGGCGCGGTGACAGAGAGAGACAGGGAGGGATTAGAGGGAGAGAGGTTGGTGTGGAGAGAGGGAAGTGGAGGAGAGAGGGAGTGGGTGGAGAGAGAGGGGTGAGGGACAGAAAATGGAAGGAGAAAGAAAGGGAGAGGGGAGGTGTAAGAGGGGTGGAGAGAGAGGGGGTGGGAGAGAGAGGTGCAGAGGGTGAGGGAGAGAGAGGAAGGCACGTGTTAGAGAGACGGTGAAAGTGAGAAGAGAGAAAGATGGATGGAAGGGGAGAGGGGACAAGATAGAGAGAAGGTGCAGAGAGAGGAAGGGGAGAGAGAGGGAAGGAGAGAGAGGGAAGAGGCTGATTAGAAGTGAGTGGGAGAGAGTTATATAGAGTGGAAAAAGACAGATGGAAGGGGTAGAGTTAGGGAGGGAGATAGGATTAGAGATTGAAGGAGGGAAGAGAGAGTGATTGTGGGGCAGACAGAGAGAGAGAACGAGAGAGAGACAAACAGGAGAGAGATGAGAGAATGCGACAGTGGGGGAGGACAGGAGGGTGAGAGAGGGGACGGAGAGGGACACGGGGGAGGGATAGAGAATGGTCAAGATAGGGTGTGAGGGAGTAGAGAGAGAGGGAGGGATGAGAGAGATTTTGGTGAAAGAGACTCGGGAGAGGAGCATGAGGGCAGATGAGAGAGAGGGAGGAGAGGACAGAGGAATGACGGAGCGAAAAAGAGGCAAGAGAGGAGAGAGAGAGGGAGAGAGGAAAAGTAAGACAGATGAAGAGCGATCGAGACACGGAGCAAGACAGGTGGGTGAGAGAGTGGGTAGAGACAGAGAGTGGAGAAAGCGAGAATGGGCAGAGAGCGAGAGAAAAGGCGAAGAGAGAGTGGAGGGGCAGAGAAAAAGAGGAGGGAAAGGGGAAACAGATTGGGAGGCTGGGGCAAGTGGAGAGAAATAGTTCGTTGAGAGAGAGTGAGTGGAGAGAGGAAGACAGCAGACTTGAGAGAGGGAGAGACGTGAAGGCAGAGAGATGAGGGATAGATAAAGAGGGAGGCGGGAGAGAGACAGAGAAGGAAAGGAAGAGTGAGCTCAGAGAGGGAGAAAGAATGGCAGAGTTACAGGGAGGCACGCATGGCAGGGAGAGAAAGCGAAGAGGGTAGAGACAGTGAGAGAGAGGCTTGAGAGAGTGAGAGGAGAGAGGGGAAAGAGAGAGGCGGATGGGAGAGAGCGAGGGATGGAGAGAAAAGTAAAGGGGGAGAGAGAGACGGGGTGGCAGGGCGTGGGAGAGGAGAAGGAGAGGGTGGGGAAAATAGAGAAAGAGGGATGGAGGAAGAGAGAATGAGGGAGCAGCGAAAGGAAGGCAGCAAAGTTGACAGAGAGAGAGTGAGAAGGGCAGAGAGCGAAAAACACATGTGGAACAGTAGAGGGAGGAGGACAGACAGAGATGGAAGGGTTTAGAAAGAGAGTGGTTAGAGCTATACAGTCTGGAAGAGAGAGAGGGTGGGTTGGAGAGAGAGAGGGATGATAGAGAGTGAAAGCCAGTGAGAGGAGGAGGGCGCGAAAGAGAGAGGAGAGAGAGGGAATTGTGGACGGAGAAAAGGCAGATGGGAGAGAGGAAGAGTTGGGGAAATGAGAGAGAAAGAGATAGTGGTGCGGCAGGGAGACAGGGATACACAAATGTAGAGGGGAGAGAGGGAGTGGTGAGAGTGAGCGACGGTGGTGGGGAGAGACAGGGAGGCAGAGATAAAGAGATGGAGGGGGTGCAGACACAGAGAGGGAGGGGAGTGAGACGGACAGGGGAGAGAGAGAGGGAGGTTTGAGAGAGACTGGGGGAATAAGAGTGAACAGGAATGAGATGGAGGGAGACGGGAGAGTAGAAGGAGAGCCGGGGACTGGAGTGGAATATCGGGAGAGAGGGAGGGTGAAGAAAGAGGATGAAGGGGAGAGAGAGAGGGATCAGAGAGTGGGGGAAGGAGATTGTGGTGACGGGGAGCGACAGAGAGTGGTGGAGACTGGGAGACAAGTGGGGATGTAAAGATGGGGTGAATTATAGAGAGAGAAAAAGAAGGGGTAGGAAGCAAGAGGACAGTGCAGCGAATGGGGGCGTTAGAGTTGTGAGAGAAGGAGGGGAAAAGAGTGAGGGATGACGAGAGGGAGTGAGGAAGAGAGGGAGGGAAGGAGAGAAAGTGCAAGGGAGGTGTAAGAGAGAGTGGGAGGGAGCGGTGAGAAGGAAATAAGGTGATGGGAAGAGGCGGAAGGGTGAATAAGAGTAAGCGGGTAGAATCAGTGAGGGAAGGGGTGACAGAGGGACGGGAGGGATGGAGAGGGAGGGTGATGCGTGAGTGTGGTTGCGGAAGAGTGGGAGATAGAGGAGGGAGAGAGAGGGAGGGGAGAGAGGAGTGTCTGGGAGTGGTGGGAGAGAGTGAGTGAGAGTGGGAGGGGCAGTGGGAGAGGGTGGAGTGAAAGAGCACGTAGAGCAAGAGACAACGAGAGGAGATGAGAAAGAGACAGAGAGAGAGATCGAGGAGCAATACAGAGAGGGAGGAGAAAAGGAAGGAAAGAGGGTGTCGGGAGTGAGATAAGGCAGAGGCGGGGAGAGAGAGAGAGAGAGAGAGACGGAGTGACCTGGGGTAGCCAATGATAGAGAGGAGGAGTGGGAGTGTACGAGGGGAGGGGGGAGGGATTGAGAGAGAGGGAGAGGTAAGAGAGACGGGGTAAGTTGAGAGAGCGAGGGAGGGATGGAAGAGATGCAGGGCTGAGATATTTTTGGGAGAGGAAGGCGGGAGAGAGAAGGGAGGAGCAAAAGAGAGAGAGGCAGCTTGACGTGAGAGAGAGAGGGACAGAGACAGAGGGGGTCTGAAAGAGCGAGGGCAGGGACTGGCAGACGGAGAGAGAGGGAGATGGATTGAGTGACTGGGAGGGAAGAGCAGTGGAGAGAGAGAGTAGAGAGAGAGAGAGCGACAGTGGGAGAGAGTCCGAGAGACAGAGTGATGGAGAGAGACGGGGTAGAGAGAGGGAGAGGTTGATGGAGAGCGGATGTCATGGCGCAGGGAGAGAGGCAGGGGGAGGAGAGAGGGTAGGTAATAAGAAAGACAAAGTCTGAGGGCAACAGAGTGAGGGAGGAGGTAAAAGGGGAGAAGAGAGAGTATAAAGAGTGAGACAGGACATAGCGAGTGAGAGAGATAGAGAGAGCTGTGGAGCGAGAGAGGGGGCGACACAGTGAATGAAGAAGGCACGTCGGAGACTGAGGGATAGTGAAGCAAGATGGTGAATGGGGAGATAGTGATCGAGAGAGAAAGAGCGGGCGTTAGTGAGAGAGAGAGTGAAAGATTGTGAGGCAAAGGTGAAGGGTGAAAAGAGGGAATGGGAAAGAGGGGAGAGGGACGAAGGCATAGATGGAGGAAAGGAGCTAAAAAGAAACTGAGGGGGGAGAAAGGGACGCGGGTGGGTGAGGGAGAGAAAGACAGGGAGATGACAGAGAGAGAGGGAGCTGGGGAAGACAGGCAGAGTGCAGACAAAGACAGGCAGCAGAGAAGAGAGAGTGCCTGAGGGGCGAGATAGAAATCGACGTGAGAGAGAGAGAAGGAGGTGTATCGAGCGAGGGACGGTTTTCGATAGTGAGTGTGTGAATCGAAAGAGAATGAGGGGAGAAGATATAATTTGGACGGGTAGAGATAGAGAGATGGACGGCTGTGGAGAGAGAAGGCAGATGGTGAGAGAGGAAGACAGAGCTATGCGGAACGAGAGAGAAAGAAAGAGATAGTGGGGTACAGAGATTTAGGGGAGTTTACAGAAAGGGAGACAAGCAGAAAAGAATAGAGAGAGGCGTCAGAGGGTGAGAGGGTGATGGGAGACAGGGAGGTGGCGAGAGAAAGGGAGGGGGAAGAGAGAGTGAGGAGGGAGAGGGAAATGAAATAATGGGGACAGAGACATTGTACGAGCGGGAGGGGGCGACACAGAGTGGCAGAAGAGGAGAAAGAGAAATACGGAGGATAGGAGACATGGGGACATGTGGAAGAGAGCGGGAGTGGGAGCGAGAGGGAGTGGCGACAGGGAAATTGCGCGTGAGAGAGATGGAAGGTGCAGAGAGAAAAGCAGAGAAATCGAGAGAGCGAGATAGCGAGGCTGAGAGCGGGTGGAGAAAGAGTGGTAGTATGGAGTGAGACAGACAGGAAGGTGAAAGATATTGAGAGGTGATAAAGTTTGGGGAAGCCGGATGACAAAGCGAGAAGAGAGACATCAGAATAGAGACAGTTGGAGTGGATAGAGAGCGAAGGAAGTCGTGAAAGAGAGATGACATGGGCCAGCAGACGGGGGGAAGAACAAGAGAGAGAGGGTGGGAGTATAGACAGAAGGAGGGCACGAGAGGGGCTAAGTGATGTTTAAGAAAGACAATGGGGAGAGAGGGAGAGCAGAAAGAGATGGAGAGAGAATGGTTAGAGGAAGGGGGTGGAGAGAGAAATGAGTGGGGAGACACAGAAAAGCATGGGGAGAGCGAGTTAGATCGGGAGGGAGAAACCGGGAAGTGGGGGAGTGAGAGAGAGCGAAAGATAGGTAGGGAGAGAGAGAAGGAGTGGGACTTATGGAGAGCGAGTCAGAGAGAGGAGGCAGTGTGGAGCGAAAGAGAAGGGAAGAGAGGGGGAGGGGAGAGAAAGGGATAGGGCGGCTGGGGTGAGAGAGGAGTTAAGAGAGAAACGGGGGAGTGGGGGAGTGAGAGTGTGGGGATAGAGTGAGGTGGAGAGAGACAAAGGAGCGGGAGAGTCGGAGACAGGCGCTGTTAAGAGAAGTGGGGAGGGCGGGTAGATGGTGAGAGAGACAGATAGGAAACGACAGTGTGAGGGAAGGGGAGAGACAGTTAAAGCGCGAGTGGGAGACAGAGTATGAGGTGGAAGAGGGAGATGGAGAGATTAGGGACAGAGAGGAGGGAAGAGAGACAAAATGGGGCCGAGAGAGAGTAAAAGGAAGGGAAGAGAGAGATGCGGAGTGGGGACTGATTTGGGAGAGACAGGCGGAGCGAGAGAGAATGAGTGGGAGGTGGGAGAGAGAGACGGTGGGGGAGAGTGGCAGGGAAAGGGGACAGAATAGGGGTGAGAAAGAGGAACATAACAGAGAGAGGACGTGCAGAGAGAGAGGGATAGTGAGAGAAATAGAGATAGGAAGGCTGGGAGAGGTGGGAGAAAGAGTGAGAGGGGTTGGAGAGACAAAGAGAGTGAGGTGGAAGAGGAAGAGAGAGTGACTGGGGATAGAGATAGGTGAAGAGCGAGAGAGAGAGACGAGAAAGAGTGAGTGGAAGGAAGGAAAGAGGAAGACAGCAGTGGACAGTGTGAGGAAGAGGTGAGAGAGAAGCGGCGAGAAAGAGGGAGGGGTCAGAAAGAGAGGGAAGGTGCAGAATGAAAGAGAGGGAAGTGGGAGAGAGGGAGGCTGAGAGACAGGGAACAAAGAGAGGGCGTATGGAGAGAGAAAGACGGAGATGGAACAGAGAGAGAAAAAAAACAGAGATATATTGAGAGATAGTGAGGCCGAGAGAGAGAGTACAGAGAGGGAGGGGTGGAGAGAGAGATGCAGGTGTGACGAACGAAATAGAGAGGTGGGGACAAAGAGTGGAAAAGAGAGAGGGAGGGGAGAGAGACATATGGGGAGAAGTTTACTGAAAGAGTGTTGGGTGAGAGAGAGAAAGGGGGAGTGAAAGACAGGGAGAGGGAGAGATAGAGCGGAAAGGAGATAAAGAAAGGAGTGGAGAGGGGGAGAGTGAGGTGGAGAGAGAGAATGTCACAGAGATAGCGTTATGAGTTGAGAGATACTGACGGTAAGAAGACAAAGAGGTAGGGATGCTGGGAGAGAGAGAGAGGACAGAGAAAGGGGTGGAGAGAGAAAGAGAGGGAAGGGGAGTGAAAGAGAGAGTTGGAGGTTGGAAGAGAGAGTGAATGACGGGGTGGAGACAGATTGTAGTGGACAGAGAATGAGAGTGAGGGAGGAGAGAATACAGAGACGGGGAAAGAGGATAAATAACACCGAAGGGGTAGACAGATGGAGGCTGGAGAAAGGGGGGTTGAGAGACAGAGGGAAGTGGGCGATTGAGAGGGAGGGGATGAAGAGAGTGTGAGAGAGAGAGAGAGAGACAAGGAAGGGGAAGAGAGATTCGCTGAGGAGGGAGTTAAGAGAGACTAGATGGAGAGAGGATGAGGGCGCGATACGGAAGCTGAAAGAGAGATAGAAAGGGGGGGACAGACTGTTAAAGTGGGAGTGGAAGATAGAGAGATTGAGAGAGTGAGGTGGAAGAGGAAGAGGGAATATTGGGGACAGAGAGAGGGCAAGAGCGAGAGAGGGAGGCGAAAAAAGGTGAGTGGGAGGAGGGGAGAGGGATACGGCAGGGGAGAATGAGAGAGAGGCGAGAGAGCAGGGGTGAGAAAGAGGCAGACGTCAGAAAGAGAAGGAGGGCGCAGACGAGAATAGGAAGGAAAATGGGAGAGAGAAGAAGTCTTGCAGAGTGGGAGAAAGAGCGTGAGGGCGCAGAGAGAGAAAAAGTTAGGGAGAGAGAATGAGGAACGTGGGATTGAATGAGCGAGTGGAGAGAGTTGGTGAAAGAGAGAGGCAGTGCGGAGAGAGCCTTAGGGGTGGAGAAAGAGAGGCATATGGGGAGTGGGATTAAGAGGTGGGGACCGAGACAGCGAAAATTGGGGTGGAGAGAGAGAAAGAGAAGAAGGGAACGAAACAGACGGGGGGAGAGGGTGTAAGAGAGACATTGATAGGGCCAAAGGGACAGAGAACGAGGAGTAGGTACAGAGAGACAAAGGGGGAGAGCGGGAGATTGAGGGATGTTTGAGGTATGGGGCGGGGAGGAAGAGAGATAGGCGCGGAGATGGAGTGGAGACGGATAGACAGAATTTGGGAAGAGAGTAGGGAGAGAGAGATAGACAGGGAGATGGGGAGAGACAGAACGGAGGGAGAGAGTGGCACAGGCATAGAGAGAGAATGGAGCAGAGAAATGGAGCGGGAGAGCGTGAAAGGACGAGGATGAGGGGTGGAGAGAGGGAGGAGGGAAGAAAGAGGGATGTTGTGCAGCGAAAGAGGGAATGGGAGAGAGTGAAGGAGGGGAGGCATGAGGGATAGAAGGGAAGAGAGGAAGGAGAGAGGCAGGACGTGAACGTGTGGCAGCAGAGGAGAAAGGTCGAGCGTGAGCGGGAGGAGGGAAGAAAGAGGTGTGCAGCGAGAGAGGGAACGGGAGAGAGTGAAGGAGGGGAGGCATGAGGGAGAGAAGGGGAGAGAGGATGGAGAGAGGGAGGGACGTAAACGTGCGGTAGCAGAGGAGAAAGGTCGAGCGTGAGAGGGAGACAAAAAGGGTTTTTAAGAAAGAGAGGGTGAGGGGATCGAGATACAGCGGGGGAAAGAGAGAGACAGAGACAGCGAGAGAGAGGTGGAGATACTGGGACGGTGGGTAGAGAGGAGGGGGAGGTGAGAGACAAAGAGAGATGGGAAGGGAGAGAGGGAGAGAAGGTGGAAGAGAGGTATGAGCCAAAAGGAGAGGGGTGAAGGGGTGGGGAGAGACACGGAAAGGAGGATATTGGAAAAGAGGAGAAAGAGTGAGGGATGGAGAGAGAATGAGGAGGAGGAGAGAAAGGGAGAGGGTCAGGGTTAGATGGGCATAGGGAGAGAGGGAGGGGTGACTGAGAGAAAGGGAGAGCGGGTGGTGGTGAGAGACAGAAAGGGAAGGGAAGGGAGAGTGGCGTGAATGAAATAGAATGAGAAAATGAGGGAGAGATGGAAACGTGAGGAACACAGAGAGGTGAGGAGGGAGCGAAAGGAAGGGAGAGAGAGGAAATGGAGTGGTACAAGGGAGAGGATGAGAGAAGTGCAAGAGTGAAGATTGGTGGGTACAGAAAGATGGATGAAGAGTCGAAGAGAGAGAGGGAGTGTGGATAGTTTGGAGACCGTGAGATTGTTGTAGAGAGGGAGGAAGTGAGGGGAGAGAGAGAGACAGAGAGAGAGGAAAGCGGGAGAGAGCAAGGGCAGGGGCGATAGATTGGGAGTTGAGAGAGATTGGGGAGAGAGGACGAAGCAGAATGGGAGGAGAGGAGTGGGGACAGCGAAAGACAGAGAGGGAGGGGAAGAATGAGACAGCAAAAGGGTGTGAAGGGAGTGAGAGTGAGGTAAGAGTGAGAGTGAACATTGGAGGGAGAGTGGGGGAAGAAAGGGCGTGTAGAGAGATTGGTGGGAGGAAGTATTAGGTGAGAGAGACCAAGTGGTGGACAGAGCGGGTGAGAGAGAGATAGGGAAAGTGGAGAGGGTGAGTGGAACGAGAGATAAGAGTGAGGGACACAATGGGTTGGCGGCGGAAAGAGGAATGGGGAGAGAGAAGGTTGTGGTGAGAGTGAGGGGGAGAGGGGGAAGCGAGAGATGGTGGCAGAGAGAGTTCAGGAGAGACTGTATAAGGGAGGGGGGAGGAGTGCAGCGAGGGGATGCAGAGAGTTCGGGGAGAGAGATTGTGAGAGAGAGGGAGACGAGATGGGGAGGCGAAATTTGGTGCAGAAAAGGTGTGTGGTGGGTTAGGAGAGAGGTCAGCATGGGAAAAGAGAGTTAAGAAGGCGATTAAGGAAGAGAGCGGGCTTGGCTCAGTGTGAGAGAGTGTCGGGGTTTGAGACAGTGGGATGGAAGGAGGGACAGGAGAAGGTGAGAGGGAGAAGGGATGTGGGGAAGCGAGATGGGGAGGGGAGAGACACAGAGAGAGATAGATGGCTGGGAAAGATGGAGAGGGAAAGCGAGAGAGGTGAGCCAAAGAGAGAAAGAGTGATATGGGAATGAGCGAAAGAGATGGAGAGAGGGCGGAGAAAGAGCGCGGTCAACAAAGGCAGCGAGACACAGAGGGTGTGGGAAAATAGAGAGGGAGAACGTGGAGTCGAGAGGGAGAGAGAGCACAGTGGGGAGAGACAGAGAAGGAGAGGAGAAAGCGATGGGAGAGAAAGCGAAATTAGAGAGAGAGAGAGATGGAGAGAGTAGGGGAGAGTGTGGCAGGAGTGAAAGGCAGACAGAGAGAGCAGGAGGCTGGTTGAGAAAGAGACAGAGTAGGAACGACAGGGGGATATAGTGGAAGGTGGGAGCGTGAGAGCGTATGGGCTGGGCAACATAGGGCGGGAGGATGGGAGAGACAGTGGGAGAGCGCGGGCAGATAGAGGGAGGTAGGGAGGAGGAAAGAGATAGCGAGAGAGACAGAACTGAGAGTGTTATGGGGAATTAGAGAGTGTGGGGAAGATAGAGAGTGAGGGAGGTGGGAATAGAGACATTGAGGGAGAGAGAGGCGTGTGGGTGGATGGAGAGAGAAATGGAGGGGAGATAATGAGGGAGGTGGGAGAGAGTGAACGAGGTCTGGGAGGGCGAGGGTGTAAATCTAGGCACTGTGTGAGAATGAGGAGTGTGACACTGAAGAGGAGGGGAGGAAGAGAGGGAGGCCTCACCGGTGTGGGACTGGGGAGCGAGAGAGAGAGAAAAATGGGCGAGGGTTAGGGAGAGAGGGGCACAGGGAAGTGGGGAGAGAAAGAAAGGAGTGGGAGAGAGGGCTGGACAGAGAATGTGGCAGAAAGACAGAGGGGCGGAGACTGAATGGGGTGATTGTAACAGGCTGAGAGAGGGATAGGAGTGAAATGAGAGGGAGTTCGGGGAAACAGAGAGGTAAATGGGGACAGAGAAAGAGAGAGTTGGAGGGAACGAGAAAGAGAGAAAGTGGGGAAGTGTCCAGAGAGAAAGGGAGGGTGTCAGAGAGAGAGGTGGGAGAAAGCGTGATCGAGGGTGGAGGTGTGTGAGGCAATCAGTGGCAGAGACGAAGAGAACCATCGAGAGAGGGGGCAATACGGGAAGGCAGAGAGGTGGGGAGAGGGAGAGAGACAAAGACAGTATAGAGAGAGAGAGGGGCATGATCGAGTGAGCAAGCGAAAGGATGGGAGAGAGGAAAGGGTGAAAGACAGAGAGACAGAGGCTGGAGGAAGAGAGAGAGAAAGTGGCGAGGAGGGAGAGAGAGGGGAAGCGAGACAGAGAGGGATTCGACAGGGTCAGGCGGAGGTGATGGGCAGGAGAGAAGGGGAAGGGAGGGGTTTAAAGAAAAGAGAGGTTGAGAGAGCGGGAACTGAGGGTAGAGAAGATAGGGGAGACAGAGAAAACGAGTGAAGAAAGAGCAAGGGAAGAGGGACAGGGAAGGGAACGGCGAGACGAGATGAAGGAGAGGGCAGAGAGGGTCAGGGAGGGATGAGAGACAACAGGGAGAGAGTGGGTGGAGAGAGGAATGGGGAAAAGAGACTGGATGTGCAAGAGAGGGAAGGTGAGAGTGACTAGGAGGGCAAAAGCGAGAGTGAGGAAAGAGGAAGAGAGAGTGGGATAGTGGATGAACAGAGGGAACAGTGGTGACTAAGAATGGGGTGGGAGAGGGAAGGAAAAGGAACGGAGGGGCAGAGAGATGGAAGAAGGTGGAGAGAGATTAGGGTGTGAGAGAAGGTTTGGGCGGTGAGAGGAACTCGTGAACTGTAGGTGGGTGAAATGGGGAGAGGGAGACACAGGGACAGCAGGAGAGAGATAGACAGTCATGAGGGGGAGAAAGATAGGTAGGTGTGGGGGTGAGAGGGGACCGAGAAGGAGTGTAAACAGAGAGTGAGAGAGAAGCGGGAGTGAGCGGGAGAGAGAGGCAGAGGATAGAGAGGAGGGGAGCAAAACAATGCTGCACAGGAGAGAGAGAGCAAAGGGGAGATCGAATGAAATAGGGGAGAGAGAGTGTGAGGGAGACAAAGCATAGGGAAGTGGAGACCGATAGAGAGAGAGAGAGATGGAAGGGAAATAGAGAGATGAGGAGAGGCAGACAGAGAGAGGGAGGGAGGGATGAGAGGGTGAAGGAGGAGATTATGAGAGAGAGGAAAGAAGAGAGGAAGGGGAGTGTGAGACAGACTGAGAGAGAGGGAGATCGAGATAAGGAGAGGAGGATGGGGAGGGAGAGAGAGAGGCGAGAGAGGGACGCATGGATTGAGAGTGTGAGGCAGGTGGGGAGTGAGAAAGATAGAATTGGGGAGATACGAGAGAAAGTAATAAAGGGAGCAGAGAGAGGGATGCAGAAGAGAGAGGGAGAGATTCAACGGTGACTGAGAGAGAGAGGGAGGCGGAGAAAGGGCGACGGCAGTGTTGTGAGATAGAGAACAGGGGAAGAGAGGGAGAGAGGGAAGAGAGAGAATGGAAGAAAGCGGAAGTGAGAGGGGTTAAGGAACATGACCGTTAGCAGACAGAGGGGGAGGTGAGGTGGGACATAGAGAGAAAGAAATGGAGAGAGGGAGAGAGTGAAAGAGAGAGAGGGTGATGGTGAGGGAGAGAGGGGGAGGTAGAGGGATCGAGAGAGATAGTGGGCAGGCGTTAGGGAGTGATAGGCCGGAGGGAGATAGAGAGGGGTAGAGAGGGAGAGGCACTGAGAAGGAGGGCAGAGAGAGGGGAAGAGAAATAGCGAGGGAGGTGGGAGGAAGGGAGATAAGGAGGGAAGCTGGATAAAGAGAGGTTTAGTGGGTAGCTGGAGAAAGAGAGAGCCAGAGAGGGGAGAAGTGTGAGAGAAGGGAAGAGAGAGAGAGAGAAACATTGGACTGGTAGAGGGGGGAGAGTGAGAGATGGGAAAGTGAGAGTCGTGTAAGATAGTTAGAGAAAGAGGAATGGGTATTGATGAAAAGAGCTGGAGTGGGGCAGACGGGGGAGAGAGAGAGAGAAGTGTGGGTGAGTGACAGGGATGGGAGAATGGTGAAAGACATACAGGAGCAAGGAAGAAAAGAGCCAGGGTAGCGAGAGAGTGGGGCAATCAAGAAAGAGAGATGAACAGAGGGAGACACGTGAGAGAGAGAGAACGGGAGCGATAGGGAGTGGGGACAGAGAGGGAGGGGTGGAGAGCGGGAGAAATGTGCGGGGAAGCAAGAGGGAGAGAAAGAGAGGGAAGGGAGTGAGAGAGCGAGTGGGTTAGAAGGGGAAAGTCAGGGAGATATGGAGTAGGGAACGTGAGCGACAGGTTGAGTGAGAAATTGGAAGC
The DNA here is from genome assembly GCF_047496795.1 of Chiloscyllium punctatum. NCBI lineage: Eukaryota > Metazoa > Chordata > Chondrichthyes > Orectolobiformes > Hemiscylliidae > Chiloscyllium > Chiloscyllium punctatum. Next base: position 75,296,648 of record NC_092766.1, read on the forward strand.
AAAGGGAGAGGATAGAGATAAACAGAGAGTTAGGGGGAGAAAGGGAACACCAGGGGGAGAGAGACAGACAGCAGGGAGAGCGACAGAGAGATGGGGACGGGTAGAGAGGGAAGCGTGTACCAAGTGGAACGCCGGTGATAGAGGCAACGGGGGATTAGGAGTGGGAGAGAGAACGACGGAACGTTGATCTCTTAGAGAGAGAGGAAGCTGAGAGAGGGTGAAGTCGAGAGGGAGACAGGAGAGAGAAAGTGGAGAGAGACAGAGACAGAGAGGGGATGGAGTAGATAAAGAGAGTGGGAGGGGGAGAGCGAGGGGAGACAATTGGAAATGGAGGGGAGAGAGAGCGGAAGAGAGAGCGGCAGAGGGGGAGCGAAGACAGTGTGGGATGGGAGAGAAAGTGGGGAGAGTGGAAGAATGGGGGGAGAGGGGGAGAAAAGGTAGGTGAAGGAGGGAGTTAAAAGGAGAGGGGAGGTGAGCGCAAAAGAGGGAGAAGCGAGATAGAAAGAAAGAGGAGGGAAACGAAATTTCGGAAAGTGATGGAGAAATGGTGAGGTGTGAGCGTGAGGGGATTGACAGAGTTGGGGAGAGTTAGAGGGAGGAAGGGGGAATGAGATGGAGGGGAGAGTCAGAGGGAGGGAGGGGGAATGAGATGGAGGGGAGAGTCAGAGGGAGGAAGGGGGAATGAGATGGAGGGGAGAGTCAGAGTGAGGAAGGGGGAATGAGATGGAGGGGAGAGTCAGAGGGAGGAAGGGGGAATGAGATGGAGGGGAGGGTAAGAGGGAGGAAGGGGGAATGAGATGGAGGGGAGAGTCAGAGGGAGGAAGGGGGAATGAGATGGAGGGGAGAGTCAGAGGGAGGAAGGGGGAATGAGATGGAGGGGAGAGTAAGAGGGAGGAAGGGGGAATGAGATGGAGGGGAGAGTCAGAGGGAGGAAGGGGGAATGAGATGGAGGGGAGAGTAAGAGGGAGGGTTTGAGTGAGAGGGAGGTGCCTGGTACAGAGAAGGTGAAAGTGGGAGAAGAAAAATAGAGGACGGGAGAGATAGATGTGGAGGAGTGGAAAGGGATAGGGTAATGGCGAAAGAGAGAGGGAAGGAAGCAAAAGAGACCGGGCAGTAGGGAGAGAGCGAGAGAGAAGCAAGACTTAGACGGCGAATGAGAAGTGTACAGAGACAGGGTTGAAAGAAAAAGGAATGGTAGGTGAGAGGGAGAGATAGAGAATGAGGGTGCCGACAGAGAGAGGCAGTGTGGTAGTACAGAGAGAGAGAGAGAGAGAGAGAGAGAGAGAGAGACAGAGAGATAGGGGAGTGAGAAACTCAGGGAAGTGGAAAGAGAATGGGGAGAGCAGGATAGCCGGGGGAGAAAGTTTCAGAGATGATGGAGAGGGAGTGTGACGGAGAAAGAGATTTGAGAGAGAGAGAGATAGGGTCAGGGGGCGGTTTAGAGAGACAGGGTGAGGGAGATAGGGAGAGGGAGATCTGAAGAGACCAAGTGAGAGGCAAGAGAGAGAGGAGGAAATAAGAGGTTTGGAGATAGAGTGTGGGGCATGGAAAAGAGAGTGAGAGGCGACAGGAGAGTGTGGTCGGGGAGAGACAGTGTCAGTTTGGCGGAAAGAGAGAGATGGAGTTGATAGACAGAGACAGATAGATGGTGTTAGCGAACTGGAGTGATCGTCAGACCGTGGGGCGGGGGCGAGAAAGAGGGAGGCGGAGAGAGTGAGGGTGGATAAATAGAGGGGGTAGAGATAGCGAAGGAGGGGTGAGAGAGTAAATGGATGGGAAGAGACAGAATAATGAGGGTCAAGAGTCGAGGGAAGGGAGAAAGGAAAGAACGAGAGAGGTGGAAGAGAGATATAGTGGACAGATCAGGAGGATAGAGAGAGGAAGAGGCAGAGAGAAGGAGAGAACGATGGTAGTGGAGATGAGAGAGAGGGGAGAGAAAGGGAAATGGATGAGAGAGTGGGAGGGAACAGAGATCGAGACAGGGAGTGCAAGTTCAAGACAGAGCGAGAGAGATGGGAAAGGCAGAGAGTGGGGGACAAATAAACAGAGGCAAGAGAGAGAGAGAGAGAGAGGTCGGGATAGAGCGTGAGAGATAGGGGGAGGAGAACCGGAGGGAACGGGAAAAACAGTGGAAGGGGAGTGAGAGGAAAGGGATAGAGAGACAGAGAGATGGATTCGAGAGAGGGAGTGAAGAGAGGACAGAACGAGGGCTGGAGGGAGGATGAGCTTAAAAATGTGTTGCTGGAAAAGCACAGCAGTTCAGGCAGCATCAAAGGTGAAGGAGAATCGACGTTTCGGGCATAAGCCCTTCTTCAGGCTTTATGCCCGAAACGTCGATTCTCCTTCTCCTTTGATGCTCCCTGACCAGCTGCGCTTTTCCAGCAACACATTTTTAAGCTCTGATCTCCAGCATCTGCAGTTCTCACTTTCTCCTGGAGGGAGGATGGCAGAGGAGGAAGGAATATAGGAAAGAGGCGAGGAAGAGAAATAGAGAAAGCGAGGAGAGTGAAGGAGAGAGAGAGCTTTGCGAGAAACAAAGAGCAGGAGGAGTGAGGTGATGAAAGGTGAGAGGGGGCTGAAGGGATAGATCGATGGAGAGGGGAGAGTCAGAGAGTTTAGGGAAAGAGCGGGAGGGTGAGCGACAGAAGGCGTGAGAGAGAGATGGAGAGAGGGCTGTGACAGAGACGGAGAGGAGGTGAAGAAAGCGAGAGGTAGAGCGAGAGGTAGAGCGAGAGGTGGAGAGAGAGGGCAGTGAGGAGAATCAGACAGGAGGGGGAGGGGGTGAGAGTAAAGGAAGGTAGAGAGAGGGGAGAGAGCGGAGGGGAGGAAAAGAGAGACAGACTGAGGCGGGAGGAAGAGAGAGAGACAGAGAGGAGGAATGTGAGAGGGGGAAGGGAGAGAGAGGGGAAGGGAGTGAGAGAGACTGAAGAGGCAGATGTGAAGGGAGCGAGTGAGACAGGGATAAGTGGGAGAGTCCGGGAGATGGAGAGTTTCAACGAGAACAAGAAGAAGGAGTAGAGAGCGGGAAGGACGGTACTGAGAGTGGAAGAGTGGAAAGGGATGGAAAAGCGAGGAGGAGAGAGGCAAGGAGTGGAAGGAGAGAGTGGATGGCGGAGAGAGAGGAAGATTTAGGGCGTGAAAATTTGGTGGGAGGAAGGGTACGAAAGAGAGGGGGCATGCTCGTGGACAGAGATAGTGAAGGGGAGAGAGTGTGTGTAAGGGGAGAGTGAAAGGGGGAAGAGAGACAGTGAGGGAGGTAGTTGAGAAGCAGTGAAGGTGGATGGAGAGAAGGAGAGCAGATGGGAAATGTCAGAGAGAGAGAACTGGGAAGGGAGATTAGGAGGGAGGGTGGAAGCTGTAGCATAACATCATGGTTCTGGAACTCGATCACTCAATTCATATAAGCTCTAACACTGTATTGCTTCTGAACAACCATGTCAACCTGGGTGGTAACTTTCAATGATCTGTGTACCTGGCCACCGAGATCTCTCTGCACATCTGCACTACCACGAATCTTACCATTAGCCCAGTACTTTGCATTCCGGTTACTCAGACTAAAGTGTATCACCTCACACTTGTTCGCATTATACTCTATTTTCCACGTCTCTGACCCAGCTCTGCAACTTATCTATGCCTCTTTGTAACCTACGTCACTATCCACAACTCCACTGACCTTAGTGTCATCTGCAAATTTACGAACACGCCCTTCTACGCTCTCAAACAGGTCGTTTATAAAAATGACGAATAGCAGTGGTCCAAACACCGACCCTTGCGGTACACCACGAGTAACTAGACTCCAGAATGATCATTTCCATCAACCACCACCCACTGTCTTCTTTCAGCAAGCCAATTATTGATCCAAACTGCTGTATCAACCACAATCTTATTCCTGCACATTTTGTAAAATAGCCTACTTTGGGGAACCTTATCGAACGCCTTGCTGAAATCCGTATATACAGAACATCATCCAGTTTACTCTGATCTACCTGTTTGGTTACCTTCTCAAAGAACTCAATAAGTTTTGTGAGGCCCAACCTACCCCTCACAAAACCGTGCTGATTATCCCTAATCAAATTATTTTTTTCAAATTATTATAAATCCTATCTCTTATAACATTTGCCAACATTTTTCCAACTACTGAAGAAAGGCCCACTGGTCTATCGTTATTAGGTTAGTCTCTCCTCCCCTTCTGGAACAGGGGAACCTCATTTGCTCCCCTCCAGTCTTCTGGCACTATTCCTGAAGACAATGACGATTCAAGAGCAATGCCAGAGGCTCAGCAATCTCCTTGCTTTTTTCAAAGAGGTTCCAAGGATACATCCCATCGGGCCCATGGGAGTTATCTATTTTCACACTCTGCAGGATTTCTAATACCTCGTCCTTCTGAACTTCAATCCCACCTAGTCTAGTAACCTGTTTCTCAGTATTCTCCTCGACAACATTCTCGTTTTCTGGAGTGAATACTTTCGAAAAATATTCATTTAGTGCTTCCCCAATTTCCTCAGATCCCAATCAACAACTTCCCACTACTATCCTTGATTGGCCCTAATCTTAATCTGATCGTTCATTTATTCCTTAAATACCTGTAGAAAGCCTTAGGGTTTTCCCTGATCCTATCCGCCAACAACGTCCCTTACCTCCACCTGGCTCTTCTGAACTGTCTCATGCTAACATCAGCCTTCTTCTTCCTCTTGACCAGAGTTTCCACTTCCTTTCGAAACCAGGGCTCAATCCACTCTACAGCTTCCTCCCTGCCTGACAGTTGCATACTTCTCGAGACACTCAGGAACGTTTCCTTGCATAAGCTCCACATGTCTAAAGTGCCCATCCCCTGCTGTTTCCTTCCCAATCCAATGCTTCGTAAATCTTGCCTAATCGTTCGTAATTGCCTTTCCCCCAGCTGTAACTCTTGCACAGTGGTATACACCTATTCATCTCTATCACCAAAGTAAACATAACAGAATTGTGATCGGTGTCACCAAAGTGCTTACCTACTTCCAAGTCTAATACCTGGCGGGGCTCATTACCCAGTACCAAACCTAATGTGGCTTCGCCCCATGTTGGCTTGTCTGCATATTGTTTCAGGAAGCCCTCCTGCACACACTGGACAAAAACTGACCCATCTATAGTATTCGTACTGTACTGTACCCAGTCAAGATTTTGAAAGTTGAAAACCCCCATGACAACCATCCTTTGTCTCTCACTGCTATCGAGAATCATCTTTGCTATCCTTTCCACTACATCCCTGGAATTATTCGGAGGCCGATAGAAAGCTCCCAACAGGGTGAACTCTCTTTTGTTTTTTTTTAACCCAAGCCCAAACTACCTCAGTTGAGTCTCCAAACATCATTTCTGCAACTGCAATACTATCCTTGACCAACATGGATAGCTTTCAAGACATCGCTATTTATTTCCCCATGCTTCCTCGCTTCCATCTCCATGTAGATGATAGACAGTATCTGGGGAGAGTCAGGAGTTGAGTGAAAGACTGCAGTATTGTTGTTTACTGACATGCTCTTGTAGTCACTGTATTTTCCTTGCGAGCCATGTTGAGATTCTGGTGAACAGTAACTCGAGGATACTGACCGTGAAAGAGTTAGTAATGGTAACACAATTACATGTCATGGCACAGTGGTGAAAGAGCGTCCTAATGGAGATGATTTTGCCTATCACCTATTTGGCGTAAATCTTATACATGCCTTCTCAATCCATTGTTGTGGTTCTGTTCGCCGAGCTGCGAATTTGTGTTCAGACGTTTTGTCCCCTGTCTCGGTGACATCCCCAGTGCGTGGGAGCCTCCTGTGAAGCGCTTCTGTGATATTTCCTCTGGCATTTATAGTGATTAGTATCTTCCGCTTCCGGTTGTCAGTTCCAGCTGTCCGCTGCAGTGGCCGGTATATTTGGTCCAGGTCGAAGTGCTCATTGATTGAATCTGGATGAGTGCCATATTTCTAGAAATTCCCTGGCTGTTCTCTGTTTGGCTTGTCCTATAATAGTAGTGTTGTCCCAGTCGAACTCATGTTGCTTTTCATATGAGTGTTTGGCGAGTAAGGATAGCTGGTCATGTCGTTTCGTGGCTAGTTGGTGTTCATGGATGCGGATCGTTAGCTCACTTCCTGTTTGTCCTATTTTGTGTTTTGTGCAGACCTTGCATGGGATTTTGTACACTACATCGATTTTGCTCATGATAGGTATTGGGTCCTTCGTCCTAGTGTGTTGTTGTCTGAGAGTGGCTGTTGGTTTGTTTGATGTTATGAGACTTGTGGTCGCAGTATTCTGGCTGTAAGTTCAGAAATGTTTTTGATGTATAGTAGGGTGGCTAGTTCTTTGGATTGTGACATGTACTCATTCCGTTGTCTTTGGCTCAGGCATCTGTTGATGAAATTGTGGGGGTATCCTTTTTTGGCGAATACACAGTATAGGTGTTCTTCTTTCTCTTTTCGCAGTTCTGGTGTACTGCAGTGTGTTGTGGCCCTTTTGAACAGTGTCCTGATGCAACTTCTTTTGTGTGCGTTGGGCTAGTTGCTTTCGTAGTTTAGGAATTGGTCTGTGTGTGTGGCTTTCCTGTCTACCTTTGTGGTGAATTCTCCCTTCGGTGTTCTCTCTACCATCACGTCAAGGAATGGGAGTTGGTTGTTCTTCTCTTCCTCTCTAGTGAATCGGATTCCTGTGAGTGTGGCGTTGATGATCCGGTGTGTGTACTCTGTTTCTGTGTTTTTAATGATTACAAAGGTATCATCTACATATCTGACCCAGAGTTTGGGTTGGATTTGCTGCAAGACTGTTTGATCTAACCTTTGCATTAACGCTTCTGCGATGAGTCCAGAGATGGGTGAGCCATGTGTGTGCCGTTAATTTGTTCATATATTTGGTTGTTGATTTGATTATATCCTTACCAGCCACACACTCAGATGAGAAGCAACATGAGTTGCCAAACAGAGAACAACCAGGGAATTCCTAGAGGTATGGCACACATGCACAGATTCAATCAATAAGCATATCGACGTGGACCCAATATACCGTCCACTGCATGGGACAGCTGGAACTGACAACCGGATGCAGCAGAATCAAATCACTATAAATGCCGGAGGACATATCACAGAAGCGCTTCACAGGAGGGTCCCACGCACTGAGGATGTCACCTCGACACGGGACGAAACGTCTGCAACAAAAATTAGCAGCTCGGAGAACAGAACCACAACAACGAGTACCCGAGCTACAAATCTTCTCCAAACTTCTTAATCCATGTCTGGACTTTGTCCAGATCTTCGTTCAATTGGATATGGACAGATTGTGGATTTCAAGAATCCATTATGATACTGGACATAGAGATGTCATTGTTGAAAATCGCTGTTATTGTGGGAAGATCATTGATGAAGGATCTGGAAATGATTGGGAAGAGGAGAAACTTAGGGATTCCTGAAGAGATATGCTCGAGCTGGGATGACACATCCCCAACAACCACAAGCATCTTCCTTTTTTCTAGAAATGAATGGAAAGTAATTTTTATGATTCTCATAGTTTCCTGTTTGTCCCCGGCTCCTTGATGCAACATTCGGGCAGTTATGGCCTTGAACCAAGGAGCTGACCTCAAATCTCGATTTTACTTCTTTTTGATTCTGCTCAAACTTAGCGCTGCCATATCTTCTGGCGTTAGTTGAAACCAAACAACCAGAAAACGCCTCACCTTGTAATATATTCAAATGTGAGGGACAGGAGAGTTCCCATTTCACATTTAAATAAAAATATCAATTCATTGTCCTCATTCTGATAGTGAACACTGAACAACAATGCTGTTCTCAAATCCAAGCTCCCTTTTTTAACGTTTTACTCTCTCACGCAAATCTATACAATTTGCTGTTCCAGTGTGATTATTGTACATCCCATCTTAATCTCAAGACCACACAGTATCTGTCTAGTTCGCTTACTTCAATCTTCGTCAGCTAATCGCTCAACTTTATTTTCCTTTAATTGTTAGTATGTTTTACATGAAAAGGCACCTTCGGTAGAGACGTTTTCTAATTTCGTTGAGAGAAAGATGTTAGATGGCTAGCAACGTCTCCAGCTTGATGACCAATATTTAGCTGATTGGAGGCAGTTGCGCACTGTTCCAATTGTCAAAATTCCCTTGTATTTCAGGCACCCCCAACGTCAGAAATTTGCATTGGACTGATGTTGTCGAAACAATGAATTCAAATTTGATTTGTTTTTTTGTATCATGAGACTGATTAAACAAATTGGTTATATATGAATTGCTGTGATTCAACAAACAAAACTCAGCGATCAAATTCACAGCCATATGCCACATGTATCTATCTTTTTTCACAGCCTTTCCATTTGCGCACTTGACCATGCACCTCAAGTGTCCTTCAAAATTCAAAAAACTCTTTCTATTTTAGAGTAGACATAAATGTTTAGGTTGTACTATTAATTGGTAAGGTCACATCTGCATTTATGAGAATGGCTCTTGTGATGGCACTGAGCGAAGTATGTTGCTGTGTTAGAAACATAATGGAGAGCCTCAACCAGCGAGGCTGCAGTTGAGAGAATCAGAGATGACATAATTGAAACAAAAAAAAGATCCTCAGGAGAATTCACTTGGTGCATTTGGAAATCGTGCTTCCTTTTGAGGGAGCACCAATAAATGAAGATTCAACATTACTTTTTAAAAAGGGAGATGACCCAATCTGGAGAGAAAAACTGGCAAAATAAATATCTCAGACATTTTTTGGTTCTCTACAATTCAGTTTGTCAAAATACAGTTAATGCAGAACCTTTTAAGGATTTTTAGTCAAGGATTTTTAGAGAAGTTGAGAGAGAGGAAAGGAAGGCAGACAGGCATTTTGAATTGCAGAAATTGGCAATTATACAGGAAATTGGACGTAAAAGAATGGAGATGAATGCCTAAGATAAGCTTAGTGAGGAAAAGAGTGCGGATGAGCAAAACCCTGACTTTCAAAGATATGGTGACAATCTGCTTAAATGGACTGTATTACTTACATTGTGGAAACAGGCCCTTTAGCCCAATCGACCTAACACTATGGGTAATTTAACAATACCAATTCACCAAACCTTCACATCTTTGTGACTGTAGGAGGAAACCCACACAGACACGGGAAGAATGTGCAAACTCCACACAGTCAGTCGCCTGAGTCGGGAATTGAACCTGCGTCTCTGGCACTGTGAGTAAGCAGTGCTAACCAGTGTGCCACCGTGCCGCCCGAAATGCCTGCATGCATCGCCTCGTTTCGATGAGACGAATGCGGAATCCTTTTTTGTTAGTCTCACGTGAGTTATGTTGCTCCAAACAAAATTAGTGGTTAGAGCTGATGAGGCATTTCCATTACTGTAACAGGACGGATCTGGGGTTTAAGACGAGTTGGAGAAAGCCGTCGCAATTCCATTGAAACTGGTGCAAGAAGCCTACAGAAAACGCTGCAGGAATCTAAGGATGGAACCTGGTGAATCTTCCACTGAGTTTGAAAGGATCAAATTAAGTAATTTTGTATATGGGTGAGGGCATTCAAAATAGAGCAAACCTACGACGCTATTCGAGACAAAACCAGTTTGGAGGAATTCACAAATTCACGTCATGAAACAGCAACAATCCATGTGGAAAACCAGACGATCAAGACGGATAGATTGGCAGCTGAAATGGCTGATGGCTATGAATTGGGTCAGTTATCAAGTTTGGTTCTCGTTAAAAAATTCAATAAGTCAGAAACCTAAATTCGGGAAAAGAGAATATCTCACGTGGACATGGAAAGGTAGATTTTGATGAAATTCATGAGGATAACTTACCACAGGTTAAAATCAAACGGTTAAAAGGAACAGAGAAAAGGAAAAAAAAACCTTCCGTGTTTGCATTGCAATAAAGTAGGACATAGGAAATCACACTGCTGGTAGGTGAGGAAAAGCTTTGGGAAACCAACAGTAAGGAAACACAATAACACAGTAACTTTTGTTGCAGTGATGACAGAAACTCCAGTGAAGGCTAGAAAACTGAACCAGAACGTAAAAGCTGAATGGAGGTTGTTTGAGGAGGAAAACATTTTCTTAAATTATATACCTGCGAATGTAAAATTTGCTCCCATATGTCAAGAGCAGGAAGTGAAGAGTTTACAATGTTCCAACATACCTCTCAATATCTGATGCTGAAAGATGAGGTGTTATATTTCTCTGAAACTCTATTGCTGGAACAGGTCCAGAGACAACAATTCACGGTAAAACAAGGAACGCTCTATTATGTAAAGTGAGGTTGCAGTGTCTCGAGAAGAGTGGGGAAGTCATAGCCGCACAAGCGCTCTTTTCCAGGAATGTAATTTGTGATTGATAATGATAAAAATGATTCACCACGAGTAGTGGTTGAAACTGAATGAGAACTCAGTTAATTGAATTATTCCATAACACATATTCTAGAATCTTTGCTGACTCAATGGTATCGATGTCACAAAGTCACAAGCTGAAAGAGGAGTAAACGAGATCACAGAAAAGCAAGTTGACGTTTCATTCGCAGAGATTTGGTCTGATCACACGGTTGAAACACTTCAGGCGCAGGGAAATGACGAAGCAAGTATCTATAACTCAGATAAATTAACTCACTTACAGCAGAAATATGAACGCTGAAATTAACCATGTCAAAATTCATACACAGAAAAATAATCGGAATGTATTCCTGTATCTTTAAAATTATGTCTTAATGGGCAACTTGGGACCATCACATATTCAAGCAGACGTGTAACGTGCAGAAACTCATCAAATTCGATTGCCATTGGTTTTTGGAAAGGAGCTGTTGCGGGTGGCATAGAAGCTACCTCCAATGTTTCATTTAGGAGTGAGAACAACTGAAGTTAAAACAGAAAAGCGTTTTTATTAGCCTCGAGTGCACAAGGAAGCGTTTACATTTTGCTAGCCGTGTCGTACATGTCAGGTAATTGGAAAACCAAATTCGCACCTTGCTTTTACTGCAAAAGTCTTAATTGTTTGCGTAGCACCCGTACCCAAAACAAAGGGTGGGATTCAGTATTTGTCAACAAAAGTGGATTTGTCGAATGGATTTCCAAAGGCCGTTCCTTGATGCAATATCTGAGCTAAATGAATAATTGAGGAATGACTCAAATTTTTCACAAGGTACGGACTACCCACAATGATACAATCACTTCAGTGTCAAAACTCACATCAACAGTATTCAATTAAGTTATGGACAGCTTGCAAAATAACAGTTTCAATCTACTGCATACCATCCTGAGTCACAGCAAGCACTAGATTGGTGACATCGGAAATTAAATGACACGTTCAGTTCTTCGAGTGAAGACTATTCAGATGACTGGGGTAAGAAAATTCCGTTTGTGCTTTATTGCGATCAGAAATGCACTACATGAATCTATCATATCCAGCCTACTGAAACCAGTTTTAGGCATGATGTGAGAGGTTAGTTAAAATTGATTAAGGAGAATTTGCTCAGCCAGAATTCTGACACCTCGCACCGTAATCTGTTAAATTTGGAGAGGCAAACAAATTTTCCAAATTTCACCACCTCAAGAAAACAAAACTAATAATTTCATTCTTTTAGACCAAAAAAGAACATTAGACAACGACTATTTGCAAATCTTAGTTTTAAACATATCACTTACCTTCTAATCTACAATACTGGTTTGATAAAAACACCGTATGAGATTTACAAAAAACTAAAAACACATTTCATAGTTCGCCAGCACTGTCAATTCTCGATGTCGACTTACCTCTGTCGATTTTCCTCTATTATTTTCTCTGTGCCGATTTTCCTCTGCCGATTTTCCGCCGTCGATTTTTCGGTGTTGTCTATCCTTTGGCCTTCTGCCGCACAAATCTCTGATGGGCAGGTCGCTTTCAAAGAGCTATTCAGTTAGCAGTCGACTGACCTTTGCCATTCCCGCAACTGGTTAAAGTGCCAGATTTTATGCCCCAAAACATCGAGTCTTCTAACTGGTTTAATATCATCAAAAGATTAAAATTCAAATTCGAATGCATTTTGGTGTGTTTAGACATAATATAAACTGATTGTGCAAATTCGAATTCGTTTTGCACAATAGCAATGCAGCTCAAGCTATTCCTTTCACAATCAAAAGCTACCTTTTTAAATTGTTCAGCACACTCTGTGCTTTCAGTCTTTCCTTGCCATGTTTCATGCTCTCACAGCGCCAGAGACCCGGGTTCAATTCCAACTTCAGGCGACTGACTGTGTGGAGTTTGCACATTCTCCCCGTGTCTGCGTGGGTTTCCTGCGGGTGCTCCGGTTTCCTCCAACAGTCCAAAGATGTGCAGGTCAGGTGAATTGGCCATGCTAAATTGTCCGTAGTGTTAGGTAAGGGGTAAATGGAGGGGTATGGGTGGGTTGCACTTCGGTGGGTCAGTGTGGACTTGTTGGGCCGAAGGGCCTATTTCCACACTGTAACGTAATCTAATCTAATCTAATCTAATCAAATGTGCAATATTCACGTGCGTGTTCATAAATATCAAATTGTGCTATTATATAAATTGTAAAAACATTGTAGCATTCTGCAGTGCAGAGCGACCTGGGTGTCCTTGCTCATTAATCAGAATAAGTTGCCTTGCAAGTGCAGCAGATAATTAAGGCGGCAAATGTATCAGGTACACACCCAAAGGCACAGAAAAAACACAGATACAGACACGCATGCACAAAACCTTAATCACAGAGTCATACAGAAACAATATTTTTTTAATCACAAAAATAAAAAAATGTTTTGATTCATAAGGAATCAAGAGTTATGGGGAAAGGCAGGAGAATGACGTTAAGGAACACAGCAACCATTATCGGACAGCAGAGCGGTACAAATGACCGCATTCTGTTCCTTTTTTACGCTCTTATTGTATTATGGGATCTTAAAACGTGTCCTTCGAGTCCACAGTCAATTAAGGCGACTGAACATTTGATTGGGGATTCAATGGTATTCTGGGATAGGTTTAAGAGCTTGAATTATATATGTCTGTTTCTAATTGTTGTCTGTCGGTCTCAAAATAATTCGTTCCTTAGTGTGGGTTTAACACACTTTGATGATAATTGTTCTCCGATTGAGATAAAGTTGTCCCTTTCTCTTTTGCACTGTGCCGTCTGCAGTGCCCTCATCCCCAGGGAATAGCAAAAACTGGGACTTTGTAGATGTTCAAGGCTGAACTCAACGAACCTTTGGGCATTGCAATCAATAATTATTGGCTAAATAATGTTCAGACACAATCATATTTTCAAAGAGCATTCTGAATTGGGCAACAGTCTCGCGGAGCTGAATGGCCAACTCTCTGCGTTTCTGTCACACTCAAGCCCTCAACGCCTTTGCGCAGTGAGAGGCAGATCCCATTCAACCAGTCGGGAGACGACCATACTATCCCTCAGGAGTTACACAGGAATAGAATGAAGCCATTCAGCTCTTCACGTTATTACAAAGGAAGGGACGAAGCCATTCAAACATTCTATACTGTGGCGTAGGAGCAGCTTCCCCCTGCTTACCTCAACATGTTCCAATTTGGGGGTCGAATATCATTATTGTATGCTTCAGATCAAAGAGGGAGAAAATGGAACCTTCATGAGAAGGAATAGTCTACTCTACTACCGTTCGTTCTTTAATCCTCCTCATACCAAATTGGGGGAACAGAAAACTTTTCAATCATCTTTACCACTCTTACAGGATTCCAGACAATGATGCACTGAAATTTCTCCACCGCCTGAATCAAAGGAAATCCCTAAAATCCACTTGTTCCAGGTGGAAATCGCATTGCCAACAGAATGTTTGAGCTGAGTAACTTTCAGGTGCAGAATACTCTTTGGGCAATCACCTATATTCTTTTTATTTTCTCAAGTGCTTAGGTTTTGTTTGGACAAAGTTTTTTTCACATTAGCGTTCTGTACAGGCGTGTGTCTGTGCATTGGGGTGCAGACAGGAAAGCTTGCATCGACCCCAAGCAGATTAATCACCATCTCATTGCTGGTGGAACAGAGTCAAAGGATGTCTGCTCCTCCTTCGTATTTCCTTTGTTACTTAAAGCGCCTCAAAACTCTGCTGAGAAGTGTTGCAGTTAGGGAGACCGGAGGATTTCATAAGCCATCTCTGGGTGAGATGTGGGGCCTGTAGTGACAGTGAATCTGGGACTGCAACAAGGCCAATAGATAAAGCACAATTTTTGAAGATGGGAACCGCTGTAAAGAGAAAGAAGGGCTCTCTTTTGTGCCCAGGCGTATTTTTCACGAGCATTGCCCAACCGACACCAAACTATATGTGATTGTTTTGATGAGGAAATGATCTCCTCTGTTGCTCTGCACCATGTGGAAGGAGGGGTAACGGCTGGGTATTGGAGAGATAGACAGGGGTGAAGAGGTGTGTATGCTAAAAAAGATCGGAAGAGGTGTGGGGTCTGAAAGAGTTGAGAATGATAGGAAGCAATGTCGGTTCTGGGTTTTAAATATATAGGAATGTTATAGAGGCTGGAGGAGATCGGAGACATCTGGAGAGGTGGAGGGAAACGTCGGGTTACAGAGACAGGGAGACAGGGAAGGGTGAACGGGTTGGAGGAGAAAACAATGTTTTCTTCAAACGTGTAGAACACAGTTTGGTGCCAGAACAACAGTTACTATTGTCGTATTGGAATATCATCTTTTCAGTTGCTGCCAACTGAAGGGGGTTTATAAACCGCCCCGTGTTTACCGTGGAGCAAGGCCCACATTGGTAGAGCCAGCAGTGTCCATTTTAAAGCAAACAGTATTCATTTTAAAACAGCAGCTGCCAGCCCGACCACATGATCGGGAGAAGGGGGCCCAAGGACAGATCCGAATACACACCGGACCAGACACTAGTCAGGACTCCAGACAATGGTCATGACTCACAGATCGAAACCCACCTTATAATCTCGTCAAGGTTCCAAATGACACACACCCATAACATGATCATGCAAAACAGTCCTCCAGAAAAGGCAAACACCAAACGAACAGGATGAATCTAACAGACACTTTGGAAGTAACAAAGGGGGGTGTTAGCCTCCAGCCCTCACGGAGAGACAAGCAGATAGCACCCGGACCCATTTATGTAAAGACAAACAGCACACCTTTTGTGTATGCTGCCGACTCTCCGAGGACGGCAGGAAGCTTGACATCCACACATACTCCAGTCATGATTGCCACCATTCACACTCATTGCTTGACATTCACACATAATCCAGCCATGATTGCCACCATTCACACTCATTCATACCCAATCTCCTACATCCTGACTCATGAAGTGTATAACTTGTAACATCGCGCGGGGAACAAGAGAGCGATCGAGATTCGGACCTCGGTTGGTCTCCGCTGGCGTTAAACACTTTAATAAATTACCGATTGTGGAACCGCACTTTTGGCACGGACTGAGATCATTTCATCCGCGCGAACAAATGAGTATTGGAATTGTGTCAGGAAGAATGGCCATTGGCCGCCTAAGACTGGAAAACCTTCATCTGTTGCTGGATTCTTCCAGAATACTAGCTCCACGCTGAATGAGTGATGAGTTTCCTTTATTTCTGTCAATAACCTATTAAAACTGCTGTTCTCCCCTGCAGCATTTCAAAGGGGCGAAGCACGTCCACAGACCCTCCGATGCAACTTGTCCCTGCTGACCAGAAATTCGAAATTCATCTCCACCATTTGCCAAAATCTATCCTTTATCCCTCTTCACCCTTCCTGTCTATATACCGATCTACATGCCTTGGAAATATTGTGAGTGCACCAGACTCCGCCACTTTGCGTGGAAATTCATTCCAAACACGCAGAAGTTTATGTGTGAAAACAAATGTCCCTCAGATACCATTTACATTTTACCACTCTCACAGTAAGCCTGTGCTCTCTAGTTTTGAAATTGCCTGCCTTATGAAGAAATATTCATTGACGATTTAGTCTATCCGTTTCCCTCATGATTATATAAATTTCTGTCAGCCCATCACTTAGCCCTGAAGCTCCAGGGTCAGTTATCGCAGCCGATTCAGTTTCACTCAACAGTCCAAACCATTTAAACCTTTTTACATCCTCATACATGTTATTGAACTTACGTCAAGTTTGTCATTGAATCTGCGTGGGGAAAATAGCCTGAATTGAGGCGATGCTGAAGCACTCGTTATTAAAAACGTGGTTGTGCGGTTTTGTGTGGAAGCGTGATAGAGCGGTCGAAGGCATTGTACTTAAAATGTATGCTCATTAGATTGAATCCCACCACCACCCGAACCATGTGTGAAGTAGAGTACTGTGTTCTTTGTGAAAGACCTACGCAGGTTGTGATGTCGGGATATGAGCCCATTTATTGACAGGAACGTCAACTAATTAAGCCACAACGACTGCCCAAACTCGACTTTTCAAAACCATAGGTACATTTACTTCACCATTCGATCACAGTAACTCAGATACTTTGTTTCTTTTTCACAGGTGCACAGTGAAAATTTAAACCAACGACCGCTATTGCAGAAGAGCTCACAGCTGGATATTCTCCACTGAAAATGCACAATAAGAAACAATCTCTTCTTACTTTTGTTTGAATCTGATACCTTCTCCTGTTTAAACTGACTGGATAACGAGGATGTGTCCATCCTCTCGGAGCCCATCAACCGCGTTAATGTGCACCAGGAGGAATGGGCTCAATGTGGTGAATTGGCAAAGGGCGGTGTGTGAGTCAGTGTGAGCACTGGCAGTACATTCTGACACTGAGCCGTGCACAACCAGCTCTTCACTCACTTGCTGTCTCATGCTTCCCAATCATTATTACCAAGGAGAAAGCGAGGACTGCAGATGCTGGAGATCAGAGCTGAAAAATGTGTTGCTGGAAAAGCGCAACAGGTCAGGCAGCATCAAAGGAGCAGGACAATCAACGTTTCGGGCATCAGCCCTTCTTCTTCTTATGACCGAGGCGTCGATTCTCCTGCTCCTTTGATGCTGCCTGACGTACTGCGCTTTTCCAGCAACACATTTTCAGTCATTATTGCCTGTCAACTTTTCCCCTCACCCGTTCGATTTTTCATTTTATTCCCGAACGCTTGCAGGTGTCTCCTCATAAACTGCAGCTTTATCAATGGGATAGCATGCACATTCCATCCCTCGTTACGCCAGAGATAGAGATGGTGAGTTACTTTGCAGTGTTACTCTTCGGAGGGTCGGTGTGGACTTCTTCGGCCGAAGGACATGTTACAAAACTAGGGAATCTAATCTAGTCTAACCCTGGATGTGCTCAGTACAGAGATGCAGTCATGACGCGATGAGGGAAGGATTGAGACTCAGCGACACTGAAGGACCAGTGGGATATTTTCGACTCTGAAAGACGAGATATTAAAGAGGGACTTGCGGTGATGGTTTTCTCGTGTATCTACTGCTCTTTTCCTTCGAGATAGATGGAAACAATCACTAGATTGTTCTGGCAGGATTCATGTGTGTGTTCTATGCGTAACCAGGGATTAGTTCCTTTCGGATAATTCACAAAAAGAGAATCAAATCTTCATTTTCTGAGTAGGAATTAAATCCAGGTCTGGGCAAGGCAAACTCAAACTCCCGAGCAGGATCCTCCATTGATACTGACAGTAGCCTGTGGGACCTGACCTGTACAAAACTTGTGCCTGATCTTCGCGTCATAATCGCCTTCATCAGCAGCGCTTCTCTCTCCGAGTTTGCAAACAGCTCATATTGTTGCCCTGGGTTTCAATGTGAAGAAGGAAAAGCTGTAATAATCTGATATTGTTCAGCAGATATATTGCAGGAAGGTATGTAAAGGCTAATGCTAACCGGAGCTCGTTTTCAGCTGCATTGATATGTCGACAACAGTAAAGGCGTCGTTCAATTCGTCACATTCTGGACGACGGGCTTGAAACGACCAGATGTTTCTCACTGCATTTGTTAAGGGTCTGGAATGTAAAAGACTCCAAATACAAAAGTACAGTGAGAGGTAATGTTTCACAGAGTGTGGACTTCCAAGTGAAGCAGTAATGGTGGTTATGTTTGCTAATTTTTCACCTTGTGAATGCTGTTTCCCCGATGTGGATGTTTACATTACATTTAGACAAGCTGTCGCAGTCATGCCTGTTCTTTGGGCCAGTGACGTAATGGGTAACGCGTCTGACGTTGAGTTCGGGGATTATTGGTTCGAATTGAACATCGCGAGGATACAGCGTGCTAGTTCGTTCCCGTGACCTGTAGTCGTTCAGGAACGGAAGGGTTTGCGTTTTCGAAATTACATTTTCATCTTTCTTTCACTTTAAACTCCAGCTCACAGAAACGTCTCTCATTGTCCCTAGAACTGGCTTGCATTTCACCAAAAACAGCCTTGTGGCGCATAACCTTGTGTGTGGGAGCTGACAGCAACAGTGAAGCACAAGGAGATGGTCTAATCCTGAGACATCTGACGCTCTCGGGGTATGTGCCTGTGTCTCTCCCTCTGTGAGAAAAAACGAGTTGGGTTCCTCATGGATATCACAACACAGTGAGTCAATGTCAAATTCAGTCCCATTGTTGTGCCATTTAACATCAAAGCGAGACTGTTATTGACATTTGCACTGGAATCATCAGCACACGTAAGGTTATGGAACAAAGCAGGAAACTCGGAATAGAATAGATGAATGTGTTTGAAGCGCACTGCAGCATGGGCCAAATGGGCTTTTCCATTCAGCAAAACTTGAAGACCAGCAGAAACCAATGTGCAGCGAAACTGTTCAGAAATGAAAAGGCAAAAGCCGGTTCATTGAGAATTATTACAAAAGCGTCTCTGTTCGACACTTTTAATCTAGTAGTTCGGATTTGCAGCTGTCACCGCCACGGCATTCATTCTATTCTCGGTCATGGAATGGATATTTTGTTACCCAAATGTACCATGCTACCAGTATCTCTGACCGCTTTTCCGAACCTGGCAGGTGATTGGTTTTGTGTGAAACGTTATTCAGGTTAACAGAAATCAAAAAGGTGCAGGCTTTGGAAATCTGAACTAAAAACGAGAATTGATAGAGAAATTCGGTATGCCTGGCAAACCTGTGGAGTGAAACATACCTTTTTTTCAGATGGACAGAACCTGGTTTGATATATATTTCTACATTATACTGTTGGGAATATGATCAGTTTTAACTGTCGAAGAAGGATTGTAATCAAAATCTACTTTGAAATTACAACCATCGAAGTTACAAACCTAAGAGGACTTACTCAGCTGCCATGCTACTTCCATTGACCTGAACTGGGTAAAAGGCTGCATTTACATTGTGACCTGTTCCATTTCCTTTCTGTCAGTTAGCAGTCACGTCGAATGGAGAATTGTTTCTTTCCGTGTTTACCTCAATATGTGTCTCTGTTTTTTCTCTATTTGTCTCTGTGTCTCCTCCTGCGCCTCTTTCACATTCTCTAACTTCTGTTGGTTTCGTGTCTGTCCATACCTCTCATTTCCTATTTCTGCTCATTGAAAATGCTGACATTCAGAGACAGCTTGAGAGCTTCTGAGAGGCTTTCTGGCACCTGGCTGGATTCTGTCCAAGTAGGTTCACATTCTGCAGATGATCCGTTTGTCACTTCAAACTGAGGCAAGGAGACATTTCTTCCTCAAAATATTATGACTCTTTTGAAGTTAAACTTATTATATGACAGCTACAGAAGAACAAGGATATATTTACTGTTGGTATGCAACGAATGAATTGTGACAGCAAAGAATGAGGGTGATCAGCTCGTCATGTCTGTGCCATTACCACAACATTCACCGATAATTCTGCAGTGTCTCCTGACTCACCTCTTAATTTCCAGCAATCTGGGAAAGAAGGAAGTGGAATAGGAGGAGGAAAAGCAGAAGTGCTTATGGAACAGCTGGAAGAATCTCCATGTTAAAATAGTAGTTCGAAAGAACAACATACACTACTGGAAGTAAACCAGGAAAAAGAAGCCAGAATGCTAAATCAGATTAGACTGGAATTCGAAAGGTACGCTGTGTTTTTCGATCAGCAAAATAACACTTGCGAGAAAGAATGACCTTTCAATACAATCAGAAGGCACCACTGTGATGGGAGGTGCTTTAACCGGCTAAGCCACGGCGCCACGCAAAAAGCGAGTTTTCTCGTCCAAATGTGCAATTCCTGAACCGTTTGAGCACAGAAATGCGAAAATGTGTTTTCTGTATCAATGTTCCTCGTATGAATTGCAATCAAACTCCGTTTTTGCAAAGAAAGACATTTCATGCCTGAGCATTCTCCTCTGAAAATCCACAGAAAAAGACAATCTCCTCTTGCATTGGATTCCAACTAATATTTCCAGCTGTTTAAACTTATAGAATAAAGAGGATGTATTCTTCCTCTCGGGGCCCATGAACCTTGTTCGTAAACACGCAGAGATTTTCAAACCAAGAGAAACAGGCTCATTGTGGTGAACAGCCAAGCAGTGATGTGTGAGTCATTGCAAACAGTGGGCAGGAGAGGCGGACCAAATAGCACCAACACTGAGCCTTGCACCACCAGCTCCATACTCACATCCTGCCACATGCCTCCCAGTCATCAGTGCCTTTGACTTTTATTTCTTTACCCTGCATCACTTCTCAACTTATTACCGATCCCTTTCAGGTGACAAATTGGAACACACAATTCTTAGAAATGCATTTCTGGGACGTAGTTGCCTTTCAATACGATAAGATACACTGCCCATCCCTAATTAACCCTTCGATGGAAGGGGTGAGTTACTTTTGTTAACTCTTCAACTGCTTAGCATGGAGGTGCAGACGTGAAGCCAAAAGAGATGGAGTTCCTGGATTGAGAACCAGCAACACTGAGGGAACACCGAGATATTTGCAACTCAGAAAGGTGAGTTAATTGGAGTGGCATTTGCTGTGATACTTTACCTGTGTATGTGCTGCCATTGTCCTTCTAAATAAAATACAATGATCACTGGACTGATTGTGGCTGGATCTTGGTGTATATTCTGTGTCTGACGAGGAACGTGTTTTTATTCGGATGAAATGAAATAAGTCTTCCTTTCCTGACTGGGATTGCATTCAGATCTTGGCAATACAACCTCGGACTCCTTCGCAGACACCCCCCAATGATGCTGACAATACCCCTGGGGACCTGTCTTGTACACACTCTCGTTCCTGTTCTTCATATCATAATCTACTTTGACAGCAATCTTTCTCTCTCAAATTTCCAACAGTTCATAATATCGCTTTGGGTTTCAAACTGAAAAACGCAAGCTGTGGAAATCTGATATTGTACGGCAACTGCACTGCAAGAAGGTACAAAACAGGTTGATGTGAACAACGGCTCGATGTGAGGTGATAGTTCGCACTGAAGGGGCGACGCCAATAAAAATATTCCCTCACCTCATCTAATTCCACATCCAGGGCTAGAAATGACCAGTGGTCTCTCGATCTGTTTGTCCTCGGTCTTGACCAGAACAGACCATGACTCTTCACATGAGAGTGAATCATGAAATCAGGTCGTGGCTGTAAATAAAATGATGAAAACTCACAGCAGAGGAAGAGGGGAACCTGAAGCAGGCACCTGAGGACAAATGTTTTTCCTTTGCCAGTGAAAGGCACTACTTCACGAATTTGAATACTCGAAGTGAACTAATGACGGTGATTGTCTTGGCTGCTTTTTCACCTTGTTAATTCTGATTCTATGAAAGTCCATTGTATTATACATCGACAAGCTGTCAGCAATGCACATGCACTTTGGGCCTGTGGAGTAATGGGCAATGCGTTCAACTTCGGATGAGAAGAGTGCATGCTCGAGGCCTTCCTACTTCGAGTACAATTGCTTCTTTAAACGTGGTCCATGGTGACAATCCTCTGTATGGTGCTGCAGGGGTGACTTGTTTCCGCTTCCGAAATTGAAACTTGCATTTGGTTCTGTTGTGCATTTTAAATTCCAGCTCACCACAACGGCTCTCATTGCTGTCGAACTGGCATGAATTTTAACCAAAAGCTGCCTATTGTCAGAACAGATTATGAATGGAGGTGGAGAGCGTTCCTGGAGCACATGAAGCTCGTAGAGTCCCGAGACCGCTGACACTCTCGTAGTATCTGCTATGTATCGCCCTGTTTGCGGGTAAATGAGGATGCGTTCCTCAAGAGGTTACAATACATTGTGACATAGTCAAACTTCAGTCCCATTGTTGTGTCACTTAAGATCACCGGACCACCTCATTTATATTTATCATGGAAACATCAGAGCACACAAGACGTTGGGCCAAAGCTGGAAACTGGGAAGACAATAGGTGGCTCTCTGATAAGCCGCAATGCAGAATGGGCAGAAGGGCCTTATCCCATTCTGTAAAACTTCGAAGACAAGAAGAAAATAATCTGCAACGAAAATGATCAGAAACTAAAAGGCAAAAGTTGTTTTATTGAGTCCAACTACGACAGATGAGAGGTCTTAGTGAGACCTCATCTCGAACATTGTGCAGCGTTGTGCGCAGGTGTGGTCTCTTATCACTCTTCAATTTAAAGCTATGTCTCCTCGTCCAAGCCATCTCCATCCGAGGAAATATACACTTACTGTCTACCTTATCAATCCTCGGATCATCTTGCATATGTCTAATAAGACATCTCTCAACCTTATTCACTTCAGTGAAAAAGATCCTCAAGTCCCTCAGCCTTTCCTCATCAGACCTTCACTCCATACGTGGAAAAATGCTTGTAAATTTCCCCTTAGGGCCTTTCCAATGCTTCCACCTCCTTTCTATGAAGCATGAAGCTGAACGATATGAAAAGTGACAAGTGCGACAACACCAGAATATTGTACGTTTGCAGCATGACCACACGGCATGCGAAAGTCAATCCCTCTACCAATAAATGTTAGCGCACTGTATGCCTCTAACAGCTTTACCAACCTGTGCGGCAACGTTCTGGGATGTATGTGAATGACAGCAAGATCTCTCTGCTGATTTATATTGCCAATAAGTTACCATTAGCCCATTACGTTTTATTCTTGTTACGGGTTCCAAAATAAATCAGTAACCATTGACCCTTGGAAATTTGTTGAGTCAGTAAAAATCAGTAACCACTGATAGGCTATTAATGTGAACTCACCTTGGAAAGTGCAGACTGGCCGAATTCTGTCGGTGTAACTCATCCTGGGAAGAACAGATATACCCCACTCTGTCAATGCAACTCGCCCCGAGAAGTACAAACTCACGCCACTTTGACAATGTAATTCACCCATGGAAGAGCGGCCTGAACCGGGTCTGTCAATGTAACTCAACCAGGAAAGTGCTGACTGACCGCTCTCTGTCAATGTAAGCCACTCAGGGAATAGCAGACTGTCACCACATATTCAGGGTAACTCATTCAGTGAAGAACAGAGTGACTTAACCCTGTCAGTGTAACTCACCCGGAAAAGAGCAGACTGTCCCCATACTGTCAAACTAACTCATCTGCTGAACAGTAGACCAACACCACTCTGTCAATTTTACTCACACAGTGTGGAGCAAGCTGACCCCACTTTGTCAATATGATTGCAGGGAAGCGCAGACAGACCCAACTTGGTCTATGCCACACACCCAGGGAAGTGCAGACTGGCCCCATACTGTTAATGTAACTAACTCAGGAAAGAAAAGACTGACTCCTCTATGTATATGTAACTCGCCCGGGGAAGAGCAGACTGACCCTACTCTGCCTTTTTACCTCACACAGTCAACAGCCGACTGACTCCAAACCAGTCCACGTAACTCTCCAGGGAAGGTCAGAATGACACAAATCGTTCAATGTAACTCAACCAGAAAAGAGCAGACGAACGCCACATTGTCAATGAAACTCATTGAGGGAAGTGCAGAATTGTCCCATTCTGTCAATCCAACTCACTGAGGGTAGAGTAGACCATCCTCACTCTGTGAACGTAACACACACAAGGAAGAGCAGATTGACTGCATTCTGTCAATGCCAATCACCCACGGAAGAGCAGCCTGACCCCAAACTATGTAACTCGGCCAGGGCAGAATAGAGTGACGCCACGCATTCAATGCTGAACACCCAGGTCAAAGCAGACTGACGTCAATCTGTAAACTAAATCACCCAGGGAAGAGCAGACTGACCCCCATACCCTCAAATTAATTCAACCAGGGAAGAACAGACTGGCCCCACTCTGTTTGTGTCATGCACTTGGGGAAGGGCAGACTGACCCACTCTATCAATGTAATTCACCCATGAAAAACAGACTGACACATCTCTGTCAATGTACTTCAACTAAGAAAGAGAAGACTGACGACAAACTGTCAAAGAAATGCTCCCAGGGAAGAGCAGACTGACCCCACTCTGACAATGTAACTCGCCCAGAAAAGTGGAGACTGGCCCACGCCGTCAATGCCACTCACCCAGGGAAGGGAGTTCTGAACACTTCCTGTCAATGCAATTCAACTAGGAAATTGCAGACTGACCATACTCCATCGAAGAGAATACTGACCCCACCCTTTCTGTTTGACTTTTCCACGAAAGAGAATCCTGATACAACTCAGTCAAAGTAACTCTCCCTAAGAAGAGCAGGCGAAGGCCACTCTGTCAATGTACCTCAATGAGGGAAGAGCAGACCGAGCTTACTCCATCAATGTCACGAACTCAGGAAGGAGCAGTCTGAAGCCACTCTGTCAATGCAACTGATCCAGTTAAGAGCAGGTTGCACCCAACCTGTTAATTTAACTCACCGAGGAAAGAGCAGACTGACCCCATTCTGTCAATGTAACTCACTCAGGGAGGAGCAGACTGAACACACTCTGACAGACCCCATGCTCTACAGGTACTTCAGCCAGAGAAAAGCAGACTGACTCTACACGTTCAGTGCAAATAACCAAGGGAGGTGCAGACTGACGCAACTCTGTCAACTTAATTCATTCAGGGAAGAGTAGACTGACCACATGCTGCCTATGCCCATCAACCAGGGAAGTACAGACTGAACCCACTCTGTCTCTGTCACTTGACCAAGGAAGAGCAGATTGAACCACTTTGTCAATGTAACTCAACCAGGAAAGAACAGACTGAGGCGGCTCTGTCAATGTTACTTATTCAGGAAAGAAAAGACTGATGCTAATCTGTCAATGTAACTCAATCAGGGACCAGCAGACTGACCACATACCATCTCGGTACGTCAACCAGGGAAGGCAGGTTGACCCACTCTGTCAATGAAACTCACTCTGGAAAGAGCAAACTGACGCTGGCCCCTCAATGTCACTGACTCAGTGAAGAGCAAACTCACCACAACATGTAAATTTAATTGATCCACGTAAGAGCTGACAAATGCCAATCCGCCACGATAACTCACTCAGTAACGAGCAGACGTAAACCACTCTGTTAATGTAACTAACCCAGGAAAGAGCAGTCTGACGCCACCCTGTCGATGTAACTCACCCAGGAAAGAGCAGGCTAACCACCCACAGTAAATATGACACATCCATTGAAAAGCAGACATACCCCACACTGTCAATGTAGCTCGGTCAGAGAAGGGCAGTCTGACTCCACTTTGACAACGTAACTCACCCAGAGAAGAACAGACTGACCCACTCTGTCAATGCAACTGACCCAGGGAAGACCGGTCTGAACTCAAAATGGCAATGCAACTCAATCAGGAAATTGCAGTCAACCCGCATTGTGTCAATGTAACTCACTCAGGGAAGAGCAGACTGACACCACTCAATCAGCGTACCTCATCCAGGGAACAGCAAACTGACCCCCACCCTCTCAGTGTAACTCAGCAGACTGATCCCTTATGGTCAATATAAGTCGTTCACTGAAGAGCAGTCTGACCCCACTCTGTCAATGTAAATCACACAGGGAAGATCAGACTGATCCTATTCTTTCTATCTCACTCACACAGTGAAGAGCACACTGACTCAACTCTGCCAATGTAACTCTCCCAGGGAAGAGCAGACCGAACCCACACTGTCAGCATAAATTTTCGAGTAAAGAAAATACTGACCCCGCTCTTTAATTTAACTCACGCAGTGAAGAGCAGACTGTCACCACTCTGTTAAAGCAATTTGCCCAGGAAAGTGCAAACTGGCCATATTCTATCTGTGTAACTGACCCAGGGAGGAGCAACTAAGGCTATTCTGTCAATGTACCTCGCTCAGAGAAGGACAGCCTGACCCCTCTCTGTCCATGTAACCTACCCAGGAAAGAGCGGACTGAGCACTCTGTCTATAAAAGTCCACAACAATCCTCTGAAGTGCATTCGACCCAGATCCTCTCCACTTCCTTATCTGTGTAACCGCGTATGTTCCATGGCAATTCCAAATAACCTGCAAACGATGAGAATGTGGCAACAAACCAGGGCACCGTCGCAAATACTCGGAGAATGGGCAAACTGCACTCAGGCAGTCACCCGAACCTGGAATGGAAACCAAACCCGACAGCAGTCATGATTAGAAAATGTCTAAATAGAAACCTCGCAAAAAGAGTAGCGTCCCTGTGGGCTGCAATGTTTTTGAGTATTAATTCAGGCCCTCTTACTGTAATTACTTTCCATTTTCATCACTGCAAAACTTCTTCAAAGCAGAACACGCACTTGTTCTTTTTTCAGGGTTCACACATCCCGCTTTTATGCACCTTAACCTAATCATATTTCTGACTTTACCAACTACATCGTAACAGATCGTGAACTGAAGAATGAGCTTTTTTTTTCGTAATCCACTGTTGTTGATAGTTATAATACAGAATATTTGAGTAAGACTTGATGCGCTTGAGGGTGGTGTATTCGCGGGATTTTGGTTTTAATTTCAATTTCTGTTCACGCTTTCAGATTCGTCCTTTCGAGTTCATTGTGAAGACTTCTGAAGAAGACTTTTTGAAGTCGAAATTGTAACTGTGTGATCTGTCTAAATACAGACGTAACTTTATCTCTGTTCTCTTATAAATTGATCTCCTTCTGATCTTTGCAATGAAATAGGGTGCATTACTCTTATTCGGTTTCAGTTTCAAAATAAAGAGAAACAAGACGGAGAGAATGTCAAAGCACACAAATCACTGATCTGCTAAGAGAATCTTTGTTGCACTGATGGACATGAAGGGCAGATGAAGGTAACGGTTCAAGAACATTTACTTTGTGTAAGTGGTATGTGACCTTTCTTCAAAATATATCTTTCCATACTCCCAGTACATTTATTTAACTCCCAGAAAACATTGATTGTGTTCTGTATTCACTTTGTCACCATTTCTGTCTTCTGTTCGACCAGAAACAACTTGAATTTGCGTCTGCATTGATTAAGTTTTCGCTGTTTCTTTCGAGGAGCAAACATGTGCATAATACAACTCTATTCATGCTGAAGGATAAGAAGTTCAAATGGAATTACGGTTTGTGGATCGAGAGCAGTAATGAAATGACCCGCTGGCAAACAGATGTCACCACCCCATTCTTTCATCGGGCCTGATGCGGTCCATTGACAGAGTCTACAGATAGGAAATGTCGAAGTGACTAGTGCTTTGTTAGTTTTAATTTGATACCTATGGTAGTCCTGTTTTGGTGCGGACGTGTGTCAACATCTCTGACGCTAGAGCCAATATTTAAGTCACATCGACTCCATGGAGGGTCTTCTCATATCTGAACTCGATAACATGAAAATATCTAGAAATGATAGCTAAGGGTTTTTTTTTTCATTAAACTGCGAGGGTATTTAACCATACAATTCAGACAGCAAGATGAATATTTGGCAGTCCAGCCTTCAAGCTGAGCTTTCCATACAAACTATTCCAACGAAGGTCATAGATAAGATCCCCACCCATAATTTGTTGTAAATGTTACTCTCAACAACAACCTACTGTACTGAACAATGTTTCACCACAAGCAAAGGGCGAAATCCACTTTTCCTCATTAATTTTCAATTTCAGTTCTTAATGCACAGTTTCTTACGAACGTGGAGAGTGGATACCCTTTAATATTCAATTGTTAAGACCTCCAGAGGTTCTACTCCGTTGAGCCATTCTTCTTCCTGGCAGCTGGCTTTGATGGGACAAAACAAATGGTGTCATTGTACGCTCTCAACATTCTGTGATACTATATTTACTTTCTTTCTACACGTGATCACTTTTCTAGTCCGGCTTCTGAATTAAACAATGTTTCCAATTTTCTTGTTTTCGAATTCGTTAATGTTTGATCCTGCTTATCTCTTACCTCGTATTTACAGAGCGGTCTATTAATTCTTGTCTTTTGGTTTTGTTGTGGCCATCTGACAGTTAAGCTGATCCACGTTGAATGGCAGTTTTTGCTGAAGAATGTATGAACTATCCATTCAAGTCGCCCCAGGAGATGTAGAATGTACGGACGAGATCAACCACAATTCCACGAATAATTCTGAATCTAATCCACTTGGAGCACAGTCAACAATTTCTTGCTCAATCGAATTGAACACTTTTGCTTCTTGATTTCATGTACTGAATTTATGTATATTTTGAAAGCAGCAAGAAAACATGCTTGTAAATTCTGGAGAACGAACTAGAAGTGGAGGCTGCAACTACTAAAAAGTATCAGGAAGACCACCAAATGGAGATAATGAGGACAGAAGATGCTGGAAAGTCAGAGTCGATTAAAAGAAAAGCTGGAGCTGGAAACAAAAACCCACAGCAGTTCATGCAGCATCAGAACAGCAGGAGAGTCGACTTTGGAGTGCAGGTTCATAACTCCTTGAAAGTAGTGTCGTATGTCGATAGGATCGTGAAGAAGTTCCTTGGTCTTCTTTTCTTTATTGGTCAGAGCATTGAGTACAGAAGAGGGGAGATTATGTTGCGAGTACACAGCACAATGGCGAGACCACGTTTGGAATATTGTCTGCAATTCTGTTCTCCCTCTTATCAGAAGGATGTTGTGAAACTTGAACAGGTTCCCATAAGATTGACAGGGGTGTTGCCAGGGTTCGAGGATTTCAGCTATGTGGAGAGGCTGAATAGGTTGACGTTGTTTTCCCTGAAGCATCGAAAGCTGAGGGGTACCTTTATAAATGTTTATGAAATCATGACGGACGAATAGGATAAATAGGACAGTTTTTTATGGTTAGATTTGAAAGCTGTACAAGGAACCTAAAGGATAACATTTGCACGCAGAGGGGGCATGTGCATGATATGAGCTGCCAGTCGAAGAGGTGGAGTCTCATCTATGAATAAGAAGCGTTTAGTGGGATATTAGCTGAGTGCTGGCAAACGGGAATAGATTAGGTGAGAATATCTCGTCTGCATGACGATGTGATTGAGGGGTGTTTCCTTGCTCTACATCTGTATGACTCTGTGACTCTATTAGTCTGGAATAATCACAAATTGAGGGGCCGAAATATTATCTCAGCTTGCCTTTCAACAGATCCTATAAAACGAGGCATTTAGCGTCTGCAGTAACATGTTTTGTATTGCTTCTTACTTTGCTTCATTCCCGCCCGAGCATCCAAATTTCACAACAACTCATGACGTGTGTTGACCCTCATTCACGTTGTTGGCTTTCTTCTCTTTCGACGTATAGTTTTTTTTTAAAATGTCTGGGTCACTCTTGAAATTACTTCGGAATCTTGACGTTCGAAAATCGACTTACAATTGAACGTCTTGCTCAAGCCGCATGACATGCAAAATTCCACTGAAATAGCAAGAGGTACAACCTTGCGAGCAGGATTCGAACCTGCGTGGGAAAACCCCACCGAATTTCGAATCCGACGCCTTAACCACTCGGCCATCACAGCCATGCTTGCGTCTCACGTTCTCATCATAAGACACCCGAATCCATGCAATACATAAGATGTTGAAAGAACAATTTATCAAGACACAAAGATTTCGCCAAAACCTTTGCAGTGACCCAGATGAAGGTTACATTTGTAGGTTGACCAGCTTTCACCGCAGCCTGGATTCTGACACAGATGAACTTGTGAGGATGTTTCTTCGTGGAGTTATAGAGTCACAGAATTTCCACCACAATTGAGTTATTTGCCTCCTTGCAAATGATTGATTTTGACTCAATTGTCCAGCTCCTCGTGCCGAAGTGGATATGCTAATAAGTTTTAATGCTCAGCGCAATATGGTACCAGAAACATTCATGATAAATACCTAAACACTGGCTTAGATTCGAAGACAAATATCGTATTTAGAACGAATTCGGAAACGATTGATAGTAATGGTTCCAAGAATGAAACTTTTAAGTTCTGACATCAGGTTCTGACAACTTCTGAGTAGAAAGGAGGAAGATTGACCAAAGACTTGGAACTGGAAACCGTTTTGACTGAATCATTAGTATTCTTTTTGCACGGAAACTGACCCTTTTGTCCAACTTGACCATGCTGGACCGATATCCTAAATTAATCTGGTCCCATTTTCCAACATGGGCCCCCATCCCTCTAAACGCTTGTTACACATATTCCCATCCAGATGCCATTAAATTTTGGAGTTGAACCAGTCTCCACCACTTTATCTGCCAACTCATTTTCGGCACGCCTGAAAATGTTGCCCATTTGGTCGCTTTTAAATATTTACCGACTCATTTTAAACCTAATCTTTCTAATTTTGCACTTCCTCACCAGCGGGAAATCACCTCGTCTGGTCACGATATCTATGTCCCTCATGATTTAATACAGAGCAACGAATTGACTTTATCATACTTGGCAGTTGGGAAAGGTCTGTAGATTTTTAATCCAGGGTAATAATTTGAAAACTGATTGATGTAGAAGGGCTGACGTACAGAATTGTAGAAACGCATTCTGCCGTTGTTTATAATAAGTCATTGAAGTTTAGCAGCAGCTAAAGAAATCTGTTGTGAAAGCTGCATAATGACAACCTTTCCAGAAAAGGACATTAGGGCACGAGATAGAAGTCTTATTTCCAATGTACGATACCTTGTTTAGACGGTACTTGGAGTACAGGATGAGGAATTATAATCCTCAATTTAGGAAAGTTACTATTGCCATATGAGGAATGCCACGAATGTTGATTAGCCTTGACAACATAGCCTTGACAAATCCTGCCTTAATATTTTTACCATTTCAAAACATGAGAGGTGATCTCATTGAAAGCTGCAAAATATTTGAAGAGATAAACAGGATGGTGCAGTTAAATGATGTGTCCTCACTAATGAATCCAGAAGAAACTGAGCACAAGTTTAAACTTAAGCATTGTGATTTATGCCCACCGTGAGGACTACTAAATTTTAGACTTAGTCTTGAGAAGTTTCGCTATTCTCCACTACAGTGAGCCGTAGATATTTGGTCTTTGAATGCCTTTAAGTTGTGTTTGTTCGTTTTCGAATTAACAACGGCCTTAAGCTTTATGCGGTTATGCCTTTACAAGGCTTACAAGTGTTCAAGGGTCTGTGATCAACATCAGTCGAGTCGGCTTTCCAGTATAAATCGTCTGGCCTTTTGCAAGTAACTTTCATACACTCCAGAGTGAACCTGCTCCGTTGATAATAATCTCTGTCGTACAGGAGTCTTCCATTGGTCCCAAAAACACATTTTGCGATAAAAATAATTTAAGCACTTTCTCCCAATTTTGTCTGTATATATGAGTCCATGTTCAGACAACATTGACTGCATCACAAGAATCATTACAGAATATTGTGAAACAAAGCAATCTCCACCCTTTCATAAGGCAATTATACTTTGGAGAACCTGAAGTCAGATAGAGATAAAGACTCGATAGGATTGAAGACACAGTTCATAGAATTGCAAAATTGTTAATGCGGAAAAAGATGCCATTCGCCATATGATACACCATAAGGCATAGGAGCAGAAATTATTCAATTAAGCCATTGGGACTGGTCCACCATTCAATCATGGCTGATCACTTTCTCAAACCTTGTCTCCTGCAGTTTCCTTTCATCCTTGATTCACTTGATACTCATTAACGTATATATCACTGACTTAAATATACTCAACGAACTGGACACTGTAGCCTTCTTTGGCAGTGAATCCCTTTCACACACCACTCGCTGGCTGCAGAAGTTTCTCCTTCTCTCCGCTCTAAAAGGTCTTCCCTTTGTCCTAAGGCTGTGCACTCCGTTGCGAGTCTCTCCCAAAATGAAAACATCTTTCCAACATCTACTCTGCCATGGCCATTCAGCATTCTTTACTTTTGAATGAGATCCTCCCTCATGCTTCCAACCTTCATCCTGTATAGACCCAGAGTCGTCAAATTTTCCTCAAATGTGAAGTATTTCATTCCTTGGACTATTCCAGAGGACCGATTCAGTAATGTGCCTGTGAGCGATTGTTAACTGAGAATCATTAACTCATGAATGTCTCCTGATTTTTCGTCCTAACGTTGCACACTATTACTATCCATATGATCACCCAATGCCCACTTGAATGCCTCTTTTTTTATTTTATGACATTTCCATCTCGTGGATTCTAGTCACTAACATCTCATCGTTGATTTTTAAAAATTGATTCAGTGGATCATTATGTGGCTGTCTATGTTAGCATTTGTAGTCCACCTCTAATTGTTCAGAAGGTATTGAGTTTCAACGTGAATTGTGTGGATCTGAACTTGCATTCCCACAGTAATGGACAATGGTGAATCAAATAGTAAAGATATGTCAGGTACCTCCGCTCACTAGTATGGCAGCCGAACGGAAGAACCGTTGCCAGCATTAAAAATGAGCCTTACTTCAACGATTGCCTGAAATTACAAGGAAATGTATGGGCAGATGCCCGTGGAGTGAAGCAGACATTGAAAGGATATAGTTTTGTACTTTTTAAACCTATGTGCAGACTTGAAAGAAGGTTATATTCTGAAGAAACTGGGTTGTGCATCTAGAAAAGTAAACCTTTCTACATGCTAGTTCAGTTCATTCTTTTATTCTATTCGAAAGCGTCACAAAGAACAAAATGTCAAGCAGGCCTGTTGTCATAAAGCGGACGTTGTGAGTGTAAAATGTTTCTTTGAAACGTTTCGCTCTTTTCTTTTTCACTGTGCATGAATTTCTATTGCTAGATTCGCCCACAAACTAAAACTAAGCAGGTTAGAGAACTGACCATGCAATATTTCCCACAGTGTTCAAGCATGCTTTGGTGAGATGCATATGTCAGGTGTAAATATATGTTAATGGGGAAAGGGGAATGCAAATGATTCGGTTACTCTTGCACTTTCAGTGTGGACTTGTTGGGCCGAACGACCTGTTTCCGCACCTTCGTGTATCCATTTTTAAAAAAGCTGCTAATTCTGGCTCACATGCATCTGCACATATTCAACATGCGACTCTTTTCCCCCACCCACCCCACCACAATGGCAGTCCACTAGCGCAGTGCACTGCGTGCATTTAAGTTGCAAGATGCTGAACTTTAAGGAAGACATGCACTCTAAAACGAAACGGGGTTTCGAGAATGTAGGGGAATGATATTGTCAAACGTAACTAGAGATGCCCAACTGAAATGATGTTCCTGCAATCAAAAAGATCGGTGTCAACAGATTTCAGGACTGAAATTGTGAAATTACTTTAGTTCAACAAAGATTGCGAATGAGATCGTTTCCCATGTGCATGTTGCAGTTCATGAACGGTGATTGTCTTTTTATATATATCAGTGAATGGGGAAGATGCAGCCTTTCGAATCCTTGATTAACAATTGCTCAAGTGCAGTCAAAAGGTTTGCACTTTGCACCACGCGCGTAGAATTGAATG
This sequence comes from Chiloscyllium punctatum, assembly GCF_047496795.1. Lineage (NCBI taxonomy): Eukaryota > Metazoa > Chordata > Chondrichthyes > Orectolobiformes > Hemiscylliidae > Chiloscyllium > Chiloscyllium punctatum. The sequence goes on from NC_092766.1 coordinate 75,330,227, forward strand.
AATTGTAAGTACTCCTTGATTATTTGCTACAAATGTTTGAATCTACAGTGAAGAGAAAGTTTTCTTTTCAGAAACAAATCTCATGCAACCGAGAAAAAAAGCTTCGAAGGCTCAACACCCGAATAGGAATTAAAAGTAAGTCACTGAGGGGAAGGCGCTAAGGGCTGAACACTAGACCGCCAGGGCACGACAATCGCAGGCGTCTGTCAAAGTCAGATAAAGCATATTGCTTGAACAAGTTTGCAATGTCCTTCATCTGCAAGGTACTGAACTATCGTTTGCTCTCATTGCTTCCTAACGAATTACAGACTGGGAATCATCCTGAGCCGCACAATTAACTCTGATGACTTAAAAGGATCGAATTACGGCCTCACGTTTCATGATTTACTTTCGTCTTTTCAGCATCAGCATCAGAAAACATAGCACTCATTTTCTTCTGAAGCTGTTAACTCGCAGCTCCACTCCCTGTCCAAGTCAGTCACCCCCAGCACATCTGCATAGAGAGATCGAAACGTTAAAGCTCGGAGCAGGAGTTGACACGTCAACATTACTCTGTCATTCTACATAATCTTGGTTAATTTTCTACCTCCTTACCATATTCCTGTTTTCTCTTCACGCCCTCTGAATCTTTTGATATCAAATAAAATAAATGTATTTTCGCATATACGCAAATATTTGGCCTCCACAACGTGTTGTGGTATCGAATTACAGAGGTGCCCTCTCTGACTCAAGAAGTGTTTCTTCATGTCAATCCTAGTTGTTCCACGCACTATACTAAGTCTGGAAGTCCTTGTTCTATACTCTGCAATCAAGGGAAACATTCAGCTGCTCTCTCTATTCCTGTGAGAAGTTTATGTATTTCAATAAGGTTCCGTTCCATTTCTCTAACGTTTACTGTAAACATACCCAGCTGAATACCCACTCTTCTTAAATGTCACGACTGCCATTTCCAGTGTTAGCTTGGTGTTGTCGCTGGACGACTTCTCCACCTCTTCCTTTCTGAAATCATTTTGCATAAATTCATGCAAATTCAGTGTACTGCATCAGCTTGCTTGCACATACAATTTTTCTAGATTGCCCTTCTACTTCCTTCTATCTTCCTCACAACTCACAACCCCAATTAGTTTTATTTTGCAGCGATATGTTGTTAATAAACGCCTCACCAAGAAAGAAGACAATTTGATTCCATTCTATTTCTTTTTGCAAGCCAAATCATATCTGTTGAAGAATATTCCGCCAAGGTTCAAGTCTTTCAGTTTTCCCAAGTAGCTTCACCATGTGAGACCGGATCAAAAGCATTCTGAGAATCTATGTGATAAGCAGACAATCATCTGCGTTGAAGTTTTCTGCGCCTCAAGACAAGGAAGGAATGGAATGAGTTGAATGTGAAATAACTTGACAGAATGCCGATATGAAACTGGGCAGAAGACAAAGCACCACATTGAACTTGGAGCATGGGTGATAATTTGTCAGTGTATACTTGGAAGAAGGTACGAACACACTAACTTTACGAGACAGAAAGATGTGCCAGCGTTTTCAAAATAAAGAGTTCACAGGCTGCCATGTCAGAATTACTTGGCAATGACATAGATGTTCCTGACCATTATTTTTAATGTTGGTCAGCATGGGATAAACGGTCGGAATCAAATCAATGCCTGTACAATTTGGCACGATAAATGATTTTCCTGCGTGCAAATATATGGAAATATGTTTAATCACATATAAATAAGATGCCACGATAAAATTATCGCTTCAGAAAGATGACACAAAATGCTATCGTTGACTTTCTCAATATGAACAGTGCTCCCGATTTTTTCAGGGACTACCCTTCCAGAATAGGTGATCTATTAACTACACTGCTCAGTGGAATTGAACACATCTTAATATTTATCTATGGCTCTGTTTTGTCTTTGAAACTCCTACGGTGTCCTCTTTCATCACTTCAATATTCTCTTCGACCAATGCAACCAATAATCCTTGTTTCCTTGATTTCCTGTCTTTTGTGAAAACCTTGCACCCAGGAGTAATTAACAATCAATTCTACTCCCTTAGGCGCTCGATCTATGTTGACTTTTTAAACCTTCAACTGGACCAAGCTGGCTAACTGAATCAAATCTGCATTGCGAGTCGGACATCAGGAAAGACATGTGTGAACCAGAGTCTTCAATTTTGGACACGTCTTGAATTCATTGAAAACTGTCGGAGAATTTCAAATAGTTCTTCTCTTTTGAATAACAGCTTGAACTATTGACAGATGGCTGCTTCTGATGTCGATTCACATTACTCTTTTGAAGGTGATAGAGACAAAGGTTTGAAAATTATCGTAATGCTCAGCAAATCTGGCAGTATTTATCAAATATAATCGAAGTTTATCAGCTGAAAAGTCGAACCCGCTTTTGATTTCATGGTGCTGACAGCGATGCTGTGCATTCCCAGCAATTATAAATCATCTTTGTGTGAAGCTGAAGGATGGCCGTTGAAATTTTGTTTGTCTGGTTTGCATCAGCAGCGTTCTGAGGAATCTAACCGACCATCCCTTGTTCTTTATCTGTGATGACAGCCACAGGGTGGTAATTCAGGTTTTACTTTGTAAATTTTACATTTCAAAATTCTAAACGTTCTGCTGTCTCTTTCTGTAATAGGCAAATATTTGCTTTTCCATTAATTTCCTTTCCATGTACGTTATTGTTGATTCCTGGAGTATATAATTCTCAACTGTGCCGTCAGTTCGTGTTTCACCTAATGTTCATATGTAATATACTTGCAGCTTATAAATAATAGTATTTGCATTAGACTATTAAAAACTGCATAATTATATATTGTTAATAAGATGCTACTTTCACATTTGCAGAATGAGCATATTATCCCCTAATTATTGACCACATGTATTAGGGCATTCTGGGCCATCGCAAATCCGTGACAATGTCAGCGATTCCTCACATCCTGAACAGTCAAAGAACCTGAATTGTGAAACATGTCTATACGTTTCTTTATTTCATTCACTTCCTTTTTCTCTGCCTCGTTGTCCACTCTGAGTCGCTGTCTGGAATTTAAAAGTAGTCTCTCTCAGGTAGATCATTGTAATCACAGTTTTTTTTACACGATTTGATTGCTTCACTGTATGAAATGTGGAGCAGCAAATATTTCTAGTGATTTGTGTTATTGCACTCAACAGCCCTTCCCGATATTACAAGACTGGGAGAATGCGAGAGTATTGTTTCCAGTTGAAAATTTATGCTCAAATATCTTGTGAAATTTCATTTTAAATCAGCAACTATGAAACATAAAGCGATATATACGACTTTAATTCGTCTGTCCCTGAGGCAGCTGTAGATGATAGTCATGTGCCAACAAGGAGGTAAAATATGCATACACACAGAGAACATATAGCCTTTATCAGGACAGTGGTAATCTGCTGAGCATATCTAAGAGTATTAAGGCCATAGCCAAAGACAACATAGCATAGAATGCTTGTGCTGGTGACGCCCACCTCCCAGATGAGTTGAAAAACTTCTGTGCATGGTTTGAGGAATGAAATGATGTGGAAGCGAGGAAGGCCATTCTCCCCCACCGCCCCAATGAACTGTGTTGTGTCTTCTTAGGACTGACGTGAGGAAAACTCGATGCTGTGTAAATCCACGTAAGGCTGCTCGCAAACTTAATGTTCAGATTGCTCGCAGATTGCTTAGGCGATGTTCTGACGTGCTGGTGGATGTTCCCATGGATCTCTTTAAAATTTCCTTGAGTTGTACCATCGTTCCAACAGGCTTCAATGCTTCAGACTATTGTCTCTGTGCCGAAGAATTTTTTCGGTGTCTTTGCTCAGTGACTTCTGCTCCGCTGCGTTTACACTCATCATCATGAACATTTTCGAGATGCTCGTCATGAGGCAGTTTAGACACTGATGCTCCCAACCCCCCACCTTCATTCGACACTCTGCTGTTTGTGTATCGTTCCAGCCGCTGAACAGATGATGCCATCTGCAACACCCTGCATGTGGCCATTACCCACCTGATGAAGAAGGAGACATTCAATCAAGTTACTATTCCTTATCTTCAGTTCTACATTCACCAAATTCATTCGTCAGATACATTTTGGAAAGTTGAGTCTGCTGCACTTGAATATGTCCGTTTGTAACTGGGAGTCTTCAGTCAACCCGGATTGGGAACAGCATCTCCAACAGCATCACACTGAACACTGGGGCTCCCTGGGGCTGTGTGTTCTGGGGTGATCACCGTGTTTTCAGGCGACTGAGCATAGATGTCCAGCTCAAATTATAGTATTAAGTTGACTGTTGACACGTCGGTCCTGGCTCTCATTAGCCGAAGCGAAGTGTCAGCATACAGAGAAAAGGTGCTCGGGTGAATGGACGAGTGCAGAGCCAACAACCTGTCTATGAAAACGGACAAATCGAAATAGATGGTTGTGACTTCATGAGAACTCAGACCGGTCAGTCTCTGCAAGATGTCGACGTTTTGCCCGTAGAGATTGTGAAGAGCACCAAATTTGTTTGCATCCATTTTTCAGATAATCTCACCTGGTCCCTCAACACCAACTTCACAGCCAAGAATGACCAACAGCGTCTCCATTCTGTGTAGGTTGAGGAAATCCCATTTGACATTTCATTTCCTCACCTTCTACAGAGGGTTAATTGAGAATACACTGAGCAGCTGCATCACTGCCTGGTTCGGGAATTACATCATCGCGAATCATATAACCCGACAACGGGTTGTGAGGAAAGCTGAAATTATCATCGGAATCTTCTTCTCTCCGTGACAGACATCTTACCACACACTTCATCGTCAAGGCCAACGGCATTGTGATCGACCCACAAATCTTTGATTGAAGGTCTTCACCCTCTTGCCATCTGGCAGACGATACCAGAGCTTTCAATCTCTCACGGCCAGATTCTACCAAACTTTCTTCACACAAGCCTTCAGAATTGTTAATACTCTCTTCCAATTGCAATTTTTAGAGGATATTTTGATTGGCTGCTGAAACAGTATTTGATTAATGATCATTCACTTTTATATTGTAATTTGTCCACCATTTTCCCTATTGTCTTGTCAGGAATTACTGCGCTGTCTGGCATCTTTTGCAATTTTTATGCACTTTATGCTGCTCTGCGTATGACTGTACTGTCGTGTAGCTTCTGTGTGGAAATAACATCTTGTTCCTGGAGCAACGCAGTCTCGTTTTTATTGTTCCAGTTGTATACAGTAGAAATGATAAATAAAGCTTATCTACTCTCTATCTACCCTACTTTACTGTCTGTTATCTCCATGCATGGTCCAAAGAACTATTGCAACCCACCAGAGTTTTACCTGGATTTCCTAGAACATGATTTACTGCATCCATTGCTCCTAAATTCAGGACATGTTCAGGGAACATCTCTGGTCGGCTCTGCTTTTTTCTTCAGCAACACTCAATGGCAAGGTTCTGGGAAGTGTTACTGAACTAAGTGACCTTGGAGTGCAGGTTCATAATTTTTTGAAATTAGAGTCACATGCAGATACGTTAGTGACGAAGTGCTTGGTATTGTTCCGTTATTGTTCAGTGCATTGAGTATAGGAGTGGGGAGATCATGTTTCGACTGTACAGTAACACTGTATAGGCCACGTTTGAAATATTTCGTTCTATTCTGGTCTTCTTCCTATCAGAAGATTTTTGTGAAACTTGAACAGGTTCATAAAAGGTTCACAGGTTTGGAAGATTTCAGCTGTAACGAGAGGCTGAGTAGGCTGGGAGTGTTTTCCCTGGAGCACCAAGACTGAGGGATGACTTTTAAGAGGTTTATGAAATCATGACGGACACGAATAGGATAAATATAACAGGTCTTTTCCCTCGGAGTCCACAAGTAGAAGACTATATTTTGGGATTGAGGCGAAAGATGTCCAAGGAACCTAAGAGACAACGTTTTCACGCAGAAGGAGGTATGTGCATGGAATGAGCTGCCACAGGAAGTGGTGGAGGCGGGTTCATGCAATGAATTTAGAAGCCAGCTGGATGATTCTATCAATAAAAAGGGTTGAGGGGGATATCGAGCGACTGCTAGCAAATGCGAATACATTAGGTCAGGATATCTGGTCTGCGTGGACAAACTCGACTCAAGGGTCTGTACGCCAATGCCTTAATCTCTCAGCGAATGCAGCTCCATACCAAGTCTGAATTTTTCATTGTAAAACAATCGACTCCATAAATCAAATAGTTTGTTGGAAGAACAAATGGTTGAGACGCAACGATTTCGCCAAATCCATTGCAGACACCCAGATGAAGGTCACATTTGCAAGCTTTCATCGCAATGTGGATTGTGACACAGCTGAACTTGCGGGAATGACTCGTAATCGAGTTATAGAGACACGCAATCTACACCACACGTAAACTAGTCCTTTGCCTCACTATGTCCGCAATTGCAACCAATTTTGACTCAACTGTCCAGCACCTAGTTGCTAAACGAATATGCAGCTGAGTTTTCCGATTCCACGAAATATGTTCTCAGAAATATCCATGCTGTGTGCCTAAGTACGGACGCACATTAGAGAAAAGACATCAGAATAAGAAAGAATGCAGAATTGACGTACAGGAATAGATGCAAGAATGAAACTTAAGTTTTGACTTTAGGTAAAGAACTTATGACCATAAGAGAGGAAGATTGACCGAAGATTTGTAACTGGAAATTGTTTTGATGCAATCATTTGCATTCTTTTTGCAGTTGTTCAAGAGTCATCAAGTCATACAGCAATACAGCACGGAAAGTGACCCTTTGCTCCAACATGATCATGCTGGACAAATATCCTAAACTAATCTGGTCCCATTTGCCAACATTTGGCCCACATCCCTCTAAAACGTGTTACTCATATACCCATAAAGATGCCATTGAATGTTGCAGTTTTAACAGTCCCCAGCATTTCCTCTGGCAGCTCTTTCTCGACATGAGAGAAAAAGTAGCCCTTTAGATCCCTTTTAAATCTTTACCCTTTAATAATAAATCAATGCTTTCTACTTTTGTGCTCCCTCACCAGGGAGAAAATACCTTGTCGACTCAAACTATCCATGTCCCTCATGATTTAATAAATAGCAAATATTTGATATTATCATACCTGTCAGGTGGGAAATATATGTAGATTATGTCTTCGAATGTGGCAGTTTGAAAACCGATTGATGCAGCAAGTCTGATGTCCAGACTTCTAGAAATGCATCTCAAAGTCGTTGTTAATAAGTCATTGACATCTCGCAGCAGTTGCAGAAATCTGTTGTGTCAGCTTCAGAATGACAACCTTTCCAGCGGAAGGATTTTAGGGCAGGAGAAAGAAGTCTTATTTCCAATGTATGGTAGCTCGGTTCGGGTATGGGTACTTGTAATCCTCAATTTAGGAAAGCTAGTATTGCCGTATATAGAATACCACAAATGTTCATTACCATTGACTCCATAGATGGGTATTTGTCCTCTGAGTTGAAATTGGGCAAATCCGGCACTATGCTTTTTTACAATTTCAAAACATGAGATACAATGTCAGCAAAAGTTGCAAAATATTTGAAGAGATATACAGGATGGTGCAGTTAAGTTGTGTTCTCCCATTAATGAATCTGTAAGCAGTTGGGCACAATTTATAACAAGGTATTCTGATTTATTACCACGATGAGGACTATTTGCTTTTAACCTAATCCTTGTGAAATTTTGCAACTGTCCACTACATTGAGCCGTGGATATTTGGTCTTTTAGTGTCTTTAAGGTATGTTTGTACGTTTTTTGAAATAACAACGGCCTGAATCTTCATGTGGTTGTGCCTGTGCAATGCTTAGATGTGTTCGAGCGCCCGTGATCATCTTAAATATTGGAGCAGGCTTTCCAGAATAAATCAGCTACTTGTGCTCTTCTGTCCTTTCACCATTAGCCGGTGGACACGCCAAAGATGCGACATTCTCTCTCTCGTACAGGGCTCTTCAATTGTTCCCAAAACACACTTCCATTGGTAAAATTAATTTTAACGTTTTCAATTTTTTCAGTGAAGTAAACGACCATGTCTAATGCGTTTAAAAACTGCCCTATGTACAAAAGTCCAGAGTTCAAGTAACCATTTATTGTACTGCAAGAATCATCACAGAATGTTGTCAAACAAACCTATCACTGCGCTTCCATAAGACAACTACATTTTGGAGCACCTGAAGTCAGATGGAGATAGTGATAAATTAGATTGATGACCCAGTTCATAGAATCACAAAATTGTTTTGACGGAAAAGGACACAATTGGAATGTCGATGGCATGAAGGCATCAGAGCAGAAATTACGCAATTCAGCCCATTGGGTCTTCGCCACATTTCAATCATGAATGTTCAGTTTCTCAACACTAGTGTCCTGCCTTAGGCGCGTTATTCTTGATTCCGTTGACACTCATTAACCTATCTGAGTCTTAAATATACCCGTTGACCTGGCTTCCATAGCATTCCGTGCAAATGAATTCCCTTGATTCACCAGTCGCTGGCTTCAGACGTTTCTCCTTCTCTCCGTTCTAAAAGGTCTTCCCTTTATGCCAAGGCTGTGCACTCGGCTCGGAGTGTCTCCCAAAAATGAAAATGCCTTTCCAACATCTAACCATCTCTTTTGCTCCGTTCTAAAAGGTCTTCCGTTTCTGCCAATTCTGTGTACTCGGTTAGGAGTCTCTACCAAAAATGCAAATATCATTCCAAAATAGACACTGCAGTATTCTTTATGTTTGAATAAGATTCCCCTTCATCGTTGCAAACTACATCAAGTATAGATCCACAGCCTTCAAACATTCCCCAACTGTGAAGCTTTCCATTCCTGAGACTATTCTAGCGAACCCCATCTGAAACGTGCCTGATGGCGATTGTTAAATGAGAATCATTACCTCTGAATGTCTCCTGATTTTTCGCCTTAATTTTGCACATTATTTCTTTCTGTATAATTACCCAATGCTCTTGAATGCTTCAATTGTTTCTTTTCCCAGGACAGTTCCATCTTGTGCATTTCATTCCCTTACTTCACATTATTAAACATTCATTCATGGGATGATTTTGTGGCTGGCTAGGTAAGCATTTACTACCCATCCCTAATTGCTCAGAAGGCACTGAGTTTCAACGAGGATTGTGTCGATCTGGAATTGCTTTGTACCAATCTCCCACCACAAATGACAGTTGTGAAGTGATGACAGGTACCTCCGCTCACCAGCATGGGAGCAGAAAGCACGTAACATTGTTAACATAGCTAAAATGTTGCATGACATTATAGGGAAATTTACGGGCAGATGCGGGTGGGATGAAGCAGAAATTAAAACGATGTGGTTTTGTACTTTTCAACCTGAAGTACGGAATTGTAAGAAGGATACATTCTGAAGAAAATGATAGGGCGCATTCAGAAAAGTGAGTCTTTCCGCATGCAAGCTCAGTTCATTCTTTCCGACTTTTCGAGAGCATCACAAAAAAAACCAAAATTTCAAGCAGGCCATTGTCATACCTCGGGCGTAATGGGTACAAAATCGTTCATTGAAACATTTGTTCTATTTTTCGTGCTTCCGAATTTCTATTGTTCGATCATGTAAGAATGTCCCACAACCCAAGGACTTAATGTTAGCGGAATAGCCTTGCGAATTTCCCTGTTGTGTTCAAGGATGTGTTGGTTACGTGCATTTGCCACGTGGAAATATAGGATAATCGGGTGGGCGCATGCGCCTGATTGGGTTACTCTTTGAGGTATCGTTGTGGACTTGTTGGGCAGATTAGCTGGATGTTTCCCCCGATTGCAGAGTACAAAACGAGGTGTCCAAGAAATAGTATGGTTCGTAGAACAATTAGGACTGACATGAAGAAACATTTCTTGAGTCAGAGAGGACACCTGTAATTCGCTACGAAATAAGGTTATGGAGGGCACTACCACATAAGGTTATGGAGGCCAGGTCACCGAGAATATGCAAGGATACATTCATTGTATTTGATTTTTTTTTAAAAAACGCCTCATAGGGCGTGAAGAGAATGCAGGAATATAGTATGAAAAATGTGGGTTAACCGTGATTATGTAGAAAGACAGAATGTGCTGGAGGTGACTGACTTGGACATTGACTGGAACTAAGAGTCAACAGCTTCAGATGAAAACGAGTACAATGTTTGCTGACGCTGACGCTGAAGAGAGGAATTCAGACAATGAATCGTGAGGCCGTAAATATAACCTTTTGTGTCAACAGAGTTAGTTGTGCAGGTCAGGAGAAGTCGCTACAGGAGATTCTCAGGCTGCAATATTTTAGGTAGCAATGAAAACAAACGTTAGTACAGTTTCTTGCAGTTGGAGGACATTGTAAAGTTGTTCAAGCAATATGCTTGATCAGATTTTGACAGAAGCGTGCGATTGTAGTTCTCTGCTGGGCTGGTATTTGGCAATTGGCGCTTTCTCCACTGTGACTCACCTTCGATTTCTGTTCAGGGAACTGAGTTTTCTAAGCTGTTTTCTCGGTTGCATGAGATCTGTTCCTGACAAAAAAAAAGAAATTGTCTTCACTATGGAAGCAGACAGTTGTCATAAATAATCAAGGCAGACTTTCAGTCCATTCAGTCTTATGCGCATGACGCAAAGTGCTAACTTTTTGACTTCACTCAAGCAAGTGGAAATTAAAGATTCGTAAGGCTGCGTCTTCCACATTCACTGACAAATCACGGTTCATGAACTTCACTACACACATGGCAAAAAATCTACGACACAGTTTTGTAATCCTGAAAAAATTTCCCAATTTCAGTCCTTCAATCTGTTGAAACCGATTATTGTGATTGCAATGACATCATTTCAAATGGGCGATTCTGGTTAAGTTTCATACCATTACTCCTCCACATTAGCGAAATCAGGTTACCTTTTATAGTGTGTATCTTCCTTAATGTTCAGATATTTCCCACTTACATACACGCAGGACATTGTGCCAGTGGATTGCGATTGTGTTGGGGTGTGTAGTGGAGATGGGTGGCGTTTTGAATATGTGCAGATGCATGTTAGCCAGAATTAGCACTTTGTTTTTTAAGTAGAATCCCGACGGTGTGGAGACATTTCCTTCAGCCCAACAAGTCCACAACGATACCTCAAAGAGTAACCCAATCAGTCATATTCTGCAAAAGCATTCCAAATTCATTCCCGAATTTCACTTGAAATATTTTTCCAGAGAGAAAAGTTGAAATTAGGATCAGGCGTAGACAAATCAGCCCTTAAAGGCCGTTCCGCCATTTAGCATGATCATGGCTGATGTTATTCTGGTCAGAATCCCTTTTTAAAGATTCCACCATTTAGGGCTTAAACTTGCAGGAGGAAAACCCTTGAGGTTACAAGTTCCACCCCTAAACCACTCAGCAATCACAGATGATTTGAAGAAAAGGAAAGGCTTTGATTGGACAGATACAGAGAGAGTGACAACCTTTTGCTGTATGTGTGCTGTCTTCTGCTGCAATCAGGTACCAACCTGTGATTATTATGAATAAATAATGAGCCCGAGTTACTTCGATTGACACCTCTTCACGCTCAACATTATACGTCGTTACACGACGATGTTACTGCAGTACGTCCAGGAGAAAACTCAGACGTGCTGGCTTTTTCCATCCAGAAGCCGGATTCAGCCTATTCAATGAAGTGAACCTGGTGACGATCAACGTCGTCCGGGCTGGGATGGCGTTCCGTTTGCCCTCAGTATAATATGCGGTGCCACAGCGAAGCCTCCAGATTGAAGGCTGTCGAGGATTTGAAATAGGGTCAAGTGTGACCACGTGTGGTCCTGTTGCCATGACGGTACAGTTAGAGTGGCGGCTATTTTCGCTCCAACAAACATCGGTGTCAATGTGACCTCTGGGCATTAAAGAGCACAATGGCTAGGGGCATTCGCATCACCAGAAGTATCCCTTTGTCCCACTTCAGTTCTGTCACTCCACCATCGGTCCATTCCCCCGTTTACCACGACTTGTTCCCCTCCCCCATTTCATAGCCGTCCACCAGTCCCTTCTCCTCGCTGGTCACGGCCCCTAGCCCTTGCCTGATTTGCCAATCGCATCACCGTAACTATGCCTCTCCTCTGTCCTGCTTCGTGTCGACCAATGATTCTGCCCATATTTTCCTGTGAATCTCTTCCTGCCCCATCACTGTAGCACCCTTCCCTTACCTGTCACTCTCTCCTCTTGAAACCACCTTCTTTCCTATCACTTTCTACTCTCTTCCCCGCTGTCCTCCTGTTCCTGCTACCCACCTCGTGCTGTCATTCTTTCTCTTGCCCTTTTACTTGTTTGCTCCACCTGACCTCACTGCTCCAGAACCTGTGTTTTGACTGTTTCCTCAAACTTGCCTGCTATCTGACTTCCTAATTACCCATCTCCTTGCCAGCTCTGCTCACTGCTTCGCGCATTTTTCTAGCCCCTCCAATCGCTACTGTACACATGATACTTCCACCGAATGACTGTACCCGTTCCTCCGTTGCCTCCTACTGCCTCGTAAGCATCCCAAACATCCTGGGCCTTGAACTTCCTCCACACCACCTCCCTGCCTCACTGCGAGGCGAAAGAGAATATTGCAGATGCTGGAGATTAGAGTCAAGATTAGATTGGTGCTCTAAAAGCACAGCTGGTCAGGCAGCATCCGTAAAAAAACAGGAAGGTTGATGTTTTGGGCAAAAGTCCTTCGTCAAGAATGAGCCTGGGACCATTGGGCGTGGAGAGATAAATAGGAGTGGACGGGGCTCGGAAAAGGAAGCTGAGAATGAAATAGGTAGATGGACGTAGGGGTGAAGTTGATAGGTAGGAGGGGAGCGTTCGCGGATAGTTGGTAAGGAAGATTAAAAGATGGGACAGGTCATGAAGATGGTGCTGAGCAAGAAGGTTCGAACTGGCATAGGGTCAGGGGAGGGGAGATGAGGGATCTAGTGAAATCCACATTGATGCCATAGGATTGAAGTTTCCCAAGGCAGAAGATGAGGCGTTTTCCTCTAGACGTCTGTTGGTAAGACAGTGGTGATGGAGGAGGCCCAGGATCTGCATGCTCATGGGAGAGTGGCTAGGGAGGAGTTGAGGAGTTGTGTCACTTTTTCCTATATCCTCTCCTTCACACCCCTCTCCCAGTGCCAATCCTCCTGCTGCATCTCTTTCACTGTGACCTGCTCACACTCAATCCGTCATCCCAACCTTTCACACTCATACCAACACCGTCACTCTGATGCCCTCAAACTCACTCCATCACCATCACCCTGACCCCTCACACTCACTCTACCACATTCATCCTGATGCCCTCGCACTCACTTCATCTCCGTCACCCTGACTCCCTTGAAATTACTCCATCAGTGTCATCCTGACCATCAAACTCACTGCATTATCGTCACCCTGAACCCCTCACACTAACTTCATCATCGTCACCATGAACCCATCACACTCACTCTGTCACCGTCACCCTAACCCCTCGCACTCATGCCATTACCGTCACGCTTAGCCCCTCACACTCAGTCCGTCACTGTAACTCTAAGCCATTCACATTCAATCCATCATCGTCACCCTGTCCCCTCATCTCACACTGTCACAGTCAGCCTAAATCCATCACACACAATCCGTCACCAACTCCTTGACCACGTCACACTCACTCCGTTGCCTACACCTTGACCCCTCAAACTCAACCTGTTATTGTCACGCTCGCCAATTCACACACATTCTGTCAACATCATCGTGACACCCTCAGTCACACCCGTTCAGTCACCCTGATCCATTCACACTCACTCACCCTCTGTCACCCTGAACGACTCATAATCAATCCATCACCATCACTCTGACTCCCTCAAACTCAATCATCACTGTCACCCTGATCCCCTCACATTCACTTCGTCACTGTCACTCCGACACCCTCACACTCACCCCGTCACCGTCAATCTAACACCACACAATCACTCTGACACTGTCACTCTGACGCCCTCACACTTACTCTGTCATCGTCACTCTGACACCTCAACGTCACTCTGTCCCTGACACCCTGACCTCCTCACACTCTCTCCTTCACTGTCACCCTAACCCTCCACACAGTTACTGCGTCAACATCACCCTGACCCCCTCATATTTGCTGCATCACTACTAGCCTGACGTCTTCACATTTACCCCCCGTCAATATCACCCTGAGCCCCTCAAAAATACTGCGCCACTGTCAGCCCGAAACACCTTCACACTTAGTGCACCAATAATACCCTGACTCCTCACACTTACTGCATCACTATCAGCCTGATCTCCTCACCTTTACTCTCTCGCTTTCACTGGACACACTCACATTTACTGCGTCATTATCAGCCTGACCCCTCATACGTACTGTGCCCCTATTAGCATGAAAACCCCTCACATATACTGCATCACTAATATCCAGACTCCTCACACTTCCTCTGTCACTATCAGCCAAACACTCTCACATTTTCAGTGTCACTATCACCCTGAACCGCTCACAGTTACTGCGCCTGCTAACTCAAACTTACTGCGTCACTATGACCTGACTCCCTCACCCTTCCAGCACCACCAACTCTCTAAACGCCTCACACTAACTGCGTCTCTATCAGCCTGACTCACTTGCACTTACTGCGGTTAATAGCAGCCTGAACCCCTCACACTTGCTGCGTCACGGTCACCCTGACACCATCACATTGGCTGCGACACTATCAGCCTGACACCCTCACACCTCTTGTGACGCAATAACACTGGCGCCATCACACTTACTGCTTCACTTTCACCGTGGTCTCCTTACACTGATATTTCACTGTTAACCCAGACCCACCTCACAATTACTGCGTTCAATCACCCTGAAACTCTCACATTTGCAGCATCACGATCAGCCTGACCCCCTCAAAATTTATCATGCTACTATCAGCCTGACCCCTTCACATTTACTCTCTCACTTTCACTCTGAGCTCATCACATTTACTGCATCACAATCGCCCTGACCCCCTCACACTTCCTACGTAATTATCAATCTCACCCCCCACACTTACTGCATCTATATCAGCCTGACCCCCCTCACTCATACTGCGTCAGTATCACCATGAACCCATCAGACTTACTGCGTCTCTATCAGGCTGACCACATCACAATTACTCCATTACTATCCTTATGAGCATGAGGAAACGTCATGCTTTTGCTAGTAAAGTACAAACGTCATTCACCTTCGCATGTATCCTTTCAAGAGGACCCTGATTATTCAGCACTGCATTTTTGAAGTTTCTTTCGATTTTGCTAGTAGACTGCATTTGGACTCTTGCAATCAAATTGTGTGCCCTCACTCTTCCGACAAGAAACGGCAGCTGCTAAGTTTAATCCACAATCAGTCATGCCCTTCCTGTGTGTATCGTCAGCAAAACTGAAATGTCTGACGTCATTCCTATATCTGTCACCCCTCAATTAAAATGTCTTTTTCCCCCCGTGCTAGCCATCGCCATGTGAGGAGAAATGTTCTCACGTCTGCCGTGTCTAACTCTATGATTAACTATATACCTCAGTTAAGTCAGCTCTCAACCTCCTTCTCACTTACGAAAATAGCCTCAAGTCCCTCAGCCTTTCCCCATAAGACCTTCCATACATACCGAGCAAAATCCTGGAAAATATCATCTGAGCCTTATGCAAAGCCTGCACATCCTTCCAATAATGCGCTGACCAGAACTGTACGCAATACGCCAAGTGTAGCCACACAAGACACTGCACAGAAGCAGTATGATGCCATTGTTCCAATACTCAATCCCGCTACTCACAAAAACTAACACAACGTCTGTCTTCTTAAGAAAATTGTCAAAATGGGTGGCAACATTCAAGAATCTATGTTGTTACGACACGGGGTAAACCCTCATGCTTACTTTTAAACCAGCAACACAGAAAAGTTGTATCCCATGCAGTAATCTGTAACCATTCGAGTTGTCTTGGAATCTGTAAAGTAAAAATTAAAAACTTTATGTCTTAACGTATAACAGAGAATAATTACTAACCACTACTTACAACTTCTTTCCCTACCTAACTTTAACCTTCCATTTAATAATATTAGACCAAGAAATTGGCCAATGAAGATTTACAAAACAACGCTTCTCATCGCAAAACCTTGTAGCTGTTTCGGATTTTCCGGTGTCTTCTTTTCTACTTGTCAGGAATTTCTCCAACACCGGTTACTAATCGAAAAGGAACTTTTAAGAGCTATTTTTTTCAACTCGTCTGTTACATGCGAGGACTTGGAAGGTCTCCTCCCAACTGTTCGATGTTTCACCGTCCAATACATCAGAGCCTCCGAATGTGTTCTTGGCTTTTAAAATCGTCAATATACATAATTCAAACTTGATTGAAAATTGGTATTTTTTTCGGGGTATACGTTGGCCGAATTCGAATTTGTTTTTGTCTCCAGGGAATGAATTAATTGATTTGTTCCACCCACTGTCACATTGTTACCTTATTGAAAACATTTGGTGCTGTGTCCAGCAGTTCTGCTGTTTCAACTCGCTTAAAGAGTCAATCATATCTTTATAGTGCCTTCCCCCTTAAGAGCGAAATGAACCATCATAATGAAAAGGTGGCTTCATTCATTTCTACCTTTTAAACACATGATCGTTACATACCGATTATATTTATGTCAGTTCATCTTAACTTCTTCCCATCACCATTAAATAAAGACAGATTTATCTAAACTCTATCAGTTACATCTGCGATAATGCGTCTGCGATTACATTCTTCCAAACAACAATGTATGCATTTTAAATTAAAGTCGGTAACATAAGACTCAAATGTAAATATCTTATATTTTAACTTTAAAACGTTCTAAGAATGCAAGCGGATTGTGCTTAGCGCACACAATCCCCTCTGACATTTTGTTCATATACACATTAAAGTGCTGTAAGGCCAGCACCAAACTCAATACTTTCTTTTCAATTGTGGAGTATTTCCTCTGGTGCATATTGATCTTCTTTGAAAAGTAACCAACGTGCAGTTCACTGCAATCCTCATATTCCTGGCGGAGTACAGTTCCAAATCCAACGTCATGAATGTCTATGAAGTCTTCAAAACCATTTGAAAAGTTTGGTGTAGCTAAATATGGTGTGGTGCTTAATATCGATTTCAAATAGTCAAAAGCCTCCTGGCACGATTCTGTTCACCGAAATCTTTTGTCCCATAAGTCCCAGCCAAAACTGTGTTAATGAGTATTTGGAAGTTGGCGGGTACGTACTTCATTCCAAACGGCATTACGTTAAACTGATACCGCCCATTTGGGACGACGAATGCAAACATTTCTTTCGCCCTCTCTGACAAAAATACTTGTCAGAAACCAAAGTCTCCGAATTTGGTCCTGTCGATTTCTCTTTAATAAATTTCAAATGGCCTCTCAATTCATAACCGAATATTAACTCAAAGGGAGTAAACTGGGTAGTTTCGTTGGGTGCATCGCGAATGGCAAACAATATGAAGGGAATGCATCGATCCCAATCATTTGCATAATCCTGACAGATGCTCTCCACATGATCGTCAAGCTCTGATGTCACATTTTTAAAGCCCTCTGGGTTTCAGGATGATACACACATGATTTAAAAGTGCTGTATACCTATGCTATACATAATCTCCTTCAATGGCCGAGCATGAAAAATTGACCCTCGGTCCGCCTGAATCTTTCTCAGTAGCCCATACTGTGTGAAGAAAGCTATTAACTCCACGCCCACATTTTTGCCAAGATAGCTCGCAATGGAATTGCCTCCGAGAATCTGTTCAACACATCTATTATGGTTAAGAATTGTTGTTCTCACTTTCGTTTCTCAGCAAGGGACCGACACAACTAATTATAACCCGAGTGAAAGCTTCTTCAAATGCAGAAGTTGGCAACAAAGGTGTTAGTTTTATTGCCACTTGTGTCTCACCTACGATTCGGCATGTATGACACTTATGCCAAACAGTAACTACATTCTTGTGCATTCCAGGACGATAAAAATGTTTTTATATGTTAGCCTGTGTCATTTATACCACTCGATGACCTCCTACAGGAAGTTCATGTGCTACCCGTAGCACTTCATTTTTGCGTTTCACCAGTAACACAATCTGGTGAACGTCGGCCCACTGTATCCACTGTAATAACATGCCGTGGACTCTATTTTCTCCTGAGGATTCTATTTCTGACATAATAGCCCTCTGGATTATTCTATGCCTCCCTGTCAGAGCAAGCATCTACATATACATCTTTTATCATCTGGTCTTGCTGTTGCAAGTATCTTCACCTTTCAAGACTACACACTTCTGTCTGACCCTCTGCCCGTTCAGGATTTTTTTTTTCCCTGCAGCATTACGTCAAGCAGGGTATCTGCTAATTGAAACCCGACTCCTTCATTTTTCTTGTCACGTTTCACTTCGTGCTGTACTTATGAAACTGAGATCTGGTTACCACACAACCTGAGCAAATACTGTGTTAGTCCTGTTTTATCTCCGCAGTTTCTTGGTCTTCCTTGAGCTTATCCACAACAAGGGGTGTCACTCCCATCTTGGATCGCAAGACCAACCTGAATTCCTAGAACTGACATTCTGCCAATCACTCCCACTTTAACATCCCCAGTGTTAAGCTAGCACTCCACCCGGATCTTGCAGTGTGCGTGAGGTAGAAGAAAAATAGGTAAACAGATTACGTAAACATGTAGAGGCAATAGGGTAGTGGTGATGGAGGATTTTAATTTTCCCAACATTGACTGGGATACACTTAACTTCAGACGACTGGATGGCGTAGAATTTGTAAGAAGCGTCCAGGAGAATTTTCTCTCGCAGAATGTCAATGGTGTGACGAGTGAAGGGGCCATATTGGACCTGGTACGGGGGAACGAGCCAGCACAGGTGGTAGAAGTTGCGGTGGTGGATTTCTTTGGGTACAGTGACCACAAGTCTGTATGTTTTAGAATACTTGTAGATAAAGAAGAGAGTGGTCCTAAGGGAAAAGTACTAAACTGGGCCAAGGCCAATTTTATCAAAATTAGGCAGGAGCTCGGAAATGTGAATTGGACACAGCTGTTTGAAGGGAGGCCCACATTTGAGATGTGGTAGGCATTCAAAGTTACGTTGAAGATGGTGCAGGACAGACATGTCCCGTTCAAGGTAAAGGATAGGATGGGCAAGATTCGTGAACTGTGGATGACAGGAGAAATTTCACGACTAGTCAAGAAGAAAAGGGAAGCATACATAAGGTCTATGTAACTAGGGAACAGAAGGGGCCCTGGAAGAATATCGGAAGAGTAGGACAAGACTTACACGAGGAATCAAGCGGGCTAAAAGGAGTCATGAAATAGCTTTAGCGAACAGAATTAACGAGAATCCCTGAGCATTTTATTCTTATATAAGGAGCAAGTGGGTAACTCGTGAATAGATTGGACAACTAAAGCATAACGAAGGAAGCCTGTGTGTCTAATCTGAGAGAATGGGTGAGGTTCTGAATGATTACTTCTGAATGTTCACTGAGGAGAGGAACATGATGAATGTTGAGATTAGACATTGAAGTTTAATTCGTCTGGATCACGTTGACATAAGTAGGGAAGATGTGTTGAGTACGCTAGAGTTTATTAAACTGCACAAATACCCAGGGCCGGATTAGATCTATCGCGAGTAGCTGAGGAAGGCGAGAAACGAATTAGTTGGGTCCCTGACAGATATCTGTGTGGCATGCTCAAATACAGGTGTGGTGACAGAGAACTAGAAATTTGCTCATGTTGTCCCCATGTACAAGAAGGGTAGTAGGGATATTCTGGGTAACTACAGACTAGTGAGCCTGACGTCAGTGGTGGGAAAGTTGCTGGAGAAGATACTGAGGGATAGGACCTATTTATATTTCGAAAAGAATGGACTTATCAGTGGTAGGCTTACATACTTAATAGAGTTCTTCGAGGAAGCGACCAAGTTGATAGATGAAGGAAGGACTGTTGATGTCATACACATGGGACTTTATTAAGGTGTTTGATAAGGTTCCCCACGGTAGACGAATGGAGAAAGTGAAGTCATATGGTGTGCAGGGTGTTCTAACTCGGTGGATAAAGAACTGGTTGAGCAGCAGGTGATGGGGAGTATTAGTTGAGGGGAGGTTCTTGAAATGGAGAAATGTGACCAGTGGTGTTCCAAAGGGGTCAGTGTCGGGTCCACTGTTGTACATAATATACACAAATGATCTGGAAGAGGCCACTGTTGGTTTAGAAATCAAATTTGCAGATGACAGGAAGATTGGTGGAGGAGCAGAGAGTATAAGGGACTGTCAGAGAATACAGGAGTGTACAGATAGACTGTGAAGTTCAGCAGAAAAGTGGCAGATGAATTTCTATCCAGACAAATGTGAAGTGATGCATTTTAGGCAAGACGAATTTCGAGAGCGAATTATACAAAAATTGGAAGAGCCATAGGAAAATCTGACGGGCAGAGAGATCTGGGAGCTCAGGTCGATTGTACCCTGATGTTGCGGCATAGGTGGATAAAGTGGTCAAGAAGGCAGAAAGTATGCTTGTCTTCGTTGGACGTGGTATTGAGTATAAGAGCTGGCAAGTCATGTTAACGTTGTACAAGACATTGGTTCAGCCGCATTTACAATACTGTGTAGAGTTCTGGTAGCCACATTACGAAAAGGATGTGGACGCTTTGAAGAGCGTGCAGACAAGATTTCCGAGGATATTGCCTGGTATGGAAGGTGCTAGCTATGAAGAAAGGTTTTCAGTAGGTTAGGTTTATTTTCATTAGAATAAAGGAGATGGGGAGGACCTGATTGAGGTTTATAAAATCATGAAGCATATGTACAGGGTGGATAGGGACAAGCGTTTTCCCAAGGTGAAGGATTCAGAAACAAGAGGTCACGTTTTCAAGGTGAGAGGTGGAAAGTATAAGGGGGATACTCTCAGCAATTACTTCACAGAGAGGGTGGTGGGCGTTTGGAACGCGTTGCCAGCAGAGGTGTTTGAGGCAGGCATGGTAGATTCATTTAAGATGCGTCTGGATAAATGCATGAGTCGGTGGGGAGTAGAGGGATACCGATAGTTAGGAATTGAGCGACAGGTTTAGACAGTACATTTGGATCGGCTCAGGCATGGAGGGCCGAAGGGCCTGTTCCTGGGCTGTAAAATTACTTTGTTATCTGTTCTTGGTTTACATCGGTGAACGCTATATTTCTGTCCTTCTCTCTGACAGATTACCACATTTTCGGGTAACAGATCAGAAAGAATGCACATTCGTTCATTCTTTCCTATCAGCGACTGGTTAGATTCTATATTTCTCAAATTTATAACTTCTTGTCCATCTGCCCCTGTTCTTTCTGAGTAACAAATGTCCACATGGGCGAATTATTTGCCAAAATCAGATCCTAACTCCAAACCCATCCCGTGGCCGGTTTGTGCACTCTGCAACAGCTCCTCAGTTATTTTTGGTGTCTCCTTCACTATCTTTTCTAAGCCTTTGGCTTAGCTTCTTTTTCCACATCTTTTTCCTGTGGCGCCTTTCTTTAACGAATGGCACTGTGATTTTACGTGTCGCACATTCTGGTACTGAAAACATATCTTCGCAGTGTCCTGTTGAAACCATCGGCATTGTAATTGCATGTGCCCCTCTCTATTGCAGTGAAAGCATCTAAGGCCCTTCACCTGTTGTCCACTTTCTTGGGATTATTGTAATAATCCTGTGCTAAATTCTTACCAATGCGTTCGACTCTTGGTTTAGTAGTATAGGATAATCTCTTCTCCGAACTTTTATCGCTCACAGGAGAGATTCTGGCCGGAAGCTTACCTTATGCATGAGCGTGTACTCATCCTCTAATTCTGCTGCCCTTCTCGCTTCCTGAAATTCCTGTTCTTCCACGTGAATTCTTAACATATCTCCTCCAGCAGAATAATCTCTCTTGGAGTCTCAATCGTCCGAGTTCCTTTCCAAGCACACACCCATCGATCAAATTGACTAAGTTTAATTCTTTCAAACTTAACGTAAGTATGACCTGGCCCATTCTTTCTGTTTCTGAACCGCTGTCAATATGCTTCTGATACCAAATTATAAGCACTTAAAATAGACTATTTAACTTCTTCATAATTTCTTGACATCTCATTTGACAATGTGTCAAATGCCTCACACGCTCTGTCTATCAGTTCAGTCTGAACTAACATTACCCAGAAATCCTCGGACATTGTACCTGCCTGGCCAATTTTTCCAATGCAATAAAGAAGTTTTGATCATCTTTCTCATCTGTGCATGTGTGTGTATATATCACTATCTTCTCTTTAAATCTCCAACCTGTTAACTTGACTTTGCTGACGAAGTAGCAACTTCTCAAGTTCAAATTCTCTTTCTCTCTCTTCTCTCTCTCCCTTTCTTTCTTCTATGTCTCTTTGCTGAATCAAGAACATTCTCCATCTCTCTTTTCCTCGCCCTCGCTCTAATTTCTCTCTTTCTCTCTGTTTCACTTTCTCTCCCCCTCGCTCTTTCCTCTATCTCTTTTTAGATCTTTTAATTCTATTTTCGTCAATTGTAATTTAAGTTTTTCTAACTTGAATGCACTTGTCTGTTTCTGTGAAACACCTAATTGTTTGAGTAATTCACTTACAATTTCAGCTTTACTTTTGTCCATGTTTAAAGCCATACCTAACCTATTTGCTAATTCAAAAATTGTGGCCTTTCTCATTCCTTCTAAACTTGCTTGGCAAATGTGAGAATCATCCTCAAATCCCAGAACCTATTGTGTAATTTTTAGAGTCATTTCTCTCACTTATAATTCGTATAAATACATGTCACAAAAATCAAGCAAATTGTGTCAGTTGTGTTTAATTTAAAGTTCTTGGACAGTCACCTGCACGTGTTTAAATGTGCTGGGATTTTTCGTCAACCAAATCTAAGCAAATCTGTCGAAACCAGCTCAAATCACGGACTCGATGCCCCAAACTGTTTCGACAGACTGTAAACTCTCCGGCTTAATTTATTCTGTGCAGTAATCTGTTAAAAATCGCGTCGCCAAGAACTATGTAAAGTAAAAATTATTAACCTTATTTCTTAAAGTTCATCAGAGAATAATGAAGTCAGCTCTCAGTTGCAAAATGTCATCCCTTCACTTTGGCTATGTGCCTTCGGCTTCTACTATATCACACGGATTGAAACATCTACTCCATATTGACTCTGTCTAGGCCTGTCAGCATTCCATAAGTTTCAGTCATACAGAGTGATTGATTCAGACATCACAGAAGCAGATCACTTGTTCCAACCAATCCATGCTGACCATATTCACAGATTAAAGTATTTCCAAGTGCGTGTACTGAGCCCATATTCCTCTCAACATTTCCTATTCATGCACTTATCCAAACGTCTTTTAAGCATTGTAACTTTATCCACATTCTCTACTTCCTCTGGGATTCCGCAGAGGAAACACACTGCCCAAAGGAAAAAACATGTACCCCTCATGTCTTTTTATAGTCTTTCTTCTCTCACCTTAAAAAGATGCCCACTAATCCTGAAATCAAGAACAGTTGCAGTGGACCTTATCTGTATGCCTCAGTTTTTTTTATAAACTGCTGTACGGTTAAACTCAAATTCCTTCACTCCTGTGAAAGAAGTTCAAGGCTATCCTTATAACTCAGTCCCTTCATTCCGAGCAACACCTGGTGACCCTATTCTGAACGACTACAGCTTAACATTCCTCTTCATCCAACCAGAACTGGGCACGAAACTCCAGAAGATATCTCGCCAAAGTCACGTACAACGTCAGCATGACGTCCCAAATCCAACACAAAAAAAATGTTAGCAACGGATGAAGTCGTTCTAACAGTATTTTTGATGACACTGTCTATATGTGACACGAACTTCAAAGAATTAGGTCAGCGAACTGCTGACTCAATTCAGTCGCCTATTCAAGTGTCTATTACACAGCAATATTCAAGGCATGACTTGGAGATGCCGATGTTTGATTGGGGTGTACATTTTAAAAAATAACACCACAGCAGTTTATATACGAACAGGTTTAATTGGAAGCACGAGCTTTCGGAGCGCTGTACCTTCGTACCACCCGATGAAGGAACAGTGCTCCAAAAGCTGGTGCTTCCAATTAAATCTGTTGGACTCTAAAATGGTGTGTGATTTTTAACTCTATTCAATGCAGTACTTGTAACTGCACAAGTGCTACATTCTTTGTTGTTTTTTTTCCAAAAATGCAGCACCATACATTTATCCATGTTAAACTATATCTGCCACACGTATGGTCATAGACCCAAATGATCAATATCTCTTTTAACCTTAGATATCCTTCTTTCCTTTGTACTATACCACCACGTACAGTCATATAGTACGACAAAACCGGGACCAGTCCTTTGGCCCAAACTGGTTCATACCGATCATAATGTCAGTCCACACGAACCGTATTTCTTTGCACTTGGCCCACATCGGTCTTATGTTTTCCTGTCCATGAATTTGTCCAAATGCCTTATCAGTATTGTTTATGCACACACCTTAATAACTTTCGCTTTCATAAAATGCCATAGCCAATCCGCCAATTTTGGTTTCAACCATAAACTGACTATCACTGTCTTCCAATATTCTTATCGAAAACATTTATATAAGCCACAAACAAAATAACCAGCACTGATGCCTGTGCAGCACCGCTGGTCACAGGCCTCCAGTCTGACAAACAACCCTCCAAAAACTCACCCTTTCTCTTCTTATTAAATTAATTTTGCATCCAATCGGCAAGCTTACTGTGAACCCCATGTTATCCATCTTTACTCATTCGTCTACAATGCAGAATCTTTCCATAGTTTTCACTAAAGTCCAACTAAGCAGTCTATTGTTCTTGCCTCATAAATCCTGTTGATGACTTGATCAAAAATCTCAATCAAATTAGTGAGACACACGTTCCAACTCATGAAGCCACACCGATGATCCCTTATATTTCCTTGCTTCTGCAAATTGTATTTTCCAAAATCACCTCCAAAAACGTGTGCACCACCAATTCCAGACTCACAAGTCTGTAGATCCAGTCTTTTCCCTGCATCCGTATTTCAATAAAGTCAAAACGTTCGTCACTTTCCAGTCATTCGGAATCTCACCCATATTTATATACTGCCAGAATTATTTCTGAAAATTCCTCGCTTACTTCCGACAATGTTTGGGTACAATTATGACACGGGGTAAATCTCTGTGTTAATTGAAACCAACAAAATCGAATATTTTCACCCCGCGTTGTAATCAGTGAAAATTCTAGTGGCATGGACATCTTCCAAAGTTCATTATTTAAAGGAAAAAAATAACAATTTTATCCTTTACGACTTACAGAGAATATGGAAAATAACAAGGATTTACAGCTGCTTTCACCTAATCCTATATTTTTACCTTTCACTCCACAATAGTATTCTGATAATAAAAAATACCGATGATGATCTAATTTAAAAATCCCATTTCTAAACCGCTCAGAGTTGCCAAGTCTCCTTTGTGGAGTTTTTTCTCTGTAGAATCTCTCCAAGCCGGCCTCGATGTTCTGCTATGCAAACTCCTTCCACAGACACACACCATTGTGGGAGCTCTTGAGCTCGAAGTATCTGAGGCTGTTCTCTCACGAGCTGCTCATAATTTCCTGTTTTATGCAGAAAAGCATCGGTTTGTTTAATTGTTATTAATATTATCAAAATACGAAATTCAAACGTTATTTTGGTTTGCTATCTTGATGCATAATATAAACTGATTGCCTGAAATTTGAGGTGTTCTTTGTCTTATGACAACTCAGTTCTGCTGGCTGTAACGAGCAAATGCTACATTGTTACCTGGTTCAGACCAGGTTGTACTGTGTTCTTGCTAGCTTTTCAACTCTCTTCATCGTCAGAACAAGACATTTGTACAGTGTCTGGGAATTCATCCACCTTTTACATTTGCAAAAACCTCCAGCAATTATTCTCGTGTAGTGGGAACTGTTATAAGTATATATTTCTATGATGTCTGTAGCCACCATAAGGCCATCATATGGAGACCAGATTTTCCACACTGAACTATTCCATCCTGCTTGCATTTCGCCTGTATCCCTCTATCCCTTTCTGCTCATCGAATGTCCAAATATCTTTCAAATGTTGTAACAGTACCTATACCGAGCAGTTTCTCGAAAAGTTCATTCCACATGTAAACCATCCTCTGTGTGAAAAGGGTGCCCTGCCATTCCCTGCAAATCTTACGAGTTCTGGACTCCCTTATCCAAGGGGAACAAGACCTTTGCTGTTCACCTTATCTATAGCACTCGTGCTTTTATGAACTTCTAATAAGTCATCCCTCTAACTCCGGTGCTGCAGTCAGACAAATCCCTGCCCATACAGTCGCTCCTCGTTGTACTAACACTCAGGTTCAGGAACAATTAGACTCTTTGTTGCATAAAGCCACACAGAGTGGAATGCAACCCAGCCATTGGAAACACCACTTAGTCTCCATTTGTTTGGCTCTTTGTCAAAGAGTTTAGCGACAGGAAGCATCCTGCTGCATCCATGTTGAGTTAACATTTGGCTCGCTTTCTCCACAGGAAAACCTGACGTGATATATTAACTTAATGTCTCTTCCATCTGCTGAGCTCAAACATAACGTCACGCTGCTTGATCTTTCAGGTGACCAACTCTTTATCTACTGGTCCATCTTGTCCGTTGTGTACTTATACACCCTTTTTGGATTATATTTTTTTCCCTAGCAGATTAGATTATTTCTTATCCCCTCTTGGCTTTTCTGATCTGCATCTTATCAGAGTCCCTGCAAGAATTTCATTTGAACCCTGTTGTCTATCTGATATATGATTCTCTTTCATTTTAACTGAAATCTCAGTACCTATATTCATCCATTGTTCTCTCATCATACCAGACTTAAAGCTTTCACTCTAACTGCTCTTGGGAAGGAAGAGTACAGATACAGATTAATTTCGAAATGGGAAGAAAACTGAGAAATCTGATGAGAAGAGACTTGGGAATCCTAATCCAGTGCAGGTTGCCTTTGTTGTTAGGAAGGAAAATAAAATGTTGTTATTCATCTCTCGAGGACTTTACTATGAAAACACGAAATGTCTTTCGGAGGCTTTATTATGGTCAGACAACATTTTAGAGTATTGTGAGCAATTTTGAGTCCCATAACCTGGGCAGATGTGAAGCTGTGGAGAGGGTGCAAAGGAGGTTTGCGAGAGTGATCGCAGGAATGAAAGGCCTGTTTTATAAGGAACGTTTGATGAGTCTAGGACGATACTCCAATGGAGTTTAGACAAATGAGTGTTCATCGAATTGAAACGTTAAGAATAGCGAACGGCCTGGACAGAGTGGACGTTGGAAAGATGCTCCGATTGGCAGGAGAGGCCAGGAGCCAAGGGCACAGACATAGAGTGAAGGGGCTACACTTTTGAACGGAGATAAGGAGAAGCTCCGTCAGCCCGAGAATCTGTGGAATTCACTTCCGAAGAAATCTGTGGACCTTAGGTCATTGAGCATATTTAAAACAGAGACAGGTAGGTTCTTGTTTGTCACGGGAATCAAAGGAGGTCAATGGGAGATAGGGGAAGAAAGGATTTCAAAGCCGATCAACCAGAATGGAATGGCAGATCAGACTTTATGAGGCGAATCGCCTTATTTTTCTGCATATGACAATGACTCCGAATTCTTGATGTCACACGTGCTTAAAAACTTCTGAATCACCAGACGTCCATTTACCTGTGAACATTCTACTCCGAGAAACAGTTGTAAGTTCTTGCCTAACACCAGACAAAAATTGCCTTATTCCAATTAAAACTTGAACATTTACAAAAGGCTTATCTTTTCTTTTTAATAATTGTTTAAAAATGATAGTATCATGACGTCTTGAGTGTTCCCCCACTCTCACCTTAGTCACTTGCCCTGCCTTATTAACCAGGACAAGGTCAGGTTTTCTCCTTCTCCCGGAGAACATTTACGTGTTAATTAATAGGTTTTCTTGAAAATATTTAACCAACTCTTCGACATCGAAACCTTTAAAATAATTATAGTCGCACTCAATGTTTGGAAACTTGTCATCCTTATGAATATCTGAAATCACTCTCTATTTGTTTCTCAGGAACCCTCTGACTCGTGGGGGCCGACATTACAATCCCAACAAGGCGTACATTCCTTCCTTATATGAAACGATGTATTTTCGCTGGATACTTTTTCGAAATATTATTTCTAGTTATATCCATAATATTTCCTTAAACACAAACACCACTTCTCCTTGTCTTCACCTCCCTTTCCATACTTCCTATATTCTCTCATACTCATAAGCATAATCGAATACAGACCCAGAGACAACACTGCTCTTTTTTAATTAAAAATCTTTTCATTCTGGGATCATTCATATAAATCCACTCTAGACTCCCTGCAACACCAGCATATTCCTCCTTAGATACAGGGATTAAAATTGGTTACAATATTCCAAATGCTGTCTGACCAGAGCTGATACACCCTCAGGAATATACTTCAGCTCTTCTGTTGTATGCGTCATTCCGCATCACTAAACTCAGATTTGCCTGATCGTTTGTGGGATCGAACGCAATCTTCTCCAAAGCAATATCGCAGATATTTCACAAATTCGTTTTTCTGGGAGTTGCATCAGGATCGTTTTCGCCTTTGTGATTCCTTAATTCAAAAGACGCCGATTCGGCACTTTGCGACTCTCTTTGCCTTCTTGCCGTTAATTTAATCGTATTTCTTACTAAAAAGCCAATTCCGCCTCCTCTGCCCGTCTGCCTGTCTTTCCATAGGGCGTGTGTATTTGGATATTCAGTTGCCAGCCCGAATCCCCTGACAGCCACATACTTGTGGTACTCACAATAACGTACCTACCATTTCGGCTGGGTCGGTACCTGGGCTGTGCTGAAAGATCATTTACCTTGATTCGTACAGCTGCGTGTATTTAGGTACAACACCCTCAGTCCCACGGTGACTGCCTCCCTCAGCTGCTGTGCCTCAATTAGATTCCTGAGCCTTTCCATACCTTCTGTTCTCTTAAATGCTGTGGAAACTTTAACCTAAGATGAGCCCTTTGCCTACTTGAACGTTTGCCATAATTCTGTGAAACTAATCACCATGACTTAACGTAAAGTCGCATCTGCAGACCTCAGTGGTCAGATTCTCCCTGATTCTGGTCCCAGCATCGTGAAGTCGGAGCGTAGTCCTTCGACCGTTCTGAACAGAATATCCAAAGAACTAGAATCTGGACAGCGCTTCCACGTAACTTTTCTCCCTCCAAGATATGTGGTCGTGTTTAGAGCTCTGACTCCAGTTCATTAATCTGAACGGGAGCTCCACAAATATCCACCACTTGCTGTGAATTTGGTCACTTTGATCCAAAATCATGTACATCTTTTCACACATAATCCAGTTACAACACATCACCTGGCTAGGCATCTCGTGGTTAATTACTTAGTTATTTTGATTTAAGAATAATAGTTAAAGAATGTCTGCCATTTGCGGGGAGATCAATATACCGCACTGAAAAGGTAGGAATTAGGCAAGAGCACAAATTTAGAAGGCTTGTGCAGCAGACAGAGATCGCAGAGAGGGGAATGATCGCACAGGATTTGTAAACAAGAGCAAGAATTTGCTTTTTTAAATGTTGATTTTCTTTCTCCACTGGCAAGCTCTTCGTTTAGTGAGCTCAGGTTGAGGAAAACAAGACTCTATGTGACTGAGTGCATTGGAACTGGAGTGTTCTGTGAGCTGAAAATCAGAGAGAGTTTCTCTGAAAATCAGAGAAACTGTGAGGTGGATCAGGAGTGTATTAGAGTTATTCAGTATCGAGGTTAAAGAGTCCGAACTGAATGTACTTAACTTTTGCCTACATCACTGAATACATTTGTAAAACAAAATGTTATCTGTCTGAGATTTAAAACAAATAATTAGTTATTGAGCATCAACTGTCACTTTTGAAATATAGTGTCTTAAATGTTTGCAACGGTTTTTTAATAGAAGAGATTCCTAACATTTCTTCTGCATCGAATATGCTCCAATGTTTGCAATTAAAATAGAAGAAAATTGCTATTCATCTATCACCGGACTTCTTGCATTGTTTAACTCTGAATGAACCTCGAAGTGATGATGTACATTTTCTTGGAAGTGGTTGATTGGGAGGTTTTGTTGAAGTTATGGTTTACCGGTTGATTGATAATATCCCTCTCATTCACCATCTCCACCTTCTCGACTTACTCCCTCTCCCTGATGACCAACACCGACCATCCCACCCAGGCCAGAGTCTCTTTGACCAGAGCAGATGGCAAGTTCGCGCTCTGAAGCACATTGGCGAACCATTTGTTTGTTTTTTTCAGGCAATTCACAACTTTCATGGACACACTTTGTGAGTGTCCAGCCTAACAAATTCAACTCAGGTTCACAACCAGCTCTACCATTGAGAAAGTTAGTGTATGTCATTAAAGTTGGAATAACAGAGCATTAGAAATGCATGAAAAAAATCATGTCATGTCAGCACGGTTTTGTGAAGAAGAAATCACAGCGAACAAGCTTATTAAAGTATTTTCAGGCGGTAACAAATGACATAGATAAGGGAAAGCAACAAATGAAATATACTTGGATTTCTAAAAGTTTTCAGTATGGTATTTTATATGATCCTCCTTCACGACATGAGAATCATGAACCCACTATGTTGGGGGTATCTATTAATCAAGTTAATTGGTCAATGATAAGGTAATGAATTGAGAGAACAGATAAAGAGGGCATTTCCATAATGGTACGTCGTAACTTGCCAAGTCCCAGAGGCATCAATAGTGGTGCCAAAATTATTGAGAATATATACAAATCGCCTGGATGACAGATGTACAATTGCTAACTTTGGAGTTGGAACAAAATAGATGGGGTAACAAGTAGTGAAGTTGACACAGCAAAATTGAAGTTTAGACATTTGGCAAGAAGATTAGCAGAGACGAATATTAATTATATGGGAAAATTCACTGCATTTATTTGAGTGGAAATGGGGATATGTTTTTTTTGAAATTATAGATGGCACCGCTCAGATCACAGCAGGAATACTGTAAACAGTTTTAGATCCCCTATTTTAGGAAAAGTGGTCCAGGGAATGTTAACACATTCATCCTGGACATGGGAAAATTTTCTCGGAAGATGAGATTGAGCAGACTGTTCCCGTAATAATTGGAGTTTAGAAGAATGAAACACGATTTTACAGAAATATACTAATGCATTAGATTTTTGTGGAGGCAGGTGCTTAATTGCAAAATGGATTTATTGCTACAACTGATCTTTACCATTTTTGCTCGTATACTGCTCCACTCAAATTTTGTCGAAATTCTTTGCTCATCTTTTATACTCTCAGGGTCAGGATACATCCATTTTCGAATTTCAGTCATGTGCTCAATTTTCATCAGACACCTACAGAGGAGGAGGGGAGCTGTCTTATTAGTCTGATTAACAACACAAACAACAATCTTAAACATGAATTGCATTTTTTGCTGTTGCAAATGTATTGATAAGTTGCTGCAGTCACAACACGTTAAAGTAAACAATAGTTTTTGAGTGGTGATCTTATAGATGTTTTTTTAAATCATGAGGACATTGATATGGTTAATACGCAAAGAATATTCCGCTGATTACGGAAGTACAAAAGCAGAGGGCTTAGGTTTTAGGTGAGAGGGGAAATATTCAAAAGGGACTCAATGGGGCAACATTTTTACACAGAGGATGATGTGTGTATGGAATGATTTGCCCGAGGATGTGGTGGAGGTTGGTACAATTACATAATTTACAAGGTATCTGGATGGGTACATGAATAGTGTAGAAGAATATGGGCCGAATGCTGGCAAATGCAACTAAATGAATTTAAGATATCTAGTTGTGAGGGATGATTTGCAGAAAACTGTCTGTTTCTGTGCTATATGTCGCTATGACTGAATACTTCACTATATTTTGTGAAACTCCTTATTGGGACAGAATGGTCTCCCCTGTCTCATTGTAGCGATCCGGACTGCCACTTTGTTCACCTTTGAATCTTTCACTCTGTGACCTTAAACCTGTACCCTCTAGTATTGGACTCCTCTACCCTGGGAAAAAGTCCCTAATTATTCACCAGATCCATGGCCCGTATGATTTTATAAACCTCTGGAAGGTGCAAATTTGATTGCAGTCAGCACGAATGGCTGTGCTATCAGGGAAGGCCGGAAGAAATTCTGAAATTCAATATGACACCTCTACCTTTTCCTTCAATTCCCAATTCTGAAATAATTTTAATAAACCTCTTCAGACGTATTATGAGACACCTCTGTGGAATTTTAATCTGTACCTGTGGTATCATTGGTAGGAACACAACTAACCACTCATCAACAGCCCCAAAAACTGCAGCTATATTCTCCTGTGTGCTTGTTCATCTACCTGTTCTGAGATACTGGGGCACACTTCCACGACAGGCAGGATTTGAATGCAGATCTTCTGCTCCAGGTTTAGGGACACTCCCACACAGGTTAAGGAAATTGAATCAAATCCAAAACGCATTGGCCAGAGGCAGGGGCACAACACACTAATCAAGACCTAAAATGTGCCCAGATTTTAGGTCACATTTTAAGGTGCCAGCTTTCAGCTCAGTATGGATTCATTAAAATTTGATTAACATGACTTAAATACACAGCTTAAAGAATCAACGCCCCAGGGAAAGACTTTGTCTGATTATTCGATCCATGCTCCTCATGATTTTATAAACCTCTATAAGGTCACCCCTCAGCCTTCGACATTCCAGGGAAATCAGCCCCAGTCTCTTCAGCCTCTCCCTATAGCTGAAATCTTACAACCCTTGCAAACATCCTTGTAACTCTTTTCTGAACCATTTCAAGTTACAGAACATCCTTCTGATTCAGAAGGAGAAGAAAATTGAATGCAATAATCCAAACGTTGACAGCTTATGACCTGTCCAACCGCAATATGACCTCCAAACTCCTATACTCAGTGCTTTGACCAATAAATGAAAGCATGACAAACGCCATCTTCACTATCCAAGCCATCTGCTATTCTACTTTCAAGAAGCTATGAACCAGCACTCCAAGGTTCCTTTGCTAAGCAACACTCCCAAGGACATTACCATTAAGTATGTTAGTCCTGCTCAGATTCGCATTCCTAAAATGCAGCACCTGGCATTTATCTAAACTAAACTTCATCTGCCACTTCTCAGCCCATTGGCACATCTGAACAAGATCCCGTTGAGGTAACCATTTTTGCTCTTCACTGCACCTCCAATTTTGGTGTCATCTGCAAACTTAGGAAATATACCTCCTATATTCACATCAAAATCATTTATATAAATGGCAAAAAAAGTCACCTGTAGAGCACCGATCCTTGTGGCACTCCATTGGTCACAGGACTCCAGTCTGAAAAATAGCCCCTCCACCTCCACCCTGTGTCTCCTTCCTTCTAAGCAGTTCTCTACCCAAATGGCTAACTCTCCCTGTATTCCATGCCATCTAACTTTCCTAAACAGTCTCCAATGGGGAACCCTGTCAAATACCTAACTGAAGTCCACATAGATTCACATCCACCGTTCTGCCTTATTGTACTGTTTCAGAAAAACCGTCAGTCAAGTTAGTGAGACATGACTTCCCACTCACAAAGCAATATTGACTATTCATAAAGAGTGCTTGCCTTTCCAAATACGTGTAAATCATGTCCCTCATAATTCCCTCCAACAACTTGCCCAACACTGAAAGCAGGCTCACCGTCCTATATCTCATTGCCCTGTCCTTACCACCTTCCATAAATAATGGTATTGTACGTTCAGATTGTAGAGGGCATTCTCAAGGTCTCTCCTGGGGTATTGTGTGCAGTTATGGTCACCCCGTTCTATTGACGATATGATTAAGCTGGAGATGGTCCAGAAGAGACTTACGAGGTTGTGGCCGGGAATGGAGTGTTTGAGTAATACCAACAGACACGACAGGCTGGGATGTTTTCCATTAGAGCGTAGGATGTAAAGAGATTTCATACAGAGGTTTCTCAAACAATGAGGGGTATAGATCATTTTGAATGGCGAGTGTTTTACTTTTCCCCTTACAGTCGGGAATTTCAGACCGGGTGTTTGTTTTACGAAGAGAGGAGATATCTTGAATGTAGGCATAGTGTATTACAGTTGTACGGCATGGAAACAGAACCTTCTATCCAACTGGTCCATGATAACCAGATATCCTAAATTATGTGGAGGCGATCACCTAGTA
Source organism: Chiloscyllium punctatum (assembly GCF_047496795.1). Lineage (NCBI taxonomy): Eukaryota > Metazoa > Chordata > Chondrichthyes > Orectolobiformes > Hemiscylliidae > Chiloscyllium > Chiloscyllium punctatum. The sequence goes on from NC_092766.1 coordinate 75,364,398, forward strand.
ATTTATCTTTGGATGGTTCATCCAGAATCCCACCATGGAAAAAGGTGGGACTTTAATTAAATAACTACCTGGAATTAATAGCCTAATGGCTACTATAAATCCGTTGCCAAATGTCAAAAAAAGTCTTGTCCACGAACATCTCTTCAGGAAGGAAACTGTCATGCTTACCTGATGTGATTTTCATGCGACTCCAGATCCAAAAGAAAGTAGGTCCTCTCAACTGCCCTCTCGGCAACTGGACATGGGAAATAAATGCTGCTTCGCTAATGACACCCTCATCGTGTTAAAGAATAAAGAATAAAGAATCGCTCATCCAGTCCCATTTGGCAGCATTTGTTCCACATCTCTCTAAACCATTCCTATGCATATAGCCATCGAGGTGTCTTTTAAATGTTGCAACCATACCAGCTTCCAGGACTTCCTCTGGCAGCTCGTTACCCATGCAACAATCTCTATGTGAAAACGTTGCCCCTTAGATCTCAGTAAAGTCTTTCTCCCTCACACCTTGAACCTAATCGCTCTAGTTTGGGAATACGCTACCTAGTGGAAAAATGTCGGCTATTCACTGTATCCATCCCACTGGTGACTTTATAGTTACCTTTGTATCTCTGACACTCCAAGAAAAATGACCTCAGCCTACTCAGCTTTTCATAAAGGTTAAACCCTCCAACCTTGGCAACATCCTTGTCAATTTTGTCTGAACCTTTTCAAGTTTCACAACATCGTTCTTATATGAGTGAGACCAGAAATGAACGCAGTGTTCAAATTTGGCTTAAACAATGTCTTGCACAGACCTATCAACCCCCATGCTCATTGCACTGACCAACAAATGTATGCGTATCAAAGACCTGTATCACCTTCCTATCTACCTGTAACTCCACGTTCAAGGAACTATGAAACTGTAATCCATGGTCTCTTTGTCCATCAACACTCCCCAGGACCTTACCGTTAAGTATATAGTTCCTGCCTTGATTTGGCTTTTCAAAATACATCACCTCAAATTTACCGAAATTAAACTCCATCTGCCACTCCTCAGCCGACTGGTCCATCTGAACAAGACCTGGTTGTAATATGATTTAACCTTCTTCACTAGCTACGATACTGCCAATTTTGGTGTCATCGGTGTAGGTACTATTTATTACTCCTATGCTTACATCGAAATCATTTGTATAAATGACGAAAAGTAATGGACCCAGCACTGAATTTTTTGTTACATCACTGGTCACTGGCCTTCAGTATGAAAAGCAACCCACCACCACTTCCCTCAGTCTTCTACCTTGGTGGTAGTTCCGTATCCAAATGGATAGGTCCCAATGCATTGTATGAGATCTAACTTGCGAAGCTATCTCCCATGGAGAACCTTTTCGAACACCTTACTGAAGTCCATATAGATCACATCCACTGCTCTGCCCTCATCCATTCCCTTTGTTACGTGTTCAGAAAAAAACAAATCTAGTTCGTGAGACACGGTTTGCCAGACAGTAACCCATGCTGACTATTCATAATCAGTCCTTGCTTTTGTGAAGGCTAAAACCTGTTCCTCAGTTTTCACTCGAACTGATTGATAACCAACGATATCTGGCTCAGGAGTCTATTAGTCCCTGGCTTTTACTTTCCACCTTGTTCAAAAATACTATACCGTAACTACCCTCTTATGTTACAGCACATTATCATTGGCCATTGATACGAAAATCATCTCGGCAAGGGGCCCAGCAATCACTTACCTAGTTTGGAAGAGAAATCTCGGGGACACCTGATCAGGAGAAATGAAGTGAATCATTTTTACACAACCTGTGGTTCATGTATGGAATTAACTTCCTGAGGAAGTGATGCATGTGGGTAAAGTGACAACGTTTCAAAAAATAACATTTGGTTAGGTACATTAAAGAGAGAAGTTTTGGAAATTTATGGGCCAAGTGCACGCAGATGGGACGAGTCTAGTTTAGGATCATGGTCGGCGTGCACTGTATGGGCCGATAGTATTGTTTTAAAATAACCAGTATAGCTCTATGACTCTATGTGTGCTTGTCGGCGAAGTATGTTTCTGAATATTTCTGTCCATGTTTGTCCTTTCTGTGTGTCTATATGTGTCTCTGTGGGCCCTTATCTGTGTATCTGACCCTCTGTGCATGTAACGTGTGTTCCTGCATTAGTGTGTGGCTGTCTGTATTTCCGTCTCTGTATTTCTGTGCAATGTGGACACTTGTTTTGGGGGTGAGTTATTGAAATGGGGGTTAAAACCTCTCTCCCTTCATCTCTCTGTCCATTGGTCTGTCCCACTTGTGGTTGAAGTGAGACAATGACACAATTTACTGGTCTGTTTTAGGACTTACCAACCCTCTATGAAATGTAAGATTATTTGCAAAGGGATGACAGTAAAAATTGAATGTCATTGACATTGAAATAAAATTCATCTTATCTCCATCAAAACTGATTCACTAGAAGTTGTTTAAAATAATTGCAATGTAAACAATCTTTCAGTTGTATGCCGTGCATCAGGAATACTGCCCAAAGACAAATCAGTTCCTCATTGTAGAGGGGCACAGATATTTCTTCACATGAACATCTTCCACTCTGTGGGCCTCAGCACAACGACAATCACCTCCAGGCCAACCTGGCGTGGTTGTGTGTGTGTGTGTGTGTGTATGTGTGTGTGTGTGTATGTATGTGTGCGTGTCTATTTGTATCTCTATGTGTTCATGTCTAAGTGTGTTTCTCTCATATTTTCTGTGTGGGCCTGTGCGTGCGTATGTGTGTCTGTGTGCCTGTGCATATGCATGTGTGTCTGTGTATCTGTGTCTGCACGTAAGCGTCTATATCTGTGTGTTCCTTTCAGTGTGTGTGTGTTAGTGCATGTATATCTGATTATTTGTCTGTGTGAGTATATGATTGCGTGTTTGTGTATATGGTTCTGTGTGTGGCTATGTGATTGTGTATGTATCTGTTTGTGCGTGTGTCTCTGTGTCTGTGTGTATGCTTGTGTGCGCAACTGTGTGCTGGTTTGTACGCGTCTTTATGTTCTTGCATGCATGTATGTGTGGGATTGTGGGTGCGTGTGTCCATGTGTTTAGCTCCGTGTCTGTGTGTGTGCACGTATGATTGTCTGTGTGTCTGTGTGTGGTACGTGCGTCTTTGTGTGTATCTGTGGGTGTGGTGTATGGGTGCCTGTGTGTGCGCACGCCTGTTTTTGTGTGTGGTGAATGGGCGTCTGTGTGTATGTATATCTAAGTGCGTGTGTGTATGTGTCTGTGTGTGCACGTGTGTTTAGTGTATGTATGCCTGTGTGTAGAGTGGGTGTGCATGTATCTGCGTGTGTTTGCATGTCTGTGTGTATATAAGCCTCTGTGTGCGTGTGTGTAGATGTTTATGTGTGCATGTATGTTTGTGTCTACATGTGTATGTGTATGGAGTGTGAGTGTTTGCGTATGTGGATGTCTGTGTGTGGCATGTGCGTGTGCGTGTGTGTCTGTGTGCGTATCCGTGTGAGTTTGTCATTTTCTGCATGTCGCCATGTGGCCTGTGTGTGCCTCTCTGTATGACTGTGTGTTTGTGTATGTCTGCATGTGTGCATCGGTGTGGTGTGTGGGTGCCTGTGCGTGTATGTGCGTCAATGTGTCTCTTTGTGTGTCGGTATGTGACTGTGTATGTCTATGCACAGATGCGGTGTGTGTGTTTCTCTCTATGTGTTTCTCTATGCACGTGTTTGATTACCTGTACGTGCCCGTGCGTGTAGGTTTCTGCTTGTGTGTGAGATTGTTGGGTTGTCTGTGTGTGCTTTTGATAAGAACATAGAACATAGAACATAGAAAAATACAGCGCAGTACAGGCCTTTCGGCCCTCGATGTTGCGCCGACCGAAGCCTACCTAACCTACACTAGCCCAATAACCTCCATATGCTTGTCCAATGCCCACTTAAATGACCATAAAGAGGGAGAGTCCACCATTGCTACTGGCAGGGCATTCCATGAACTCACAACCCGCGGAGTAAAAAATCTACCCCTCACATCTGTCCTATACCTACCACCCCTTAATTTAAAACTATGTCCCCTGGTAACAGCTGACTTCATTAGCGGAAAAAGGTTCTCACTGTCAACCCTATCTAAACCCCTAATCATCTTGTACACCTCTATCAAATCTCCCCTAAACCTTCTTTCCTCCAATGAGAACAGCCCCAAGTGCCTCAGCCTTTCCTCATACGATCTTCCGACCATGCCAGGCAACACCCTGGTAAACCTCCTCTGCACTCGTTCCAATGCCTCCATATCATTCCTATAATATGGCGACCAAAACTGCACACAATACTCCAGATGAGTACGCACCAGAGTCTTATACAACTGCAACATGACTTCAGGATTCTGGAACTCAATTCCACTACCAATAAAACCCAGTACACCATATGCCTTCTTCACAGCACTATTTACCTGAGTGGCAACTTTCAAAGATCTGTGTACATGGACACCAAGATCCCTCTGCTCATCCACACTACCAAGTAGTCTACCATTAGCCCAGTAATCCATCTTCTTGTTACTCCTACCAAAGTGAATGAATTCACACTTAGCTACATTGAATTCCATTTGCAACCTTACTGCCCAGCTCTGCAACTTATCTATATCCCGCTGTAACCTGCCACATCCTTCTTCGCTGTCCACAACTCCACCGAACTTGGCGTCATCCGCAAACGTGCTCACCCAGCCTTCAAGCCCCTCCTCCAGGTCATTTATAAAAATGACAAAAATGATAAGTGTATCGATGTGTGTCCCTGTGTCTCTACGTGTCTCTGCATGTCTGTGTGTCTGAGTTTGTGGTGTGCGTGTGTGTCTCTGTGTGTGCGTTTCTGTGACTGTTGCGTGTCTGGTGTGTGTGAATGTGTCTCTGTGTGTCCTTGTGTCATTATGTGGTTTGTGTGTGGTGTGTATGTGTTTTTGCCCCACTAAGTGAGTTTGTCTGTATGTTTCTGTTGTGTGAGTATGTCGCTGTGTTTGTGTATGCGTGTGTGTTTGTGTAGTGTGTGTGTGACTGCATGCGTCTCTTTCTCTCACGCACACACTTTTGATGGTGCTCTGATTTTTCTCTTTTCCTCCCAGACTGAGTGTTTTCACGCTCTGCTCCAAAGTGTAGGGATTGACAACAACAGAAAGTTGTGTGGCATCTTTGGAGAGAAATGTAAATTAAGATTTCAGGTCGAAAACCATTCAGGGACAAATTGCAGTATTTTAACACTACAGAGAATGCCAGGCTGGCGCCACACAGACACACACTTATGCACACACACACGAATACAGACACATAAAGACACCTATTAATGCACTGATACTAATACAGGCATGGAGAAAATGTCAGTATTTCTCTTGCTTCATGGTGAGCTTGTCAATATTTGACTCGTCTTATCTCATGTCTGTCAGCATATCAGTCTGTCCTTGGGAGTATATCCGTATTGCCCTGTCACATACTAGCAAGTGTGTCAGTCTTTCTGCGTGAAAGGTGACAGTATAACAATTGTAATATTTGCAGATACCAAACTTGGAAGAATTCCAGAGGCATCCGGGCGATGGTGAACGCCTCCAGCCAAGATGTGTGGTACAATCGGGCTGTTATTTTAATTGAGATGGAAGCCATGGGGTCCGGTAGGTAGCTGATGAGGTGAGTTCGACAAGATAACGCCAGGAAAACAGCTCGGCCTCATGCAGGTGATTCCTTGAAACACTAAATGAAAATGACACTGAGACTAATTAGTTTTCGATTCAGCCCAATGAAACGAAGACTCTGCTGATTCCAGTCCCAGTTACACAGCTGCAAAACAAATTTTCATTCAATACTCTCCATGATCTGAACTTACACCAGTATCCATTCACTCATCATTCCTTGAAATACCGGGATCTTGCAGGATACTTTCGAAAAAGCTTCGGTTCAGCTTTAGGTAAACTTTGAACAGATGTTTCAATGGTGTTCTCTCAATCCCACCCTCTCTGTCTATTTTGCAAACCCTTCTGATTTGTTGCTATTTCAACGGATTCCACCGTCATCTCTCTTTGGCAGTGATTTTCACACCAGGAAAATTCCTGTCATGGTACATTGGAGATAAGGAGCTGTGAATTGATGGGGCTGTGTTACCTGTCACTTTCACTATGGGCTGTAAGATCTCCAATGCTGGGCAGTGATCTTACAAAGTGTTACTGAGTAATTCAGTTTGGTGGTATTCACAGCTCCACATGCAGGGAGAGTAACTGCTCCAGGTTTCCAAATCAGTTCACTGGTGACCATTTTACAGCTCCCCGTGCTGCTCAGCCTTGCGTTGTATGGAAAATGCAGTATGTGGTCTGTGCAGCACCTCATTGGGATAGATTTCTTTTTTGTTTCAGATTTAGATATTAATGCGCTGTTGTTGTTTTTATAGCTCTTGGTGCTGGACATATATCTAGTTTGGGTTTATCGGTAAATGCACTGCTGTGGGTCTGCATTGTTCCCGGTGCTGGACAGATATCTCGTTTGTATTTTCGATCAATGCAGAGCAGTGGCCTGCATCGCTCGCTCTGCTGGACTGACATATAACCCGATCCCGCTCTTGCGGTCTGGCGTTTTCTGTCTCTCTCTCACACTGTCTTGCTCTCCCTCTCAATCTGTTTGGATTTTTCTTTCTATAGATCTCTCTGTTTGTTTCCCTCAGTCTTATGATCTCCCTCCCTGTGTCTCTCCCTCCCATTATCTGTCTCTCACTCTCTCTCTACCCTTGCTCTCTCCCTCTGATTCTTTATCCCTCTCATTCCGTCTGACTGTCTTTCTCTCCGTCTATCTGATCCTCTCTCTCTTCATCTCCCTGTCTTACTCGCCCTATCTCGCTCTCCCTCTGTCTAACTTTCATTCTCCCTCTGCCTTACGGTCTCACTCTTTTGCTCCACCTCCCACTATCTAACGCCCACTCTCCCTCTACCACTGTCTTATTCTCTCCCCCTCTCTCACTGCCTCCCCCTCACTCTGTTTGACTAACTCTCTCTTTCTCTCTATCTCCATCGCCGTCTGTTGGACTGTATTTTTCTCTCTCCTTCTCCCTTTGTGTGACTGTCTCTCTCTGTCTCCATCCCCCTTCCTTAGTCTCACTCTCTCTCGCGCTCTCTCTCTCCATCACCCGCTATATGACTCTCTCTCTCCCTCTCCTGATGTCTGATTCTCTCTCTCTCCACCTCCCTCTGTTTGACTTTTTATCGCCATCTCCCTTTTTCTGAACATCTCCAACTCTTCCCCCACAATTGCTGACTATGAAACTGATTCTCTCCCTATCCCTTTGTCTGATTCAATACCTCTCATCTCTCCCTCTGTCTGACTCTCAGTCTCTCCCCGCACCTTTTTTCTGACTCTGACTCTGTCTCTCCTCCTATTCGTCTCTCTGACTCTCCCTCTTTCGTTCTATCTGACTTTCTCTGTTCCTCTCCCTCTGTCTGAATCTCTCTCTGTCTCTCCCTGTCCCTCTATCTGACTTTCTCTCTCCCCCTCTACCAGTGTGTGTGTCACTCTCTCTCCCTTCCGTTTGTCTGAATCGTGCTCTCAGCCCCTCCACCAAGGCCTGACTCTCTTTCCCGCCATCTCCTTCTGTAGGACTCTCTTTCTATCTCTCGATCTATCTCTTCCTCTCTGAATCTCTCTCTCCCTTGCCCTCTGTCTTACTCTTTCTCTGCCTCTGTCTTTCTCTATCTCTCCGTCATTCTGAGACTCTCTCTTTCTCTGTTTCTCTCCCTATGTCTGACTCTCCCTCTCTCCTTCTCTGTCTCTCGTTATGTCTCCCTGTCACTCCGTCTGACTCTACCTCTCCCTCTCTCACTCTGTTTTTTCTCTCACTCACACACGTGTGCCCACAGACTCTCTCTCTATCTCTCACGCTCGCTCATGCTTCCCCTCTCCGGCTCTCTCTTTCTCTCGCTCTCCCACAGTCTGACCCTCTCTCTCCCTCTCTCTTTCTACATCTGACTGACTTTTGCTGTCCCTCTCCCTCTGTCTAACTCTCTCCCCTTATGTCTGACTTTCTCTGTCCCCCTCCCACAGTCTGACTTTCTAACCTTAAGTCTACCTCTATCTCTCACTCTGTCTGACATACCCTTTCTTTCCCTGTTCCTCCCCCCGTCTGATACTCTCTTCCTGTCTCTCACTCCTTCCCCAACTGTCTGACTCTCTCTATCTCTAATTCGCTATCTCTCTCTCCCTGACTGAGTCTCTTTCACTCTCCTTCACTCTCTCCATCTCTCTTCCTGTACCTGTGTTTGAGTCTCTGGTCTCCTCTCTCTGCCTCCCCATTTATTCAACACCTTCCCACTCTGTCTGCATCTCTCTCTCTCTCGCTCGCTCACGATCTGCCTGACTCTTTCCCTCCCCGTTTTTCTCAGTCACTCTCTCTGACTGTCGCTCTTTCTCTGTCCCTCACCCTCTGTCTGACTCTTTCCCTCTTTACCCATTCGTTTCACTCTGTCCGAGTTTCTCTCCTTTCCCTACGATCTGTCTCTCTGTTTCTAATTCGTTCTGCCTCTCACTGACTCATTCACTCCCTCTTTTCCTCTTTCTGACTCTCTCTCATTGTGTTTCAATCTCCCATGTCTGTCTCTCTCTCTAAATCTATCTGACCCCCTCTCCTTCTATCTTACTTTGTCTCTCCCTCTCCTGTCTCTCCCTCTGCTTGACTCTCTCCTCACCTCTCCCTGCCTCTCCCTGTGTCTTACACTCTCTCGTGCTCTCCCTCAGTCTGACTCTCTCTGCCACGCCCTCTCGCTCTATTTGATGCTCTCTCCCGGTGCATTTGTGTGAATCGCTCTCTCTGTCTCTTGCTCTCTCTATTTGAACTCTTTCTCTCTACCTATCCCTTTGCCTGAATCTCCCTCTAACCCTCTTTCTTTCGCTTCCACTTGATGTGTCTGGCTTTCTCGCTGTGCCACTCCATCTGCCTGACTGTCTCTCTCTCTGTGTCGCTCTTTCTCACTCCCTTGCCCTCTGTGTAACTCTCTATGTCTCCCTGTATGTTTCTGTATAACTCCTTCCGACTGACACTCGCTCTCCTTCTCTGTTCCTCTCTCTCTGTCTCTCTGTCGATCTGTCACTCTCACTCGTTTGCTCACACTCCCTCTGTCTGGCTCTCTATCTCGCTCTCCCTCTGTCTGACTTTCTCTCTCCCTCTGTCTTTCTCTACTTCTCACTCCATCTGACTCTCTCTGTCTATCCAAATCCCCCTCCATCTGTCTGACTTTCCCTCTTCTCCCTCTATCTTCCTCTTTCGCCCATGCACTCCACCTCCCTGCCATCTCTCCCTCTGTCAGGGAATCTCGCTTTCTGTATCTCTCTCTCACCATCTCCCGACTGTTTCTCTGCTCTGTATTTCACTATCTCTCCCCGTCTGACTCTCCCTCTCTCTGTGTTCTTCTTCCCCAACTGACACTCTCTCCCTTCCTCTTTCTCTCCTACACTCTATCTCGCTCCTTCCGCCCTCTGCTTGACTCTCTTCATGTAATTCTCTTTCTCTCTCCTTCTACGTCTCCCTCTATCTGACCCTCTCTCCCTCTCTCTCTTCTTCGTCCTCTTTCTGACTCTCTGTCCTCTTCTCTCTGCCTCTTCCTCTATCTGGCACTGTCTCTCTTTCTCCAACTCTCTCTCGTTCTCTCTCTCGTTAACGCTCTGTCTGAGTCTTTCTCTCTTCCTCTGTGTTTCTTTATCTCTGTTTGACAATTTCTTTTTCTGTTCTTTTCCTTCTGACTGACTCTCCTGACCCCTCTCCCCCGTTTGACTTCCTCTCCACCTCCCAACAACGCCCCACTCTGTCTGACAATGTCTCTCTCTCTTTCCCTCTGAATCTCGCTCACGCTCACGCTCATGTTCCTTCTGTGTGTGTCTCTCTCTCTCTCTCTCGCTCTCACTCTGCCTGTCTCCCTCTCTCCCTCTGTCTTTCTCTATCTCTCAGTGCACCTGACTCTCGCCTGTCTTTCTCTGTTCCTTGCTCTTTGTCAGACTCGCTCTCTCCGTCTCTGTCTCTCCTTCCACCTGCCTTTAGTTGTACCTTCTACTCTGTCTGCCTCTCATTATTTCTCTGTTCCTCTCCATCTGTGTGCGTCTCTCTCTCCCACTGTCTGACTCTCTCTATCATTTTGCCTCTCCTTCTTTCTCTTGTCTACCTCTTTCTCTCTCTCCCCCTCTCGCTGCCTTTTGCTTCCTGTGGATGACTCTCTCTCTCTCTTTGTACAGCTCTCCCTCTCTCGATCTTGCCACCCCTATCCACCCTCAACCCCGCCTGTCATTCTGGTTGGCAACCTTTCTCTGTATGTCTGTCTCCCGATCTCTCCCTCTCACTATTCTCTCTAGCTCCCTATGCCTTTCTCTATCCCTCCTTCTGTCTGGCTCTCTCTCATTCTGAGCCTCTCCCCCATGTGACATAATCTCTCGCTCTCTCTTTCTCACTCTCTCTCTCTCATTTCTCTATCCCACCCCCTTTGCTTCCGCTTGATTTGTCTGGATTTCTTTGATACGCTATCTGCCTGACTCTCTCTCTCTTTCTCTGTCTTTCATTGTAACTCACTCACCCTCTGCCTGATTCTCTTTCTCTGTCATTGTGTATTTCTCTACATCGTCCCCCGTCTGAAACTCTCTCTCATTCTCTGTTCCTCTCCTTCCGTTTGACTTTCCCGTCACCTCTCTCTTTCTTTATCTCACTGTCACCCGCACCTGCCCCACTCTCTGTCGGACTCTCTCTCTCTTTCTTTCTCTCTCCTCCCACCCTCTCTCTCCCACTCACAATCTTCCTCTGTCTGAGTCTATCTGTCTCCCTCTGTCATTCTCGATAACTTACTCTGCCTGACTCTCTCTGTCTATCTCTGCTGCTCTCCCATTGTCTGACTGTATCTAATTCTCATTCCACCTCCCTCTTCTCTGACCCTCTCTCTCCTCTACCTGTCTCTGCATCTCTCTGACTCTTTCTCTTGTCCCTTTCTGCGTCTATCTCTTGCACACATCCCACACCCGCCTCTCCGTCTGTCTACCTCTCTGTATCTCTTTCTCCCTCTCCTTACTCTCTCTCGCTCCGTCTCGCTCTGTCTGCCTTTCTCTATCTCTCCTTCTGTCTGACTCTCTCTCTCTCTCTTTCTCTGTTCCTCTCTCCTTCTGACACACTCTCGCTCGTTCTCTCTCACACGCCGTCTCTCTCACTCCCTGCCCTCTGTCCGACTCTGTCTCTCTAAGTCTCTCTTCTGTGCTCTCTGTCTTACCCTCAGTACCCTTCTCCCTTCTCTCCCTCCCTCTGTCGGACTGTCTCTCCCTCTCGAACTCTCTCTGCCTGACTTACTGCTTCTCTCTCTGCCTCTCCATCTACCTGAATATCTCTCTTTTGTTCATTCTTAGTCCGATTCTTTCTCTCCGTCTCTCTTTATCCATGTCTCATTCTTTTCCACACTCTCTATTTCCCTGTTCCTCTCCTTCTTTCTGACACTCCCGTCCTCTCTGCCCATTTCACTCCCTCTCGCTCTCTTGCTCTTCACCCAACCCCCACCCCGCCCGCTTGCATTGCTTTCCCTAACACAATCTCTATGCCCCCTCATTCACGCTCTGACCGTCATGGTCTCTCTTTCTGTCTGACCATCTCCTTTTGTCTGATTCTCCCTCACTCTATCTCCAACTGTGTCACTTGCTATCTGTCATTCTCCATCTCCATCTGTCTGACTCGCTCTGTTACCCTCGGTCTTTTTTTTATCTTTCCCTCCGTCTGGCTCTTATTCTCTTTCTCTTTTACTTTACACCTTCCTGACTTACCTCTCTTATTTTCTTTATAAGTCCCGTTCTCGCTCTCTCACTCGAGCTCTGTCTAATTCCGTCTTTGTCTGTCTATCTCTGTCTCACCCTCTGTCTGAGTCTCTCTCTTTCTCTCTTCCTCTCCTGTCTGACTCTCTCATTCTACCCCTATAAGGCTCCCTATCACTCTCTTCCAACCAACTCCCCCCCCCCCCCCCACCCACCCGCTCATTCTGTCTGACTCTCTCTCTGTCTCTTTCTCTCTCTCTGAATCTCTCACTCTCTCTTGCTCACACTCTCGCTGTTTGGATTTCTGTCTCTCTCGCTCTCACTCTGTCTGACTCTGTCTCAGTCTCTCTCTCTCCCTCTGTTTGGCTGTCTGTCTCTCTCTTTCTCTCAACAACTGCGTGATTCGCGCTGTCTGTCCATCTCTCCTGTTGCCTAACCTCTCGCTCTTTCTCTCTCCATCTTGCTTTGACTGAATCATTCTGTCTCCCTTTCCCGCTATCTAACGTCTCTCCCCTTATTTCCTTTTGTCAGAATCGCTCTCTCTCCCTTGCAAACCTTTGGGTGTCTCTGACTCTCTCTCTCTCCCTCTCTGTCTGTATCAGCTGTTCTCGTTCTATCCCTCTCCCTTGGTCTGACTCTCTGTCTGATTCGTTCTCTCACTCTGACTCACTGTCGCGCCACTCACTCTGACTGAATCAAACTCTTTTCGCACACACAATCCGACTCTGTCTGAATCTCTCTCCACATCACTCTGTCTGACGCCCTCTCTCACTCTCCCACGGTTTTACTCGCTCTCTCTCTCTCTCTCTTTCTTTACCCCATCCGGTGGTCTTTCTCCTTCGCTCTCCATCTGTCTGACACTCTCTCTGATTTATCCTCTCTCTCTGTCTGAATTTCTCGCTGCCCCTCTCACTGTGTCTGAGCCTCTGTCTCTTTCTCTCCGTCTGTCTGACTCGCTGTCTCTCCCTATCCCAATGTCAGACCGTGTCTCCCACCGTCTCCCTCTGTCTGATACTCTCTCTCTGCATCTCTCTCTCTCTTTCTCTACCTCTCCCTCTGTCTGACTGTCTCTCTCTCTCTCTCTGCATTTCTCTCTCTCTTTCTCTCACTTTCCCTCTGTCTGAATCGTTCTTTTCCACTGTATTTCCCTACCGGTCCTTCCGTCTGACACTCTTTCTCTGTTCCGCAGTCTCCCTCTGACTCTGTCACTATCCCTCTCCAAATATCGGACTGTCGCTCTTATTCTATCTCCCTCTCACACTTGTTTAAATCTCTCTCCCCCTCTCTGTGACTACCTCTCTCCCCCCTCTCTCTGCCTCTCGCTCTGTCTGCCTCTCTCCTTCTTATACTGTATCTCTCTCCCCCCAATCTCTGCCTCTCCATCTTGTCTGTCAATCTCCCTCTATCGCTCTCTCCCTCCCTCTCTCTTACTCTTGCTCTGTCTTTCTCTATCTCTCCCTCTCCTTGACTGTTTCACACTTTGCCATTCACTATGTCTCCCTCTATGTCCGACTCTGTTCGTCTCTCCCTTTCCGAATCTGTCTCTCTCCCTCTCACTCGATCGGATACAGGCACTCTCTCTCTTTATCTCTCTCACTCCATCTCCCTCAAGCTCTCATTCTCTGGTAGTCTCTTTCTGGCTTTGTCCCTCGCCCACTTTCCCCCTTTGTGAGTCTGTGTCCCCCTCTCTCTGTCTCCCCCTCTGTCTGACACGCCCCCTGTAGCTATCACTCTCTCTTTCTGTCTATTTCCCTCTTGCTCTGCCTGACTGTCTCTAATTCTCTCTCTCTTTCTTTGTCTGACTCTTTCACAAAATACCTCTCCCTCTGTCTAGCTCTGTTTCTACCACTCTGTTTCTCTCCCTCTATCTGATTCTCCCACTCTCACTAAGACTCCCTCTTGCTCTGTCTTTCTCTGTCTCACCCTCTGTCTGAGTCACTCACTTTCTCAGTTATACCCCTTCTGTCTGACTCTCTCTCCCTCTTCCCTTGTCGAACTCTCTCTATCATTCTCTCTGACTCCCTGTCTCCCTCTCCCACCCCCCACGCCCACCCCACTCTTCTCTGTGTGACTCTCACTCTACCGGTCCCTGTAATTCTGGCTGGCTCTATCTTTCTCTCTACATCTGTGTGACTAGCAGTCTCTCTCCGCCTCTCCCTCTGTCGGACCTTTTGTTCTCTCTCTCTCTCTCCCCCCCCCCCCCCCCCCCCGCCTCACTCTGTCTCCCTTTGTCTGACTACTCTCTTTGGCTCCGTTTCCTTTGGTCTGAATCTTTCACTGCGTCTCCCTTTGTCTGTCTGTCTCCCTCTCTCTCTCTCCACCTGCCTGATTCTTTCTCTACCTCTCCCTCCCCCCGCAATTCTGGTTCTCTCTCTGTCTCCCAGTCTCCCTCTGTCTGACACTCTCTCTCGCCATCGATCGGACATACTGTCGCTCTCCCTCGTCGTCTGTCTGTTTCGCATTATCTTTCTCTCCCTGTCCCTCTGCCTGACGTTCTCTCTGTGTATCTGTGCCTGATACACTCTCTTTAGCACGCGCTCTCTCCCTCTGTCTGACTCTCACTCTCTATCTGTCTCCCTCCCATTCACTCTCTCGCCACTTCCTCTGGTTGACTCTCTCTACCCCCCTTCCTCAGTCTGATTCTCTCTCCCTATCCCTCTGTCTGATTTAATCTCTCCCACACTCTTCGACTGATTGTCTCTCAAAATCTGGCTGACGTTTTCGATTCCTATCCTCTGTCTGACTTTCTCTTTATCTCTCACTCTCCTTCCATCTGACCTTCTCTCTTGCCCACTCCCTGTGTCTGAGTATCTCTCTCCCTCTCCATTTGCCTGACTCGCTCTCTCTCTCCCTCACTCAATGTCTGACTCTCTATGCGACCGCCTCCCTATATCTACTCTCCCTTTGTATCTCTCTCTATCTCTCTCACTCCCTCTCTCTCTCTATGTCTAGCTATCTAGGCCACTTCATTCTGTCTGACACTCTCCCTCTTTCTCGGTTCCTCTCCCCCTTGTCTGTCACTATCTCACTGCCTCTCCCTCTGTCTGACTCTTTCTCTCTTTCTGTCTGATTCTCTCTCTGTCTCTATCTCTCTCTCTCTTTCTCCGTGTCCGACTCCATCTCTCTCTGTCTTTAGGTATTTCTCCCACTGTTTCTCTCTCCCCCTCTCGCCCTGTCCGACTCTGAGTCTCTGTCTCTACTCTCTCCATTCCCCTTCTGTCTGACTTTCTGCCTATCTCATCCTATCCCTCTGTCCTACTATCTCTCTGTCTGTCTGCGACACCCTCTCGCACCCTCTCCCACCCTCTCCATCAGTCTGACTATCTTTCTCTCTCCTATCCCTCTGTCTAACTCTCTCTCTTTCCCTCTCCGTCTGTCTGACTCACTCCCTCTCTCCTCCCAATTGCTGATCTCTCTCCCACTATCTCCCTCTGTCTGAATCTCTCTAACTCGGTCTCTCCCTCTGTCTAACCTTCTCTCCCTCACTCTTTCTCTGTTAGTCTCCCACTGTCTGACTCTCACGCTCCCTGTGTCCATCCTTTTCTGTGCCGCTCCCTCTTTCTCTGTCTGACTCTTACTTACACTCTCCCTCTTGCTGATTTTCTCTCTCTCGTTTCTCCTGCTGTCTGAATTTCTCTCTTCTTCTCGCTCACTTTCTCTCTCTGCCTCTCCGTTTGTCTGAATGACACTTTCTCCCTCTCCCTTTATCTGTCCCTGACTCTCACTCTCCTGCTTCTACTCTGCCTGTCTGTTCTCTCGCTGTCTCTCTTTCTCGGTCTCCCTCTGTCCGACTATTTTTCTCCCTCGTTCTGAATCTATCTCTCCGTACCCTCTTCTTCTATCTCTCGGACACACTCTTTCGCTCTCTGCGTCTCTCCCTCTCCATCTGTCTCATTGTTTTTTTCTCCAACAATCCCTCTCTCCGATTCTCTCTCTCTTCCTCTGACTAAGCCTCTCTGTGTCTTCCTCACACTCTTTCTGACTCACTTTTGTAGTCCGTCTAAGCAGCTCCCTCTCTCCCTCTCTCTGACTGTCTCTCCCTTACCTCTGTCTGACACGCTTTCCCACCTCTCCCTGTGATTCACTTTTTTCATCTCCCTCTGTCTAAATCTCTCGCGTCCTTCCCCTCTGTCCCTGTCTGAAACTGTCTCCATCTCTCTGTTCTTCTCCTTCTGTTTGATGCTCTCTCTCTCTCGCCTTCTTTTCTGTCTGACTCGGTCACTTTCCCTGAGGCACCCTCCACCTCTCTGATTCTCTCTAGCTCCCTCTGTCTCTTTAACAGCCCTTCCGACTGACTCTGTCTGCCCCTCTCCCTCGCCCTCTCTCCTCTGTGACTGTCTCGCTGACTATCTCTTTCTGACTCTCTTTCTCCCCCTCTCCCTGACTCTTCATTATTCTGACTTCTCTTTCCTTCCCTCTCCCTCTGTTTGAGCCTCTTTGTCTCTCACTCCCTCCCTCTTAATGATGTTCTTTCTCTCACACTCTCCCTCTGTGTAACGTTCACCCTCTCCCACTCCCTCTCCCTTATTCTCCCTTCCTTCCACTCCCCGTCTGTCTCTCTGTCTCTTCCTCTATCTCCTTTCGTATGACTCTCTCACACAGCCCTCCACCGGTCTTACTCTCTCCCCCTCCTCTGCTTGACTCTCTATTTCTACCACTGTCTGACTGGCACCCTCTCAATCCCTTAGTCTATCTCTCTTTCTCTCTCCTGACTCTCTCCCACTCTGTTCCCTTTGTGTGACTCGCTCTGTCTCTCCATCTCCGTCTGTCTTACTCCCTCATTCTCTCCCTCTGTGTGATGCTCTCTCTCCGCTTCTGTCTGACTGTCCCCCTCTCGCGCCATCTGCCTCTCCCTGTCTCTCACTTCTCCATTTGCTTTACTCTCTATATCGTTCTCGCGCACGATCTGTCTGTTCCACTCCTCCCGTTTAACTCTGTCTCTCATCGTCTCCTCTGTCCGAATCTTTCTCTTTCCTACTAGGTCTCTTTGGTTCTCTCTCTCCCTGTCCATCTGTCTGATACCCTCTCTCTCCCTCTGTCTGATTCACACTCTCCCTCCCTCTCCCTCCTCGTATCTCTCGCTCTCCCTTCTTCTCCCTCAGTCTGAAAAATGTCTCCTTCTCCCCGCCTATCTCTTTGTCTTTCGTCGTCTCTCTCTGTGTCTCTGATCCCCTCTCTCTCTCTCCTTCTCCTTCTGACTGACACTGTCTCCCTCTCACTCTTCCTCTCCACCTGTCTGATTCTCTCACTCTGTCTTCCTCTGGATCTGTCTGACTCTCCCATGCACTCTTTCTCTCTCTCCCTCTCCCTCTGACGCAATCTTCTTCTTTCTCCCTAACTCTCTGCCTGACTTCCTCTCTCTCCACATGTATCAGACTCATGCTCTCCATCTCACTCCATCTGACGCTTTCTGTGTTTCTCTCTCACTCTGTCTGAATTTCTCTCTCCGTTACGTTCTGCATGACTCTCTCTCTCTCGCTCTCACTGTCTCTCTACCTTATCTTCTGCCTGACCCTCTTAGCCCTCTCTCTGTCTCTCTGACTCTCTTTCTCCCACTCTCCCTCTGTGTGAATCTCTCGTTCCCCCGCTCCCTCTCCCGGACTCATTCTCTCGCACCATCACCCTCTATCTGACACTCTCTCTCTTGCTATCTCCCACCAACACCGAGTGGCTCTCTCTTTGTTTCTCTCACTCTGTCTGACTCCCTGTATTACTCCCACGTGTCTGCCTCTCTCTGTGAATTTCTCTCTCCATCTCCATCTGCCTCACTCTCAGCTTCTCTCTGCCTCTCCCTCTAACACTCCTCCACTTTCTCTGGCTTCCTCACTCTTTCCTGTCTCTCTCTCCCTGACTGTCTCTTTCCTTCTCACTCTGCGTGACTCCCTCTCTCGTCCCCTCTCTGCCAGACTGTCTCTCCTTCTCTCCCATTGTCTAATCCTCATGTCTCTCACTCCCTCCCTCTGACTGATGCTCTCTCTCTCTCTGGCATTCACTCTCACTCCCTCTCCTTTACACTGTGTATCCTACCCCACTCTATCTGACTCGATCTCGCTGTCTCTTCCTCTCCCTGTATCTCTATCTGTCTTGCTCTCTCTCACACACCCTCCACCTGAATGAATCCCTACCTCTCCATCTGATTGCCACTCTCCCACTCCCTCTGGCTGACTCTGCCTGCCTCTCTCTGTCTCCATCCCTCTCTGTCTATCTGGATCTCTCTTTCCCTCACCATCATTTTAACACTCTCTCTCCCTCTTTCTCTCTCCTTAAATCTGCCTCCCACTCCCTGAGGCTGACTCTCTAGCTCCTATCTCTCATGACTCTCGCACACCCTCCCTCTGCCTGACCCTTTATTTCTGTCACTCTGTCTCTCTGACTGATGTTCTCTCTCCGCCTCTCTCCATCTCTCTCACCCTCTCCATCTGTCTGACTCCCACCTTCCCTCTCCCTCTACCTTGCATTCACTTTTTTCTCACTCCTTCTCCCATTTTCTTTCTTTCCTCCCCACCTATCCAACTCGATCTCTCTCTCTTGCCCCCCAGCTGACTCTTCCGCCCTCTCTGTGCTTCCTCTCCCTCTCTCTGAATGTCTCTCTGTTCTTGTCCCTCTGTCGGACTCACTCTCTCTCTCTCCTTCTCACTCCTTCAGTCTGACCCTCTCGCTCTCTCGCTCCATCCATGGGTGGCACGCTGGCTCAGTGTTTACCATTGCTGCCTCACAGCACCAGGGTCGCAGGTTCAATTCCAGCCTTGGGCGAATATGTGCGTGGAGTTTGTACATTCTCCCCATATCTGCGTGGGTTTCTTCTAGGTGCTCTGGTTTCCTCCCACAGACCAAAAATGTGCAGGTCTGGTGCATTATTCGGAGGGCTTGTTGGGTTACACGTTGAAGGGTCGGTGTGGACTGGTTGAATAAAACGGCCTGTTTCACTCAGTACGGAATCTGAGTCCGACTTCCTCAGTCGACCCTCTCCCTGTGTCTCAGTCTATCGGTCCATGTCTACTGCTTCTCGGCCTTCCCTTTTCCCCATGTCTGACTTTCTCTCTCACACTCTTTCAATGTTTGACTGTCTCTTCATCCGTGCCCCCCTGTTTGGCTGTCTCTCTGTTTCTCTCCCTCTTTCTGACTTTTATTCACTCCCTCTCTGTCCGACTCTCTCTATTTCTCTCATCTTCAACCTCTGACTGACTCTATCTCGCTACTTCTCCCTCAGTCTGATTCACTGTCTCCCTCTGTCTGCCTCTTCCACTGTCTGACACGCTCTGTCTCTCTGACTTCCCCTGATCCCTCCCTCTCGCTCTGTTTGACTCTCTTAATCTCTCGATGTCCCTCCTTCGCTGACTGTCTTGATCTCTACCCTTCTCTCTCTGTCTGTCACACGCTCACTGTGTGTTACTAGCCCTCTGTCTGAATCTGTCTCCGTCTGCCTGAATCACTACCTGTATTTCTCTCTGTCTCTCTGTCTCTCCCTCTCTCTGCCTGACTTTCTCTCTCTACCTCGTTTTTTCTACGTCTGTCTTGATCTCTCTTCCTCTCTCTACATCTGTCTCACGCTCACTGACAACCTTTTACGCTCTGTCTGACTCTCTCTCTCTCTTTCTCTCTCTCTCCGTCTGTCTGACTCCCTATCTCTCTCTCCTTCCCTGTCTGGCTCTCTCCATCCCACTCTCCTTCTCTCTGATTCTCTCTCTCTGTTTCTCTTAATCGGTCTAAATCTCTGAGTCACCTTCTCCCTCTGTGTGATGCTATCTGTGCCCTTGTAGCTGTGTCTGACTGTCTCTCTCCATCTCCAGTGTGTCTGACTGTTTCGCTCTCTCCTTCTCCCTCCGTTTGACGGTCCTTCTCAAACTCTTACACTGTCTGACTCTCTCTTCCCACTTGTCATTCTGTCTAATGCTCTCACTCTCTTCTTCTGCCTCTCTCCCTGCTTGACTCTCTCTCTCCCCCTCTAGCGCTGCCTGACATTCTCTCTCTCCCCCTCCCCGTCTGTCTGATAGTCTCTCTTTCTCCCTCTCTTCCTGCTGTCTGATGGTCTCTCTCACAACCCCCGTCTGACTCCCTATTTCCCTCTACAACTCACTCTATATGGACGACTCTCTCTTTCTCGTTCCCACTGCTTCTGACTGACTCTCGCTCTTCCTCTCTATCTGTTACTCTCCCTCCGTCTAACACTCTCTCGCTTTCTGTCATCCTCTATCCGATTCTCTCTCCTTGTATATCTGTCTTAACCTCGCTCACTCTCTTCATCTGTCTGATACTCTATCTCCCTCCCTCTGTCTGACTCAACTCCCTCTCTCTCCGTCACTCTCTCACTCCTACCCTCTCTCTGACTCTCTCTTCTCTCTCCACCTCTCCCTCTGTTAATCATTGTCTCTCAGTCTCTGATACCATATTTCTCGCTCGTTCCCACTCCCTCTATCTGTCTCTCTCAGTCTCCTCCTCCCTCTGACAGACTCTGTCTCCCTCTCCCTCTTCTCTCTCCTGTCTATTTTTATTCTCTGTCTCTCCTGACTCTGTCTGATTCTTTCATTCTCTCTCTCTGTCTCACTGCCCGCCTCTCTTACTCCTCAGCTCTCTTCTTATCCCCCTTCCGAATGTCTCCCTCGCACCCTCTGTCTGACTTGGTCTCTCCCTCTCCCTCTGTATGTCTCTGTCTCTGTCTCTCCTTCTCACTCTGTCTGATTCGCTCTTCTTCTGTCTGACAGACTATTCCCCCTGCCTCTGATTCTCTCTCTCCCTTACACCCTCTCTGACTCTCTCTCTTTCCTACACTCTCCATCCCTCTGAATGTCTATCTCGCTCTCCCTCTGACTCTCTCTCCCCCGTCTCTCTGCCTCTCCCTCCCTCTCTCTGTTCACTTCCCTCGTCTGACTCTCTATCTCTCACCCTCTCCCTCTGTCTGACTCACTCGCTCTCTCTGATTACCCCTTTGTGTGACACCCTCTCTCTCTGTCTTTCTCTCTCTCTCGCTGTCGCACACGCTCAGTCTGCATACATCTCTCTGTTTCAGTCCCTCCGTCTGAATCTCTGCATTTCCCCCATCTCTGTCTGACTCTCTGTCTCTACGTCTCCATTTATCTCCCTGTCTGACTCACTCTCTCCCCCTCTGACTCTCCGTCTGTATGACACTCCCTCTCTCTGACTCTCACTCCCGCTTTCTAGCTAATTCTCTGTCTCTCTACAACTGACTCTCTCCCTCTCCCAGACTCTCGCTCACTCTCTCCTTCTGTTTGACTTTCTCTCTCTCTCCCTCTGTCTGACCTTTCTTTCATCTCGACCTCGTCTGACACTGTCTCTCGCACTCCCTCCCTCTTACTGATGCTCTCTCTCACTCTCTGTCTCTCTCAATTCTCCATCTATTGACTCTATCTCTCTCCAGCTCCCTTCATCTAATATTCACGCTCTCTCCCGCTTACTTTTTCTGTCTCTTCTGCAATCTTCTGTCTGACTCGCTCTTTCACTGTCTCTCCATCCCATCTGACTCTCTCTCTCTTCTTCCCCGTCTGACTTTCTCTCCTTCTCCATCTGTCTTGATCCCTCTCTCCCTCTCCATCTGTCTGATCCTCTCTATCCCCGTCCAGCTATGTCTGACTCACTTTTTCCTCTCTCGCCCTGAATTTCGGTCTCTCTCTCTCCCTCTTTTTGACTCTCTCTCCCTCTCTCCCCCTCTGTCTGAACCTTTGTCTCTCTCACTTCCTCCGTCTGACTGATGCTGTCTTTCTAAGTCCCTCTCTCTATCTCTCCCACTCTCTCCATCCGTCTGACTCCATTTCCATCACTTGTACTCACTTACTGTCTCTCGTTCCCACTTCACTCTGTCTGATTCTCTCTTTGTCTCCCTCTCCCTCTCACTGTCTGTTTCCCTCTTTCAGCCTTTGTCTGACACTCACTCTTTCTCTCTCTCTCTCTCCTTCCCTCTGACTGATGCTCTCGCTCTTCCCTCCCTCTCTCTCTCTCGCTCTCTCCACTTGTCTGATTCCCTCTCTCTCCCGCCCTCACCCTTAGTGTCTCTCTCTCCCAGAAACCATCTGACTGATGCACTCTCTGTCTCCTTCTATCTGAGTCTCTCGCTCACACACTGACACACACACTCCATCGGTCTGATTCCCTCTCTCTCCCTCTGTCTGGCTGACTCCCCCTCTCTCACTCGTTCTCCCTTCCTGTCTCTCTTTCCCACAAAACTCCGTCTGATTCTCTCTCTTTCTCTTCCTATCACTCTTTCTCCCATGGTCTAACCCTGTCTGTTTCTATCTCTCTCCTTCCCTCTGATTGATGATTTCTCTTCCCTGCCTCTGTCTTTCTCACTGTCTCCATTTGTGTGTTTCCATCTATCTTACTCCCTCTCCTTTACTGTGTCTCTCCCCGAATCCCTCTGTCTGACTCACGTTCTCCCTCTCCCTCTCCCTCTTCCTCTGTCTGACTCTGACTCTATCTCTCTCTCTTTCTCCCTCTCTCACACACAAACGTATACAAGCACACACACACACACACACACACCATCTCTCTGATTCCCTCTCACTCCCTCAGCCTGGCTGACTCTCTCTATCTCCCGCTCCCTCTATATAATTTCCTGAAACTCTCCCTCACTCTCTCTCTCCCCCTCTGTTGGACACGCTCTGTCTCTCCATCTTCCCTTTACTTAAACTCCCTCACACTCATCTGTCTGATGCTTTCTCTCTCTCTCTGTCTGACTCTACTGACCCGTTCTCTGTCTGTCTGATCTTCTGTTTCTCCTTTCCCTCTGTTTGATTTTCACACTCCCTCACTGGCACTCTCTCTCCCCCTCTCTTTCACTAGATCTGTGTCTCTCTCTCCCTGTCTTCCTCTCCCTCACACGCTTTTTCTGTCTGATTCTCTCTCCTTCTAGCTCTCCCTATCGGTCTCCGTTGGTCTGACTCTGTCTATCTCCCTGTCTCTGGATCACTCCCTCCTTTTGTTTAAGTTACTTTCTCTCTGTCCCGCTGTCTGACATTCTCCCACGCTCTCTCTCTCTTCCCCTCCATCTGACACTCTCTCCCACGCTCTCTCTGACTGATGCTCTCTCTCCCTCTCTCTGTCTCTCACACGCTCTCCATCTATCCACTCTATCCCTCTCCCTCTCCCTCCGTCTTATATTCATCTCTCCCTCTCCCTCTGTTTGCCTCTATCTCTCCATCCCTTTCTGACTCTCTCTTTCTCCTGCTCCATCTGTCTTGATTCCTCTCTCCCTTTCCATCTGTCTCATTTTCTCTCTTCCCGTTCACCTATATCTGACCCACTCTCTCCCTCTCTCTGCCTGAATCTCTCTCTCTCTATCTGTTTGACTCTCCCTCTTCCTCTGTTCCCCATCTGAACCTTTGTCTCTCTGTCCCCTCACTCTGACTGACGTTCTCTCTCACTCCCTCCCTCTGTCACTCTCACTCTCTCCATCTGTCGAACGGTCTCTCTCTCTCATTCGTTCTGCCTTGCTGTCTTTCTTTCCGACACCACTCTCTCTGACTCATTCTCTTGCTCTATCTTTATCTTCCTCTCACTCTCACTTTTTCCCTCTCTTTCTTCCTTTGTCAGACTCTCTCTCTTTCTGTCTCCTTCCCTCTGACTGATGATCTCTCTCTTCTTTCCCTCTGTCTATTATTCTCTCCATTTCTCTGATTCCCTTTCTCTCACTCCCACTCTCTGACTGTCTCTCTCCCAGAAACCCTGTGCCTGACGCTCTATTTCTCCCTTCTCCTCTGTCTGACTCTCTCTCTCTCACACATACACACGCCATCTGTCTGATTCCCCCTCTCTACCTCTGCCTGGCTGACTCTCTCTATCTCCCGCTCCCTCTGTCTGATGATCTGAATCTCTCCCTCACTCGGTCTCTCCCCCACTTTTGGACTCGCTCAGTCTCCCCCCTCCACTTGTCTTACTCTTTCTAACTCTCTCCACTTGTCTGATGCCCTCTCTCTCTCTCCCTCTGTCTGACTCTACTTGCTCATTCTCCCTCTGTCTTTCCCGCTCTATCTTCCGCTCCCTCTGCCTGATTTTCTCACTCCCTTTCTGTCTCTCTCCCCGTCTTTCAGATTCTCTCAGTCTCTGCCTCTCTCTGACTCTCCCCCTCCATCCTCTGTCTGACTTTACCTCTATCTTTTTTCTCCTTCTTGTTGGTTCTCTCTCTCGCTCTCTCCCTCTCTCTCTGTCTGTTCCACTCCCTCCATCAAACTGTCTCTCTCACCCTCTCCCACTGTCCGACACTCTCACTCTCTCTCTCGTCTGTCTGACGCTCTCTCTTCCGCTCCGTCTTTCTAAAACTCTCTACCTCCCTTTGTTCGTCTCACTCTCTCCCACTCCATCTCCCTTTCCCCCTTCTTTCCCTCTCCCCCCGTCTGACTCTCTCTCTCCCTCTCCCTCTGTCTGACTCTTTCTCTATCTCTCTTCTCTACTTCTGCCTGACTTTGTCTCTTTCTCACTACTCCCTCCCTCCCTTTACGTGTAACACTGTCTTTTCCACTTGTGGAAGTGTGGAGGAGGAAGGAAATTCGGACTGAGAGAAAGGCGGGAGTGAGGCATAGACAGCAGGAGGGTGACGGACAAGATGAGGGAGAGAGTAATGAATGGAGAGGGTACAGCATCTTGGGAAGTATGAGACAGAGAGAGAAGAGAAAGTGAGTGGGACGGAGTGAGAAATGACACAATGTGCGGAGAGAGAGGGAGAGAAATGAGGAAAAGAGAGGGAGAGAGGAAATAGGTAGAGAGTTCTTGTTCGCGGTTGACGGGGTGGAGGGATTGCAAGGGTTGGAGTGTTCGTGTGTGTGTCTGTGTGAGACAGAGAGACAGTTGCGGCTGATTGGAGATTGGGGTAGAGAGTCGAATTTGCTGAAGGCCAGTTTGTGTGGGGGACCAGATGTGAAAGCAAGGACAGAGTAACATAAACCCAACTCCTGAGCTCAGACACCGGTCCACGCACCTTTCCTGAGGTGCAGGACTTGGGAATTTTTCTGTCTCTTTCCAGCTCAGCTTCTTCAGCACAAACACAAACAGCAATACCTTACACTCTGCTGCTTGGCACATTGCAATAAACATTTTTATTTCTTAAATCTGAAGTGACAGTCAGTGGAAAGGTGGATTTTCTCTCTGAATTGACAGTAACATTGAAAGGTATCCCTGTAACCTTCTGTTGGAAAAAGTTCGACAAACCAGCACTACCCTCAACCTGTTACCATAGCGACAAACTGAATCATTGCTGAAACACTGAACTGAATTGAGTAATTCACGGATGGATTGTTTAATGAGTGAATTTGATTGATTGATGAATTCGGCTATATGGGTATTTCAGCATATTCTTCAACTGCTGTCTGAACTTTGTCTGGGTTACGGGATAAAGCGCTGTGTTTGTGCAGCAGCTGAGGAGCTGCAGCATGAAGCCCAATTCCCGCACAAAGTTATCAAGATACATAGGGCTCTTCAAAATCTGCCCCATCCGGTACCATATTGAATACATCATTAAAGGTGACCATAAGAGGATGAAATTGGCTGAGATCACAAACAGTAAAATTATGTATTTTTTTCGATTTTTCATTTCTGTGTCTGACTGAACATCCCATTTAATGTGAGTCTGGAGTCTCCTGCGGGTTCCACTGCTCATTAAAATGTGTCTAACGGTGAAAACATTGAACACCAGAATTAAAAGAAACGGGAGAGTCGGGGTTAGAATGTGGTGGAGGAGCTCGATTATCATCCAGACACGGGAGATTCGAACTGCCGTTTTTATATGACAAAACCAGGGGAGGTTCGCCAGCCGATACCAAGATTTGAACATAAAATACCAGAAAATATTCTTTAAAAAGCTCAGCACCGTCACTATTCCCAGAACTACAGCAGCAGTTTTCTCGCTGCAGTATTTATGGTTCAGATTCTGGCAACAAATGGCCACAAAACGATCAAAGGTGAAAGGAACAGTGAACCAGACTGAACAGTCAGCGGCTGCATATAGCAGCACGGCGTCAGATATTGCACACGGGGACGAAGCGCCTCAGGAAATAAAACTGATCCTGAAAAACAATGGGAATGTGTCTCAATATCAGGTCGAGGATAATGACCAGCAGATCCGCAACAGCCATGGCCCCGAGGTAACGTCTGACACATGGGGACAATCCACAATCTTTATATAGGAAGACGTAAATCGTAAGTACGTTAACTGTGAGGAAGGAAAACAAACATATTATATATCTGCCTGGAGGTTAATGGACCTGCTTGATGTCGGTACCAGAGATATTTTCAAATGAGTCACTGTAGTCAGAGATTTTATGAAATAAGTGGAGCTGAAATAACAAATGGGAAGGACTGAATTCCCGACAAAACTGTGCTTAAACCAGAAGAAACTCTCCCTCCCCGACCACACTCAGACACATACATAAGAACAGATTGTTTCCAGCACATTACCATATGTTCGATCACTTGAGTGTAAATACAGGTCATTTCCTTCTAGTTCCTAAATACTGAGGGTGAAAACGTTGCTGTCTTGAAGCATTCTCTCCCAGTTCCTTGAAGACAAACGGAGTTTGGGAATCTCTGTCTTTTATTTGGAATTGTGGTCGACCCTTGGTCGTGAAGAAATGTAAACACAGGGAAAACATTTTCAAACCTCTTACTCAATGAGGGGACCTCGGAACAGTACCTCCATTAACTTGGAACGGGATCTCTTCCCTTGAAAACGTACATTTCATTCAATTCACTGAAATTTGCGCGTTCACATATGATGTCATGATGGAAAGTTCCGGAGAATGTCAGATACAGAGTTTTCTGAGGAATGTCGGGTATGGAATGTTCCGTAGAATATCGGGTACAGAATGTGATACAATCACAAAGACCCACATCACAAAGGCCCTTCTGCGTATTAAGGCTGGTGAGACCGACTCGGCCTCACGGTGGAAATATTTCCCCAATCTGAACTTAACTGATACTTTGCACACAAAATGAATAACAGAAAGAAAATAGCTGAAAACTATTATGCAATATCCTCTTTAATGAAAAGGCAGATGCCATATCTATTCAGCTATAGCTTTCAAGTTAATGTTTAGTTCTGTCTAACACTCCCAGGTGTAAACATGTTCTGGATAATCAGTTCCCAATATCGGTCACCCTGTAGTCATGTCTCAATAATGTCATTAAATCATGCCCATTTCACTCAATGTATGTATTGATTTCGTCAGTCTGTTTTGAGAATACAAAACACGTTAGATAGAGCGCCTTTCAATGAGCTTTTTAACCAATTATTGCCTGCTCATTGTAAGCAGTATTTTTCAATTGACAGGTCAGACAAAATGTCTGAAATCGTCATTCTTACAGAATAAGACTTATGTGCAATGTTTCATGACTCCTCCACACCACCCTCACCCCCCCCCCCCCCCCCCCCGCCACAAGCCCCGGGTATATCATGTCCCACCGGCAAGACAGCCCCACCAGTGGTGGGAACACCGCGTTATGCAGGCAGGAAATGAGTTACCTTGGAAGTCCCCAACATTGATTTCAGAACCCGTGAAGTGTCATGGGAGCAGATCAGATTGTCAAGAAAATCGCCTAAATATGAACATCTACTGTCCTACACACCACCCCGAGGTGATAACTCATTTCCCCTCGATGATGAAAATGATATCGAGGCAGCAATGTTGGTGACAAGGACATAGAACGTATTCTGTGTGCGGGACTTCAATGTCCATCACCAAGCGTGTCTCCACACTGACTGAGTAGGGCGACGCCTCAAAATACAGCAGCTAGCCTGTAGGAAGAGATGGGGGAACCAACAAGAAGGTTTCATTCTCACCAAACTAAATTTCACAGATGGATTTCTCCCAAACAGTATCTGTGATAGCAGCCAAGACACCGTACTGGCAGAGGGAAAATCTTAGTCTCATATTGAAAATGCTGCCCACTGTGTTATGTAATAGTACCTCTAGAGAAGCAGGACATACGTCAAAAAGACCATGCAAACAGAAACTTGGCATCTATGAATCACCGTGGTCTATCAGCAGCTGCAGCATCAATGCCATCATAAAGTCAGTGGGTTGTTCAGTTATGGTTCCAATACGTTCAGCAGCATTTACAACTGCACTTCTACTGTATCAGGCCGTTCAGCCCATCAAGTGCTTTACACTAGAACCGAATGAGACCATTCATACATTCAAGCCTGTTACTCAGAATTTGGAGCAGGTCTTTTAGACGCTCAAACATGTTACACAAGGAATTAAAGGGAGCATTCAGCCTTCTAAAGCTGCTACGTAGCAATATAGGGAGGACTGAGTCTGGAACAGGGATAAATTAGGGATAACTCAGTCTTTAACACAAATTAACGATTGAAACGACAGTGACCAGTGCTGGGGCATCAAATATTTGCAAACAATGTTAACGTTTTAGATGAATGGAACCAATGATTTCTAACTAAGAGAGGTAGGAAATTAAGTTATCAAGAGGAGGTAGGGAATCACTAATTGGATAAACAATGGACAACAACTTGGCCAGTGGAATTTAATGTGGGTAACCGTGAACCTGTGAATTTTTCAGGAAGAATGAAATGATCTATGCTACACAAACAAACGGGACATTACAGGACTTAGTGATGCCGACTGTACTGGAGGGTTCACTCTCACCCGTTCAGACTTGGGAAGTGTTGCTCCATCACCCTGATAGTCTACTTCCTAATGTTCCCAGTGACGCCATTTCTCAAAGTATGCATGCGGTATGTTGATACGCTTGGTTGGCGGTGGCGAGTCGTAAAATGGAGAATGTTTTGAGCCCTTTTTCCGAGACGCCATTCTTTCTTTCTACGTGGAGACCCGAAGACGATGGGAATGGCTGACTGCTTCTGAATAAAGAGCCGAAGAATGTTATGAGGACAATGCATATTCTCCACCATGTTGTACTGTGCATGGGCACACGGTAACATTAATGGAGTGAGAGTTCCTTCAGAGCCTCTATCATTCCCCATTGATACTGCGATCCCGCAGAGCCATGCACACCATCAGGAATCCCACTATACATCGAAAACAAGGATACACCCGACAGCTCTCTATTCAGGGAGAAACGATATATACACCGTCACTGAATAGTCACCTTGATTTCGCCATACTTGGTGATGATGAATATGTCACAAATTCCTGCCTGGGAAGTTCAGATTCATAGAAGCTGAACTAAACAGTGGCCCTATCAGCCACTGGCAGCACCGTTCTCTCGCTGATGTGAAGCTGCAGGTCGCGTTGGAGGAGGTGAGAATGATCGACGGCACGTTCTTACTCAGTCAGGATGCCCTCACACTCTGCTCCAGGGCTAGGTGTAGCTTGCAAAGCTGTTCTTAGAAACCTGGCATGGAGATGCCAGAACGATTTCCACACAGACGTATACACACACACACACACACACACACACACACACACACACCCACCCACACACACACACACACACACAAGCAAACACACATAAACACACACACACACACAAGCAAACACACATAAACACACAGGCAAACACACACAGACATAGACATAGACAGACACAGACACACATACATACACATGCCCGCACACATAATGTCTCTCTCTCTCTCTCTCTCTCTCTCTCTCTCTCACACACACACACACACACACACACACACACACACACACACACACACGGATACAGAAGAACCAGTTATCTGCATGGTAGGCAGTTGAGCGTTCGACAAGTCCCTCAGTAGTAGTTCGCAAGGTTAGATCACATGGACTACAGTACAAACTAGCCATTTACGGCTGCACTGTCTCGATGGTAGATGACAGAATGTGGTGGTGTAGGATCGCTTTTCAGACTGGACACCTGTGACCACTGGTGTGCCGCAACTTTCGTTACCGGGTCCACTGTTTTTCGTCATTCATAGGAAAGATTTCGGCTTGAGCATAGAAGGTAAAATTAGCACGTTTGCTGAAGACATCAAAATTGAAGATGTAGTAGACTGCGCAGATGGTTGACCAAGAGTACAATAGTATCTTGATGAGATGCTCCAATGGGAGGAAGTGAGGACTGCAGTTGCTGGAGATCAGAGCTGAAAATGTGCTGCTGGAAAAGCGCAGCAGGTCCTAAGAAAATTCTCCTGCTCCTAAGATGGTCCGATGGACAGAGAAGTGGCAGATGGAGCTTAATTTAGAAAAAAAAGAATGTGAGGTGCTGCGTTTTGTAAAGGCAAATCAGGACAGAACGTATGCACAGAATAGTAAGTTCCTGGGGATTCCTGCTGAACACCGCGACAATGAAGTGCAGGTTCTTCATTTCTTGTTACTGGAGTTGGGGAGGTAGGATAGTGAAGAAGGCGTTTGGCGTCCATTCCTTCATTGTTCAGGGCATGCAGGATGGGGGTTGTGTGATTAGATTAGATTAGATTAGATTAGATTAGATTACTTACAGTGTGGAAACAGGCCCTTCGGCCCAACAAATCCACACCGACCCGCCGAAGCGCAACCCACCCATACCCCTACATCTACCCCTTACCTAACACTACGGGCAATTTAGCATGGCCAATTCACCTGACCTGCACATCTTTGAAGTGTGGGAGGAAACCGGAGCACCCGGAGGAAACCCGCGCAGACACGGGGAGAATGTGCAAACTCCACACAGAGAGTCGCCTGAGGCGGGAATTGAACCCGGGTCTCTGGCGCTGTGAGGCAGCAGTGGTCATGTTCAGTCCGCACAGGACATTTGTTCGGCCAATTTTGGAATACTGTGTGCAATTCTGGTCTCCAAATATCAGTAGGATGTTGTGAAACTTGAACAGCTTCAGAAATTATTTACAAGAATGTTGCCAGATTTGGAGGGTTTGAGCTGTAAGCAGTGGCTGAGTCGCGTGTATTTGTTTTCCCTGGAACGTCGGACGCTGAGAAGTGACATTAACGAATTCTATAACATCAGGAGGGGCATGGAATAGGTAAATAGGCAATGTGCCTTCCCTGTGTTAGGTGCATACAGAGCTAGGTTGCTTATGCTTAGGGTGAGAGGAGCAAGATTTAAAAAGGACCAAAGCGACAACTTGTCTACATCAACGGTGGTGCATAAACTGCCAGATGAAGTGTGGAGGCTGGTAGAATTATATAATTTAAAATACATCTGGATGGGTACAGGAATACGAAGAGTTTTGAGGAATATGTGCCAAGTACAGGCAAATGGGACTAGATGAATATAGACTATCTGGCCTCCATGGATACGTTCCATGCCGTACGAAACATGAAACATAGAGAGAGACAGTAATCAACTGACAAAATTTTGTGGAAACATGGTGAACAGCACAGGAAGTGGGAATAACTGTAGCAGTGAGATCCTGGAGGTTGCACATCACAAGAATGAGGACATTTCAAAAATGTATTGACAGATCAGCTGAAATGTTTCATTGATTCAAATTATGTATTTGCTTGACAGTGCCAGCCTGGACACTATAAACTGGGACAGGATTACAACCCAGAGGTGAGAGCTGTGCATAGCGTGTATGTGGGTATGAGTCTCTGGGTTTGTGAGTGTGTTCATCTAGATGTATGGGTGTGTTTGTGTGGGAATATGTGGGGTATGTGTGTATCGGCGTGTGTGTCTGTACGCGGGTATGTGCATTTGAGTATGTGCGTGAGCATATATGTCTAGATATGTGCTTAGGCATGTGGGGTCTGTATGCATATTTGTGTGGCAGCTTGGGTGTGCAGTGTGTGGAGGTTTGTGTGGGTGTGGGGGGCTGTGTATTGCACCGCTGAGTGAATGTGAGCGACATGATTGTGGGTGCGCGTTGTGTGTTGGAGCTAAGTGATAATGGGAATTATGTGGTTACTGGGGCTGTGAGAGTGGATGTGCTGTGTGTATGGTTGGGGAGGCTGTGTGCGTGTGGTGAAGCTGGGTGTGTATAGGGATGCTCTGTTTTAGGGGACACTTGTGTAGGGTTGTGAATGGGGACTATAATTGTGGTGGAGTTGTGAATGTAGGGGGCTGTGTAGGGGGATGTGTGCATGGGGAGCTGCGTCTGTCGGGTGCCCGTGTGGGGGTGACTCTGTGTTGTGTTTTGTGGGCGGTGTATGCGTTGGGGGTCTGTGTATGTGTGAAGGGAGCTGTGCGTGACGGGACTGTATGTGTGCGTTTAGCCATGTGTAAGGGAGACTGTGTGTGGGGGGTGGTTCAGTGTGGGGAGGTGTGTGTAAGTAGGGGTTTGTGTGTGGAGGGCTGTGTGTGTTGGGTGGCTATCTGTGGGGGAGGTTGTGTGTGCGGGAGTGTCTGTATTGGGTGTCTTTGAGAGTGGGGTGGCTGTGAGCCTTGGGGTCATTGTGTGTGGGGGACGGTGTGCGATGGCGGCAGAGTTTGTGTGGGAGTGGGCTCTGTGTGTCTGTGTGGGGCGCTCTGGGTGGCGGGTGCTCTGTGCATGTGTGGGTGATATGTGTGACTGTGTGGGATGTCTGCATTGGATCTTTTTCTGGGGGTGCGTGAGAGTGTGGTGTAATTCTGTGTCTGGTGTGTTTGGGTGTGCTGTGTGTGTATGGGGATTTCGGCACGTGGGCAGCAGTGTATTGTGGGTCTTTTTTTGGTAGTGTGTATGGGGACAGTATGTGGGAGAAGTATGTATGTGTGGGTTTTGCATGGGGTGGCTGTGTGGAGGGCTTGTGTGCGTGTCGGGGCAACAATTCAATGGGAGCCACGTGAGGTGGCTCTGTGTATGAGTGACGCTATGTCTGTGACCTTTCTGGGAGAGTTGTCTGCGTGTGTGGGGGATATATATAAAGGGGCTGTGGGTGTTTTGGTGGTCTTTGTGTGAGGGGGCTGTGTGTGCGTAGTGTGTGCAAGGGAGCTGTGCTTGTATGGTGCATGTGTGTGGGGGTGACATTGAGAGTGGGTGTGGTAAGTGAGCGGCTTGTGCGTGTGGGGACTTTGTGTGGACTGTGTGTAGATGGTCTGCATGTTTATGCATCGGCTGTGTGTGTGTGAAGAAGCCATGTTTGGGGGTAGTTGTTTATGTAGCATAGCTGTGTATGCAGGTGGCCGTGCCTGGGGGCTGTGTGCAGTTGTCTGTGATGGAAATGTGTGCGGGATGGCTGTCTGTCGGGGGCGCTGTGCGTGGGGGGTGGTCTGTGAGAGGCAGTATGTAAATGTGGTGCTGTGTTTGTGGGGGTGTCTGTTTGAAGCAGTGTGTTCATGTAGTGGCTATGTTTGTGGAGGGGTCACTGTGACGTGGTGTGATAATGTGGAGGTGTGTCTTAGTCTGTGTGAGGGCATGTTTGAATATCGGGGCTCTGTGCGTGTGTGGCATTTGTGTGTGGGTGGCTGTGTGCTTTGTGATGGTATTACTGTTCGAGACAGTTCACACATGGTAACAATCAGTTTAAATATGAACAACGGGAGTCTGATGTCAAGAATGGTATCGACACTGGATGACTCCTTCCGCAATCTCTACAGCAGATATTATTTTCACATTTCTTATATTCATTCACAAGTTTTAAACCGAAACTCTAACTGCATAAAAATTATTACTAGTGTGGTTTTAAATCTAATAACAGGCTGTGGATCCTACGGTCTCCTCGATCACAGAACTAACAATACTGGATTTGCAGGCTCAGAGCAGAATGACTGACATGCCGCTGGATGGAACACAACTGCTAGAACCAGGGCACAAATCCAGTCCCGCTGTAACTCAACACTGTGTTCACCGGATCATAGCAGAAATGACTCCACTTCAAGAAGGCACAGTCCACAGAGACATAACATTGAGAAGGCCAGGACTCACAGGCAACAAAATCTGAAAAGGCCCTAACCCATTGACACACAACACTGAGAAGTTAGGCAACCACACAGAAACAACCTTGAGAAGGCCCAGACCCACAGAGACACATCACTGAAAAAGCCCACACCAACATGAACATAACCCTGTGAAGATAGGGACCACAGAGACAAAACACTAAGAAGACATGGATCTACTGAGACGAAATCCTGAGAAGGCCTGAACCCACGGATAAATAATAATGAGAAGGCGCAGCCACACAGGTACACAATCCGGAAAGCATGGACCCAAAAAGACACAATCTTCAGAGGGCCCGAATGAAAAGAAACATAAACGTGAGTCGACATGGACCCACGGGCATAAAATCCTGAGCAAGCCCGGAATCACAGAGACACAACCCTGAGAAGGCCTGGAGACACATGAACATAATCCTGAGAAGACAAGGGCCCACAGAGACACAATCCTGCGAAGGCTCGGATGCACAAATGCAAAGTGCTGAAGGCACAGTCGCACAGATACATAAAACTGAGTCAGCCCAGAAACACAGACATACAATCCTGTGAAAGCCCAGACTCAGAGAGACACAACCTCGAGAAGGCCTGAACCACAGGGATACAAACTTGAGAAAGCCTGAACCTACATCGACTTAATCCTGAGAAGATAGGGACCCACAGAGACAAAATGCTCAGTGGACCTGAAACCACAGAGACACATTCCTGAAAAGCCCGGATCCACAGAGATGCAACTCTCAGAAGGTCCTGAGCCACAGAGAAACTCTAACGAGCAAGGCAAGAGCAAAAGAGACACAATCCAGAAGAGGCTGTGACCATGAGAGACACAATCCTGAGGAGACACGCACCCACAGGGGCACAATGCTAAGAACGCCTGGACGCACAGAGATATAAAGCTGTGTAGCCCAAGCACACAGACACAAAACTCTGGGAAGGCAAGCACACAGTGCCACAATCCTGAGAGGTCCAGACCCAAAAAGGCATCACCCTGAGGTGTTGGATATTCTTAAAGCATATACATACAAAAGTAAAATTTATTTGCATATCCCAGGGTCAGCACAAAGAGTAGAGGCCCAAGAACAAAGCCTTGTGGAACACCACTCATCACTGACTTCCAGGCAGAAGACTTTAGTTCGACTACCACTCACTGTCTTCTGATCCAGAAATGTCAGATACTGACAGACGAATGGAGTTTTTCCAGTAAATTCTGGGTTTTTTTGGCTGTTATTGTCGTGTACTGTAACGATATTGGTGATGACACGGGGGTACAAAGAAAATTAAATAAACAAGAGAAGTTGGAGAGTTTGCAAACGTTTCTAGACACGTAAAGTTAATGGATAATAGTTTCGCAAGTGGGATGTGACATGTTATGTGAGCTGTGGTGATTTGTTTCAGAGAAAATGGAAGACGGTATGTTACTGAAATGGAGAGAGAAAGCCAGAATTCGTGTTAGACCAGGTCCTAATGTGTTCACTCTGATTTGTTAAGACTTCAGAAGTAATGTTGCATCTCCCTGAGAGTCTGCTCCCTGATGTTCCCAGTGGTTCCATTTCTCTTATTACACAAGGGATATTTTGATGTAATTGGTTGGCGGTTTGGTGTGGCTTGTGGAGGGAGAATTGCAGCGTGTATCAAAGGTACGGCTTTTATCCCAGAGTCCATTCTATCTGTGTACAGACCCGATGACGATGGGAATGGCTGACTGCTTCTAAATGATGAGGTGTTGATTGCTGCTGACAGAGCAGGTATTCGCCAACATGATATAAGGTGCATTGAAACGCTGCAACGTTAATGGAGTGAGAACTTCTTCAGTTCCTCCACCTCTCCCCATTGACATGGGGACCCCGCAGAGCCACGTGCACTATCGGGAATCCCGCGAAACTGGGAAAACAAGGATACACCAGTCAGTTCAGTGCTAAGGCAGAAGACATCGTATTCCCGTCTTTCATTATACATATCCTCCGTCAACGAATGGTCACATTGATGGCGACACATTGGGAGATGATGGAAAAAAAAACTCACGCCTGCCTAGAAATTTGGAGATCATACGGGTTGACTGAAAATGTGACTCTAATAGCCACCGGCAGCACGTTCCCACCTTGTTGTGAAGATGCAGGCCATGTTGAAGGGGGTGGCACGGCTCTGTGACCAGCACCTTGTTTAATGAGCGTGTCCTCACACTCTGCTCCTGGGTTAAGTGCAGTTGGGAAGCTGTTTTTGGAAAACCGGGGGTGGATACAGTTGATCCCTTTTCCCACACACGCTCACTCCGTGGTTTCAGAGCTAGCCCTCTCTGCAGCCCCTGCTTCATTTGTTGTTCATGTTGCATACCCAGATGCTGTAAATACAGAGGGATGACGGAGACTATTCATCCTCTAATTTCCCCTGCAGAGGAAGAGGAATCGAGAGTGTAGCCTCTCGAGAATGTTATGGCTAACACGAGGGAGGCATTGAGCCTCTCAAGCCTGTTAATGATGGGCAGGAGGACGCCATTCAGCCTCTCATATCTTTTATGCAGGGTGAGGAGGAGGTTATTCAGCCCCGAGAACCTGTGGCTCATCGGCCTTCCCTAACCTGCCATACAAATACACCAAAAGTCAACCTGTTTGCTCAATTACCTACAGTAAAAAAGAACACAAATGCATCCATCAGATTTTGAAGATATACATAATCATGAAAAACGTTTTCAGAAAACAGAAACTGGAAGGAAAGTGAAGAGGCCATTAAGTCCCTCAGTACTATTCCATAGAAGCAGCAGGAGAGCACACAGCTGCTGGAGCCTGATACACAGGAGCAGGAGAAGGACATATATTTTCACAAATCAGGCAACCCAGAATAGGAGGAAGGCATTCAACCGCTCAAGACCGGGGCACGGGAAAATCTGGAGGCTGGTGAGGCCCCAGGATGTTGTTCCCCAGGAAGAGGAGGAGGTGACTCACTCTCCACGGATATGGGACACTGGGAGATTAGGGGAATTGAATTGGCTTGTTCCAAGCAGGAATATCTGAATATGTTACAGAAATGGTCCATCCCTGCCTGACCCAACATTCAATAAGACCATGACTGATATGATTGAGACAGCTCATTCCATTGTACGGAGATTCCTCTCGTGTCGCGTCTGCTCTGTCTGATGTTCATTTGATGCGCATGATACTGTTCTTATAGTCACGTGATTCATCCAGAGTGCGTCACCAAATCCTCTGGTCTTCGTGAATGTCCACAGCAGCTGAGAACACAACATGCAGGAAACAATGCCAGTATTTCCCCGAACATTCCAAAACTAGAAATATGAAGAAGTCAGGATGGCAAATGCTGGAGATCAGAGTCGACATTGTGGTGCTGAAAAGGCATAGCAGATCACCCAGCATCCGAGGAACAGGAGAATGGACGTTTTGAACGTACGCCCTACATCAGAAATGAGGCTTATGACTGGTGGGGTTAAGAGATAAATGGGAGAGGGTGGTGCTTCGGGGAAGTTAACTGAGAATGCAATTGGGAGATGAAGATGACCGATGAAGTGGTAGGTTGGAGACGATGGACAGCTCAAAGGACGGTGCCCAGCTGGAAGCATGGGACTGGGATAAGGTCTGCGGAGGGGAAATGGCGAAAAATATAAAATTAACATCAATCATTTTTGGCTGCAACGTCCCAAGGCAGAAGATGAGGCGTTCTTCTTCTCGGCGTTAGGCTGTGAGGGTTTGGCATTGGAGGAGACCTAGGACCTTCACATTCTTGATGCAGTTGGAGGGGGGGGGGGGTAGAAGTGCTCAGCCACGGTTTGGTGGGTTAGTTTGGTGCGGGTGTCTCAGAGATGTTAGCTGAAATGATCCACAAGTTGGCGTCCTGTCTCCCCAATAGAGTGGAGACGACATCGAGTGTAATGGATGCAGTCGATGTCATTTGTGGAAGAGCAGGTGAATTCCCATCTGCTGAGGAATGATCCCCTGGTGCCTTGAATGGAAGTGAAGGAAGCGGTCTGGTTGCACGTTTTGCATTACTTGCCGATGCAGGGGAAGGAGGGAGAGTGGGTTGTGGGCTGGTGGAGGTATGGATCTGACAAGGGAATCGAGTAAGTAATACTGAGAGGGGTGGTTTTGGGATGGAATTATGTCAAACCCCGCTCAACTCCAAGTTAGAGGCTTGGCCCGCATCAAAAACAGTCATGGAGTCATACAGTCATGGAGGTGTACAGCACCGAAAAATGTAGAACATAGAACATAGAACAATCCAGCACAGAACAGGCCCTTCGGCCCACGATGTTGTGCCGAACTTCTATCCTAGATTAAGCTCCCATCCATGTACCTATCCAAATGCCGCTTAAATGTCGCCAATGATTCTGACTCTACCACTCCCATGGGCAGCGCATTCCATGCCCCCACCACTCTCTGGGTAAAGAACCCACCCCTGACATCTCCCCTATACCTTCCACCCTTCACCTTAAATTTATGTCCCCTTGTAACACTCTGTTATACCCGGGGAAAAAGTTTCTGACTGTCTACTCTATCTATTCCTCTGATCATCTTATAAACCTCTATCAAGTCACCCCTCATCCTTCGCCGTTCCAACGAGAAAAGGCCGAGAACTCTCAACCTATCCTCGTACGACCTACTCTCCATTCCAGGCAACATCCTGGTAAATCTTCTCTGCACCCTCTCCAAAGCTTCCACATCTTTCCTAAAGTGAGGCGACCAGAACTGCACACAGTACTCCAACTGTGGCCTAACCAAAGTCCTGAACAGCTGCAACATCACTTCACGACTCTTGAATTCAATCCCTCTGCTAATGAACGATAATACTCCATAGGCCTTCTTACAAACTCTATCCACCTGAGTGGCAACCTTCAAAGATCTATGTACATAGACCCCAAGATCCCTCTGTTCCTCCACCTGACTAAGAACCCTCCCATTAACCCTGTATTCCGCATTCTTATTTGTTCTTCCAAAATGGATAACCTCACACTTGGCAGGGTTGAACTCCATCTGCCACTCATCAGCCCAGCTCTGCATCATATCGAAGTCCCTCTGCAGCCGACAACAGCCCTCCTCACTGTCCACAACTCCACCTATCTTCGTATCATCTGCAAATTTACTGACCCACCCTCCGACTCCCTCATCTAAGTCATTAATAAAAATTACAAACAGCAGAGGACCCAGAACTGATCCCTGCGGAACTCCACTTGTATCTGGGCTCCAGGCTGAATATTTACCATCTACCACCACTCTCTGCCTTCGTCCGGTTGGCCAGTTGTCTATCCAATTGGCCAAATTTCCCTCTATCCCATGCCTCCTGACTTTCCGCATAAGCCTAACATGGGGAACCTTATCAAAGGCCTTACTAAAATCCATGTACACTACATCCACTGCTCTACCCTCATCCACATGCTTGGTCACCTCCTCGAAGAATTCAATAAGACTTGTAAGGCAAGACCTACCCTTCACAAATCCGTGCTGGCTGTCCCTAATCAAGCAGTGTCTTTCCAGATACTCGTAAATCCTATCCCTGAGTACCCTTTCCATCACTTTGCCTACCACAGAAGTAAGACTAACTGGCCTGTAATTCCCGGGGTTATCCCTATTCCCTTTTTTGAACAGGGGCACAACATTCGCTACTCTCCAGTCCCCTGGTACCACCCCCGTTGCCAGTGAAGACGAGAAGATCATTGCCAACGGTACTGCAATTTCCTCTCTTGCTTCCCACATAATCCTAGGATATATCCCGTCAGGCCCGGGGGACTTGTCTATCCTCAAGTTGTTCAAAATGTCCAACACATCTTCCTTCCTAACAGGTATCTCTTCTAGCTTAACAGTCCGTTTCACACTCTCCTCTTCAACAATATCGTCCCTCTCGTTCGTAAATACTGAAGAGAAGTACTTGTTCAAGACCTCTCCTATCTCTTCCGACTCAATACACAGTCTCCCACTACTGTTCTCTATCGGACCTACCCTCGTTCTCGTCATTCTCAGGTTTCTCACATACGCATAAAATGTCTTGGGGTTATCCTTGATCCTATCCGCCAAGGATTTTTCGTGCCCTCTCTTAGCTCTCCTAATCCCTTTCTTCAGGTCCCATCTGGCTATCCTGTATCCCTCCACTGCTCTGTCTGAACCCTGTTTCCTCAACCTTTTGTAGGCCTCCTTCTTCCTCTTTACTCGACATTCAACCTCCCTCGTCAACCAAGGCTCCCTCACACGACCATTTCTTTCCTGCCTGATAGGTACATACATATCATGGACACGTCATATCTGCTCTTTGAAAAAGTTCCACATTTCCACCACATCCTTCCCTGACAGCGTATGCTCCCAATGTATGCTCCTCAAATCCTGTCTTACAGCATCGTAATTTCCTTTCCCCCAATTGTAAAATCTACCTTGTTGTGCGGACCTATCTCTCTCCATAACCAAGGTGAAAGTCACAGAATTGTGGTCACCATCACCAAAATGTTCACCCACTTACAAGCCCACCTCTTGTCCCGGTTTATTACCGAGTACCAAATCCAATATGGCCTCCCCTCTGGTTGGACAATCTACATACTGCGTTAGAAAAGCTTCCTGGACACACTGCACAAACACCGCCCCATCCAATCTACTTGATCTAAAGAGCTTCCAATCTGCCTGTCCAAATCACCCATGCCGACCAGATATCCCAAGCTACTCGAGTCCCATTTGCCCGCACATGGATCGTACCCCTCTAAAACCTTCCTGTTCATATACACATCCAGATACCTTTTAAATGTTGCAATTTTCCAAGCCTGTACCTCTACCTCTCGCACCTCATTCCATGAATGCAACTACCTCTGCGTGAAAACATTGCCACTTAGGTCACTTCTATAATATTCCACTCTCACCCTAAGCCTATGCCCGCTCTATCTGGACTCCGGCACCTCCCGGAAAAGACTTTGTTCATTTATCCTATCCATGTCCCACATGTCTTTTCAAACCTCTTTGATGTCATCCGTCAGCTTTCAACTCTCCATGGAAAACAGCCCCGTCATATTTAGGCTCTACGTATGGCTCAAATGCTCCAAAACCTGTCAAAATTCTTGTAATTCTTTTCTGGATTCCTCATGTTACTGAGCACATGATGAGCAGAGAGTGACTGACACAGTCATTGAGCGTCCAGATACAGAACAATTCACAGACACGTGATTCAAAGATTATTGGCACACCCCGGTCCAACATGAATCACAACTCAGGATATTCGGAAATCAAAGGAAACGCAAACTATGATTTGCAAATTTTGTTTCTACGCTTCTTTATGAAGGAAGATGATACTTTAGGGTCAGCAAAACCAAAGGTCAGGGGAAGATTCAGGATATCTTTTCAAATTAAAATTGCACAATTAAAACTGGAGGAAGGGGAATCAATTTAAATACCAGCAAATGGAGGGGGTTTGTAAATTGATGGAGGGAGCTAGCCTGATATACAGCGTCATGGAAGGATGGTTCACAGGTTTCAGAAGGTTGAAATGAAGATACTTCGATAGCATCAAGCCACATTGGCTGGTATTTCCGCGCATGATAAATTATTGGGCTATTAGTGCGAGTTCAGATCGAGTCAGAGAGTCTCGAAGATTTACAGCACAGAAACAATCTCTCCATTCCAACTAACCCATACCGATCAGATATCCTGAATTATTAGACTCCCATTTGCTAGTGTTTGTCCTGTACCACCTTAAACTCTTCCTATTCATATATCCTTCCAATTTATTTTTAAATGTTGTAATTGGACCAGCCTCCACAAAAATCTTTGGCCGCTCATTTCACATACGCACCAGCCTCTACGTGGAATAAGTTGTTCATTAGGTTCCTTTTTAATCTTTTGACTCTCACATTATATTTATCACCTCTAGTTTTGGGGGAAAACCTTAGCTATTCACCATGTTCATGACCCTCACGCTCCGGGGGAAACTGCTTCAGCCTATTCAGCCTCTGCCTATAGCTCGAAATGTTCAATACTGTCAACATCCTTGTAAATATTTCCTGAGTGCCTTCAAGTTTCACAACATCTTTCTGATAGGAGGGAGACCAGATTTGAACACAACTTTCGAAAACTGTTTGAACTACTGTCCTGCACAGCTGCAACACGACTCCCAACTCCTACACTCAATACTCTGGACAACAAAGGAAAGAACATCAAACGCCTCCTTACCTATCCTAACGACCTAAGATACTATTTTCAAGGAACTATGGACCTGCACTACAAGGTCTGTTTGTTCAGCAATACTCCTCAGAACCTTAACATCACCTACATAAATCTTGATCTGATTTGCCCTTCCAAAATGCAGCACCTCACATTTTTCTCGATCACTGATCATCTGCCACTCCTCGGGCCATTTGTCCATCTGATAAAGATCCTTTTTTTTCTCTGAGATCACCTTCCTCGCTGTCTACTATACCTCCAATTTTGGAGTCATGTGCAAACTTATCAACGATCATTTCTATATTTACATCGAAATAATTTACATAAATAATGAAAAGCAGTTGATCCAGCACCGATCGTCGTGGCACACCATTGGTCACAACCGTCAAGTTCGAGAACCTCCTCCATCACCCTCTGTCTCCTACCTTTCAGTCAGTCAATTTTGTATCCAAACGGCTAGTTCTCCGTGAATACCATGTGATGCAACCATACTAATCGCCTACTATAAAAGACCTTGTCACATACCCTTCTGACGTCTATTTCGCAAACATCCACCTCTCTGCCTCAGTTAAACTTCTTCGTCACTTCTTCAAAGCAAGGAAAAAGTGTGGACTGCAGATGCTAGAGAGTCAGAGTAGAAAAATGTGGCGCTAGGAAAACACAGCAGTTCAGGCAGAATCCTAGAAGCAGGAGAGTGACGATTCGGGCATAAACCCTTCAACAGGAATTTCCCACGTACAAATGTTGACTGTTTCTAATCATTCCTTACATTTCAAAATATATGTAAATCCTATGCCTCGTATCCTATCCAACAACTTGGCCTCCACTGACATCCATCTAAATTTTTGATAGTACCCTGTCTTTTTTTTTCCTTTCCACCTTTCTTAAATACATTAAGTAGTGGCACCACACTAGTTTTCTGACTTCTCACGTATGGCTATCAATGATAAAAAGTATCTCAGCAAGGGGCGCAACAATCACCTCTCCAGCTTCCAACACAATTCTAGGGTGTATCTGATCAAGTCCTGGCGATTTATCCAAATATATACATTTTAAGACCTTCAGCATCTCCTCCGCTGTAATACTGACATGTTCCAAGATGTCACTATTGATTTCGCAAGGACTCCAGCATGACAAGACCGATGGACATTTGAGTTTGGAGCTGCCCTGAAGGATTTAACCCGAATATGGCAGATAAGAGACAATTGCAGCATGGTATTTCGACAGGGGCATGGAATTCCTGGTGGGTGGGCCAGTACAGAGGATGATCATTCTATTCCTAGAGACGGTCACAGCACCAGACGCAAAGACCATGGTCTGAGGTCACCACCCAGCTCAGGGCAGTATTTTCCGTTTGAAGAAATGTCTTGCGATACAGGACAAGAATCAATCACCTTCCCCGCTATGCCAAAATACGTGTCATGTACTCTCTTTGCTCCCTCACATTTACTGAATATGTGTTGGAGAACCTAACCGTGCATAAGACGCAATTTTCACCACTCTCACTGCTGCATGCAGCACCTTTGCTCTCTCTCCGTCTCTGTCTCTCCCTTTTTTTTCTCTCTCTCTCTCTTTCTCTCTCACCTCCACTATAATCCCAAACACTGCAGGAACATAACACTATCCACTAACTTCCTCCAGACAGCTCACTGTTCCCGCCCTCCTCGACATCTACATCAGCACGGACCGTAGGCCACCTACTCCCACGTTCTTTTCCTCCCTCCCATTCTCCCATTGCAGGTGAAACAGCATTTAATAAGACAGAAAGAGCCAAGCCGGATGGCGGCGTGCTCAATATCGGTTCCCTTATTCCTTCATTCCCATCCCCGCCAAGTTTTGAGGTCCTTGTTCCGACCAAGAGAGGATCGGCACAACTCGTGGAGATTCTGAAAAAAATTACATCCGGTCAATCGCGTAACAATCAATATTCAGTGAAGAGCCACGGTCACTTTAATCTCATTTTCAGTTCCGGTCCCCTGGCACAACTGAGATGGCGGTGTGCTTTTGTCATCTTCCTTTTGTGTCGAGCTCCGACAAACGGAATGTCCATGGTCTCATGTGGGATGGAGGATAGGCTCACTAAACATCATATCCACCAAAGCCAGGAAGGGAGCATGGAGAGGCCCTCCTACAACTTGTATAAACATCTCAGGCACTGAAACTAATCTGCAATATCTACTGCTCTCCCTACTTGTCCCGCCATCTTCAATAAAGTGCACTCTTATGCACTTAGGGCCCACTGTGCCGGCACCCTTATGTGTACAGTCTGTTTTACATTGTTGTCAAAGTTTTTCCCGCCAAAGTGCAACCCCTCACACTGCTCTGCTTTGATCCTCACCTGCCATATATCTGAATACTACACCGACTTCTCGGTGTGCTGTTGAAGTTGCACACTCTCCTGCACACACGTTAGAAATCTTCCAGGTTTCGTACCTGCAAACTTTGTAATTGTACTATAGTAACAATCCAGAGAGAAATACTGATTCACTGTCTGGTGTGAGCATATGCAGTACTGTTACATTCCCCAAGACCTTCCGAAATACTGGCACACATCATTTTGAGACAAATATTGGCAAGTACATCATGGAGCAAGACAAATACTGTCAGGCTCCACATTTCTGTATTAGCACCAGTGTATTATTATGTGCCCGTTTGTGTCTGTATGCGTGTATGTGTACCAATGTGAATATGTGTGGGCCTGTGTGTATCTGGCAGTCGCTGTGGTGTGTCAAGTGACGTAACAACCCCCATCATGCGTTCTCAGGAATGGTCCACTCGGCGTCAAAATATGATT
Organism: Chiloscyllium punctatum; assembly: GCF_047496795.1. Taxonomy (NCBI): domain Eukaryota; kingdom Metazoa; phylum Chordata; class Chondrichthyes; order Orectolobiformes; family Hemiscylliidae; genus Chiloscyllium; species Chiloscyllium punctatum. The sequence continues at coordinate 75,408,819 of NC_092766.1, forward strand.
TTCAATACTCTCCATAGATTCTGCTAAACCTGCTGATCTTTCTGTCGTTATGATTTTCTGCTGGCCTCCCCACGCAACTGTAGAGGTGGTAGTGCGGAGTGAAAACCATCAGTGAGGAGGGAAAGAATTTGGGCAACAGTTTAGAGCACTGTCCAAACTGAAATCACCATCAACATATACAAACACACGCACCCGCAGACACAGAAGCACGCACACAAAGAGAAACACGCACACACACACGCATCCACAAACATGCTCACATACACACAAACACGCACACACTTACATGAACACACACACTCAGACATTACACGTGAGGTTGGTGTGGAGAGGGTTGCCGTTGTAGTGAAGGCCTCAGAGTGGAATATGTTCAGGTAGAGAAATGACTGTGCCTCGTCTGCAATATAGAAATGATTTGTCTTTGGCCAGTATTCCTTATGCAATGTGTACAGGTTAAATAGTTTTTTTTTCCATTGCAATTGTGCTCAAGAAACTGTGAGTGAACCATTTTGTGCGGAGATAAGATGAATTATATTGCATTTTCCGTAACTTGCAATGTTTAGTGACTTACTCTGACAAATAATCTTCCAAGTGAGCAAGGATTGAAAAGACCGAAAACAGACCAGCACAGTGTGACGTTGTATCACTTTAAACAAAGGTACGCCAGACAGGGGGAGGGGTGGGAGAGAGGCTTTGAACCATATTTCAATGTTTTGCCCCCAAAAGACAAGCATTCCCATTGCACAGAGATATAGATGGAGAAATACAAACATACGTACACTCACTAATGCAGGAACACACATAGCGTGTACTGAGAGATGTATGGATAATGGTTTATTTTCAATGAGGCCACGTTGTACCTCTGACACAATGCACTTCAAAGATTTGTTCTAAAGCTGCAAACTTCTTCTTTTACAGTTGAAAAACATTTTTCCATATTTTCTGGCCATAGCCAAACGTAAATGCTGCATTTACAGTCTCTAATATCTTCTTGATAGACTGTATCAAATAAAACACAGTGAAAGAAATATAATTCATTTATAGAAAGCAATAGCGAGTGGCTATGTAAACAAAACAGGGTACTTGAATTACAATGCAGGAAAATAATTTCATATAGACTGTTTAGTCAGCATTGTGCATAGATAACGATGTTCAAATGTGCAGGAGTCCTTCAGAATGATTAACGGGGACACAATCAATAAAATACAATGCATGTGACGTTCAAACTTTATTAAACATTAGAACATTATTTTATCCTCAGCTGACGACTTGTGTTCCCCATTTCTGGGATTCGCTGCCCTAGTCTCTCACACTAATCAGGATATGTATTATGTATTCCTGCTTCTGGTATCACAAAGTATTTCAATTCATCCACTTTCTACAGGAAATAAATATATTACCCTGCTCGGTTTTGTCAACAACTGGCCAGCACGAGGGGACATGACATTTAACTGAGGGGTGATAGATACAGGACAGATGCCAATGATAGGTTCTTTACTCAAAGAGTCGTAAGGTCGTAGAAGGCATTAGCTGCAACATTGGCAGACTCGCCGTTTTTAAGGGCATGTAAATGTACATTGGATAAACATACTGGTGATAATGGAATAGTGTAGATTAGATGGTCAACAGAATTGGTTTCACAGGTCGGCAAAAATCGAAGTCCAATGGCCTGTACTGTGCTGTAATGTTCTATGCTTTATGTCATATTACTGGTGATAAAGTTGTTTCATCAGACCCAGCATTTCAACAAATGACTCTCTTGTACATACACATTACAACGGATCACAGTATATGGAAATTGCCAAGTAGGGAAATCCATCCACTTCTGTCGATAATTTAAATTTCCCTATTTTATGATATTTCTCCTCATCTACATTCTCTCGTCTCTTTTTGTCTTTGTACCAAGCTAATTCATCCTCCAATGGTTCTCGGGGTCCCATCTCTCAAAACTCCCTCTGTCAGTTTATATTTACTGCTAAATTTTGGATGTTAAGTGATTCCAATTGAACTGCAAAAACAATAGGGAGGAGCTGGCCAGAATTAATTGGAAGGGGAGCCTATTAGGGAAGATGGTGACACAGCAATGGCAGTCGTTTCTGGAGATAATGCGGATGCATAGCAGAATTTTAACCCAAGGAAGATGAAACAAACTTAGGGAAGACAAGGTAACCGTGATTGATAAGTGAAGTCCGGGACAGCAGTTAAACAAACGAGAAAGCGTACAATGTGGTGAATATTAGAGGAAATCCAGAGGATTAGGATGCCGGTATGTACCAGTGGAGACTAACGAATAAAAGCAATAGGGAGGAGAAGATTAAATAAGCCTTTCGTCTTGTTAATAACATAACAGAATGTCCAAGACGTTTGCAAATAAATAAAAGAGAAGGGAGGGAAGCAAATATAAATAAAATGCTGGTAATTGGGACTGGAGCACTTATGGGAAATAATGGAATGGCAGAGGAGTTTATTAGATTCTTTGCATCATTCTTCAAGGTGGGTTATGCCAGCAACTTGACCGAAATACAAGAGAGTCAGCACGCAGAAGTGAGTGTAGGTTCCGTCACTAATGAGTTTGTTGAGGAAGCTGACAGGACCGAAGGCGAGTAAATCACCCAGACCAGATGGACTACACACCCTATATCTAATGGGATAGCTGTGGATAATGTATAGGTACTGATGGTGATTTTCGAGGAATCACTGGAATCGGGATGGGGCCCAGACGAGTGGAAAATATAACACCCCGCCCGCATCCCCGTGTTTAAGGAGAGAGGGAAAAATAAGAGAGCAAGTTATAAGTGGCCAGTAAATTTGAAACTATTATTAATAAATAATAACACCAGATATTTCACTCATTAGTAATCGCTTCTCACCCCAACACACACCGTCGCAATGAAGCAGAATTCACTTGTACTCATTCAATCCAGTCTCCTATCATTGTTGTTCAAAATGCACTCCCCTATACATTGGTGATACCAGATACATATTGTTTTGAGGAATACGTCTACTCAGTCTGTTGGAATAACCATGATTTGTTCATTGCTGTTCATTTCAATAACGCAACCTTACTGTCATGCGAACATTTCGGTTCTGGACTGCTACAATGTTCCATTGAAGCACAACTCAAGCTCAAGTAACACCTAAATTTAGACTTTGGTGCGGTAAAGCCTGTAGGAGTCAATATTCAATTCCATAACGTCAAAGTCTGACCCCATTACGACTGTTCTCCATCTTCATGCATTCTCTCTTCTGGCCTTCCGATGACGGTGTCATTTTTGTATCTTTATTATCTTGCACTCATTCGTGCCCATTAACATTTCACCAGTGACCATATGCCCATTCACAACTTCATGTACACCGACTTTACAGCTGATACTCTTTTGCCGCAATGAACATCCCACTTGTCTTATTTACTGGGCCTTTGGATCCTTTGTTTCCTGTAACTCCTCTACGACTTCTCTCGTGGCATTAAAAGCCCATTGTCTCATTATTTTATGTTCTGAAGAAGTATCACATTGATGTTGAAATTTGAAGTCTGTTTCCTGTCCCCACAGACATTGCCAAACATGTTGAGTTACTCCAGAGAGGGATAGGGAAGTAGATATTTTCAATATAACAATGCACTGTGGATCCTGGAAATCCATAATAAAAACTAAACTTACTGGAGAAACTTTGAGCTTGAATAAACATCACTTAACGAAAAGATTAAGCCTGCTTTCACTCCACAGCCAATAACAGACTTGCTTATTTTGTCCAGCAATTTCTGTTTTGGAACAAGTTTTAAAGACGTGTATCAAAGCTGCTCAAATGCCCGGGCCAACATGGAGAACCATACATTGGATCGTGAACAATAACGCAAGGTGCAGAAAGATTTTGCTCCTGAAACTACATAAGGCTGGCATCTCTGATACCACATAGATCGTCATCATGTTCAGGGAGACAAAGTGGGGAAACACATTCATTTTCATAACAGGAGATAACCTTGCAAGAAGGGAAAAGCTTCAGACAAATTTGTTAAATGGTTTAGAATGGGGCAAATTGGAGTCGTGACACTACAAAGAGACACTCAGAAGAATGAGAATATTAAAATGGAGGAGTGACGATATCATAAACCAGAATAGGTCCCTGAGACCAGGGCTGATGGTGAATAGATTTCGGTTTGAATTAGGGCAGCATTACTGTATCGCAGAGATTGCCGATCAAACTGCGTTATCATATGGTACTGTAGATTACAGCAGCAGCAGAAGCAGAATTGCATTTAAACACAATCTGTAACTTTTTGCCTCAATCCCTCAATCTACTGTTAAGATTAAGCGGATCTGTGGAAAACTGATGAGTGTGGGTGAACATGCCTGGGTCAGAACTATGTGCACTGAAACCAGATGACAACCCTTTCAAGCTGCCACAGTTGACTGCTTGCCTTCCAAACCGCAGGACTATCATCCGATCAAGGCCAAATAAATCCAATAAAAATAGTCCAGATCGAAGTTCTGCAGTGCTGCCAATTCCAAGCCTAAATGTCGATTGACAATTAAACAACTCACTGGAGGAGATGGCTCCACAAACATCTCAATCCTAAATAATGGAAGACCCCTCTACATCAGTGTGAAAGGTAAGATTGGAGTGTCTGCACCACTGACAGCCAGGAGTGGGTAGTTGATGATCCATCTCACCCTCGCCCTGATGTCTTCAAAATCATAGATACCAGAGGTCAAAAATCGGTTCTGTGCACGTGACATGAAGAAACAGCTGAGCGCAGAAAATATAAGAAGACAATGGGCCCTGATATATTTTCCTGCAACAGGACTGAAGACTAGTGCTGCACAAGAAGCAGCACTGGGAAGCTGATTCATTCCGGTTCTAAATGTGATATCTCCCTGGCAATGTGGAAGATTACTCAGATACATCCCATTTCCGAAGAGGACAATAATTACAATCTGACCATTTACCACGCACTCAGCCCAACCACGATGTTCAAATTAGTAAAGTCGTTCTTTTGACAGAGCTGTCAAGCAGCCTAGAAATAACCTGCTCAGTGTGGGTTCTGATCGGTCCTATGAGGAGATTAATCTGTTGTGGAAATGTCACTGGATTACCAATCCAGAACGGGCTAATGCTCTGGCAGGTGGTGGAAGTTAACAACAATTAATGCGATGTCGGATCTAAGGCCTGCTGTCAGTAACCGAATCTTGAAGCCAAGTCCATTGTAAATACCATTTGGTTCACCAATATACTTTCAGGTGGCAAATCTCCCCATGCTTTCCTGGTCTGGCCGAAAAGTGATTCCAAACACTTCGAAATGTGATAATCTTTCGATGGTCTCTGAAATGGCCAAACAAGACACTCAATTGTATCGAACCATTCTGACGACTTAAAAGATAGAAAAAGATACCAGACTTTGTATCGGAAAAAAGGAATCAGAAGCACAGTACTGTCGCTTCTGCGGATGCATCTACCCTAACATCTGAGAGCCTGCGACAACATTGAAGAGCTTTCCCACAGACTGTGCTGAACATTCGGGAATGGTGTCGGCTATTCCACAATCATTGAGCCTCCGCCCATTCTCGTTTATGGCCGAATATATCTTCAGAAAATTCGCCCACACAGCGTATACACTCTGTAATGTAATTCTCAACATCAAATGCATAATTATAACTGCAGTTTTCCCTTTGGCTGCCTCATTCAACATAATTGTTGTTGATTCTGTATCCAAACCATTCTCCTACTGTCTCCCCATATATTTTGAGTTGATAAATCCTTATGTATATTCAGTACCTTTGTTTCCACAGCTTTGTGTGGTGGAGGATCCCCGATTTTACCAATTTCTGAGTGCAAACGTTTTTTTCTCAATTCAATGCAGTGACCTGCCTCTACCTAATACTGTGGCCGTTTGTTTTCGCCGTCCCAAACAGGAGAATTATCCTTCTTGATTCCAATCTGTGTCTCCCTGTCGAAGTTGTAGGTATTTCACTGAGGTCACGACGTATTTTGCTAAATGCCATGGAATACAGATCGATACTACCCGAACTCTGTTGCCACAACAAGTCTGTTATCCCAGAGATCATTGTGGTCATCCTTGGCTCCAGTCCCTCAATATCAGGTTTGACCTATATTAGGTAAGGAGGCGTAAACTGCACACAATATTGCATAATTTTCGAGATGAGATCTCACCAAGGTCCTATGCAGCTGCAGTAAGACACCCTGACTTCTGTACTCAAATCCCTTCCAATGCTGGTCAACAGACGATTTATCTTCTTAACTGTTTTCTGCTCCTGCAATATTGCTTTCAGTGACTGGTGTGCAAGGAGATCATGGTCCTTGTCAGCGTTACAGTTACACAGTTGGTGGAGCTATGTACACTGGTCAGCTTACCAATGCCATTCTCAGTTTTGACTTCTGGCTTTAGAAGTTACTCCCCTGCGTGCACCTCGGAAGTCTGCGCAGAAGTAAGCAAAATAAGAGCTTAAATCACTTTATTGATCAACATTTCGCAAGCAATCCTTTTTCAAATGTTAGGCGGCTGTTCTATTGGTCCCAGGAAAGTACACAACTTCACCTCACCCATATTGCCCTTCATCTGCCGCATATTTGCTCAATCACCAGATTTGCTTCAGTCACTTTTGAGTTTTTGTTTTGCATCCTCCTCACCCACTCACAATCCGACAACAATTAATGCAATCAACAACTTCGAAACATTGCATTTAAATCCCTCCACCAAGTGTTTGATATGTATTTGGAAGGGCTGAGGTCCAAGCACCGATCATTCCGATGCCCCACCACTCTTCCACTCCGAAAAAAAGCATCAATGTTTCCTGCCTGCTCTCCCATTGTGAAACCGCACACTTATCATATCCCACATCCTACGTGCTCTTGTTTTGCACACTAGACTTGTACACAAGCAAATTACGTTCTAAAAATCCAAATTCACTTCTTCTATAGATTCTCTGTAATTTTTACACCAGTCTGTTTCTTAAATATGTTTCCCCTTTCATAATTATATGAGTTTTTTCTATGTCCAATAATTTCATTTCCAATAAATTATCCAAATTAATTTATTTGCTAATTTTATTCTATTTCCTTTTTTCATTTGAATTATTTTTTTCTCCTTTTGCTGGGAAGCTTTGTTTATGTCTTTTTCTGTAAAGGCAGACCTGAAGTAATTGCATCAGATTTCTCTGGTGTCCATTCTATATTTTCAGATGATAACGAAGCTGACACTTTGACTAAAAAGAACAACCACTTTATATTCACGCTGTCCATGCCTCTTATAACATAATATCTGAATTGCTTACCCACTAAACTTTCTCTACAGCCAGGAAAATAAACGGGGCTGTCCAGCATCTTTTCCCAGCTGATATGCTCCATCCCAGGGAGCATTCTGGTGAATGCCCTCTGCCACTCCAATGAATTCACATACTTCATGTAATGTGCCACCTAGTCCTGCACACAGTATTCCATCTTGTCCTAATCAAAGGGCTGTATACATGCGACGTGCAAAGCCTTGTTAAACTCATCTATTGTCAAATGTGCACACATTTAGGGATCTGTGCAGATGTATCTTTTGAGCTTCTTAGTGTGCTCCCATTCGATGAGGACTCGTCTCTCTGGTTGTTTCTGCCAAAGTACATCACCACATAGTTATGAGGGTAACATTGTATCTGCTATTGATCTTCCCATTTTACTATTCCATCCACATATTCCAGTAATATAAGGCCCTCCCCCTCACTGCCAAAAACACGGCCAGTCTTTGTGCCAAAAAGAAACTTCCTTATCACACCCACCCCACCCGCTTCACGTACACGTCGTTATGAATAGCACAAATATAAAGGACACAGCAGGGATCTCTGTCGGACACCACCGATTATTGATTTACAGTTACACAAATAACCATTGACCATCACTGTCTGTTTCCCGCAACTAAGTTGAGTTTATTTGCCACTTGGTAAGTCCATCGTGTGTGCTACCTGTTTCCTGGTTATGCTGTTCCACTTAATATACCTATAGAGGATCTGGGGATTCTACCTAATTTTGTCTGTCAGCAGCTTTTCATGCGGCTGCAATAGTCAATCTCCTTCGAGTGAAGAATTCCCTTCTTTTTGTGGCATTAAATGGCCTGCCCCTTATCTTGTCTGTATTGAACGCAAGAGTAGACGAGACAGCCAGAAAAACATTCTGCTTAATTCCACCTTGGCATATATTTAGTGAATTTTCAGTACTTCACTGTGATCACTTCTCGTTCGGTGAAATTGTAAAAATCGCAAGATAAGTTTCCCCATAAGAAGATCTTTACCTCTGAGGGGTTAATCTGGAGAACGTCCATTACACTTCTTCTTTGCTAAGAAAACCAACGCTGTGCACAGTACTCCAGGGACAGTCGACCTACACCCTATGCACTGCTTCATGATGTCTTTATATCTATATTCTGATTCCCTTAAATGAACGCCAACTAAAATTTAACTTTCTACTTCCATACATTCCTCAAAGGGCACTTCGCATGAATTTTATTTACGAACTCGCTGTACGTGTTCTTACAGAAAGCCTTCTGATACTTCAAGACCTGCACTTCACTGGCCCCCAACGCCTTATTTTCACCATGGACATCCAAGACCCATACAACTCCATCCGCCATAACGACGGTCCTTAAGCACTCCGTTTCTTCCTCTTGCGATGACCCCACATTATCATTCCATTGACATTCTCATTCGTTTGACTGAACATGCCCTCACCCTCAATAATTTTTCCTTCGAATGTTCCCGTTTCCTGTAAATGAAAAGGGTAGCGTTAGCAAACCGTATGGTCCCCAGCAATACTTGTCTCTTTTTCAGTTAACTTGAACGGTCTATCTTGCACAGTTCCTCTGGCACCATACCAAATCTTTTTCTCTCCTTCATCGATGAGTGTGTCGGAACCAAGTTGTGCTCTCATGAGGAGCTTGAACACCTTCAGCAACACATTGCACTCTGACTTTAAGTTCATCTGGATCATCTCAGACAGGTCCATTACCTTCCTGAACATCTCCATCAACGTTGACCGACTGATTCCTCTGCATCCCAGCGACTCCCATAGCTTTCTTGTCGACAACTCCTCCCTCCCTACCGGATGTAAAAACAATATCATGTATTCCCAATTCCTCCAAATTCACTGCATCTGTTAGTTCCACCCCTGCAACCTCCGTGCAAATCTCATCATTCTCCACCATCGCTGCCATTTGGAAATGGACTCTATCACCAGAGAAGTATTACCTTACCACCCCTGTCCACGTTCCGTAAAGACCCTTCACTCCATGACTCACTTACCAGGTACACCAAACCTCCCACCACTCGTGGCACCTTCCCCTTTCACTGCAGGAATTGTGAAACCTTCACACGTCCCAGCTCACCTCCATTCAATGACCAAAATGAGCTTTCCGCATCCATCAGAGTTTGACCTGCACTTCTACACGCCATTTACTTTATCCGTTGCTCCCGATGCAGTCTCATCTATACTGGCGAGACTGGTTCAGAGAGTTTCAGGGTACATATTGGGCACTCCGACATCAACGAACCCCACCGCCCCATGGGCAAGCACTTCAATTCCCTTCCATTCTGCCAAGACCCTATCCTCCCAAAACGCCTGATGCTTGGATTACAAACGCATCATCTTCTGCCTCGAACCCTCCAACAACGCGGCATCAATGTGGATTTCACTAGTTTCCACATTTCATTTCCTCCAAGTTATCCCAGCTCTAAACTTCAAACTCAGCACCGACCTCACCTTTCTTCCAAACTATCCACTCCATCCTCCTCGCCGAACTATTACACTTACCCTCACCTTCATCTACCTTTCGCACACTTAGCAGCTCTACCAGAATAAGTGTCACCACATTCTCTCTGTTCCCTCACACTCACTATTTATCCGTCATAGCTCCTGGCCCCGAACAATGCTAATACTACATCTCTCTTCCTAGAACATGCTGTCCTCTCTTTCCTTCACTCTCTCTGTCATTAAAACTCAATCGTGATTGAATTTATGATTTTGTCAACATCAAAACTGTGTATCGATCCAATGCTGGTGATCTACATGTGCGAATATTTGAAAATTGCAGAGAAAAAAGGTGCCAGATAGTGCCCAAGGATCAAACATTTTGATCTCCAAGTATTTTGGGATGCACTCACCACCAAAGATACCTTTTCATATGAAATGTATTAACAGTAAACCGAAAGAAAACGATCCAGGGAATTCAGCAGCCCCAAGAGTGAAGTAACAGTGGACGTGAGAAGCTGTGTGATTTTGAAATTATGTTGACGTCATTTTAATAAGTTCACTTTTGGAACAGTATATTCTTATAAAATTGGGGGCAGATTTTAAAAAGCATTTCAGAGAAAGGGGTCTTAGAGTTGTGAATAGTTGTTGTGGAGCATTCCTTTTGGAGTTTAAAAAATTGATGGCACAGTGGTTCGCACTGCTGCCTCACAGCTCCAGAGACCCGGGTTCAATTCCCGCCTCAGGCGACTGACTGTGTGGAGTTTGCACGTTCTCCCCGTGTGTGCGTGGGTTTCCTCCGGGTGCTCCGGTTTCCTCCCACAATCCAAAGATGTGCAGGTCAGGTGAATCGGCCATGCTAAATTGCCCGTAGTGTAGGTAAGGGTAGATGTAGGGGTATGGGTGGGTTGCGCTTCGGCGGGGCGGTGTGGACTTGCTGGGCCGAAGGGCCTGTTTCCACACTGTAAGTAATCTAATCTAATCTAATCTAAATACTGGAATTTGGAAGTTCCGTGTCACTCATAGTTTAACAGATTACAAAGCGAGATGAGCTTTTCTGGGTGTTTAGTTCACTTAACAGACTGTATTCCCCACCATGTCATAACATTTGCGAACATCAGCAGAGAGCAAAAAGTGAGAGATTAAATATGAGGGTAAGCTATCCAGTAATGTAAAAGAAGACTGTAAGAACTTCTTTCCGTTCATAAAGGGTAAAAGACAGGCAAAACTGTGCAGTGGACCGCTAGAAAATGACTCAGTGGAGATCACAGTGGATTGCAAGGAAATGGCTGAGGAACGGAATCAGGAATTCACATCAGTCATGTTAGACATGAGTAATATAGAAAAATTCAAAAGTGATTGACAGATCTGAGTAAGGTGGACATCACCAAGGAGAGGTTGCGAGATAAATTGATTGGGTAGAAGGTTGGTACATCACCTGGACCAGATGGACTAAACACCAGAGTTCTAAGGGGGACAGCAGAAGAGACGGTGGAGGCGTTAGTGGTGATCGTCCAGGAATTGCAAGAATTGCTGGAAAGGGTCCAAAGAGGACTGAAATATCGTTAACGTTTTGCCCTGTTTGAACAGGGAATAAGGCAAAATACGGAAAATTACAGACTGTTTAACTTACTCTTAGCCATGGGTAAGATGCTGTAATCGATTGTGAAGGATGAGATTTCTGAATATGTAAGATTGCGGTGAGATAGGACAAAGTCAGCATGGTTTCGTCAAGGGGAGGCCGTGTTGGAAAATCTGCTAGAACACTTTCAAGAAGTAACATGCAGCTTAGATCAAGGAGAGCTAATTATGTTATCGACCTGGGCTTTTAGAAGGTCTTGACCAATGTGCCGACAAAAGGCTACTGCGTAACATAATGGCCAATGATGTTGGAGGCAAAGTGCTCAAATACAATAGAAGCTTGGCTGTCAACCGGCAAGCAGAGACTGGGGATATGGGTGTCCTGCTTAAGATTGGCAGCCAGTAACAAGTGGTGTTCTCTAAGGCTCACTGTTGTGACCACAACCTTTCAGCTTTACAATAACGATCTAGATGAAGGATCTGAGGGTACCCTGTCTTGGTTTGAACATGATAAAAAGATAGGTAGAGGGACAAGTAACATGGAAGGAGCAGGGAAGCAGCAGAAAGATTTGGACAGTACAGGAGAGTGGGCAAAGAAATGGGAGATGGAGTACAACGTGGGAAAGTGTGATGTCACGCACTTTGGAAGGAAGATTAGAGGTATAGATTATTTTCTAAATGGCCAGTAAGTTCAGGAGTCTGACGTGCAAAGATAAATGGGAGTTCTCGTCCAGGATTCTCTTAAGGTAAACTGGCAGGTTGAATCAGGAGTGAAGAAGGGAAATGCAATGATGGCATTTTTTTAAAAAGCTTTGAATATAAAAGTAGCGATGTACTTCTGAGGCTCTGTCTCGGTAAATTCAGACCACCTTTGGAATATTGTGGGCACTTTAGGATCCCATATCTCAGGAGGGGTGGAATGGCTTTGGAACGGGTTCAGACGAAGTTCACATAAATGGTCCCACGAATGCAAAGCTGAATCTGTGACGATTATTTGAAGGTTCGGGGTCTGTACTCCATAAGTTTCGAAGGTTAAGGGGAATCTAACTGAAAGCTATAGAATACTGAATTGCCTGAACAAAGTGGGGATGGTGTTTCCATTAGTTGGAGAGACCAGGAGCCAAGCCCTGAGAGTAAAGAGCATAACGTTTTAACAGAACTAAGGAAGGGTTTCTTCAGCTCGGGAGTGTTGGATCCATGGAATTAATTGTCACAGAACACTGTGGACGCCTGGATATTGAGTATATTTAAGACTGAAATAGCTTCTAGAGCATCAAGTGTATCAAAGTGTTATAGTGGGATAACGGGGGCAAGGAGTTGAGAAACTCATCACGCATGATTGAATGGCAGAGCAAAATCGATGGGCTGAATGTCTTTAGTGCTGCTGCTATACTTTTCATATTGTATTAAGCAATAGCCTCTTTTTTCTCTCTGTCTTTGTCCCTGCTGACGGCAAAGTGAGAGAATAGGAAGTCCCTGGATCTTCTTTACCACATGTGGTGCATCCTGTTGAAGATTCATGCGGATCTATCCACTGCCTGGAGCGAAGGGAATTAAGTCAAATCCAACGGTTTCAGGAAACAATCTCATACCAACAGCTTGAGTGAGTAGAATGATAATAAGTTGGGGAAATCAACTGGGTGGGAAGAGGAATGCTAGATAAGTGGATTTTGCTTCCTGTATTGTGTTATGTGAGTAGTTTGACTTTACGTAGTTTCCCAGATTTGTGGATTGGTGTCGATCGCCTTCATGCCTCTCATGCATACGTTTTTGCAGCGCGAGCTGGGTACATCCGCTTGGTCTCTTCCCTGATAAAAGCGCTCCATGGAGGATATCCTTTGGGATTCAGGAATCCTCCATGTGGTGGATGCGACCCAGCCAGAGCAGTCTCTGCTGCCTGAACCAGAGTGCACATGCTGGGAAGGCCAGAGCGAGAAAGGACCCCTGCATTGGATACTCTGTCTTGTAAGGATATGTCCAGGATATGGTGGATACTCCTCAAGTGGTAGGTGTTCAAACTTGTCTTTTGTCTGTCATATGCCGTCAACTTTTCAGTGCCGTTCGGCAGTGTGCTTATGACGCAGGCGTTGTAAACTAACATTTTAGTCTTCACCATCAGTTTGGGAATAGTCCATACTCGAGTCATGTGGTGAGCAAGAGTTCAGGCTGCTTTTGCGATCCTCTTGTCGAGGTCTGCATCCAAGAAGAGCTTGTCAGTGATGGTAGAGCCAAGGTACGTAAGCTGACGATCGACATTGTGTTCGCAGTCATTGGTCATGATGACCGGCAGTTCCTTTGTGTCCTGTCCCGGGTGATCGTCTTCTTCAGAGTGAAAGCTAACCCGAAACCCTTGCAAGCGTGATAGAGGCAATCTATCAGTAACTGGGATTCCTGTAGGGTGTACGGTGCACCTGCAGCATCATTGGCAGACAGCATGACATTTATGAGTGACGCATATACTTTTATTTTGGATTGGAGGCAGGCCAGCTTGAAGATTTTGTGCATAGGTAAATCCTCTCCGTTTGGATGGCAAAGACATGTTACCGGAGCCCAAAAAAACATGAGCGTGGGAGAGTGGACAGTGCCTCGTTAAAGGACTCAGACGAGCTGCCGATGAACTGCACTGTCTTCTTTATGTTACTGTGCAAGGATTCGTTCATGCTTATCAGTTTTGGTCGGCAGCCAATCATGAGGAGAACCCTGAAAAAGCCGTTTCTCCTGCGCAGGTTGAGGCCTTGGTGAGGTAGATGAAAGCGACATACAGAGTCGTTTACTCTTTTCAGAACATCTGCAGATGGCGAAGGGAGAAAATCTTGTCTACTTTTGACCTTTTAAATCAGAAGCCGCACTGTGAGTCTAAGTTAAACGTTCTGAAAGTTTCTGCAGGCGAGTCAACATGACCAGAACAAAGGCTTTGTGGACAGTGTTGGGGTGAGAGATGTTTCTCTTATTTTGTCTCTTAAGTCACTTCTCTCGTGCTTGTTCTTGCAGAGGACAGTGATCTTGGCATCCCTCATGTCCTGCCGTTTCGCTCCTTCTTGCCAGCATTGGCAGAGAACTTCATGCAATTCGGGCAGAGGTTTTTCGCAACACGATTGCATAAGTCATTTAAAATGATGTTTATAATTGTGATTTGATTGACAATGAAGAGTTTCATTATTGAATTTCGGAAATTCGGCCCGGGATAGTTGAAAGCACATCTATTGGTGTTGATTGGACTCACGTTTGCTCCTTCTAGAGGTTTATAAAATCACATGTCAGGTTAATAGTGAGGGTCTATTGACCAAGGCAGGGGAGTCCAAAACTGGAGAGCACGGTTTTAAGATTAGAGGAGAAAGATTTACAAGGGTGCTAAGAGGCAACTTTTTACATGCACAGAATGAGCTGCCAGTGGAAGGATCGGAGGTTGGTACAGTCACAGCATTTGATAGGCTTCTGGTTCAGTATACGTTTGTGAAGGGTTTGAAGGAAAATAGGCCAATGCTGCTAAATGGAACGAGACTCATTAGGATTTTTTACTATATACACACCTTGTACCCTGTGCAACCAATCTTGAATTCATCTGCAAACTAATTTTCTAATGCCTTCTCTATTTCTCTTGTGATTTATTTCCATGAATGACAAACAAAAGTGGATCCAACACTTCTCACATCACGAACAAAGCACACAGATCAGTACAGGACAGTACAGGCCATTCAGCACCTGATGTTGTACTGACCTTTTATCGTCCTCTCAGATTAAACTGACCTCTGTATCCTTTATTGCGCTATCTTCCATGTGCCTATCCATAATTCGCATAAATTGCCTTGAATGTATCTGACACTATGCTGGCAGTGCATAACATGCACGCACTATTCCCTGTGTAAAGTATCTACCTCTTACATCTTCGCTAAATTATCCTACAATCACGTCAAATTTATCCCCCCTTTAGATTGCCGTTTTTGCCCTCAGAAAATGTCTCTGGCTATCAACTCTATCTATGCCTAGTGGGCGGCACGGTGGCACAGTGATTAGCACTGCTGCCTCACAGCGCCAGAGACTCGCGTTCACTTCGTGCCTTAGGCGACTGACTGTGTGGAGTTTGCACATTTTCCCCGTGTCTGCGTGGGTTTCCTCCGGTTTCCTCCCACAGTCAAAAGATGTGCACGTCAGGTGAATTGGCCATGCTAAATTGCCGGTAGTGTTAGGTAAGGGGTATGTGTGGGTTGCGCTTCGGCGGGTGGGTGTGGAGTTGTTGGGCCGACGGGCCTGTTTCCACACTGTAATGTATTGGAATCTAAAAGCATCATTCTTCTTCCCTCCAAAGAAAATACTCCAAGCTCCCTCAACCTTCCTTCATACGCCATGCTCTCCAGTCCAGGCAGCATCGTGGTAAAACTCCCTTGCACTCTTCCTAAGCTTTCCACGTGCTTCTTATAATGAGGTGATAAAAACTTGCCTTTGGATCATTGCTGCTCGCAGTCTTCCAGAGAGAAGGGGAGTTAATTGCTTTGAGAAGCATGTCCGCCATGATCGAATAGCATAGCAGACTCGATGGACCAAATTGCCATTTCCAATTTCTTATTCCATTTTATCTTAAACTATCAGGAGTATTTTCCCAAGAGAATGTTGAAGGCTGAATTTAATAAATACGTTGCATAACAGGGGCAATAGGAATGTTGGATATGTTCGGGGGGTTGAATAGTGTACATCTGTTAGTATTTGCCTCGCCCTTATTTCTGAAAAATCAGAGGTAAGTTACTGTGTGGTGAACACATTTTAAACTTATGTGCCTCCCATTTACGATTGAGCTAAGGATATTACATTTGCCATTGGGCTGTGCTATAAATCGTGCTCTTATCTGCAGAGAACATTTAAGACTGTATTATTGAAAATATTCAAGGCTAACCTTGACTAATCTTAGCGACAGGCAATGTTAATTGGGAACAAACAGAAAAGGAGTGTTCAGCCACAGTCAGACAGCCATGACATTCCCAAATTGAGCAGCAGGCTCGAGGGGCAGAATACCCAACTGCTGCTAGTATCTCATGTGTTGTTCTCTCACTGCACCCCTCGAGGCTGTTAGAAAGAGAGAGGAAGCCCCTATTCACCCTGGCAGCATTGTTACAATGAGACAGGATGAGGACACTTTGTCCCTCCATGGAGTAATACAGCCACAGAAAGAGTCATTTGCGTACATTACACCGCACAGCAGGAGGCTATGTAACCTTCACATGTTGATAAACAGGAACAGGGGTGCCATGGTTAGCCCCCAAGACATGCAGATTTATGACAATTACCTATTATAAGGTTGGAAATCTTAACTATTGGAATTCCTCTGACATCAGGTTGAGATCACCAACAATTAACAATCAATACGATGTCAAGTGGAAGCAGAGCATCTGTAATGGGACGGGTTACAGGGTAGGGTAGTGAATACCTCTGCTCCAAAGAAAAAAGAAACCGTAGGTGGTGGGATGTTCGTGTTTTTGGAGAGGATAAAACAGTCGTAAATTGGTTAAAAGGAGAGAGATAGCAAAATAGCAAAACTCGGAGGGACAGGATGACTTTGGTGTTCTGGTACATGAATCACACCAAGATAGCCTGAAAATATAGCAAATGATTTGCAAAGAATATGGAATGACACTTTTTCTTTTTGCAAAGGCAATCGGGTATGCTCTTTTTTTCTGCATCTGTTCAGGCCATTATTGAGAACAAATCTGATTTATTTTTTGAACTTATACTACCCCAAAGCGAATAACAAACAAACTTGCTGTAGAAACATTTCAAAGAGATCTCCCTTTACACGTTCTGAGGATGAAGGCAATAAGTTTTAAAGGATTAACAGTTTAAGTTTGAGAATAAGAGATGTTTTAATTGTACGTATAAGATCTGGAGGCAAGTGTAGCTGGTGAATACATGATGGATATTTCCCCTTGCACAGGCGAATTAAATTTGTAGAATAAATTTTATAATAAGATAGATCATAAGGAATGGTCACTGGATTGGAAACGTTAATTCTGATTATTCGTCGCAGATGCTGCCGGACTCCTGAGCTTTTTTCTGTAGTTGTTTACGAATAAAACGTATTTATTTTACACAGATACCATGAAGACATTAAAGGTTTGATTTTAAAATTACAAAGGTACATTTAAACATATTTTCAAATCAACAAGCACCATTCATGCTCAGGAAATAGCAATCTGCATCTCCATGGTGCAGGGAATTTGATGGAATAGAGTTTGGGCAATGTGTATGCAGACTACCCATGATCCACGTTGCGGTTGGATAACATGACTGTGGGATTCAACTAAGAGAGGGTATGAGATGTCACCTTCCTGTGGAGGAACGAACGATTGCTCCTTCCTCTTGCCTTATTCCTCCTCTCAGAAAAGTGTCTGACCGAGAACAAATCTTTACCACTCGTGACAAAGCTTCATTGGAATCAATACACTGCCTGAAGGAAACGGAATTCAGCCAAATTCAACTGTTCTAGGATGTAATCCCATTGCCAGAAGCTTGTTTGAGCAGAGCAACATCAGAGTCAGAATAATATTTGGAACAATCTCTCACTTTTACTTTTGTCATGAGTTCAACCAATAATTGGACAAAATTCTTTCAAGTTAATACTGCCGAGATTTTGTTTTATACTTTCCCATCAAATGCATGTGTGTGTGTGCACGCACGCGCGTGCAAAATTTGTAACGTCTAAACTATTTCTAATTCATCTTGCCATCATCGTTTGAATAACTTTTTTGATCATAACTTTGTTATTTCAGCAAATTAATGAAATCAGCCTGACTTGTTCCCAACGCTCACCCTTAAACAGTCAGAATACTATATCACTGGCCATATCAACAACATACTTGTATTTAAAATTTGCTGTGAGCTTTAGAGGAGTAGGACTAGAAAAGGGAACAGTGACCTGGTCAGGGGCCTATAGATAAATGATCCAGCTATCAGGATTGGGTCGGTTGCTGGAGGGGATTCTGAGGGATTTGGATTAACATGCATATGGAAGCCAAGGCCTGATTAGGGGTGGTCAAAACGGACTTGTGCAGTGGATTCATGGGTCATACATTTGATGGTGTTTTTTTGAAAAGATGACTGAGAAGATGAATGAAGATAGTGTGGCAGACATTGTCTATATGGACTTCAGCAAAGTGTTCATAATATTCCAATTGGTGTACCGATGATGAAGGGTAGGTCATATGGGAAGCAATCGGATCTAGACAATTGGATTCAAAGGTTTTTAATATAGGGTGTTGTTTTTCAGACTGAACGCCTTTGACAAGCAGCGAACTGCAAGAATCAATGCTGAGTTCACTGCTTTTCATCGCTTATGTTGACGATTCGAAAGTGAATATCTTAAACATATTTATTAACCTTACAGAAGACTTGAAAAAAGTGGTGCTGTGGATTATCTTAGAGTGCAACGGGACGATAATCAGATGGGTCAATGGGGCGAGGAGAGGCAGGTTAAATTTAATTTAGAAAAGAACATTAAGATTTTGCATTTTGGAAAGCAAATCAGGGAAGGTATTATGAGTGTAAAGATAATGTGCTGGGGAGTGTTTCCCAACAGAGAGGCCTTGGATTGCAGTTGCACAGTTCAGAGAGGGTGATGAAGAACATGGTTAAATGCTTGCCTTAATCAGTCATAGAATGAATATAGGAATTCGGGGTGGCATATTGCGCCTATACAGGATGTTGTTGAGGCCAATTTAATGGCACTGCGTACAATTCATTTCACTCTGCTAAAGGAGGGATGTTGTTAAACTTTACAGCGTGTAGAAAATATATCTACAGGGATTTTGCAACAGCAATAGCTGACGCAATGAGGGTGAGGACCTGGGGGTGTCCCGGAATTATTTTTTTCCCTCTTGAAGATTTATCTCGTGAGTAGGCAGAGGAATGTCTCAACAGAAACGGACGTAGACACAGGGATAGCTGGGCACGTAAACTGATGTATCTAGGATGTAGCAAAACCGAAAAACGACAAGTCCAGTGTTTCCCAACCGTCCTCCTCTTTTAAGCAAAAGAAAAGTCGTTCCATCGAAATTTGGAAACGTAAGTTGTTTTGGCTTTTTTTTTCCTTTTTATTCAATGTCTCGATAATTTAGAGGATAGCGGATGGATGCTAATTGTATGCTCCTCTTGCTGGATGTGGGAGGTAAGTTTCACCACTGCTGGCCCTGCTGACGTCAATTGCAAGAAGTGCACTCAACTTCAACTCCTCACAGACAGCGTCAGGGAGCTACGGCTGGACCTGAATGTACTCATCTTTCGGGATGCTGAATGGGTGATCGAGAGGAGTTATAGAATGTTAGATGCATGCATGTGCATTTCAGGATAACTGTATCTCGGTGACCATTGGGAGCGGGAAAGGGAACAGGCAGACAGTGCACAGACCACTGTGGCTGTTTCCCTCAGCAATACATGCACTGGTTTGGATACTGTAGGCGTGGGTGACCAACCAGGGGAAAGCCAGGTCTCTGGAAGTGAGCCTGGCGCTTTGGCTCAGGAGGGAAGTGGGTACAATAGGAGAGTGACAGTGAGAGGTGATTCAATCGTGCCAGGTACACCCGGGAGATTCTGTAGTCATGAGTGAGACTCCAGGATGGAGTCTCCAAGATGACAGGGTCAGGGATGTATATGGATCGTGTCTACAGGATTGTTAATGGGGAAGGTGAGCAGCCTGAAGTCATGGTACACATCAGTACTAATGGCACAGATAGGAAAAGTAATGAAGACCTGATAAGTCAATATAGGGAGCGTGGTTGTAAGCGAGAAGGCAGCACATGTCGAGTAGTAATCTCAGGTTTGTTACTGATACCACTGGATACAGTGGCTCGGAACAGAGAGCCAGTGATATTGAACACGTGGTTGCAAAGCTGGTGTAGAAGGGAGGACTTCAGTTATGGGAATCATTGAGATACCTTCTTGGAAAGGTCGGATCTGTACAAGAAGGACAGATTGGACGTGAACGGGAGGGGCACCAATATCCTGGGCGAGCCGACTGTTAATGGCCTTTTGGAGGGTTGAAACTGGATTTGCAAGGGGTGGGAAGCGGAGCTCACGATCTGATGATGGAGTCGTTAGTGAACAGTCAGATAGCGCATGCACAGAGACTGAGGAGGCATAGGCATTTTATTGGGCAAAGATGCAGTCGGTATGATGGGTTTTACTGTATCTATTTTAATGAGGAAAGCGTGAAACAGACTGATATGCTGGAACAGGTTGATGTTAGAAACACCGTCCTGCCAATCCTGCAGGTACCGCCTTCCTCACATCTGAGAGCCTGTGACAACATTTACAGAGCTTTCCTAGAGACTGCACAGAAACATCGGGCAGGCGCACATTTAGCCTCCCCAATGATAGTTCATGGCTGAATATCTACTCAGTGTATTTCTCCTCCACTATGCATTTATCACTTATTCTGCTTGACCATTAGCAAAAGTGTAAATTAGGAACTGCAGTTATCCTTTCAGTCCATTAGGTTTTCTGCACCATTTAATGTAATGATGGCTGGTCTCTTATCTCGACAAAAGGCGCCTGCTCTATCTCCATTTCTTTATCGTTTCGAAGTCCTTATTTATTTTCAGCGCCTTGTCTTCCAGAGTCTTGTGTTTGAAAGAACTCCCAGGGATCACCATTCTCTGAGTGAATGCATTTATTCACATGTCAGTGAAGAGTGGCCTGCCTTTACCTAATACTGTTGCCCCATGTTTTAGATGTTCCAGCCAGAGGAATTATCATCCCTGTTTCCATACGGTCTCGTCTTGTCAGCGTTTTATATGTTTCACTGAGATCTCCACTCATTTTCCTGAACGCCATGGAATAGAATCCCAGTCGACTCCAACTCTGCTCACACAAAAAGGTCAGGAGAACAAACTTGGGCACAATACTGCACAATGCTCTAGATGAGGTCACCAAGGCCCTACACAGCTGCGATAAGACATCCTTACGTAAATCCCCTTGAAATGGTGGTTTACATTTCATTTATCTTCCAATCCATTTCGGCTGCTGAAACATTGTTTTCGCTTACTCCTGTACTGTAAGATTCGATCTTTATCAATATTACGGCTACACATTTGTAGGATTCCATTTAGACTGGTCAGCGTGCCAAAGCCATTCCCAGTATTGACCTCTGGCTTCAGAACTTACTGCCCTACATGGTCGTCGGAATTCTGCGCGAATGGAAACGAAGAATGCATCATGAATTCCATTAAAGATCAACGTTTTTTCAGCCAATCCCTTTTCATTCGTTAGGTTGCTGTGCTATTTTTCCCACTAAACTCCATAACATCACATCCACCTCATTGCTCTTCATCTGCCTCATATTTGCCCATTCAGTTCACCTATCTGAAATACCTTGGAGCAACTTTATATCCTGCTCAGCTACTCACAATCCGATCTTGTTAAGTGTTATAGTCAGGCTTGGGAATTTTGCATTTGATTCGCTCAACTAAATGTTTGCGATGTATTGTGAAGGCTGTGGCCCAAGCCCCGATTCCTGTGATAATCCACCATTCTTCATCTCCAAGAAAAGGATCCTTCTATTCTGACGCTGCCCGTGCAAGGACTCTTGTACAGGAGCTTGACCGCTCTGAAAACTTTTCCCTTTATTAATTTTCTACCCGTCTCTTTTCTTTCCTAAACTTAGTTACATTGTAGCTTGGACAAGAGCCCAACGTGCGGACCTTGAAGACACTCAGGGCGTGACCCTCGATAGGTCTCAGTACAGGCACACGTACAGACCTCGAACTGGGTCCAGTGAGTGTGGCAGTGAGTCCGGACTTTCTTTACCAGAGCAAGCATAGGACATGGAATCGGATGTTGCTACCTCGGCAGACGTGATATGGACATGGTAGGACTCAGCAGCAATAGCTGATTCTCAAGGATCAAAGACTTCTGGATATATGTATGCTCGCTGATTTTCAGGCTTTTCGTCACCATACGAGGTAACATCTTCAGTGAGCATCTGGACGAAACACTGCTGGTGTTTCCTGCTTTCTATTGAATGTTTTGGGTTTCATTGGGTTAGCAATCGCATTTCATGTGTTGATGAGTTTTCCTACGGTGATATCATTTCCAATGGCGATTTCCTGCTCAGACCCCTTGGCATCACAGTAGTTCACAAACCCACCAACACACTAAAACAGCAGCTAATGCACTTGAAAGACCAAAAAAAAATGTCATTTACAAAATACCGTGCAACACTGTACCAAGCACTAAATTGGGCAAACAGGCAGAAAACTAGCCACCCGGATACTTGAAAATTAACAAGCCAAGAAACGACATGACCCTCTCTTACTACTACCCTTACATATAAATAAGGAAGGATACCACTTCTACTTGGACAACAGGTCCATTCTAAGACAAGCCAACAGAGGTACGGGCGATAATTCCTTGATACATGGAATTCCAAGCTGAACTCGATCAACAAACCCATTGCTTTGGGCCCAATTTACCACCCCTGAGAAAAAGAACAGGAAATGACATCACCATGGGAAATGATATCACCAGAGGAAATGGCTTCACCACAGGAAATGCCATCACAAACCCAAGGAAACCAAAATATTTCAATAGAAATCAGGAAATACCAGCAGCGTTTCGTCCAGATGCTCACTGAAGAGGTTACCTAGTATGGCGACGAAACGTCTGAAAATGAATCTTCCAGCTTAGCGAGCAAACCAACATCCAGAACATCAACCTGAGCTATAAATCTTCTCAAAATTCACGATCAAAGACATCGCTGTTGGTTGGGTCCTGTGCGGGGGACGATGAAGTGGATGTTGGAAGAGGATCACGGCAAGATCATTGAGAATGGCCCAGCAATAAGGGGCATTTCGCTGACATTGGAGTGTCTGGCATGGGGGGGGGGTGTGCGACAAGGCATTCGTGGGGGAGAATCAGCCCAGCAGCATAGATGGCGCCTGTGTAGCTGCAGTTTAGATGTTGGTCGAGTCCGATGCAGATGGCGATGAAAATGTTGCTGAAGGATTATGTTCAAGTTATTGTAAATGGCAATGAGCTGGCACAGAACCCATTGACTTTCTTGAAGCTGTATATTTTGTCTTTCCATCTTAATTTACAAAGAATGGCGGATTTTTGTGGCGACAAGAGAAAACCATTCAGTGTATTTTCTTGCATATTTCCTGCAAAGTACACATGCTCATAAAATCAAACAAAAATTCCACCTATTGTTTCCATCATGATGTCCGTTTCTAAAATCATTATCATATATTAGCCCCAGTCCCATAATACTTCGTTTTGCATTCTAGGCTTAGGTCTTTATCAAACGAAAATGTCTGATAATTCAAAGATATTATATACATTGCTTTTCCGTAAATTGCTACCAGTCGTTTTTTTTAAAAAATATGATTCCCAGGTTATAAATCTGTATTGACATTGCCTATGCCCATTACGTCAGTAACAATGATTTCTCCTAAACCATGCATTTATAATTTCATTCAGTTTCCTTTTTCCTCAACAGACTTGGATTACCTGCTTTTGCAAGAAAGATGTTGTTGTTTTGCTGATGTTTTCTTTCGTGAGGACAGAACTGAAGTAGTTGCTTCATCGTTCTGCCATTTCCATCCTCTCCTTTCTCCAAAACGGTTTTCAGACTGAAAGGAAGCTGCACTTGTTGTATCATATCATTCCCATTGAGATAGTTTTAGAATCTATTAGAGCTCACACTTATAACCGTATTCACGTAACTCTCAAAAAACCGGCAATTCCTGCCTTCAGCTCCTCGATGAATGACCTTTACAACAATGCAATCACAGAAGCATTGACTTTGTGTTGTCAGAAATAGAGCACAATCTACATTAGTCCCAGTCACCTGCAGGAGGCCCGTGGTCGTGAATTTTATGACACTTCAAGTGCTCGTCCAAGTACTTTGTAATGCTTGTGACGTCATGCATGACATCTCTCCTCTCAGGAAGTTCAATCCAGGCCCCAACACTGTCTTGGTGAACAACAATTCTAAACTTCTCTCCAGACCTCAAACCCTCCACTTTAAATTGTGCTCACTTGTTCTAGGCACTTTCACTAAAAGGAACAGCTGCTGTTTATCCACCTTATCCGTGTCCAAATAACGTTGTACTTCCTGATTACATCCCCTTAACCTTCTCTGCTTCAAAGCAAACAACCTGAGTTTATCCAGACTCTCTTCATAGGTGATATGCTCATCCCAGGGAATATCTTTTTGAATGTTCTCTGCAATCTCTCGAATGCAATCAAATAATTCCTGCAATGCAGCAAAACCACGCTGTATTCGAATTTGGACTAAACAAAGTGTTGTATTGCTCTTACAGTCTGTGTTTCGTTGAATAAAAGTTCTGCCTACGTTCCCACATGCCTTCCAAACGAAACGATTACCCTCTCCTGCCACATTCATGAAGTAGAGGAGAAGTATTCTCTGAGCTTCATCGTGTGATACAATTCATTGCTACTCCCCGATCTGTTTACTTCTTCCAAAGAGAATCACCTCGTATGTACCTGGTTTACAATCCACCTGCCATTGATCTCCAGCAGCTTACTGAAGTCCATATGATGTCTACAGCCTTCCCTCATCAATAAATGTTGTTACTGTCTCAAATAATTCTATTTGACCTTCCCTGCACAAAACCATATTGCCTGTCACTGCTGAGCCTTCTTTCTTCCAAATGTAAATTGATCTTATCCTTCAGTGTCTCCTCCAGTAGCTTCCCTACCACTGACGTCAGGCATGCTGGTCTATAATTACTTGAATTATCCCTGCTCCCCTTCTAACACAAGAGGATAACATTAGCAACTCTCCAGTCCACCAGAACCACACCCGTGTTGAAGAATGCTGCAAAGATATCTGTTAAGGCCCCAGCTATTTCTTCTTTCGCTTCCCTCAGTAACCTAGGATAGATCTTATCTGGACCTGGGGACTTACCCAACTTAATGCCTTTTTGAATGCCCAACAGTTCCTCCCTCCTTATGCTGACTTGACCGAGAGTAAGCAAACATCTATCCCTAACCTCAACATTCATAATATCCCTCTCCTTGGCGAATACTGAAGCAAAGTGCTCATTGAGAATCTGACCAATTTTCTCTGACTCCACGCAGAACTTCCCTCCTTTGTCAGTGAGTCGACCACCCTTTTCTCTAGTTACCCTGTGGCTCTTATATATGAATAAAAGGCTTTGGGACTTACTCTAACGCTGTTTGCTAAAGATATTTCATGACTCCATCTAGCCCTTTTAATTTCTCTTCATAGTTATGGCGATTAATTGTTTGGCAGAGTAGAGTTGCTTCGCGGGGGTTTGACAGAAATATAGATAAGGGTGAGGACATGAAGGGAGTTAAACACGTATGTGAGGATCTGGAATTGAAATACCTTTATTTCAATGACTCCTATTGAGGTTTTCCCAAGAAGCATTTTTATTTTTGAGGTCTACATTTTGGTTTTCAGGTTCAATCTTTTCACTCTCACTAATTCATTTATGAGATGATTCTTCACCTGGTAACAATATCTTCAGTGTTTATGTTGATGGATAGAATATTTGCACTCACACAGAAACAGATTTAGAAGAATTCATCAATATCTCGACTTTATCTTCAGCCACAACATACAGTGAATGTATTCATTTCACACACACCACAGGATTTAAATGAATACAAGATAACAGGCAGCAGTTGGCAACAATACCTTTGCAAAATACATACTTTACATTTTTAAAAAATCCATTCCCCCAAACATGCCTTCCATAGACATTGAAAATGCATTTCTATTGCAAATGCACAAAGCTGTATGATCCTAACTCAAGTAACTACTACTACTGTTAGTGCATTTTAGATCTCAATTTTAAATTAAATTTAACAAATAACAGACTGCTTATTACAATAGGATCCAGTACATATTTTTCTTCAAGGAAAGCAGTTTCTGAGTGAACATTGGCAAATGGTGAATCCTGATTCTTGTTTCGTCAAAACATTTTGGTGATTCTCTCACTGCTATAACAGATATTCTTAACTGCTTACTAGTCTGACATTCACATGTTACTTTTCACCCATATTTGCTATGAAAAGACTCATTATGAACCTATCAGCAGCCAACAGGGAGGGGCAGAACTGTGATTGGAGGTGCATCTCCTCCTTATTTCTCTCCATTCAGTTCTCTGATTGGTTGCCCTTGTGGATTGAATTTCTAAAGTTGGGGGTCTTTGGGGCTATAGTCATTCAATCTTCCAGTGTATTCTGAACATTGGTGAAGATTTCAACATTAAATGCTTGCAAGGTTTGCTGTCAAAGTCAATGATTGCCATTCAAGAGACTCCGTATAGAACAGGACATGGTGGAATTATTTGGATGAGTTAAGGTTTTCAGAGGGTAGAGAATGAGAGGGCGATCAGACTGGCCTCATCTGAATGGTTCAACGTGCAGGTAACTGCTGATAAACGGTGACCAAATTAATTTCAAATACCGATAAGCTATGATTAAGTGAATGATAGAACAAGCCGGAGAGGCCAGACAACATTCTCCTTTTCCCATCATTTCATGGATAAAGGTTTTCGTGAATGTTGTGTGAAAACTAAGCAGAAGAAAGCTATACTAATACTAAAAACAAAAATAATGGAGGTGTTAGGCCGAAGGGTCTGTTGCTGTGCTCTATGACTCTATTAGGAAGGTTCATGAGACTTCGAATCTGTTTTGCAACGTTCAAGTCACCAAATAAATGCAGTTGTTACTTATTGTGTACTTGCGTTGCCTGAGGCGATATGATTATCTGCACATCCAGCTTGTCACAAAATTGTACTCCTCATCCAAATTAGTCCTGCAAAAGAGAACTGTCATAAAACAGTCTTGCCCACTTATTTGAAGTTCAGAACAATTGTAAACGTTTATGAGCATATTTGCTCCCCATTCTCCAATGGCAAGGTTTGACATATTAGATAGACTTCAGCTAGCTAACACATAAAACAAGTCAAAGAACCATTCCTTCACCAGAAGCAATAGTCTTTCTTTGGAGAGGAAGCGGTGTACTGGTCAGGTGCGTGCGTTTTCATCTGTCTTCTATTGAAGCAGTTATCCATATTTGGAAAGTGTTTTGTGACTAATCCCTGATGTGTAATCCAATTAAGTTCAGTCTCAGCTGTGTCAGAATGGATTGTGCAAATATCTAATAGATTCTGGTGCACAAAGAGAAATGTTCTTGACACCATCACTGTCATCATTGTACGTGACTGAAGGTATTAAGACCACAAGCTACACCTAAACTTGAGATACGTGAAGCATGGCATCCTGACGAAGACACAGTGCCTTTCGTAACTGAATAGCCTAATACTTACTCAGATACTGACGTACCTGTGAATGTAATCTTTGCTTTAATAGCTCACTGGAAGAATAGATCTACAAGATCTTTGAATGCCCATGTAAACAGTTTTGTGTTATTCATCGAACCGTTAATAGCTAATTACACTTGAGAATGTGATGGTGAGCTGCCTTCTTGAACCACTCGATTCAATTACCAAAATTCTGTTAGGGAGGGGGCCGATGTTTGTAGATGTGGAGCCGATCAAGCAGGTTGCTTTGTCCTGGGATGGTGTTGAGCTTCTTGAGTATTGATGGAGCTGCACTCACCCACGCAAATGGGGAGTATTCCATTCTGAGCTGGTGCCTAACAGACAGGCTTTGAAGAGTCAGGAGGTGACTTACTTTCCACTAAGTTCCTAACTTCTGACCTGACCTTGGAATCTCAGTATTTATTTGGTGAATCAATGAACATGAGTGAAAGTGGTCAGGCAAGTAGGTGAGATTAACAATAATGGCTCCCTGTTGTGGGCGTAGAGATTCAGGGTTATTGTTGGGAGAGGTGGGAACGGACCTGGCAAGGATCGCAAGGATCAGTGCCACATTAGCTGACTGACACCATTCGAAGCCCTCAGTGTTGAGAGCTGGGAGCGACTTTCTTTCCCAGGAAAGTGGATGGATCAGTTTGCATGGTTTTCTGGAGCATTTCTGAAAGAAATTAGCACTCCTCTGTCACATCAAGAGGCTGCCAGTTAACTAGAATCTGGAGACGCCATCTGAATCAAAGGCTTCAGCAATCTCCTGAAGGGCTTTCTGCAACCAACCCTTGGTATCCAAGTTAATCGTTCTGGGGGAGTGGTTTCAACTCCCAACATGGAAGCTGGTGGCACTGACGTTCCATGAATTCATGATTGTAGGTTTGAAAAGTGATCCCAGTAATGGTACCATGAAACTATCATTAATTTCATTTAAATTTATTTGGTTCATTGTTGCTCCATAGGGAATGTCATCCTCACTGGTATAACATTGATAAAAGGTTAGAACAAGCCTGGGTACCAAGCCACTGGTGGTTGCATTCGAGAGCTGCTATTACTCCTCCTCTGTCTTAGAGACTTAGAGACGGTGCTCTAATCTGTAACGGAAAATTGACCCATGAATAATTCTCTGCAGAACACACTCTGGCCTTGGATGAGAAGATTGAAATTATTATATTCTTGTAATCTCACAAAAATTAACTAATGCTGACAAGAGAGGAAAAAGATGCACATGCTTTCATCACGAGACTGAGCTCAGGAACACTGATATATTGACACTTTCTGGACCATTACCTTATTCAACGCAACAGATCTGGCCTATATGTGACTCCATACCCATTGCAATCTGATTGTCTTTTAACTGACGCCCTGAAATGGATTCATCAGGTACTCATGTCAAGGTCAATTAAGGATCGGCAACAAATGTTTGCTTGTCCAGTCCGTGAAATATTAAAGAAAATGAAGATCTCTCCCAGATAGCCCCACTCACATTGACACACAAACCCATATAAACATTTATATATATATATATATATATATATATAGACACACACATGCACACATACACGCAAACAAACCCACACACATATATGCATTCGCACACAGGCACTATCGCATTGACATGCATTCACAGACAATCCCACACAAACACTGACATGCTCTTGCACACACAGACACAGATGCACACACGTGCACCAGAGAATACCAACAGAAACAGAGTCATAGAGATGTACAAAATGGAAACAGATCCTTCGGCCCAACCCGTCCATGCCAACCAAATATCCCAATCCAATCTAGACCCACCTGCCAGCACCCAGCCCATATCCCTCCAAACTCTTCCTATACATATACGCATCCAAATGCCTCTGAAATGTTCCATTGTACCAGCCTCCACCACTTCCTCTGGTAGATCATTCCATACACGCACCACTCTCTGCATGAAGAAATTGTCCCTTAGGTTTCTTTTATAGCTTTCCCCTCTCACCCGAAATCTATGCCCACTCTGGACTCCACCACCCCAGGTGAAATACTTTGGCTATTTATCCTATCCATGCCCCTCATGATTTTGTATACCTCTCTTAGGTCACCCCTTAGCCTCCAACGCTCCAGGGAAACCAGCCCCAGCCTGTTCAGCCTCTCCCTGTAGCTCAAATCCTCCAAACCTGGCAATATCTTTGTAAATCTTTTCTGAATCCTCTCAAGATTCACAACATCTTTCTGATTGGAAGGAGACCAGAATTGCACCCAAAATTCCAACAGTGGCCTAACCAATGTCCTGTACAGCCACAATATGATGTCCCAACCTCTGTATTCAATACTCTGACCAATAAAGGAAAGCATACCAAACGCCTTCTTCACTATCCTATTTACCTGCAACTACACTTTCACGGAGCTATGAACCTGTACTCCAAGGTCTCTTTGTTCAGTAACACCCCCCAGTACCATGCCGTTAAGTGCACAAGTCCTGCTGAGATTTGCTTTTCCAAAATGCAGCTCCTTGCATTTATCTGAATTAAACTCCATCTGACACATCTCAACCCATTGGCCCATCTGGTCCAGAACCTGTTGTAATCTGAGGTAACTCTCTTCCCTGTCCACTACACCTTCAATTTTGGTGTCATTATCAAATTTAATGACTAAACCTCTTACGCTCACATTCAAATAATTTATATAAATGAGGAAAAGTAGTGGACCTAGCACAGATCCTTGCGGCACTCCAATCTCCAGTCTGAAATCAGCCCTATATCATTACCCTCTGCCTTTTACCTTTGACCGAGTTCTGTATCCAAATGGCTCTAAAGGTTGAAGCTCTAAATTGGAGGAAAGCCAATTTTGACGTATTAGGCAAGAACTTTCAAAAGCCGATTGGGCCCAGATGTTCGCAGGTAAAGGGACGGCTGGAAAATGGGAAGTCTTCAGAAATTAGATAACAAGAATCCAGAGAAAGTACGTTCCTGTTAGGGTGAAAGGGTCTGTTTCCATGTTGCACATCTCTATGAAACTAAACCTTTAACACAATGACAGTTCCAGTCTATGTTTGGAAAGTTAAAATCCCCTACCATAACCACCCTATTATTCCTACAGATAGCTGAGATCTCCTTATAAATTTGTTTCTCAATTTCCCTCTGACTATTGGAGGGTCTATAATGTAATCCCAATAAAGTGATCATCCCTTTCTTATTTCTCAGTTCCACCCAAATATCTTCCCTGGATATATGTCCGGGAATATCCTCCCTCAGCACATCTGTAAGGCTATCTTTTATCAAAAACGGCACTCCGCCACCTCTCATGCCTCCCTTTGTATCCTTCCTATAGCATTTGTATCCTGGGACATTAAGCTGCCAGTTCTGCACATCCCTGAGCCATGTTGCTGTAATTGCTGTGATATCTCAGTTCCATGTCCCTAACCATGCCCTGAGTTCATCTGCCTTGCCTGGTAGGGCCCTTGCATTGAAATAAATGCAGTTTCGTTTATTAGTCCTACCTTATCCCTGCCTGCTCCGACTGTTTGATTCACCTGTGTTCTCAACTGTATCTGTCTCAGATTGATCTCTTTCCTCAGTATCTCCCTGGGTCCCCCACCGCCACCTCCACCTTACTAGGTTAAATCCTGCCGAACAGCTCTGGCAAATCTCCGTGCAGCATATTAGTCCACTTACAATTTAGGTGCAATCTGTACTTCTTGTACAGGTCACTTCTACACCAAAAGATATTCCAATGATCCAAAAATGTGAATC
The DNA here is from genome assembly GCF_047496795.1 of Chiloscyllium punctatum. Taxonomy (NCBI): domain Eukaryota; kingdom Metazoa; phylum Chordata; class Chondrichthyes; order Orectolobiformes; family Hemiscylliidae; genus Chiloscyllium; species Chiloscyllium punctatum. The sequence continues at coordinate 75,440,179 of NC_092766.1, forward strand.
CTTCTCCCGTACACCTGCTGCTCAGCCATGTATTCCTCTGCTTTATTCTCCTATTCCAACCTCACTAGCTCTTAACACCAGGAGTAATCCAGATATTACCATCCTCAATGACCTCCTTTTTAAATTCCTGCCTAACTCTTTGTAATGTCCCTTCAGAATCTCATCCTTTTCCCTTCCTATATCATTAGTTACAATATGTACAAGTGCCTCCTGATGACCCCTCTCTCCCTTGACAACATTCTGCACCCTCTCTGAGACATCCTTGATCCTGGCAACAGAGAAGGAATGCACAATTCTGATTTTTCTTTGCTGGCCACGGAAACGTCTGACTGTAACTTAGACTAGAGATGCTGGCAAACGTGCACGCATACTGGCATAGACAACCCCTATGTTATGGAAGTAGGCCATTTGGCCCTTCAAGTCCACACTGACCCTTCGAGAGCATCCCACTACCACCCCACACACTAAACCGTAATCCTGCATTTCACAAGGATGACCAACCTAACCTCCACATCCCAGGACACTGTGGGCAATTTAACATGGCCAATCCAGCGAACATGCACATCCCTGGACTGTGGGAGGTCATAGGAAGACACAAACAAACCTGGGACCCTGGCACTGCGAGCAGCATTGCTAACCACTGAGCAACCGTACCATATGCAATAGATGCTGATAGACACTCAGATATATAGGCTCACATTGACGCACCTTTGGATACTCATTCACAAGCACTGTTATACCCACACGTACAAACAAACACACACAAAAACTAAAATACTCACATCGAGATGACATTGATACACACAAAAAAAATACAAATGCAGAAATGACGCACAGATAAAAAAACACATAAAAGCAGATTCAGTCATGTAAACCCAAACATTCTCTCTCTCACACACACACACACGCGACACAAAGACTGAGAGAGAGAAACAGACACACATAGAAACACACACAGGCATACTCTGATACACAAGTCGACGCACACACACATACAAACCCACAAAGACACACACACATACGGAGGAAGACACACAAAGACAGACAGACAGCTATATGTGCGTGTATGTGTGCGTGTGTGCCAGCATCTCTAGTCCAAGGTACAGTCAGACGTTTCCGTGGCCAGCAGAGAAAAATCAGAATGGTGCGTTGCTTCCCTGTTGCCAGGATCAAAATTTATTATATATATAAATAAATGCCTGGCCTTTCAATAGTTATTGATCTAGTCAGTTAATTACACTTGAGTCCATACGCTTTTTTCTTGCTGGAGAGTTATACACATTTCATTCACATCAAACTGAATCAGGGTGGGAAAATAATCAGTCAAACAGAGGGAGGTTTGCTCTTCCGTCGTTACTTGGAAGGTTCATGCAGTGAAGCAAGAGCTTTCTGCCTCAACACAATACCATCTGGGAGCTAGAAAACCATATAATTTTCTGAAAACTCTTTTAGAAGCTTATTTCCATTTGAAAGTCAGACCTTTCTCTCAGAAGTAGACACTGACGAACCAAAAAGAACTTACATTTCTTTAGCGCCAACCACAGGACATCTGAAAGGATGAAAAAGAGAGTGTGACACAGTTGAAGATGGGTGAAAGCAATGATTGTGAAGTGATAGGTCTTGATGAAGATGCAAATGGGCCTCGGAGGGAAGTGTGACATCATAGTGATCTCAGTGGTCATTTGTTAGAGTTCCAGGAAGTGACTGGACTCTGCTTCTCAGCCTCACCAACAGAAACAGTGTGGCGATGAATATTTCATTAGCAGTTCTGTATCATAGAATACCTACAGTGCAGAAAGAGATCATTTGGCCCATCAAACCTGCACCCACACCCTGAAGAATATCCCATCCAGAGCAGAGCCCCCTACCTATTCCCATAAATATGCAGTACACATCGCTGGACACTATAGCATAGCCAATCCATCTAATCTGCACATCTTTGGACTGTGGGAGGAAACTGGAACACCCGTAAGAAACTCACACAGACAATGTGCAAACTACACACAGACACTCACTCTAGAGTGGAATCAAACCTGGGCCGCTGGCACTGTGAGGTAGCAGCACTGTCCATTGTGCCACGGTGCCACCAACAACATGGAGATTGTATCAATATCAAAGAATCAACATTGGAACATGGCCAGACAGCCTGTCCACCTTATTAAATGTACATTTACTGCTTTTATGAAGATCTGATGAAAATTGGCCCAAATCTTTGCAACTTTCAAGCTGGAAGTGAGTGGGTCAGCTGACCAACCTTCGATGCTTAGACCTTCGACCTGAAGCGAGTATCTGGATGGCAACCAGTAGTTGTTCACAGTTATAATATCAGACTGCAGCTAGGGGATCATTTGAGAATATTATAAGCAGAGTGTCACATTCAGTTATATAAGGCCAAGTCACCAGTACCATTCTTAGGAGAGATGAGAAATTCATTCTTCTTGGGATGACTCCAAAGTAGCAACACTTTAGGGCTAAATTGAAAGTTAGTTAAAAGGCTGATTTATTCTGAAAAGTAGTGCCGTGAAAAGAGAGTCTTAATTCTAAGGACTCCGCTATCTCATAAGACAGGGAGGTTTGGAGTTGGTTCAATACTAATACTATGAAAGATATCTCATTAAAGCAGTCCCTGAGTACAATCCTATCCATATATCTTCATATCAATTCCTCTCATGAGGAAAACTTTGTGCCTCTGTAAAGAATCATGTCAGTTGACCTCATCGAAACTCTGGGGAGACAAAACAGCCTTACAGTTAGTGCAAACACCATCAGGTCATTTAATAAAGGTACACAAGCATGCACCTAATACACACACGCACAAACATGAGCCGAATATATACACATACACACACAAACCTAATAGACACAAATACACAAACATTCATCGAATACATACACACAAACCTAATATAAGTACATACATATGCACATACATATATATATATATATATATATATATATATACACGCACACACATACACTCAATTCAGCATGGTTCCTCCTCATGGTTGCTGCAAGTGGTAGTTCACTACTAGCTTTGAGTGTGTACAACAAAGTTAGTAGGGATATTCCGGGTAACTACAGTCCAGTGAGCCTGACGTCAGTGATGGGAAATGTGCTGGAGAATGTACTGAGGGATAAAATCTATTTATATTTGGAAAATAATGGGCTTATCAGTGATAGGCAACATGGTTTTCTATGGGGGAGATCGAGCTTTACTAACTTAAGAGAGTTAATTGAGGAAGTGATCAAGTTGGTAGATGAAGGAAGGGCTGTAAATGTCATATACATGGACTTTAGTAAAGCGGTTGATGAGGTTCCTATGGTAAACTAATGGAGAAAGTGAAGTCACATGGTATGCAGGATGTTCTAGCGAGGTGGATAAAGAACTGGTTGACCAACAGGAGATAGAGAGTAGTAGTTGAAGGGAGTTTCTCGAAATGGAGAAAGGTGACCAGTGGTGTTACACAGGGACTGTCAAAAATACAGGAGAATATAGAGAGACTGGAGAATTGGACGGGGAAGTGGCAGATTAAGTTCAATCCAGGCAAATGTGAGGTGATGCATTTTGGGAAGTCTAATTCTAGAGCGAATTATACGGAAAACGGAAGAACTTGGGAAAAAATGATGAGCAGAGAGATCTGGGAGTTCAGGTCCATTGTACTCTGACGGTGCATGAATAGATGGATAGAGTGGTCAAGAAGGCATTTGGTCTGCTTGCCTTCATTGGATGCGATATTAATCATAAGAGCTGGCAGGTCATGTTAGAATTGTACAAGACATTGGTTCGGCCGCAGTTAGAATGCTGTGCACAGTTCTGGTCAACACATTACCAATAGGATGTGGACGCTTTGGTGATGGTGCAGAGAAGGCTTATGTTGCCTGGTATGGAAGGTGCGAGTTATGAAGAGAGGTTGAGTAGGTTAGGATTGTTTTTATTAGGAAAAAGGAGATTGAGGGGGTACTAATTGAGGTCTACAAAATCATGAAGGATATAGACAGAATGGATAGATATAAGCTTGTTCCGAGGGTGAAGGATTTAATAATGATAGGCCACGAGTTCAAGGAAAGAGATTAAAAGTTTAAGGGGGATACGCGTGGCCAGTACTTTACACAGACGGTGGTGGGAGCCTGAAACGAGTTGCCAGCCGAGATAGTAGAGGCAGGCACGGCAGGCAATATGTTGGCCTATCTACATATTGTGTCAGGAAACCCCCCTGCACCCATTGGACAAACACCGACCCATCTAATGAACTCGAGCTATAGCTTTCCCAGTCAATATCAGGAAAGTTAAAGGCCCCCATAACAACCACCCTATTACTTTTCTCTTCTCCTGAATCATCCTCGCAATTCTTTCTTCTACGTCTCTCGGACTATTAGGAGGCCTGCAGAAAACTCCTAAAATTGTGACCCCACCTTTCCTATTCCTAACCTCAGCCCAAACTACCTCAGATGGAGAGTCTTCATCTATCGTCCTTTCCACCGCAGTAATACTATCTTTGACAAGCAATGCCACACATCCTCCTCTTTTACCCCCACCTCTGACCCTACTAAAACATTTAAACCCTAGAACCTGCAAAAGTCAATCCTGTCTCTGTTCTATCTATGTCTCCGTAATAGCCACAACATCGAAATCCCAGGTATCAACCCATGCTGCAAGTGGACACAGGTCGAGAAGTAGATTAGAAGAGTAGAGAGGTTTTGTAGGAGCTGTACAGGACTTTGTAAGTTCACATTTGAAGTATGCAGTTGTGGTTATTGCACCAGTGGACGGATGTGACTGCATTGGGCAGAGTGCAAAGGAGATACGCTCGAATATTGTTTGGTTTGTAGCAGTCTCTCCGTCAAGAGGGAGGATGGACAAGCTCGGGCTTTCTTTAACACAGAGATCTGCGTATAGAAGTTGATGACAGGGTGAATAGCAAGCAGTTGTTCCCCTTAGTCGAATGTACACAAACAAATAGACAATATTTTCAGCTGAAAGGCAGAATGATGACTGGGACATGCCACTCAGATGATCGTAGAGGTCAGCACTGTCCATCTCAGGAGGTTATTGAGATTGTAGTCCATTAAAGCAGTCGAACGTATTTGATTGACCACTTGAAATATCATAATTGTCATAGCTTTGGGCCAAGTGCTGCAAAATGGGACATTTGTAGCTTTAGTGATATTTTGGAGGTACAATCGTGAAGGATCAGTTCTGGATGATGGTTTCATTCTGTTTTTGTTACTTATGTTCAAAATCATATTTTCCCTTTACTTTGAGAAAATCATAACGTGTGTAAGCTTATGCCGTTGTTGTGGTCAGTACACGTTTCAGGTGCAGTCATAGAGTGCACATTCACAACCTGAATTACCCAAATATGTTATTCACTGAATAAACATATGGATGCCAATGGAATCGTACAGGATAGACGGTTTTGAGATTGGTTTCACAGGTCAGCGCAACATCCAAGGTCCATTACTGTGCTGTAATGCTCTATGTTGTAAATCTGAAGTAACAAGGAAACCAGTTTTAGAACAATGCGCAGCAGAACAGCTCTCAAAGAGCTGTCGAACATGAGGAATTGAATGACAGAATAGACTCAGTAAAATGAAGGTCATCAGTGAAACGTTTACCACAAGATTCTGTTAAGTCTGATATTGTGTGAAGTAACAGAAGTATTGCTGCTTGAATGCAAGTTATAATTGATAATTCAGACCTAATAGGATCAAGTTAATACAGTCTTCAGGGTATTAACTCCAGACACAAATCTCAAAGATATCACACACCTACAATAAACATGTTGACGTCATCAGTTTGATTGGAAATGATTTTCCAAAAAAAATGAAAATGCAATTACAGTTCCTAGTAGAGATGCAATGCTATTTAAAATATTGTCTCTGCAGCTGTCTTATCTCCAATTCTGAGTGAATTCTCCAATTACGTTGGATTGCCAGCAAAGTAAAGGGTGAGGTTGTTTATCAAACAAAAAAATGAATATTCTGTTGGAAACAGTCGACAGAGTATACAACATCATTCTTGCCATTGTTGGTATTCCTGGTAAGTCTTGCTACAACACAAATTGTGTAATTCCTGCTTTAAAACATACTTATTTGCAAAAAATGAGTTATAACTTTTTAATTGCCAATATGCAAGGCAGATACCTAAGCCAGACGATAGTGTCCTCATTTCCTGAGTTTGTAGTGAATGGTTTGTCACTTAAGAGGCTCCTCAGCAATGTCCAATATTGCCTGTTTCTCTACAATGCGCAGAATGGATGTGCACTCTATAATGATGAAGAGTGAGTGAGCACTGTCTCTGGCTGGTCTAGAAAGGGTTTAACAAGATCACTGTTTCTCCCTGATTGCTCATAGCCTGCTCTCGGTCAGATGGGTTGTGAAACAACGTAAGTATTTGGGAAATCAACACAGATGGCTTTGAAAATTCTCTGTGCTTTCTTCAGCCAGTAAATTTCTGGGGACAGGATATGTGTGAGGACAGTTCATCGGGCTTCCAATGTCTTGTATTAATGTGTGAGGTTAACATTACCAAACTGGTATAATTCCACAAATGTAGAAAGAAAACTTTATCTGTCGCTCATAGGCACTCTGAACTGTCCACTGATTGAATGTTGCGTATTGTTGATCCAGAACTCAGGAATCACTGTGACTGATGCTGTTAATTGTCATTGATCATTGTACTGAATGGGGACCATGATCTTCAGGCTGGACACTCTGATTCCTGTAGTCCCATGTTGCTGGGAGGATGTGTCATATAGAATTGTACAGAATGTGCATAGATGCTTGACTCTAAATTTCTTCCTGTTATGTGGGTATCTATAAATTCAGAATTATAGTAAGTGTGTATCACTAGCCAGAGAATATCCATGACTACAAAGGCTTGTATTTCTGGAAATATGTTTGACTGGAGAACTGTATTGCATGTGGGTCAATCGTCTGAAGGGCGCAGGTGATTCATTTAGCAGTCATTCGAAGAGATTTTTCAGTTAGAATCTGATTGAATGTGCGTTCATAGGCAAAGAGGCAAAACTTACCCCAGGGATCAAGTGTTACTGGGAGCCAAAGTAAAATTTCTAAAAGAAACTTATACAGAGTATCAGTCACCAGCGAGACGAAGCAACTTATCCCATTGGTCATTGCCAAGGAAGAGTATATCTGACCATGTAATTTACCAGTTTCTGGTGAACTGAGTGAAAGGCAATGTCTGATTAAAGTCACAATCAGGTCTGCATTTTGACTGAAGACATGAACTGCTTCAATTGTACTACATTTCCTATTTCTAATCTGTTCACTGCTGCAGCTGTCAATCTAGTTTAGAAATGCAATGGATCGCCAGTGGAAAATCGTTGTCGTCGTTTGAATATATTCGGTGGTAAATGTGAAATGTCGTATTTGACTTTAATGGATGGTTCTTTTTAACGTCATGTGAAAATAGCTGAACAACAGTGTTAATTTTAAAAAAAAGTTCTCTGGACATATAATGTTCACTTTAATATTATGTTTTGGTCTGATTAATCTTCCAACAACATTAAAACAATTTGTGGCACATTGCTCCTCTAATTCATTATGTGGACATTAAAAAGCATAGGTATAGCGCTAGAAACATTAACAATATTTCACATGTATTTCTGTTTAGATTTTGATGAACAATTATTTAACCTGTAATTCATAATTTATCCACAGGTAATTTTCCAGTTATTGCTGCCCTATACTTTGTGATGACCGTTCTCATTTGGAGGGAGGGGTTTGTAAGAGAAAGGTGCATTTGTCATTTTTAAGGCAATAGAAAAACAGAGCAATCATAATAGAAATGTAAATCTATGTTTCCACAATCAACCAACTTTTGTATAGTCAATATTATGATAATCATTGATAATTGAGTTGGAAAGCATTAGAGATCATTAACAATACAGAACAAAGAACATAATACATTAAATACCTAAAATTTTGAATTAGGCATTTGACCTTAGAAGTTGTGAATCAATTTTGCCTGCCATCTCTATGCTTTATATCACTAACATAGCTCATTAATCCATTTCCAGAGTTGCACATTTTTTATCTTCTTTTCATGTGAAAATGACGAACAGACACACTCTATCGAGTACCTAAACTCTGTCACACAATACCCATTTTTGCCCCACAGTCTCTGACCTTCCAATGTAACGACATGTTAACCAGAAGTGTGACAAACTCAGAATCTTTTGGTTTGCATTGACAGAAACGTTTTAACCTGTACCTTGATCAGATCATCGATTTTAGAATTACATGATAATGACTGAAAAGAAACTATCAAGTTTTAAACATATAAATTATGAAAACATATTCATAAAATGCTCCCCTCAATAACCGGAGCCAATGGGATTGCAAATCTCTTTGGTTTCATACTGATTACAGTTGAAGCTGGTTATGGCTGTTGAAGATGAGTCATCTTATCTACAGTAAATCTCTGCAAGAGTTCTTCAGGATTCTGACTTCATCCCTAACCAGCTGCAGTAACCTCAACAATATCCTTCCCTTCATATACGAGGTGGAGAGGTTTGCTTCTGCTTCGTACATTTAAAACTCCTTAGATATACAGAAAGTAATATACAGCTTCAGCTCATAATTGAGAGGTAAACCTCTCCAACATTGGAGAATCTTACAATTTCCCATTGACTTAGAAGGACATTAACATCACTGAATGCTGACGAGAGAAATAGAGTCGTACAGCACGGAAATAGATTCGTCAGTCCAACTAGTCAATGCTTACCAGGTTTTCCCAAACTAAACTTGTCCCATTTGCCAATATTTGGTCTATATCCCTTTAAACTTGTCATATTTGCGTAACTCCAAAGTCTTATCAATGTTGCATTTGTACCTTTATCGATCACTTCCTTCGGCAGTTCATTCCATATATGAACACCCGTTTGGCTGAACAAGCTTGCCCATTTAATTTTCGTTATTTTACTGGTCATGGGTGAATTTATGTGCATGTGTGGTCTTATGGAAAGGTCTAGCGAGTTTGAGCATTCTTTAATGCAGAAAACATCAAATTCTGTCGTGTCCAATTGTATTGATTACATAACGTGTTTTCTGAGATTAATTTTCTGATCATGTGATTCCCAATGTCTTTCAAAAATACAGGTGATTCATTTGAGAACTGTTACAGTTCTGGTTCAGATGACATGACATCATCCAAAATACATTTGAGCTAAAATCCAACAAATATAGAGAATAGTTGATCAGTAATTACAAGTCTCTATTTTTTTCTCTCTCTTTCTACAGTTAGTCTAGCGGCAATTACATTTTTATCTTGCGGCAAGTGTGGTCTTTCAATATGCACCACTCGTTACCTGATGGCTATGGCAACGACTGATCTACTGTTCATTATTTTTGATATCATACTTGATAAGTTTACATACTATTTTTATCCAAGTTCTTTCCTGGACATGACACCTGTTTGTAGTGTTATCTTTGCCCTGAGCTGCTTGACCATTGATTGTTCTGTCTGGTTCACTGTTGCGTTTTCTTTTGATCGATTTGTCGCCATTTGTATTCATCAGATGAAAACTAAGTATTGCACAGAGAAAACTGCGACACGAATTATAGCATCAATCTGCATTTTCTTTTCTTTAAAAAATATTCCCAACTATTTGCGATTTGAAGCCGGAATGATCATTAACAATATTCCATGGTACTGTTATACCAGCGACAGGTATTATGATCATGTTCATTGGGTTAGTTATGGATATATTCAAATATTTTTAACACCACTTCTCCCATTTGTTTTTATTGTCTTTCTCAACATTCTGACTATCATACATATCTTCGAGGCAGTTAAGGCACGTAAAGGATTGAGCGGTCATAGAAAAGCAAACAGTGACCCAGAGATAGAGAGCCGAAAGAAATCTGTGACTTTACTCTTTGCCATATCTGCCAGTTTCATACTTCTTTGGTTTTTGTATATTTTATATATGCTTGATGTTGGATATTACTTTGATTATTTTGATGTCTTTGAACAAGTCGCATATATGCTGCGGAATCTCAGTTGCTGCACAAACGCACTTATTTACGTGGTGACACAGAAAAAGTTCAGAGATGATTTAAAGTATGTCATGAAATATCCAGTTAAAAAAATAATTAAATTGATGGAAAAATCCAAGTAACTGAGAGCCAACAAGGGGATGCAGCAGATAAAGGAGTCAGGAATCCATGTACACAATCGACTGAAAGGAGAAGGTGGAATATCAACGGGATTACACTCCTTTTACAAAAGGACAAGGAATGGCACCAACTGAAGAGCAAAATAAAAGAGCATGCAGGAGCAAAGCCATTGTAAAGAGCTGGTGGACAAAAGCCAGAGTCAGTAGAAAGCTGAACAATAAAAGTGTAACTGGAAGAAGGAATGGGCATGCACAAAAAAAAACTTCACACCACGTAATCAAGAAACGGCAGTTAATGGAAGCAATCTGTTCGCATTGCGTGAAGAGGACACACAGAAAAACAAATGACCTCGAGGAAATGATCACTTTTCTGTGCAGGCTGGATTTGCACAAGCAACCACGTGATTCTCCATTCTTCCTCAATGAAATCTTTTTTAAAAAAGCTGGGAAAAATTTGAAAATAAAAGTCAATTTTTAATAAATAGTGTGTTATATAAAATGCAAGAATTATCGAAAATTGGGTCAGATGTGAGAGATGAGCCGACATCTTCAATATTTAAATGAAAAGATTAAGTACTTTTCATGAACTTCTTCGAGCTCAGTTGGAACGGACTCTGGATGATCCCTTTCTCAATTGTGGCCTCATAATGAAAGATGTGGCAAATTCAAAAACGCATTGACACCATAATGGTGAATTGGTTCCTTCTGCAAAACAGCAGGATCTTGCCTGAACTTTTTCCTGAAATATCTCCTGCCTGTATGGATCTGCGTTTGTATTTACCCTTTGCCAAGTGGTTTGCCTATGGGAAGTTGCAGGGTTTTGAACAGCTGTGTTATGTTGTGATATTATTTCAGTTAGTTTTCAAATAGTTAGGTTATTCTGAATTCTAGCATGATTTGTTCGTGTTTAAACCGTAATGTTTTAATACATTCTGTTTTACTTTTCATGCCAAGTGGTCTGATCGCCTGCATCATTCCTGCCATGCCCATTTCACATCTGCCTTTCAAGAAACGTGGTATTGGGGCTACCTTCTTAATACGTTACGAGGGGTTTGGTCTAGTCCATAACAGGGACAGTCTTGTGTCACTGAGCTCTCTCCATTTATGGACTACCTCACAATGTCGTTCTGATTTTCCAGTTCCTTCGCCAATTTAAAATTTATATTTTTAAATAAGTCATTGTCTGCTCACCTAATATTACATTAACTCCATTTGTCACAATAAAGTTCATTTAAGGTATGTTTATAATCGTACAATTTCACATCATGGAAAAATACCCTTCTGTCTGTACTCGTCATTGCCAACTAGATACTTGAAATTAATTTAGACGCTTCTGCCAACATTTGGCCACTAACGATCAAAGAATTTTTAAAATATATACCAATGGAAATACTTTTCAGCTGTTGTAATGATACCAGCCCAATTTGCTAGCTCATTCCAAATATGTATATTGAGAAAAGATCACCCCTCTGGTCCCTTTTAAATCTTGCCCTCCTCATTTTAATACAATGGCCTCGTAATTTGGACTCTCCTACCCTGGGAAAAAGACTTTACCTAATTTACCCCATCCATGCTCCTCATGAGTTTATAAATCTCCTTCCAAGTGTGACTAAATATCACCAGGTTATCGATGTGAAACAAACAATTGCGTAATCCAGAAATGATTTCATTGGTTAGCGATTGAAATATGACTGGCTCATTCTTCACACAAGTAGCGTAACTTAACAATCGATTCGGTGTAATGAAAGCTGAAATTGTTTTCACTCTTTCAGACAAAGTTAAATGTCTGTTTCCTCCAAGTAAGTCAAACGTCGCAACATAAGTCGCTTGTCCCATCTTTTCAATAGGCTTCTGAACGTGGAATCAGACATGTGTCAGACTTTGTAACAGCATTGTTGAATTACGCAGTATCTGTTATAGTAACACCTCTGCATTTATGGCCATTCTGGTAATAAAACGAAGAACAGTATAATCTTGTAAAAAGGGCAGCATCGTCACAATGACAATAAGCAGTGGAACCAACACAAATTTCCTTGTAGCAAAATGCTGGTCACAGGCTTCCAGTCTATCTCTCATTCTCTTGCTCACTGTATTTCTCTCTCTCTTTCTTTCGCTTTCTCAACCACCTTCTTTCTCTCTCTTTTCTCTCCCTCCCGTTCTTTTTCCTGACTTTTACCGTCACCTTTTACACCCCGAGTTTGCCTCACACAAGACATTGCCCACCGAGGGTCTCTCCATGATGTTTGATCGCCCAATCTTTGCCCCCAACCTCGTGCAGTGTCCTTTCTGTCCATGAACCACCCTCCATTTTGCACCAGGAACATTAAAAAAGCTCTGCACCTCCCGCCTTATCCTATTCAATCCACGCTCAGTGACTCCCCCCCACCCCACCATCTGAGCTGTACGTTCCCCTGTACAGCTGCTTATTGTATTCCCAATCTGGTAGAGACCAATCCTGATACCCTACTGTGGATCCACTCAGTGAACATGTGCTGGACTTTTGACTGACTGCAGTGACGCACCATAAAATTCCACTCTCCAGCCATTCGCTGGCACAGCACTCTCCTCCCAATAAAGGGGTTTTATCTGGTACCTCCGCTCCACTGTTTTCCCCTATTATTCCCCCTTATTATGTCCACACCCCATGTTTTGGGCTCACCTCTGGACTTTAATGGCTGTCCCCAGTATCGCAGCCCTCCCTTCCCAATTCCCCTCGCAGGCCACCTGTCTATTTGCGACCTCCCAGTGTGGCTTTACCCACTTCCACAAACTGTCCACCGAAGGATGACCATCAAATAATTTGCAACTCCCCAGACTCATCCCCAAATTGCTCACTCTTTAGCATCTCGCAACTTTGTCCCTCCATTAAAATCATACTCCCCCAGCACGTTTTACGCCTTCCCTACACTCTTATGCCTCCTGATTTTGTTGCAGTCTGAGTTTGGAAGAGACCATTAAAAGTGTGGCGTGGGTAAATAACTGCCTCATTTTGTGACATCACGTTGGCTTTCGCCCCAAGGTTCGCCTGCCCCAATTATATGACTGCCCAATCCACAATTTTCAGGCCCAAGTCCGGATTCTATATTCCCCCGATTCCTGACCCCGCATTCGTTGCCCCTTCACTGAAGTCTTGCTCCTTCCCCCATATACTTAGCCACCCTGAATGTTGCCATCCTTCTCCCACGTATTCCACTCTCCACCAGTGCAGCTTGACCCAAACTGGCAGCCCACATCTTTTCTTCGTATCACTCCAACCCTTATCAAACCCTCTGTGTTAGGTGACACAGATTGCCAACAGACACTCACTAACCATGTAAATGGTGTCCATAATGCACAAAAAGATCACAGGCGCCCACTTCCTCCCTCACCTCCTGAGACAGGGGATTTATGCAAATGTCCCCAATAAAGCTTTCATCCGCTGCCTCCCGTCCGGATATTATGCCCTTCCCCCACATTATGTTACTTCCCACAATCCCCAATCTACCATAAATTCAATGTCATCCCCACACCGAAGAAACCCACTGGATTTCCAGCATCAATATATTGGGCCCTTTCCCAATTTTCTGCTCCCTTATGTTTGCTTCCTCATACCCATTTAACACACTCCCCTGCTTATGTGTGAGCTGACACACAGTTTTACTCTCCTCCCCGGGATTTTCTCGACCGCACATAACTTCCCTTTATCCCAACACCGCAGATCTAAATGCTCTCCCTCGTTTACACCCTAACCAAATTGCTCCTTTATCCATGCCTCCCATTGAAACATGAAAATCCTCTCAGTGTCCCCATCAAGTCCATTACCCTCCCCAGCAATTCACCCCACCACCGCTGAATCTAAGCCCGTGGTCTGGAGCGATTCGGGCATGAAAAATATGTGCAGATTCTTATCGACTGCGTGTGTCTTCATGCACAGCAAGATCCCAGTACCCTGCCACACCTCCCTCACCTCACTGAGAAATGTGGCTTATCGCTTACTTCCAGAATCCACAGTTTGAGTGCGAGAGAGCTAGAGAGAGAGAGAGGGAAAGAGAGATGGTTAAAGGCGGGTAGAATTATCCTCAGGCAGGAACAAGATCCAACAGCTTGAAAGAGAAAGGTGTGAAGAGAGGTGAGCGAGGAGTTGAGGGATACGGAAAGACTGTGTTAAGATTATGGACGTCGGAATGGCAACAGGATGGAGATGGGAAGGACGGGGAGAGATGGGGATTGAAGCAAATATATGTTGGGGGAGAGAGAATGCGGGAGTGAAGATGGGAGCTGCAGTGAGAGAGGCAGGCAGTACCATCTGTGGGGTCAGACTGTGCATCTACTCCCTCTCAAACATTTCTGCTCCTTTTACTACCAACACGAATGGATGCCCCCCATCACCCAGCCAAAAACTCGCCCATTTTCGTAAAAATCCCACGGGTGGCGTGAAAACAACAATTCGTTTCCCCGTGTGGGTGTCTCTGCGTGAGTGTGTGTGTGTGTGTGTGTGCGTGCGTGAGTGTCTAAATGAATAACCAGGAGACAGGATTCTTTCCGATTATTCTCTCTCTGTGGTTCCAGCTCTTTTCTGATGATTCCTTGCAGCACAATCATTAGATCTGTCCATCTCTACATCATCTGAGTTTCAGCTCCCGCTTTGGAACTCCTCCCTGGGGTGAACAACATGCGAGAGAAATAAAAATAATCTAAAATAAAGCAAAACTGTACGATGAAAACCACAGGAATATCTCATCACACTCAGCCTTCCACAACCTCACAATTTCCCAGCACAGCCACTGACGCTAAAACCAGGGATGGGAAAGGAACGTGTTAAACGACCTCAGGAGTGTCACAGTATTTATCTTTGAGGAGAGGGGCTTAGATATCCACTCCAGAGGCTGGAACACCCTCTCAACTCCTTCCATTCCCATTCCCTGAGTCTGTGTGTCTCCCTCTGTCTGGTCCAAGCTTCAGTCTCTCAGAAATCCCCCTCAGCAGGAAGAGAGAGTGATAGCGAGAGAGAGAGAGAGAGACAGAAACAGAGAGAGAGACAGAGAGAAATGGAAATTGATTAAATCAAATCCAAGATCTTTTGAATCAAAAAAGGGAAACAAATTCCCATCACTGACTGACTTCTCAAACCTCCCATTTTCTGAGCATTTGGCCCTGGTTTTAGGCCCAGTGAATGGGAGCAGATTTCACTGCGACCCAGGGGTAAATGCATTCTGACTGCTCCTCCCCGGTTTATTTTCTGAGAGAGGGGCTGGTCAGTCACTGAATGGGAATGAGTTACTCCCGGATACTGTTTCTTGCCCCACCCTCCCTCCCCTGTGATTAACCTGCCCCCTCTAACTTGCCTTCTGATACACCAAGAGAAAACAGAAATATTAAACTAGATTTGGGCAGTTTCTCCATGAAATACTCACAGTGACCCTTCCGCTGGTCAACCCACCTCTGTCCTTTAATCCTTCATTCACTTGCATTACTTCCCTCTGTCTTACTCGTTCCCTTGCTCAAACTCCTCCCTCTTTTTCACTCCTTCTCTCACTCTGTCTCTTGTTGTTCTCTCTCTGTCTCCTCCTCTCACTGTTCCCTCTCTGTCCATCTCCTACTCTCTGTCTCCGTCGGTCACTCTCATTCTCCGTCTCCCTGTCTCACCCTATCCTCCTCTCCCTGCCACTATCTCACTCTCCATCCCTCTGCTCAGCTTCCTCATGCTCTGGAGAATGGATTGGTCTCTCTCTGTCCCTCTCTCCATTCCTCTAAGTTCGGATTGAAATGCCCTACCTCCCTTCTATTTAAAGTGTGTTCTTACCTCCCCACCCTGTCCTGTAGACATGAGCCCCGTCATGATCACATTGTGTGGGGAGGTAGGGGAGTCTGTGCTGCGGAAAGGAGGGATGATACACCACACCCACTAAGAGACCATCAGTAAAACAGAGTCCGGGCCGTGTAGACAGACTCTTGTGATGTGTCAGGGACAGCCCGCAGGCTAAAACGTGCTCAGCAAGATCCCACAGGCAGCCAGATGTGGAACGGCTGGAGATTCCCTGTGCACCTTGGCAGAATCCTGTCCAGAGAGCGACGCTGTCTCCAGAGCTAATTCCAAACACGCCAATCCCATCACTCACACTGAGACAGGGGCTGACGTTGGAATTCTGCACAGCACGTTCCGATCAGCCCATACTGAGGGACAATGTGAGGATGTCTGTACCTTCACCGTCCGCCTTCAGAACCACCCCCACCATCCTGCCTGAATTTGGAAAGTGTGGTCCACTGCTACTGGAAAGGATGAGACGATAGGCTGTGATTACACAGCAAGATTCCAAAGACTGCAATGTGGAAATATCTGTTAAGTTACCAATAAATAATGACATCCCCCAATACAATTTCGAGGATGGACATACAGACAGGTAAATACATCCCTCCCCTACCCACTCCCGTCGCCGTCAGCTCCTCAATAAGCGAGTGGTGCCTAAACTTTCCATTTAACCCTCATTGCCCCGTTATCGTGTCTTCAACATGGATATTTCCGTCCAATGACCACAAATCCTCACATTTGCTCAGGATTCCTAACTTACTCATCCTCCCCAACTCCAACACAATCCCCCACAATATGTTAAACGTGTTATGAAAGGACCACCGCACAGCAAGGTCCTACATGCAGTCTCATTGCATTCCAATAGGAACACAACACACATACACAGATAGAACCCAAAGGTTGCAAAGCTTGAGATGTTGCACATCTGTGTGTATCTCTCTGTATGTCTCGTTCTGTCTATCCCAGGCTGTCATCTTCACTCACCAGCTGAGAATGACCTCTCCAGCGCTTTTGATATACAATGTCTGAACATTCGAGACCCCCAACTTGCCATCCCCGGCCCTTATGTGTATTCACTGCCACTACAACACCCACCCTCCTCCCTGCTCCAGTACTCTGATCCCATTCCCGTCCTTCCCTTTCCATGATCGCCCCATCCGTCTTTCCATCTCGCTTTCCCCACACTCTCACCGATTACAGCCTTGTCTCTGAAATGAGGTCGCTCCCGTCATTTTATAAACCTGACCCGTAACATTGCAGCCTTGAGGTGGTAAAACAATGTGATGGTCTGGAGAGATTGAGGGGGTAATGGGCAGACCCAGATTCACGATTGATGATGGAGAGTGGGAGCGAGAGACAGAAAGAGGAAGGCACAAGGAAAGAGCCAAACTATGGACAGCGAGAAAGGGGGGAGACCCAGAATGGAAAGGTGCAGAGAGCAGGTGTTGGACAGAGCGAGAGAGAGAGGGTATGAGAGAGAGAGAGAGAGAGAGAGAGAGAGAGAAAATGTAAAATCCAAGCCTCTGTAAAACTATATTTTGAAACAGAGCCACTTGTTGCAATGTGGGAGACTCTGCAGTTGATTTGTGCCACAGCAAGATCTCACAAGGAGCAGTGTGATCGCAGATAGATTGCATGTTTCACTGAGGCTGGTTAAGGGTTCACGGTTCCTGCTGTCTGACAATTTCAAACCACTTCCCATTTTCTTTCTTCTCTATGTTCTCTCTCTGTCAGTGTGTGTGTGTCTCCAACCCCACTTCTCCATCTCTAATCATTTTTTTCTCTCTCTCTGATTTAATCTTGTGCAGGGTAATCTTTACCAAACCTTTTAAAATACAGCCGCGTTTATATTTGACAATATTCCATTTTATAAACAAGGGCACTATTACCCTGCAGTCTCTGTACCAACAATGCTGTGGGCCATTGATGCACAGGGAGATCCCACAGTGTACTCCCTTCCTGCTGCAGAGTTTGCTCAAATCCACTTTTCTATCTAAAAAGAGACTGTAGATTTCTTTAGGGCTCCTTTTTAAGGAAAATCACTCCGTACATCCCAGGATTTAATTTTGTTTATGACACCTTCCAGAAGAATGTTCGAGGGAGGTGACAGAGAGAGACAGAGCGAGAGAGATAGAGAGATCCAGCCCAGATATTTATTTATGCGATGATCTCATTTTGTCATCCAGGTCTGTTTTAATTCTGTTTTAATTCATGTATGTCAGAAAAATCGACGTTTTGAGCAGGAGCCCTTTATCGTGAATGTGTTTGTGTCAAAACCCAGGGAGACATTTAGTTTAGTTCTAGGCGACAAATCTGTTTTAAAAACAACATGGCCACAATCTGACAGGAGTCAGTTAACCAGAGTCTCCTAAAACCCAGAGTCCACCAGAGGAGATTAGAAATCGGGTTAAATAAACACAGAACTCACCTGGGCTTCCATAGGGTGTAGACTGTCGACCAGGCCTCAGGCCTCAGGACCACGTCCCCCTCAGAAAAAAGCTCTTGTTCAAAGGTCTCCTGACCCTACGTGGGCAGCAAAATCCCTTGGGAGGAAAGGGACTACATTAGTTGAATGGCAGGGGAAGAAAATCATTGCAGCGATACAGCACAGCAAGATCCCAGGTTTTCCTCTCTCAGTGACACAATCTCTCATTAAGGTCCAGACACAAACACTTTGGGCGATGAGCTGGGATTTCATGCCAAAGCCTTGGAAAAATCTTTGAAATGATGGATTAGTTAATTAAAATTCTCACTGAGTGCAGTGTTCTCATTTGGGCAGCTGGTGCACAGTAAGATCCCACATGCAACAATGAAACCGCATCGAATTACTCAAATGACCTTCCCTTTTGCGTTGCTGCTTGAGTTTAATTATTTCCTGTGACCACTGAATCAACCATTACAGCGATTTCACAATCTCAAAATGCCTCTCCCTCTCTTCCCTCCTTCTGTTTCCCCTGCTCTCTCAAATTTTCACTCAATTACTCTCAACCTCTTTCTCTCACTGTCGAAGGCAGAGCGAGAGCATTTTGAAGACAAGTCACACAACAAGATCTCAGTCTTTACAGCACCCCGCTCATCCTCAACATATCAATGTAACTAACACAGTCAACAGTTAGGATGGACCATCGTGTGGGAACAGATCTTACCAGAGATTGGGGGAGTATTGTGAGGGAATAGCATCAGATTATTACATTCTACAATGACCTGGAATACATTGACTTTTACTGAAAACAGTTTCCAACATGTACATGCCAGTAGCTTCCTCCAGACGGAAACTCTCATTATTCTCTATTCTGACTCCTGTCTCTGAGCCAATGGTGTCTTCATTCTGTCGCTGACCCTTCAGTCCCACGGACGTACATTTTTCTCACAATTCCAATTGGAGCCCTTTTCAGATCCATGTGAAGGAATTAGGCCCTCACAATTACATTTACTCTGTTTCCCATCAATCTTCATAGGATCCATATTGCAGAAGTTAAACAGTGTTTCCAGCAAAAAAAAACTCCCAGGTCAGAGGGAGTGCACGGTTCCATACAATGTAAAGCTCTCATTAAACTGAACCAATTTAAATCGCGAGGGTAGGCAGGGAATGGAGTTAGATACAGAGAAACATCCCTCTAGACTGCAGCATTTCAAATTCCCAGGCCATGAACAGCATGGCATTAGATACTGTTTAAATCTCCCACTTCCCCACATCCTGTTCACATCAAACTCGCTCAGGGCAGTACCATTACTGGGTTAGATACAGACTATGTGCCTCTCAACAATTTCTCCATCTGACTCTCCCAGAGATTGGCGAAAATCGTGTTAGATACAGAGTCAAGATCTGTCCATACTGTCCACATCGTACACTCTTAGGGCAGCGACACTATGGGATAAATACGGTGTAAATCTCCCTCCATACTGTCCTCGTCAAATACTCCAAGGACAGGCACAGCATGGGGTTAGATACAGAGTAAAGATCAATCTGCACTGTTCCTCTCAAACATGCACAGGATCGGGACGATACAAAATTAAGTACAAACTTAGGCAGCATTGTAGACAATGTGGATGGTACCTCAAATTGACAAAGTAATATACATAAACTGGGTGCATAAGCAAAACTGTCAGATGGAGTTCAGTGTGTGATTATCAGGTTGGACTACAAAGAGGGAGCACAAAGGAAGTTTAGAAGAATTATCCTGGACATCAGGGATTACACTCTGTGGAATGATTGTACAAATGTTTCCTCTGGAATGCAGAAGTTTAATGAATGATCTGGTCAAAGACTTCGAAGGAGAAGCAGGATGAGACGGGCTGGATCAAGATCAACAATTCCCACTGGTGGGAGATTCTACAACAAGAGGGAGCAGAGACTGAGAATGAGGGCCGAGAGTAATCAGGAAAGATGTTAGAAAGCACTTTGACAAACAAAGGGTGGAAAGGCTTTAAGCTCTCTTCCACAAAAAGCAGTGGATGCTGCATCAGTTGATAAGTCAGTGGGGGATACATTTTTTGTGAAGTGAATATATTGAGGGTTATGCGCGAAAGGAAGGAATGTGGAGATGGCCACAGATAAGCCTTGATCCCATTGAATGATGGAAGAGGGTCGAGGGGCTGAATTGCCTCCTCCTGTTCCTATGTTACGAACAGTCCCCATCAAACACTCTCAGTCCATGGAACAGGATAGGGTTCCATACAGAGCAAAGCTGTCTTTACTGGAACTCCATCAACCCCTTCTAACCCAGCACAGGGTTAGACACAGAGTCAAGCTCTCTCTCTACACTGTCCCGAGCAACCACTCCTGGGACAGTTTCACGGAACGTTAAAATTAGAAAATGCCCATTCCTTGCCCCTCAGTGAGTCTGTGTGTGTGTGTGTGTGTGTGTGCGTGTTTGTGTGCGTGTGCGTGTGTCTGTGTCTTTGTGTCCATGCGAGTGTTGGAGATCACTGCCCTGAATTACTGGGTCAGGTACTCATGTACTCCGATACTTATTAACTATTACACATTATTTTCTGGATCATTGTATACAAATCACAGAACTCTAATGGGATGGTGAAATCAAATATTAGTGTGGTTTGCCAATTATTACCTGGGCATGGGACTAGGGAAGTAAGGATCAGGAATGTTTTCATCCGTTCATAGGATGTGAGCATTACTGGTTCGGCCCAGCATTTATCCCCCATTCCCATCAGCCCTTGAGAAGGTGGAAGGGAGCTGCCTTATTGAACCGCTGCACTCTATCAAATTAATGTTTCTGGAAAAACAGAATGTAGCCGAAATTAAATTCCAGCTTTCTCTGTTCCTACTCCCAAGTTAATATTCAACCGTTTCGTTTAGACTGAGTTAGAGACTGAAATGTCATTGGTGGTCTTAGCGAGCTTATGCATTTCCTCACACAATGAGGAGTGAGTTTCAGTTTGAAATCTAATTGAGTGGCTTGGAAGACGTTATATGTAGACTAACAGGTACCAGTGAATGAGTTATAGATCAGAATATCGTTGAGGGGTACACTGTGTGATTAACCTATACTGGGGGATAAATCTAATTGAAGAGTTTGGGGTGTTTATATATCGGATCACAGATACTTGAGAGTAAAAGACAAGCTAGAATCAACTCTAAGGATTAGAGCAGGTTTAAACGTGTAATACCAATAACCCAGGAGTGAGGTACTGACTGGAATCTTATGGAAATGATAGGGGTGTTTTACATTTAGAATAACAGACAAATGAAAGTTAGATAGAGATTGAAATTTATCGTGGTGGTTGGGGTGGTTATTGGTAGAATTCTCATGGATGACGTACAGACTGGAATGTAATCGAGGTGATTGCGGTGCTTTTATATATATATACTCTCATGCACAATCTCAGTATTCCTATCGGTCATGTAGAACCTCATAATCTGTCTCATATATCATCCCAGTTTCTCGCCCTCTCTCAGAAACAGGCTCACTGTCCTCTCTCCTACACAGTCTCAGCATGTCTTGCTCTCTCATACAAAATCTTACTCTCTCATATATAATCTCACAATCTTTCTCACTTTCATGCACAGTCTCACTATTTCTCTGTCATCACAATGTCACAGTCCCTCACGCAATCTTGCCCACACTGTCATAGATAAACTCACTCTCTCTCATATTCAATCTTGCCAATTCTGTCATAGAAAACCACACTTTGTTAGCGTATTTTGAGAAGATTTGCACCAACGTCAACAGGAAAACAACACATATGAAATAAATACTGAAGTACAGAAGTAATAATCCCAACATCCGCAATGGAAGCTGCATTAGAACATTATTGCAATGAGCCATCACACACTGCAACACAGTGGAACGACACAGATTGGACAATTGTCACCAAAACAATGTCCTCAAAAAGGAATGGGTACCCAATGAACACAGTCCACAGATTTCTTCGCAACAAACCGAAACAAGCAGGCAAAACAGGTCCAGAAACGCTAACCACGCTCCCCTACATCAACAACATCTGGGAAATGACTGACAGACCACTCAGACTCCTTGGCAACAAGGTAGCCAATAAACCCACCAACCCACTAAAACAGCAGCTAATGAACTTGAAGGGCCCTATGCAATCAACAAGGAAAACTAATGTCATTTATAAAATATCTTACTAGAACTGTAATAACTCTACATTGGACAAACAGGCAAAAACCTGGCCACCAGGAGATATGAACATCAACTAGCCACAACAAGACATGACCCACTATCACTGGTATCCTTACATACAGATGACGAAGAACACCACTTCGAATGGGAAAACACACCCATCCTAGGACAAGCTAAATAGAGACACGCGCGAGAACTCCTCGAAGCATGGCATTCCAACCAGAACTCCATCAACAAACGCATTGAGTTAGACCCCATCTACCAACCCCTAAGAAAATGAACAGGAAATTACATCGCCACAAGAAATGGCATAACCAGAGGAAGTGGTTTCACCAATCCAAGGAACCATAAACGTATGAATAAAAACTTGGCCATACCACGAGCGCCTCATCCAGAGGCTCACTGATAATGTGACCTAATATGGAGACGTAATTCTGAAACCGAACTTTCCAACTCAGCGAGCAAAATTACATCTAGAATCTCACTCTCTCTCATTCTCAATCTCACTACCACTCTCTCCCATACACTTTCTAATTAATATGTTTTTGGCCACCATTTCATTTTAGCACGGCACCAGCAATGACTTTACAAATAGCGAAAAGCAAGAGTGACTGGATACATCAATACAGTTTGAAAATATAAAATATTGGTCCCACACTAACATGTAAGATTCTCTGACATTGAACACACCAACACACAGAGGACTGGGCAGATCGTGGGGATAATTGCTGAGGCTCTGTCTTAGAATATTCCTGCTATCAGTGCGACTCATTGCCTGTGTTCTCTTTCTGTTTTTCGAAAAAAACGCGTCTATTTTTGTCTGTGTGCGTGTGTGTAAGAGAGAGAGAGAGAGAGAGAGAGATTGTGTTTCAGACTGTGCGCAAGCATGTATGTGTGAGTGAGAGTGACCAGATCTGCGTGTGTGTGCCCATCTGTGTGAACAGTTTGAGTGTCAATGATTCTATGATGGAACTCCTAGCTCTCTTTCACACACACAGATGCAATCTCAAACACGAGAAGACAAGTACACACGTACACTAATACATACCTGAACAAAGAGTAACACAGAAACACTCACACGTACATACTCGTACACTCACATGCTCTCATGTACACACGTTTTCAGACACTCAAATGCACGCACACTTATGCTCTCTCACTCCTTGGCACTCACTCTTCCACTCAGTATAGGTCAGAAGGTTTATGTATCAAATAACTGATACCAGGGAGTGAGTTACAGAATGGATCGTAATCGATGGTTCAGTGAGGATTTACATACAGACAAACAGGTACCAGGGATGTTGTAACAGAAAGGAATCTAACTGAGTTCAAGGTAATTTAAATATGAAATAACAGAGAATCAGAAGAGAGTTACACACAGGAAACTAACCAAGAGGTTCTGGGTGTATACTTTGTATACAGAATAACAGATACCAGGGAGTGAGTTACAGACATGAATCTAATCGAGACGTCGGGGGAAATTTGTACATCCAGTAAGTGATGCCTTGGAGTGAGTTGCAGACAGAAATCTAATCGAATATATCAGGGTGGTTTAAACACGGAGTGACAGATTGCAAGGAGTCATTTTAAAGACTGGAATCTACACGCGGTATAAAGGTGATTTATACACACACTAACTGATTCCTGAGAGTGAGTTGCAGGGCGCATCCGTCTGGTTTATACACAGAGTGACAAATACCCAGAACTGTGTTATAGAACGGAATCGAATTGAAGGTTTCAAGGTGGTTTTTATTCAGAGTAACAGTTGTGAGTACGTTATTAGCAGGTGTGAGTTCTCGAGATGACAGAAATTATAGAATCATGCATCACACTAAAAACAGTCCTTTCAATCCAAATGGCCAATGCCGACCAGTTTTCCTGAACTGTACTGGTCCAACTTATAGCATTTTGTGTGTTTCAGAAACAGAATCACAGACACATGGGAGTAAGTTCCACATTGGAATCTAATTGATTGGGTTCAGGTTAGGTTTTATGCAGAATAGCACATCCCCAGGAGTGAATTTTAAATGGAAATCTGATTGTGGGTTTGAGGTGGTTTACGTAGAGTCGTAGATTAATGGAAATCATTTACAGATTGGAATTTTATCGAGGGGGCCAGCGTGTTTATATATGGAATAACAGATATTCAGAAGTGAGTTATAGACTAGAATCTCATCGAAGGGTTTGGGGTGGTTTATATTTAGAATAGCAGATAAACACTTGTGAGTTCCAGATTGGAATGGAATTGATGAATCAGGAGGTTTATTTAAAAAAGAACAGGTAACCAAATGAGAGTTACAAACTGAAATCTATTTATGTGCTTTGACGTGGGTTATATGTGGAATAACTGATAACCAGAAATGACTTACATTCTAGGATCTTGTCAAGGGGTTTGAGGTTGTCTACGTAAATACCCACAGTTACATATTGGAATCATATTGAGGAATTCTGTGTGCTTTGTATATAGACCAACATAAATCCATGATTGAGTTACAGTTTGGAATGTAATTGAGTGTTTTGAGGTGATTGGTACAGAGAATAACAGAGCCAAGAGTGAGTTACAGAATGGATTTAATCAAAGTGATCGGCGTGGTTTGTACACAGAATACCATAAACCCGAGAGTGTGTTATCGACTGGAATTAAGGGGAGTGCGTTATTTATATATAGAGCAACTGGATAAAAAAGGGGAGAAATCAAAGGAGGAACCACCCACCATGGACAAACTCAACAATGAACTGAGTCACACGTGATTCATTTGCTTTATATGGAGGTTTCCATGTGTTCTCAAATATGGAAGAGAAACAGCCAGACAGTCACACAGTGAGCAACAGGCAGGAAGGGGCAGAAGGAGATCCGGATTTCCAAATGGCATCAGATTAGGACAGTGTTAGAATTAAACATTAACAGAGCAGAGACAGCTTAGAAATGGAACTGGAGACAGGACAAATCACAGGAAGTTCACCTGCTCGTTTGACGATCCAAAGATGTGTTCCCGGATTTAACCATGGATTGGTGTGGGGCAGCGAGGAAAAGGCATCAGGGTATTGTTTGTCTGCACTGAAACATTCTAATTGATCTGTGATCAGTTTGCTTTTACTGAAAACAATTCCAAAACTTGGATAAACCTTTATGTCTTGAAGTCATAGACTACACTACTTTAGTGACTACCCACGAGCTACTTTGAATACTGTCCTCCCTCCGTTTTCCACATTCACAGAGGGTATTAATATCGTTTTTATAATGACATTACCATAGTGGTTAAATGCTGCCTACCTCACACTGTCTCACTTATCTTCAATCCTGTAAAGATACAATGACACCAACAAACACACAAAGTTACATCCTACAGCTTTGTTTATTTACAGATACATTGTTTTCTTTTACTTGTAGACATCGCGCAATTTGAACTCCGAGCCAATGAGAGTGGGAGTTGATGAACACTTCATTTTGGGATGGGGCCTAGCCACACAGGATAGAGACATGGAGAAGTCTTTTGAAACATCCCCTCTCCCTTGCTGACAGAATTCCAGATCCAAAGGAGTCAGTCAGACATGTTACGTGTGTTCCCAGCAGCCTTTTTGTGTTTGCATACCTCTGACAGTGACTTAATAAATAGGGAAACGTAAGAGAGACTGGCAACATCAATACAGTCTGAAATATTGAACATCTGTCACACACTTACATTTCAGTTTCTCCTTTCTTAAAACTTTTAAAATTCATTGCGGGATTTGGCCATCTTTGGTTGGCTCGGATTGATAGGCCATTCCTATGTGCTTTTGAGAAGGTGTTGGAGAACTGCCTACTTGAGTCATTGCAGTCCGCCTGTTTTAGGTTGACCTACAATATCGGTAGGGAGGCATGTCCAGGATTTTGACCGAAAGATTGTGAAGGAACTGCAGTGAATTTCCAAGTGAGGGTGGTGAATAGCCTGGAG
Source organism: Chiloscyllium punctatum (assembly GCF_047496795.1). Lineage (NCBI taxonomy): Eukaryota > Metazoa > Chordata > Chondrichthyes > Orectolobiformes > Hemiscylliidae > Chiloscyllium > Chiloscyllium punctatum. The sequence goes on from NC_092766.1 coordinate 75,466,649, forward strand.
TGAACGTGAAGCTGAAGATGTTCCCAAGTACCGGCTGCCCTTGCCCTTCCAGGTGGAAGTGATTGTGAGTTTGGAAGGTGCTGTCCAAGGCTCTTGGTGAATTTCTGTAGTGCATCTTGTAAATAGTACATACCGTTGCTACTGTGCGCCGGTGGTGGATTATTTGAATATTTGTCGATGTAGTGCCAATCAAGCATGTTGCTCTGCCCTGGATGGTATCAGGCTTCTTGACTGTTGTTGGAGCTTCACACAACCAGGCAAGTGGGGAGTATTCTGTCGCACTCCAAACCTGTGCCTTGTCGATGATGGAAAGACTTTGGGGTGTCAGGAGGTGAGTTAATAGCCACAGTATCCATAGTCTCTGTCCTGCTCTTGCAGCTACTATATTTTTGTGATGCGTCCAGTTCAGTTTCTGGTGAATGGTTACCCCAAGGATATTGACAGTGGGGGAATCAGTGATGGTAATACAGGTGAATGTCAAGGGGCAGTGATGGTCATTGCCTGGGATTTTTGTGGTGGTAATGTTACTTACTACCTTTCGACATAAGCCTGGATATGGTCCAGTTCTTGTTGTATCTGACCCTTAACTCGCTGACAGGAGGAGTGGGCAGATCGTGGTGAAAGTTGCTGAGATTTTGTCTCAGAATACTGCTGTGTCCAGTGTGACTCCCAGATATATTTCTCCCTGTCTGTCTTATCTGATTGCGTTTCTGAATGTGAGCGAGCATTGAGAGAGTCCGGGCCTGTGTGTTTGCCTGTCCATCTGAGTGAACATTTTAAGAGCCAATAATTCAATGACGGAATTCCTATCTCTCTCTCTCTCTCTCTCTCTCTCTCTCTCTCTCTCTCTCTCACACACACACACACACACACACACACACACACACACACACACACACACACACACACAAACACACACACACACACACACACACACACAGATACTCACATGGAAATGCTAATATACTCACATGCGCTCACACTCTCATGCACACATATTTTCACACACAGACACTCCCTCTCACTGACACAGCAGAAACACACACACTTCTGCGCTCTCACTCTTGTTCTCATTCGATCTTCCACTCCGAATGAGTTCAATGTGGTTTATACATAGAATAACAGGTACGTGGGTGTGAGTTACAACCTAGAATTTATTCGAAGTTTTCAAGAGACAGAAGCACACAGGAATATGCACACCCACTTTCAAAGAAGCACACGGACATAGAAACCTCGAAATATGCAAACTGAGAGACTGTGCAGTAACTGGCATTGCCCAGCGTTGAACCATCTGTAATACACTTTGTGTCCCATCAGCACATTCTTAGCTTTTACAGATGAAATGTCCGTGAGAAGGCTGCACAGTCGTGTGATGTCGGTCAGCCTATTGTCAGGTAAGAGGTGAATCTGTTTAAAATCTCCTGACCATTTGTACAATTAACACACTCGCACAACAGATGTGTGTAATCGCTGGATGTCCGTCTGTGCGATGCATTGATGATAATGGAGAGTAGCTGTGTTCTCCACAATTATGTAGAATTAACTTGCAGTGCAGCTTTCTCAGCATCACAACCACAATCAACCCCTATCTCTCAAACCCACATTCGGTGGCAGTAGTGTATACGATAGACAAGATGCACTGTAGACATTCCCCAAGGATTCTTACAGAGAAGCTTCTAGACCCACGGTATGAAATGTGAAAAGCTGAGCACAGCAGATACATGGGAACACTAGCAGTTGACAATTCCATAACGAGCCACTCCCCACTCTGGCTTGGAAATACATCTCAGTTCCACAAGTACCGTTGTTTGAAAATCCTGGAACTCCCTCCCTTACATCATTGTGGGTTTATCTGCAAAAAATAAATACCAGCAGTTCAAGACGATAACTCATCCTCAACTTCACCAGAGTAATCATAACTGAGAAATGTGTGGTGATCCAGTCAGTGATGAACCAAATATATTAACGAATCATACATGGAAGCTAAGTATTTAGTGCAACGTGCTCCAGTGCTAAGTATCTGAATAAATTGGGACTATATTCTACCAAATTGAAAGGCAACTTGAGAGAAATGTATCTGCTTGTGAAGAGGCTTGAGCAGGTAGATGCTGAGAAATTAATCTTGTGGTTCTGGGAACCTGAAACACGATGACACAGTCTCAGGAGTTGCTGGAAAAGCTTAGCAGGTCTGGCAGCATTTGTGAAGAGAAATCAACATTAATGTTACATCATCTGCAGTTCTCTCGGTTTTTATTGACATCCTCTCAAGAAGAAGGGCTCACGCCCGAAACGTCGATTCTCCTGCTCTTTGGATGCTGCCTGACCTGCTGTGTTTTTCGAGCTACACATTTTCAGCTCTGATCTCCAGCATCTGCAGTCCTCACTTACTCCATCCTCTGAAGGAAACGAGCAGATTATTGGGGACTGAGATGAGGAGATAGGTCTTGAGTCAAAGGCCTCTGAGTCGTTAATATTCTCCCTCCCTGAAGATTGTGGATGGTCACTCACTTAATACATTTCAGGTCGGAATAGACAGATTTCCAGTATTTCAGATCGTCACGGGAGTGGACTGGAAACCGGATTTGAAATGTAAAATCAGCTTTTAATGGATTGTCTGCCAGAACAGACTGAACAGTTTAAACAGGCTATATTGTCTCCTTATGCTCATATTTTCTGAGCTCATAGATGTTTACTGAACAAATTCAAGCCGTTTGGATTTCCTTCCATGAAACCGTTTGTAATTAAATCTCTGCAGCTTCCACCGTATTCCAAACCATCTCAATCTTTTTGTTAGCATTACCTCATTCCAATTGCTCACAAATCATTACTTTTCTAACTTCCTTCCTCTCTGCCGAATTCACCCACCCTAATAACACATAGATTAATGTTTCCATTCTCTCTATGGATGCTGCCTGACCATATCAGATTTCTCAGCATGGCCTGCGTTTATTTCAGAGGGAATGACATCTCCCTGTTCCTGTTTCTGTGAGAGGATACATTCTCCGATCCGACTACATGATAGTCCCTTCGTTCACAGCAAAATTAGGTGTCGCTCTGTCCAAATTCATAATATGCTCAGAAGGACATCGATATATTGTGATGATATTGAAAATCAAACATTTTGAATCAACTGAAATTCATGACGAAATGGCATGTTGCAATAGGATCTGTTTGGGCAGGAATTCAATCTTCCCTCCCCTTGTTGTTATTATGTATAATGCTCCTGAATCACCAATACAGAGGTCTGACTGCATGCTCAAACAACAGCACTCTATACATTTAATTCAAAATAACGTCAATAAGAGGAAGGATTAAAACTAAATGCAAACTGTGATGAATGCTGCATGTCGGGAGTAATGTTAATATAGAGTTTTAACAGCACTGAAATGAGGCTGTTCGGCCCATCATTCACACGCCAGTCTAAACGTCTGAACTCCCTCTCTAAACCTCTCCAATTACCCAGATCCCAGTCTGGTAGATGACTGTCTAGGTGGAGTTTGCACACTCTCCCCATGTCTGTGTGGATTTCTGCCGGGTGCTCCGGTTTCCTCCCAAAGTCTAAAGATGGGCAGGTTTTGGTGGATTGGCCATGCTAAATTTCCCATATTGTTCAAGGATGCGTTTGTTCGGTTGTTCAAACATTGGAAATGCGGTGTTACAAGGATAGAGTCGGGTATATTTTAGGACGAATTGCCGGTATCCACACTGGAAGTATTCTATGGTACTTCCCATCTTCCTCGATGAATGAGGTCGACTATCACCTGACCCAGTATCCACTTCGGTGGGTAAACATTCGTTTTGATTCCAACAAAGAACTGCAAAAGCTGCAGGTCTGAGAGACAGCACAGAAATTGCAACAGGTCTGGCAGCATCAGCGGGGAGTGAACCTTTCGAATCCAGTGATTGTTCTTCAGTACTGAAGGCTTCTGATTGTGGTGCTGTTACACCTTCTAAGCTTCACCAGTAATTCCTTGTTTTGATTTTAGCCCCAATCCAGTTGGTGATGGATAACGGCCATGTTAAGTGTTTTGGGAATTGGGAGGGAGCTGCGAGCAGGGTGATGGCGGTATCGTGGTGGGCCGATTTGCCTTACAAGCAGTTGCCTCGGGATTCCTGGCCATCGCAGTGTTGTAGTTTGTTAACTGGCATTTAATGGAAAGCTACTGAGGTAAAACCAGTACATGAACGTTTCATTCTGAGGTAAAATGTATCTATCAGATTGAACTTTGGATTTCATGGCAATGGTTTCTTTGAATTGAGTGTGGAACTGTGCAGTATTGTTCGGCATCTCAGAAGCTTTCCCCTCTACTGCTTCCCAATTCTTACTTAAATATTAAATAAGGATGGTTTTGTGTTGTTCGAAAACTGAGAGACTGCTACCGATAGAAAACCTAAGACAAAGACAGAAGCTGCGGAAAAAAACTGAACAGTTCAAATATCTTCTGGAGTGGTGGTGGGAGGAAGGACGAATGTGTCAAATCTATCCAAGGATAAAATAAATTCCAGCCTGAAAGTAATCAGAGCTCCTTGTTTTCCAAACCTTTTTGTAAATCCTTTCTGAATCCTTTCAAGTTTCGCAACAATCCTTCCATAGCAGGGAAACCAGAAATGTTTGTGTTATGGGACGTTACTTTATTGGAACAGTTGCGTTTTCTATTCCAACAATCCTTACACCGGTTAGGTTTTCAAATAGAGTTAGGTTCGTTCAATATTTCGTTCTTTTATTTTTATTTATTTTAACGATAGGGCGTGGAAAGTGTGTTTTGATTCAACCCTGGCAGTTTGACTAATCGAATTGCAACGTCTTACCGTTGACTTGAGAAAATATGATAACGGGATCCCTACCGTCTTCTTCAAGCAACGGGTTTGGTCTGGTTCATAACATTCTCAATTTCGTCAATGGATGCTCCATCAGTCCTGATCGAAGATATTCACAATTAATCAATCTTATCTTGGACAGGAGTCCTTTGGGAATGATCTTCCTCAGACCATCAATTGTCAGCTCAGTCAAGGAAAAAGGCCAGGAATCCGTTAAGACTTTGATCAGAATATTTCCCGGGAGACTCAGAGGTCGCTAACAGAGCAGGAGCTGGAGTGTTGGCAACAGCACAACAGGGAGAGTCCGCTGTGTTCACAGACCCCTCACACTTCAGTGCATCCAGTGCCAGGAATGACTGTTATTAGCCAGACTGACAGATTATCATCAGATGGACACACTGTCCTTTCACATCATCAGTATCACACAGCTCCCACACTGTCTCAGCTCCTCTGCCATCTTCAATATTTTAATCGGGGAGGCATTGAGCGCCGTGCTTTGAGCTGAGCTGTCTTAGCTTCTAATCACTATCTAAACGGCTCTAATTTCCCCAGATCCCTCTCCGATTTCAGATGCTCCTTGTCATCTGCCTCAATGAATGAGGCTGACCATCACCTGTCCCAATATCCACTTCAGTTTGTCAACATCTACTGTATTTAAAGCATCGTCTGCGGATACTGGAGAGCTGACAGATAACACAGAAATTACTGGCGAAATTTAGTAAGAGCGACGTTATTTGTGGGGAAATATCCGACTGAACCTGTAGAGTCCAGTGATGGTTCTTCAGAACTGAAGGGATCTGGTGCTGATGCTGTCAGAGGGGCTGAGTTTCCCCAGCAATATATGTTCCTATTTCATCCCCACTCATTAGGTTATACTCATTGTCTGGTTTAGTGTGTTTGGGAATACTTTGCCAATTTTTGAAACGGCGCTTGTGGCATCGTTCTGAATATAGCTCTTTCAGAGCAGTTGATCCAAGTTCCAATCCTCACTGCGGCAATTTTAAAGCAACGTTAAACTGGCGAAACGCCAACATGAAATGAATTATTTTCAAGTCCAAGATATTTTCCAAACATGTCAAAATTATCAGAGGGAACACCTGCGATGACATTCTCACATCTGGGAAAACAATTGTAGAAAACTCTGAGATATCATGTAACTTTTTCCTTAAGATTGATTGATTAACCAGGAGAGATGGCATGAATTTATGAAGGGAAGATGTGGCTGATGATCTGTACAGATTTTCTTTGAAGGAAAGCAATGACTGATATAAGGAGCGCTTGTGATGTCGATCGACTGGATTGCAGGATTACTCTACAATGTCAGGCTACTTTAGTGAGGTTGGTATACCGTCAGTCTGAAGATCTAACCTGGATATGGTGGATTCTACAAAGCCTTGTTTTGTGGTATGTTACTAAATTGTAAATGTTGCTGCTAAGTTGCTGATGAAGGACTCGGCACGAAACATCGATTTTTCTGCTCCTCGGATGCGGCCTGAACTGCTGTGCTTTTCCAGCAACACACACTCAACTCTGATCTCTAGCATTTGCAGACCTCGCTGTCTCCCAGTTAAATACTCTGCCAGTCAGTTAAGTTTTCCAATAGAGTTAGGTTATTCCAATATTTCTTTCTTATGTTTGTACTTCAACGATAATATGGAGTAACATGTGTTTTCATTCAAGCCTGACAGTTTGAACTGTTGAATTGCAATACCTTACAAAAAAGGCCTGGGCCATTTTCCTAATATAATTTTAGGGGGATTGGTTTGTATCATAACATCCTCAATGTCTGACAATAAATGTGCACACAGGCCTGAACAATGATGTATGTAGAATAGAGAAGAGTACACATCCACATTAAAAGTTATTACCTCAGACAAGAGTTATGTAGGAATGATATTCCTTAGACCGAGCAAAATTGAACACAACACATTTCCCAGGATACTAAGCGGTCACTAACAGAGTGGGAGTTGAATAGTCGGGTACAGATCAACAGGGGCAATCCACTCTGTTCACTGACCCTTCAACTCTCAGTGAATTCCGATGCACTCACTGTCCTTTCACATCATCAATATCGCCCAGCTCCCAACCTGGCTCAGCTCATCTGCTCCTCTGCCATCTTCAAAATTTTGAATGGGGCAGAAGTAAGCGCCGTGCTTTGAGCTGAGTTGTCTTAACTTCTGCACTTGCTCTCCAAACGGCTCCAATTCTGCAGATTCATCTTCGGTTTAAGATGCTCCTCGACGTCTGTCTCAATGAATGAGGTAGACCATCACTCGTCCCAATATTCCCTACTGTGGGTCAACGTGTCTGGTGTTACAAACAGAGTCCAAAAGATCCTGTAGAGCTGGAACCCAAAATAGAGATTGTTCGCGAAACTCAGCAGGACCGAAGGGATCTGTGGGGAGAAAGCAGAGGGAAATTTTCAACTTCAGTGATTCCTCTTCAGAACTGAGGAATTTAGATGCTGATGTTGCCAGTCTTGCTGATCTTCGCGAGCTATACCTGCTTTTATTTCAGTCCAATCCAACTGGTGATGTTCACGGCCTTGTTAACTATGTTTGAGAATAGCGAGCACCCAACTGGCAGGATGATGGGGGTACAGTGGGGACCATGGCTGCTTTCTCAGCAGTTGGTATTGGTTTGGTTCGCAGCCATTTGAAGTGATTTTCTATGGAAAACCCCGAATTGAACTCTTGAGATCCATCTATCAGAGGAGTTACACACGTTTTAGGATGGAATACGAGCTGCTGTTACATTTCCAAAGCTGGGAAATCTCTGAGAGATTCTATAAATGGTTATTTCAACAGTGTCTGATTAATCCAGGAGAGTCAGCATGGACTGCTTAGTGAAAGTTGCACCTTGCTCAATTTGAGACTATTTCTTTGAAGGAAAAGGTTGATCGATGGATAGAGTGCTTCTGATGGAGATAAAATGGATGATAGGAATCGTGTTGCATTTGCTTGTCTTGGAATACTCGGTTAGGAGAGCGTTAGCCCTCCAACCTAAGCTGGTTCAAGCATCCTTCAGGCACAACGTTTATTGGATTTTGCCGAGACAAACACGAAACGCCATGTGGATTATTTCCCTGCTGTCATCTCTCTACTTGCACCTAGCTCTATCTGGCAGTGTGTTCAAGAAGGGAAACTGACAGGATACATTGATCATGGTGAAAAGTAAGGAAGGTGTTGTGATTTCTGGCAAAGGAGCAAATTGTCAATGAGGAAATAGGATATGCACTCCATTTGTAAAATACTGATATTTTTTATTCTCCTTTCTTCCTATAGTCAAGTTAACTCAGGGAAATGAAATGGGAAATTACCGGGGATTAGTGCGAATGTAATGAAATAAAGGTGGTGAAATTAGCCAGGCTATCATTGCAGAAGGCCCTCACAATTACAATGCGTGTATTATTTTATTTAGTAGTATAACGTTGTAGCATTCTATGATTCAAAATTCTGATAGATTGTTCCAAATCGCCACTATCCATTCAAATGGTGTAATGGGCTGTAATCTCTCTGTTCCTGCAGACAAAGTGGGAACTGTAGGCAATTTCAAAAGACCGCATAATGACAATTTTCTCCACCAGTTGAGGTTTTTTTTTCTGGCCAGGTTGTTATTAATATCAGCTGCCAATTACACAGAATTAGTGTTCTATTGAACAGATTTGTCACAAAATTGAAGTAATGGTGTTCCCAGTGTCTCGCTGAAGTGAACACTTCAAACAGCACATTGTGGTGCATTATGTCTCGTAGTAAAACGCCATAAGAATGCCACATGACCCGTTGACAGCCCACACTTACATTTCAATCCGAGTCAGTGCAAAGCCTGTTCCTTACATTCCGATTGATCTGCCAGTCTGAAACAAGTTATTTTTGTCACTGTTGTGCAGGGCACCAAATGTGTCTCCATGCTGTTACATCCACAATGTGTTTCAAAGCTATCTGCTTCTCCATGTGCTGTGGCTGATTCTCTTTGATTTCACGGCTTCTGGTTTGTGACATGATGGTTCCAGTGTGGTAGGAGAAAGTGAAGACCGCAGATGCTGGAGTACCAGTGGTGCTGGAAAAACACATCAGGCCAGGCAGCATCCGAGGAGCAGGAGAATCGACGTTTTGGGCATAAGCCCTTCTTCTGTTTCCAGTGTGGTCCCATGATGACCAGACCTACAAAACATTTCAGAGCAAATACAGATGTCAGCAACTGCTTATGAATTGGGGTCCAGAGGTACTTGGAGAAATGCTGCACTTATTGTGTCACCAAGCACCGAACTTTCTAAGGGATGCATGAACGCTGCACATTTTTAAAGGAATTATTCCAGGAATGCAGATATCAGCAATGGTGTTAGCTTGGAGAAGCTGGGCATTTCTGCTTCGTTTGGAAGTCATTTCATTTAATAGGTGTCCTCAAAATTGTGGGTCATCTGGCCCAAAAAAATGGAGTTACGCTTTGTTGCTTGTCTGGAAGAGTGATATCAAGTGAAGGCTTTGCCAAAAGAATAAATGGCAGAATGAGATGATTCCAAAAACAAAATACCTTGAGTAGCTAAAATGATCTGTCTTAGCCTGGATTGGAACTAGATTATACTAGAACGTTGTTGCATCAGCAACTGGGAAAAGCAAATCCATGCCATGGCAGGAGGTTCACAATGAGGGAACCTGAATTTCCCCTCCAGAGACATTGGACCGACATGGTGCAATGACAGGCAAACTACATTCCTACAAATAATCTAGGGAGGTGTGAATTATTAGAGACATTGGTAATGACAGCCCAAAGTAGAGCAACGGGAGAGGGCTCGCGACTGTCACAGCTTCATACAATAAATGGTCATGACTGACATGACTGAGACAATGTGAGGTACATTCCATCAACACCACGTTGAAGGACAAAAATTAAAAAGAAATTAGAAAGGAAATTTCGATCATAGCGGTGCAGTAAGGAAGAGAATAACGATTTTAATGCAGTAAACAAAATAATATACATACACTAGAAAGCAATACAATCTCTTAATGTAAATGCAACATTATTTCATCAACAGATTGTTTCTGTGTTCATTATGTGACGACAATTACTACTTTTTCTAATCAGACAGCGGCTATACATCCTTAACGGTATATGACCAGGTCTTGATGCTCTTTGCATTGTTGCAGTGCTCTATGAGGTAGAGTGAATGGTACTAATACAGTGGCAGTGTCCCCATCTCTGGGTCACTGGCCATGGCTTCAAGTCTGTCTTTCCCACAGGTGCACTGCTAATATCTCTGAACAGAGTGATATTAAAAATTCTCCAGAGAGTTGACAATTTGGAGAAATGCATCCAACAACAATTAACACAATTTCCCATTTTGAGTCTTCCCTCAATGAGGTCATCTGTTACCTGTCGCAATACAATTTCAGTGATAAACATCTTCTGCCAACTGGGAATGATGGATTTGTCACCATCATAGCTGCAACACCACTCTCCCAGTGGAGATCAGAAAAAATGTAAAAGAAAAACTCTGAGAATGTAACACTTTGAGAGTTTAATGCTTGCATTTTTATGTGCATCTAGAAAGGATTACAGAAAATGCATCTGGCAATGCAGTTAGCTAGGAAAGGTTTCGACATGATTCTTGCCGGCATTGGTGTTCCTGATAATTCTCTCCAATTATTTGCAATTTTTACATGCGCTCGCCTCTGTTTTTCATTGTTATTTAAGATATTTGCAATATTTGAATTTATACTCACTCCCAAGTTGCTACATCATGCAGTTAGTTATATATTTCAAAATGATGTTGTTTCACTACTTCCTATATCGTTATACTTAGTCAAACGTTACGAAATCCCGAATTGCATCTTAGACTGGAGGGTACCTTCAGTGAAGGAATGATTCGAAATGTCAGCAAGTATAGAACTGCAATAGATCTTGATCACTCGGTGCAGAGGATCTCATAAACCCAGTGTTCTTACATTCCTGCGTGTATCTATGTTAGTGCAGTTGTATCGAGAGCAGCATATTTCCTCCTTCCAACTTCAGGGAGCACTGCAGTAAAATGGTTTAGAACTGGTTAATCTACTTTACACAGTATGGTTTTCAGATTCTGTTAGGTGTAAATGCTATGGGTGGCACAGTGGTGCAGTGGTTAGCACTGCTGCCTCACAGCACCAAAAACCTGAGCTCAATTCCCGCCTCAGGCAACTCTCTGTGTGGTCTTTACACATTCTCCCCGTGTCGACGTGGCTTTTCTCCATGTGCTCTGGTTTCCTCCCACAATCCAAAGATGTGCTCGTTAGATTAATGGGCCACGCTAAATTGCCCGTAGTGTTAGGTGAAGGGGTAAATATAGGGGAATGGGTCTGTGTGTGTTGTGCTTCGGTGGTTGGGTGTGGACTTGTTGGGCCGAAGGGCCTGTTTCCACAGTGTGAGTAATCTAAGAATGTTCAGAATCCGCTATCAGCTTGGATGTACGGATTAACTTTTCTAATTTTAGGAGTGATGAACTTTTGAGGAATAATGTTCTTCTTGAACAGAGCAGCACAGGAATGAGCACTTTGTCAACTCTTCCATCCTCACCGAGACCAGCAATTCATTTTATGTCAAAAGATCCTCGACGATTTCGATAGATTCCCTCCCACTTTTCAGGTTGGATGTTATTTCTGAAATTACACTTGTTCGCCATTCTAATTGGTATAATTCTCCCATCCCATAATCCGTCACTTTTCCTGGATATTCCTGTTTCACCTCTGATTCCGGACCATTTGACAGCTGTCGCAACGGCCTATCCATCTGTTTATGTCTGCTGTATAAACTGGAGGGTATCATTAAATCTCTTTTAACTACATCGCTGTCCATAGCTTCATCTGGCTAATCTTAGACTCTTCCTTTACCTTCCCCCGCTTTGACAGCGATCCTGGATTTATTATTATGAAATGAAGCTGGGATGACCTCTCGGTGAGGAAGCATTTTGCAGGCAGTAATTATAACACAAGATTAACATGGAAAAAGAGAAGGATGATGGTGAACTTAATGATTTAAACTGCTGGAAAGCCGATTTTAATAAGATTGTTTGAGACTGAACAGCGGGCAGAGTATTTAAATAAATCCATATCAGAGCAGTGGGATGCTTTGAAGAAGAAAATGGGGAGATTACAGGGCCAACATGTAACATGAAAGAGAACGGGTGGTACTTGGAAATGCTGTGAAACCTGCACATTATGAGATTTCCAGGATAAGGTCACTGGTAATACGAACATTGTTGAAAATAGGAATTCAATCCATGAATCTGAGCTGTTGCACTTCGCAGGATATAAAACAGAAGGGAAATATTATGAATTGTAGAAGTCTTGGAAGCATTGAGAATCAGAGGAACCTTGGTGCACGTGAAGATCTGAAGGTAGCAGGGCAAGTCGATGAAATGTTAAGTGTGTATTCGGACGTCTTTGCATTTGGAAGCCAAGACATAGAGTTTAAGATCAGGGAAATACGTTGGCACAGTATGAAATGTTGGCTAGGTTACAAATAGAATGATGGAGTACTTCGATTGCCCAGAAGAAGGTGCAGACTTTTTATGAAGGCTCCAACGGTGTAAAGTTTTAGGAACAGGAGAGATCGAATGGATTGGAGTGATTTTCCTTGGAGCAGTGAACATTGATAGTGGACGTAATTTAAAAGTATATTATTATAAAGGGCAAGGACAGCAGGGAAGAAACTATGTTTTCCCCTGTATGGGCAGGTTAATGACCAGGGGCATGGATGGAAAGAAACAGGAGTTTCAGTTTTCCAACGGAAGTTTTGTGACAATGTCGAACTAATTTCCTGTAAGAGGAGTAAAAGCAGATCCCCTGAGAGCATAGAACACTTTAAATGTACACATTTAATGGATCAGTGTTACGGACCGAATGCTGGAAAACTGGGTGATAATTCTGGTGCATTTGTAATTGACCATCATGGATTCTATTGGGCAAAGTGCATTTTTGTTTCAGTGCTGTACTCCTCTCTGTCTCCAAGCCTTCTCCAACTCACACCTGGCCCATTGTCATTTTAACCAATACTTCCTCATAAGCCATTGACTCCAACAATTACCCTTAATGCAATTGTCACAAATTCAGTTAGTTTTCGGGGTAACTTCCATTGATGCAACATCTCTGCTATTTCAGCAACTTTCCCTGTGATGCAGCAATCCCTGTCAACACCTTTAACATTGCAGCAACCCTCCCAACATTGAGCAAGTCATCGTCAGGCATTTCACACAGTTCAGCGATATAAACCATGCAATGCGTCTTGCCTCACAAGGTACTACACTGGCGCTGCCAACAGACAGGGTGACTCTTCCATCATCTCTGATGTTTGCCTTTTTTTCTGATTGGATTTCATTTAAGTTATTATCATTTTCACATTTACCTATGTACTGTGGAAAAAATGCTTGCGTTGCAGCGAATGTTACATGGAATGACACAAAGGCCATAAGGTGATTGAACAGAGTGAGGAATGCAGAGTTACAATTGTAACGAAGGTGCACAAAAGTCAAGAACAAAATTAGGTTTACAATTTGAGAGACCGTTCAGAATTCAAATAAGTTTGGAGAAGAATCTATTTTTGGATATGCTGTTTTGTGTGTTTATGCTTTTGTATCTCCTGACTGATAGAACAGGTTGGAGGAGAATTGAACCGGGGTGGGAGAGTCTTTAATTGTGTTGGCTGGCTTTCAGCAGAAGAAGATGTGTAAATTCAGTCAATGGATAGAAGTTTGGCTTGTTTATGATCTGGTGTGTGTTCACAACTCTTTGTAGTTTCTTATGGTCCTGGGCAAAGCAGTTAGCAGAGCATTGGGCACATTTCTGTTTGAGTACATTACTTTCATTTCCTCTCACTTCCTTTCATGTTCTTTTATACGACCTCACAAGTGTATGGAGATGTGCACTTCTTTTAATTTAGCTACCTATCCAAAAGAAATCTTCCATAACATAAAAGTTACAGTACCTGTCTGGATAGTTTATTTTGCTGAAGGTGCGCTGTAGATCCTCCCGACCATCTGAACAACACCCAGTTAAATTCGAAATTCTGCCTTGGAAAACTTGCTGTACATTTTGAACTGAGTGATGAACCGCATACTTTTACTTTTCAAACACTTACAGGAATCCACAATGAATGTAAATAATATCGTGTCAATTCAATGCGTTATCTTTTTGGATGTTATGTATTGATAATTGTGGATAATTAATGCAGCTTTGCAGTGGTTGACAATGCTGTTTTGCGCGTGTTGCCTCTATCTCCGTGCATCCACAATGTTGATTCAACCTTTAGGATCTACCCCACATTATCCATTAAAATTCCAGATGATTGGGGTTCATGCTTGACCAGATTTACAATGATCCCACCTCCCTCATCTTTGATTGTAATTGTACAGTAAGCATTTGCCTCTGCCTTGAAATCACACTTAATGTTTGCGGTCCAGTGGCCCTCTTTCACCGAAATGATATCTCTTTCCCTGAATTGGGAAACCTGTGTCGTTGTCCTCACCTTTTTGGGGTTCATGTGATGTCTGCTAAATATTCTATCTTCTCTGATCTTTCTGAAAGATATGCATCTCGAAAAGTGTTTCCTTAGCTGCTCCGTCGCCATTTCTTGCCCATCACTCTCTGGATTTTGAGCTTTTGTCAGAATTATGCAGTGATTAGTTCAATAAATCTGGAAACTGGATATTTGATGTCTCCTTTGAACGGAGCTCTGAATATGGACAGATTTGGCATGTTCGTAAGAATGTTTGTGCAGCAGCTTACATTGCGCAGCATGTATCCAACTTGTTCAAAGTTTTCATGGTCATAATCATTTCAATGATCCGGGACACCAAGGATAATTAAAACATAGAGCAGCCAGAGAATTATGAAGTTTCCAGATATCGCTGAGAGTAAAATTACTGCTGTAGTTCTACTCTTCATTTCGGGGTCGATCTGCTGCCCTTCCTTACTCCGACCCCTCCAGTCGCTTACGGACTTGACTTGACCTGACTTGACTTAAATAATATATGTGCGATTGTCAGAACGTTGAAGACCACAATGAAAAAGAACGGCACTAATGGAGTTAGAGCCACAGCGAATGAGCGGAATCAAATCCTGCGAGAGCCATTGTAGTAGTTTCGCTTATTCCTGCAGGAAAATTGTATGTTCTTGATAATCTCAAATCTGAAATACCAAGGAATATTTTTTAAAACACAACAGACTACATGTTGTTTAGAATATGACTTTACTGATAATGACCAGCAGATCTGTTGCTGCCATGGCTACCAGATAGCGTGTTGTGCTGGTAGCGAGGATGCACTTTCCCTGGAGAGGATCATAATAGCCACAAAATTCACTGTCAGAAGGACAACAGGAAAACGACTTGATGTTTATATGCTCTCTGTTTTTTATAAGTTTACAAGCAATCTGTATTGTTGCTACAACAGCAATAAAGCTCAGCCAGTTGTCACAAAAAATTACATAAATTGTAAACCCGTAACTAGCCAATTTCCAGGTTGAATAGAAAACAACCAGCTGGTCAACAGCAGATGTAATCCAGGATACTAGTCATAAAAAACTCCAACAAGCATGTAACATGTACAACTTTGAAATTACACCATATGCAGCCATGATTCGCTCAAGAACAGTCATCACAGATGAATAATACAGAGAATTGGGCGCCTCCACATGATAAGGATGCACTAAAAGTTGGGCCACTCTTTTCTTTTCATTCATGATATATTGACATTGCTCGTGAGGTCAGCATATATTACCATTGTTAAGTACCAAGGGACGATTCAGATTCAATTATATTTCCGTGGAGTCTCCTGTAAGCTATTTCCTACCTTCCAAAAAGCAAAGTAACTCCCCACAATGAGTTCAAGCATTAATTAAAGAGGAGGAAAGCTAATCATCATTGCTGTGAAATATCAAAAAAGGGCAGATTTAAATAAATTGTCAT
This sequence comes from Chiloscyllium punctatum, assembly GCF_047496795.1. Classification (NCBI taxonomy): domain Eukaryota; kingdom Metazoa; phylum Chordata; class Chondrichthyes; order Orectolobiformes; family Hemiscylliidae; genus Chiloscyllium; species Chiloscyllium punctatum. The sequence goes on from NC_092766.1 coordinate 75,482,402, forward strand.
GAAAGCGAAAAGGGATATTGGGTAATGTTGAGAAAAGTTTTCTTTTATGGCCAGTTTCAAGGCAGATGAATTTCAACTACAAGGAATAATGATCCGAGGTAGTTAAACTCCAAACCTTCCCGGGATATTACTAAGAAAGTTGCCAATCTTAGTTTTAAGTCAGAGCTTTTCGATAACTTCGAACAAGCTCTCAGCAGGAAGTGTGTTTGTTTGCATTTAATTACTGCATCAATTCACATGTTGTTTAAATCTTCCTATACCCTGTTCTTACACCATTACTGGACATTTCACTCAGACTAGACATGTCTAACATGATTTTATTGTCAGTAAGCGTCGTGTCGCCGCAATGTCTGCTATCCATGTGGTTTTCAACTGAACTGTGATGTCTCTAGCAACATTTGTGTTTTAAACTGGTCTTGGTTTCAAATCTGTGAATGATTTCACCAGCCTTTCCCTGAAGTATCAATGGGTGTGCACGGCGTCTACCTCTGTAAGTACCTCTTGCCTGTTACCGTTCCCTGTTTCAGTAATCCTTCCACATGTGAAGCATTGGTCTGTTCAGCGACCCACTCAGCGTGGAAGAGTGTCATCCTCAATGTGAGAGACCACCAGCGATGCTGTGTGTAGAATGTGTCAATGAGCGATTGTGTGATAGAGGATCCAAAGGAATATTGATATGTTTAATGAAATGGAAATCTAACAACAGAATTTCCCAGCAAGACCTCCTCGCTTTCCTTATACGGGCTGGCGGAAATAACTGATAATGTATCATTAGTCCTCCTGCTCATTGACTCCACTATCAGTTCAATTTCTCATCCCATAATTTCCTCTGCTTAATGATATTCAATAACTTCTCACTATTTTCAACAGAATCCTTCTATTTGTTTTTTCTATTCCTCCGACAAACGAGAACCACTTGTTGTAATCGTATCTTCCTCCACCACATCCTCTGACAGCTCATTAGTTTCACTCAGCAAGTACTTGGGATGACAGGACTTTCCCATGAGAGGTTGGTTTATCTGAGCATGTATTCCGGAACCTGAGAGGTGGGAATCAGATCGAAATGTATCCAACTCTATCAGTTGAACAGACAAGATACGGTGGGGAGGGGTGCTTTATCCCCTGGGCAGGTATTCTCAGAACAAGTATCACACTCTCAGGATATGAACTCAGCCATTTCTAATGGAGAGGAAGAGAATTATCTTCACTCGGAGTGATCATCCTGAAGAATTCTCTCCCACAGAAGGCTGTGGGCAGCACAGGTCGCTGAGTATATTCAGGAAAGAAATTGTTCATGGTTTTAAAGGTCATAGACATCACGGGGTTTGGAGAGAAAGTTGGATCATGGCGGTGAGATAGAGGGTTAGACATGACCTCTCTGAATGGGAGAGCAGGCTGGAAGAGCTGAATGGCGTCTTGCTGCTTATGCTTTCTGTGTATCTGTCAGTTTAATGTTGTCCCGAAAATCTCACCCTGAAAACAATCAGTATTACATTGGGGAAGCATATCAGTAGCTGGTTTCGTTCAGACATTCCTGCATCTAGAAAATGTGATTTTTCTTGGTGGAGATGATGAACAGTCAGTCTGATGATCAAATTTGCCCACAAGATTTCTGACGTCGTGTCAGTGAAACAGTCACAGGAAGACTTCCTTACTGTTGATGGCCAATCGCATGCAATAAAGATCGATACTTCATGGAACTTCCAGATTGTTCACGGTCCCTGGATTGTGATGTCCTGTGCAATTTACGGACAATATAAATGTAGAAGAAATACACTGAATATCCTCTTTTAAATGTAGGGCTGGACAATTATGAAGTACTTTCTGTTTTATACCTGAAGATGTCTGAAAATATTTTCAGATATTTGAACTGGTTTGAAAGTATTCGGCATCGTAGAGAGAATAGGACGTAATTTCAGAAACACATAGAGAGAGAGTTACAGACACAGACACAAAGCCACAGATCCAGGATGAGATTGTCGTGGAGATGGTTCTGAACTCAATCAGTGACTCACACAAGGCAATTCAGCATCAGATAGAAGTCAATCATTTTCTGTCATATGGAGGACGTTTTTTTTTATCTGACGCTCTCCTTCCTTGGGAGAGTTTGATGGGGACGATGTAAAGGGAGCTTTACTCTTTATCTAACTCCGTGCTGCCCCTACCCTTGGAGTGGTTGGTGGGGACAGTGTAGTGGGAGACTTGCTCTGTACCTAACCCCATGCAGCCCCTTTTCTGTGAGAGTTTGATAGGGACAGTATCAGGTGATTTAAGCAAAACCTAACCTCATGCTGGACATGGCCTGAGAGTTTCAAGATGATCCACTCTATTGTTAGTATCTTAGACAATTAACCTAGTAACAGATTTCAGAAACAAAAAAAGACTATTTCTCTCTATCTAATCCAGAAGTTTCTGTCTGACTCTCAAACGTTCATCATTCTGGATCTTTCTAAATTCCAGGACACCGTCCTGGCCTTGTGTCATTTCACTGATTAATGAACCTGTGCTATTCAGTTATATTTCTGTGAATCTATGCTGCAGTCATTTGTGCACGGACTCCCAAGTCCCCACTTGTTCTTGCCTTTCCCTGTTCACAATGTCACTGTCAGTGTCATGCTAACATGAAATGGATGCCTTGAACAAACATAAAATGGCTATATAATAGAAACTTTTGGAATAATTTGTCCTGGCTTTGCAGATTGAACACATCTTACAGCCTGTACATGATCATCTCTCAGCCTCCTGCAGATGAAATAAAGCGAGATGTGGACAGACACATTTTGGATGTTAGAGGACGGACAATCTAAACTAAATGACACAATGTTAAACTGGGTGTAGGAACGGAGCAGGCTTCAGTTTGAGAGGGGGAAGTGAGTTTTCCATTCATATATTCTTGCATTGTGGGAATGTCAATTGACAAATTAACAGCAAATGCAGGATACGGAGAACGCTGACATAATATTTCAATTGGTAACGATGCAGCTTCCAGAATCTGTTTAAATTCAATGCCTTGAGATAATTAAAAGTTTCAGCACTCTCTGTCTAACTTCCCAAACTTCAAACAGGGAAATACGATAGGAATATGACAGGTCTGCTACTGAATTGTATGTGTGACGTTCAGAATTTGGCAGAGCTTTAGCGTGGAGACAGACGTATTTTATCCAGAAAACAGGCATTTGTCAAGCACCACCATTACGTACGTTGCCTTCAAATTTTGTATCTTTCAAAAATAAAGAAATTGACTTATAATTAAGCAAACCACCTGGATCATTTGTTTGTATTTATGAAAAAGTGCCCGTGTATGTAAAGGCGCAAGTGTGATTATTGGAGTGTGAGTGTGACTGAAAGATTGAGAGTTCGTGTTTGAATGTGTTGGAGTGGGAAGTTGTGCTTGAGTGTGAGTTTCTGAGAGATAGGGAGTTTGTAACGCTCGACTGTGTCTGTGATTGCACATGGGTAACTGCATGTGAGTACATGCGTGTGAGTGCATGTTCGGCCAGAGATTGTCAGAGACACTGTCGAGGAAGCTTTACTCTGTAATCTAACCCAGAGCTTTGCATTCATGGGAGTGTCTGTGGAAAGTTCTGTATACTGTATGCAACTCTATTCTTTCCAGACCTTGGGAGCTTTAGGTTGAGAAAGTGTCCAGAGACACACACTCTGCCTCAAAGTCAGTGATATAACTGTGCTAAGTGTGTTTGATAGGGACAGTGTGGGGAAAGGGCTTGATTTAGTCACTGTATAACCCCACAGTGAACATGTAGGTTTTGAAGAGCTGCATGCAGAGAGAGCATTACTCTGCACCAAAACCTATTCTCTACCAAAATACAGTCTGAAACAACTGCAGATGTTATGAATCAAAAACAAAACCATACATTGCTGGAAAATGTCAGCAGGACTGGCAGCATCTGTGTAGAGAAATCAGAGTTGATGTTTCAGACCCGGACAACCTTTCTCAGAATCAGACCTGAAACTTCGCAGATGCTGCAAAACCTGCCGAGATTTTCTCAGCAACTTCGAGTTTTTCCCCATTCTCTCTCTACTCTACAAATTGATCTCCCACCTAACTTTCAGTCTTTGCTGTGCTGTATATCAGCATGCCGAGAATACATGAAATTCCAGTCTGTAACTCAATCGAAAGCAAATGCATCTTGAGTCCCTACAGTATTGAAGCAGGTCATTTGGCCTAACAATTCCGCACCGACATTCTGGAGAGTATCCCACCAGGACTCATTCCCATATCCTATCATTGTACATTTCCCTGACTTATGCACCTAACCTACACATCCCTGAACACCATGGGCAGTATTAACTAACCTGCACATCTTTGGACTGTCAATGGAAAGCGGAGCATGCAGAGGAAATCCACACTGACACAGAGAATTTACAAACTCCATACAGGCAGTCGCTCAATGCTGGGGTCAAACCCAGGTCACTGGTGCTTTGAGGCAGCAGTGCGAACCACTGAACCCACACGCCACCAATTGGTTAAATTTAAATTTGAGAGTAGGAATACAAAAAGCTGCAGTTTAATTTCTGCTACATTCAGTTTCTCTAAGAATAAAGTTTTATGGAGTACAATAGATCAATCAGGCATTTCGCTACCATCTTCTCAAGGGCTGATTGGAATGGGGGAATAAATGTTCGGTCCAGCCAGTGATGCTCACATCCAGTGAACAAACGAAAGCATCATCCCTTTGCCTTGCTCGTACCTTGCTGTCCCTGCAGAATCACTCAATCTGATTTAATATTCCATGACATGCAGATCCCTCTCTACATCAGAGTCCTACAACATCTCCCCTTTAATTTAAAGTCTCTTTGTCGACTCGTCACACGTTACACTTTATACTCTAACAGACAATGCTTTACCCACTCATTATAATCTCTACCTCGCTCTGTGTGAAAGCAGCTTACGTCCACTTCACAATTTACCTTTTAAACTAGTTTCACCAATAATATACTCAATTCTTAGATCAAGACTGACTTGAACTGATGTCGGTGGGAAATCCCATTATCATTCAATCAATCTATGTCCCTCAGTCAGTGTGTCTAGCTGCTCCACTCTGCTTGCCCAGAATATCTGTGAATTGCCACATTCATCTTTTAACCTTTTTGATTTGCTTCATGGTATCCATATACCGTGTGCGATTACAGCATGCCTTCGACACCTCCCTAGTCCCAAGCCCTGGGAATGTTTGTCAAACCATCCGAATATTTGGTGACACCATCACTAACTGTCCGTGATCTGTGTACAAGGTTGTGGGCAATGATTTTGAATAACTTAATAAGATCCAGAGTAAAGAAGTACTCGAAAGAAGTACTCAAAACAAATGCAATTCTACAAAGGGACTCCAGACAAAATAATATAGGGATATTCAAACACCAAAGCTTCAGTTAACAATCCTGAGTGTCAGATAAACAGGTCATTGACACATCTGGGTCAGACTCTAGACTCAATTCCTCCCCTCAGGTTGTTGTATCAAACAACATACGATATTGGAATTAAATGCAGTGTTTGGGAACAGGACATAGCATATGGTAGGATATCAAGTGTCCATGCGGATGTTACTAAGCAGGAATCTAATGGGAATCAAAACTGTATAGAAACGAACGAATAAAGAACTTGGTGATGAATGATTGGAATTGTTCTATTTTCGTTAAAAATGTTAACCCTCTTCGATGACATTTGAGGAAGACTGTGTGTGCCTGTGCCTGTGCATGTGTGTGTTTGTGTGTGTGTATGTATATGCGTGTGTGTGTTCCTGTGATGATAGTTAAGAGTGAGTTAAATTTCTGTCACTTCTCAGATTATAACTCTCTTCAAAACGTTTGCTTAGGCATCATCCAGGGAGCTTTACTTTGCAATTAACCCTGTGCTGTCACTTGATCTCAGCCTTCATATATACTGTTTGCAAGGCTCCATTCGTTGCCTCATCTTATATGGGACTATCCTTTAGACTATCCTTCAGCCACTCAGTGTCATCCAAGAATCTGCAATCAAAGAGGCAGCATGCGACTGGTATCACATCGACACTGTCACAGACATCTTCCTGATCCTCTTACGATGCAATCACCTTATCAGAATTGCTATCTCACTTCTTTTGTTTCTGCATTAATTAAATTCAGGGAAGTTTCTTTTGGACTCGGAAGCAACTAATGTTACTTTCGTATTTGAAAATGGAGGGAGTTAGAATGCAGGAAACAACAAGACAACTTTGCTGAACTGTTGTCCAATTAATAATGTAAAACTTTTTCATAGTTCTGTGTTTCCTAAGTTATACATGTCCTGTATTACAGTATTGAAGTATTTAAGGGTGTGGGTGCAGCCTTGTTATTGTATAATGAGAGGAGAATAAATGATCCAGTTCTCCAAAAAAACCATTTGCGTTCATTCAGGCAGTCACTGCTGCTTCCTCCCCTGGCCGCCAGAGGGAGTCGCTCTGCTTCGCTTCACGGCCCTCGGCACGGTAACCTCTTGACTCCTCCCACTTCCTCATTGTCAGTCCCTTCTCTCTGGGAGTGGCCATCTTTTTGTGAAGTCACCACGCAGCCGCTTGCGCCTTTGCGTCACTTAGGTCATTATGGGACTGTCAGAAATAATAGGATGCACAGGGACAGGAGCAAAGCATCCCTAAAAAAGTGCTGCTTGTACAGCGACATGAAGAGGACAATAGATGTTTGTATTGTATCACTTTACATAAAGAGAGACAGACACAAACAGAGAGACACAAATACATTTATTCCTCAAATTCTACTTAATTCATTTATTGAATAACTCACTTTGCCACTTTTGGCCACATTTGAACAACACCCAGGACACCCTCCCCTGCCTTGGCCAGGTGTTGTGCAGGTGGCCCTCTTCCCAACAGCACTTGCAGCTCTTGAACTCCTTGTGATCCATGGTCTAGTGGCCTCCTCTTTGCAGTTCTTGCTGAAGGTCAATTTACATTCAGCTACCATACACACAGAAGAATGTAAAGCCTTACACTCACTCACTAATAGGATGGACGTTTGAATCATTAACATTCAAATTACCTGTGTGGTATTTTGATAATCCCTTACATTGCCGAAATCTGCAGGATGATGTGCTTATAGCGGAGCAATGGGATTTGTGTATGTGGATCTTCATTGACTGCCAGGCCAACGAACAAATGAACACATGAAATAGGAGCAGGAGTCAGGAATTCGGTGTCTCGAGCCTGCTCCAATATTTAATACAATCATGGCTGATGTCATTTGTGAAGTGCTTTCAAAGGTTAGATATGACATATGACTCTAGCCTCCCAGACTGCTTATGTTCACTATAATTCGACCACCATCGAAATAGATCGATGCAGACGTCATCTCCCTGGACCTTCATTCAACCCTGGAACATCTGGATAACAAGGACACTACACCAGACTTCGATGTATTGGCTTTATCTCTGCCTTGAACAACATAATGGCGACAAGCCTAATCGACAGAGTTTGAGTCCTAGGACTCTTTCCTCACATCTAGAACTGGATCCTCAACTTTCTGACCTACAGATCAGAATGAATAAGGATGTTTGCTAACACGTCCTGTATAAAAATCCACAATATCAGTACTCTGCAAAGCTGTGTACTGACTCCCCTACTATATTTCTTGCCCTCTCATGACTGTATGGCCAAATGCAGTTCTAACTACATTTACAGACTTACATCCCATTACCATAGTGTGTAGGATCTCAAACAACAGTGAGACAGAGTACAGCAAAGAGAGCTTAATGACATGATATAAAAAACAACAATCTCGCCATCAATGTCAGGAAAACAAGGAAACTGGTCATTGGCATCAGGAAGTGGACTGAAGGACAGATCCTGGTCTCTGTCATTGGTGCTGAGGTGGAGGTGATTGAGAGCTTCAAGTTCTGACGAATGAATATAACAGTCTATCCATGTCAACTTTACAGCCAAGAAAGCACACCAATGCCTCTACTTCCTCAGAGGGCGAAGGAAATTTAGTATTTTGGCAATGACTCTGACCAATTTTTATATTGCACTGCAGGAAGCATCCAATCCAGATGCATCACAGTTTTGTATGGTAACTGCTCTGCCAGTACTGCTAAAAGTTACAGAGAGGTGTGAAACCAACCCAATCCATCACGTAAATCACATTTCCTTCCATTTTCTCAGTCGAGATTTCGCACTGCTTCAGGACAGTAGCAAACATAATCAAAGGCCCCTCCCACCCACGCAATACTCTTCACCAACCCTTTCCATTGGACAGAAGATACAAATGTTTGAAAATAGGCACCAGTAAATTCAGGAACAGTTTCTCCCTTGCTAATATCAAACTTATGAATGGGCCTGTCATACATGAGAGCTGATTCCTCTCGACATCTGCTCAAAAGCTGTAAAACTATATTCACCTGATATCCTTACGTAGGATATGATTTGTATTGAAGAACATGCAAAATAATATTTTTCACTGTTTCTCAGCATGTATGACTATCATACAACAAACAAAATCAAATCTTGCCACACGTTTGCTTCTGATCTAGTCAGTAACACCTTAAACTATGTCACCTGTAAACTGTGTAAAAGACTTCGACTATCCATTACATCCATGCCTGTCATAATTTTGGAAGGATCTATTTCGTCACCCTCGGGCTCAACATTCCACTTAAAGCAATGATTTATTATATTGTCCACCATCATTTACGACGGGAGGTGGCAGGACTGAGGTGTTTTTGTCCGATCCGAAAGTGCTGAAGTCACTCAGCCTTGTCTATCCTTTGCTTCTTATGGTTTGTGGCATACAACTATTTCTGTGTTGTAGCTTCACCAGGTTTACACCTTACTTTTAGATATACCAAGTTTATGCACTCTTCTAATCTTCATTTAACCAAGTTTGATCAATGGCTCCATGTCATAACCGTCACGTTCATCAGCTTCTCCTGCCATTCCATCTCTTCGTTGTTATGTCTTTGGAATGGACTTTCTTTAGAGCCTTGGTAAATTTGCACAGTGCATCTTGATGGCTCTCATTGATTTAGACGAGGCAGAATGACTGGTTTATACTTACAGTCTCTAACACACTCATTAAAAGACAGAGCTCACAGGAACAGCTAAAAAAAACAGGTTTCTTCAGGATTAAAGCAAATTTTACTGCCGAGAATGGAGGGAGCTCCTGCGGATTTGTAGACTTCTATTTATCTTGTTCAGTGTCCCAAGCTGTTTAGCTGCCTGAGAACCATCACATTGCTGCTGGCAGCAGACAACATTTGTCATTGGTGAACTAGTGGCCAATCATCAATGAGCTCCTTGTGGCAATCCAAAGTTCCATTTGTGCATAACTCCGTTCATCTCCAATCACATTTCAATCATTGGGTCACACTCAGGTGAATTGCTGTCAAACCATACAGAAATCCTTCACTTATCATGTGTTTGTATGGTCGATCTTTTCACATTTTAGTCCACAACTAAACACTTTTTAAAAAATGGTTTTTAGATGCTTTCGTCCTGAGGAAACCAAAATGCCATTTCAAAAACGCGTTTACTTTTAAAATACATGATGCACAATTGAAAAGAAAACTGCAGTCAATTTATTCTTTGTCCCTTCTTGCAATGTTATGCAACATTAGCATTTCTTGAAGCTTTGAGGTATTCCAGCATTTGTCTCTGAGGACAATACATCTAACTTCACAGTAGGTTTTCTAGTAACGTATAATATCTGTAATAAAATAGCTACAATAAATGATTCCATCGAAATATCTTGCATTGTTTATTTGTAACTTTTCAAAGAAGGCCACTGGATTACATTCTTTGGAATATTGTATTTTATTGTTCTTTTTTGGATGGACTCCAAAGTGCTGAAGAGCTAACAGTAATCCCAAAGTCCCTTTCCTATGGAAGAATATTTTGCCAATGACTGGTATTGTTTCTAATAGAAATATTGGCCAGGTTCTTAATTCCTAATACATTATCCTGGAACAAGACAGCACGTGGACCCAATTGAAAAGCGTGTAAGGCCGTTTTGAAAAGAATGGAAAACGCAGGGATGGCCAAAAGAATTTAATCGATTCGAATTGCCTTATCCTTTCAAACGTATCCTCGCACTCTGCTAACTAAAACGCCTTTTTCTCATTTCTTTCGAAAAATTGTTAAAGGCACAGCTGTCCAGCTAAAATCATGGACACATTTCCACTAATGTCAACAATCCAAAAATCCATGAATTTCTCATTTAGTTTTAGGAACAAGAAATTCTCTTAGTAACAATTTTGTTGCCTCCATCACCAACTGTGCACTCGTGTGTGCATGCCTGCGTGATTGTATGTGCACGTGTGTCTCTAAGTCGATATGTGTTATTCTGTCTGTATATGTCTCATCTTTCTGCACATTTTTCTGGATATGCGTGTGTCTCTGAGTATCTGTACATATTTCCGTCCGTCGCACACACAGAGACAGACGCAAACACACACACACACAGCCACACAAACACACATCAACATAACCAACGCAATATATCACTTCAAACACAAGAGGAATAGAGAGAGATAATGATAGATGGGGGTTCAACCCCCATTCCAATGGTTACAAACTCTAAAACAACAGAGAGCCCGTTGCACAGACGTACAGACACAGAGATACTTAAACATTGAGACACACACGAATACACACAATGAGACACAGATAGACACAGATAGTCGGTCAGAGATGGATGGGTAGACATACAAAGAATCACATAAGCAGGAACACAGGATAATGCACACACGCATACACATGCATAAAGCCATACGGAATCGGTGTGTAGTAACTGACGCTGTCGTGCGTCTAACCATCTGTAGCACATTCTGTGTCCCGTCAGCCCATTCCCAGTTTTTGCAGATGAAATGTCAATGAGAAACTGGACGAGTTGCGTGAGGTCCTTCAGCCTAATGTCTGGGAAAAGGTGACTCTGTTTAAATGTTCATGGTCATTTGTGCAACTATCAGACTCGTACACCACAATTAGTGTAATCACTGGATGTCTGTCTGTGAAATGAATTGACAGAACATAGAACATAACAGCGCAGTACAGGCCCTTCGGCCCTCGATGTTGCGCCCACCTGTTATACCAATCTGAAGCCCATCTAACCAACATTATTCCATGTACGTCCATATGGTTGTCCAATCACGACTTAAGTGGATGTAAAGTAGGCGAATCTACTAGGTTGCAGGCAAAGCATTCCATATCCTTACTTCTCTATGAGTAAATAAACTACCTCTGACATCTGTCCTATATCTATTACCCTGTGGATGAAGAACAGTAGAGGTCCTTTGCAGGTCTGTGAGAGTGTTGTCCTGAGCTGGGGTAGGGCTGACTGCAGCGAATGTAGGTAGCAGCGCATGGCTGCAAGCGTGGAGCAGAGGATCCAGAGGGAGGTCTGTTGCTGGAGGCTTCGGATTTGTTGTAGGTACTGGTTGTCCTGGTTGGGTCCAAATTTTGTTGGTCGGAACGTAGTCCGGAGTCCGTGCGGGATCAGTCGGTTCTGTAGGCAGGTGTTGTGGAAAGAGATGTGGCTGTGGTAGCGAGCCTGTTTGAGGACTTCCTGAAGAAGGGCTTATGCCTGAAACGTCGATTCTCCTGTTCCTTGGATGCTGCCTGACCTGCTGCGCTTTTCCAGCAACACATTTTCAGCTCTGATCTCCAGCATCTGCAGTCCTCACTTTCTCCTCCTATATCTATTACCCCTAAATTTAAAGCTATGCCCCCTCATGCTTGCCGTCACCATACTTGGAAAAAGGCTCTCCCTGTCCACCCTATCTAACCCTCTGTTCATCCTGTTTGTCTCCATTAAGTCATCTCTCAACCTTGTTCTCGGCAACGAAAACTGCCTCAAGTCCCTCAGCCTTTCCGCGTAAAACCATCCCTCCATAAAAGGCCACATCGAAGTAAATCGCCCCTGCACCCTTTCCAAAGCTTCTACATCCTTCTTATAATGCGGTGACCAGAACTGTACACAATACTCCAAGTGCGGCCGCACCAGTGTTGTACAGCTGGTGCATAACCTCATGGTTCCGGATCTCGATCCCTCTACCAATAAAAGCTAAAACACTGTATGCTTTCTTAACAACCTTTTCAACCTGGGTGGCAACTTTCAAGGATTTGTGTACCTGGATACCGAGATCTCTCAGCTCATCTACAGGACCAAGAATCTTACCATTAGCCCAGTACTTTGCATTCTGGTTACTCCAACCAAAGTGTATCAGCTCACATTTGTCCGCATTAATCTCCATTTTCCACCTCTCAGCCCAGGTCTCTAGCTTATCTATGTCTCTCTGCAACCTGCAACATCCTTCGTCACTATTCACAACTCCACCGACCTTAGTGTCGTCTGCAAATTTACTAACCCACCCTGCTACGCCCTCGTCCAGGTCGTTCTTGAACATGACGAACATCAGTAGACCCAACACCGACCCTTACGGTATACCACTAGCACCTGGACTCCAGGATGAGCATTTCCCATCAACCACCACCCTCTGTCGTCATTCAGCAAGTCAACAATGATCCAAGCTGCTATATCTCACACAATCCCAGTCTTTCGCATTTTGCACAATAGCCGACTGTGGGGAAACTTATCGAACGCCTTGCTGAAACCCATAAACCACATCAATCGGTTTACTCTCTTCTAGCAGTTTGGTCACATTCACAAAGAAGTCAATAAGGTTTGTGAGGCACCAACTACCCTTCACAAAACCGTGTTGGCTATCCCTAATCAAATTATTATTTTCTAGATGATTAGAAATCCTATCTCTAATAATCTTTTCCAACACTTTAGCAACAACTGAAGTAAGGCTTACTGGCCTATAATTACTAGAGTTGTCTCTGCTCCCCTTCTTGGACGGGGAACCACAGTTGCTGTCCTCCATTTTTCTGGCACTATTCCTGTAGACAATGACGATTTAAAGATCAATGCTGAAGGCTCGGAAATATCCTTCCTGACTTCCCAAAGGATCCGAGGATACATCCCATCCGCCCCAGGGAATGATGATGGAGAGTCGTTATGTTATCCATAATTACGTCGGATTAACTTGCAGTGCAGCTTGCTCAGCACCATAGTCACAAACATCCCCTGTCTCCACGACCAACACTCAGAAGCAGCCGTGTGTACCATCGACTGGATACATTGTAGAAATACCACAAGTTCCTTCCAGAGCACCTTCCAGACCCACGGCGCTATCGTGTGGAACACTGAGCACAGCAGATACACGGGAACATCACCAGTTGACAATTCTACATCAAGCCAGTTGCAACTCTGGCTTCGAAAAAACATTTCAGTTACACAATTGCCATTGGTTGAATATCCTGGAACTCCCTCCTTTCAATCAATGCAGGGTTATCTGTACCAAATGAATGGCAGCAGTTAAAGACAATAACTCATCGTCAGTTTCTGCCAGAGCAATTATATCCAAGCAAGACGTGGTAACCCAGCGGCAATGAGCCAAACACATTAATGAATCACAAAATAAAGGTCACTATTTGGAACCCATGCGCTCCAGTGCTGAGCTCCTGAATAAATTGGTTTCATATTTCAGAAAATTGTAAAGCGATTTCATTTGAAATAATCAGATTCTGAACAGGCTTGAGAGGGTAGATGCTGAGAAACTGATACTTTGGTCTGGGCTACTGAAACACGATAACCGTCGCAGAAGTTGAGGAAAAGCTCAGCAGGTCTGGCAGCATCTGCGAAGAGAAATCAGCGTTAATGTTACAGCATCCGCAGATTTTTCAGTAATTATTGACACACTCTCAGGGTAAGGGGCATATCATTTGGGAGTGAGATGAGGAGAGAGCCATTAATTCTGAGGCCTCTGAGTCTTCTATCTTCTCTCTCCCTGAGGATTACCGATGTTCGCTCATTGAGTACATTTTAGATTGGAATACACAAATTGCTGTGTTCTCAGGGATTCACAGTATATGTGGATTGGGCTGGAAACTGGATTTGAAATCTAAATCCAGCTCTGACTGGACTGACTGCCAGAACAGACTGAACAGTTTCAACAGGCTGTATAGACTCCTCCAGCTCAAATTTCCTGAATACTTTGTTGTTTACTGAACTAATTCCCAATCCGTTTAGATTTGTTTCTATGTAACCGCTTGTCATTAAATCTCTGCAGCCTCCATCTTATTACGAACAATGTCATTCTTTCTTCAGCGTTACCCCCATTCCAATTGTTCATAAGTAATTACATTTCTAACTTCCTACCGCTCTGCTGAATCCCCACACGCTCATAAAGCATGAACTAACCTTTCCGTTCTCTCGAACGTATGCTGCTGTGACCTTATCACACTTCTCAGCATGGTCAGTGTTTATTTCAGAGGGAATGAAATCTCCCTGTTCCTGTTTCTGTGAGAGGAAACATTCTCCAATCCGACTTCTTGATGTTCTGTTTGTTCACAGAGAAAGGAGGTATCACTTTGTCCAAGTTCATATACGTGCTCAGAAGGGCATCAATATATTGGCATGAAATTAAAAATTAAATATCGTAAACGTTATAAAATTCATGAGGAAAACAAGGGATGCAATTCGATCTGTAAGTGGCAGGAATTCAATCATGTGAGGCGAAAGTGAGGACTGCAGATGCTGGAGATCAGAGTCAAGATTAGAATAGTGCTGGAAAAGCACAGCAGGTCAGGCAGCATCCGATGAGCAGGAGAGTCGACATTTCGGGCAAAATCCCTTCATCAGTAATGAGGCTTGAAGCCACCAGAGTGGAGAGATAAATGGGAGCGGGTGGGGCTGCGGGGGAGATAACTGAGAGCGCAAAAGTTGTTTGGAGGTGGAGGTAAAGGTGATAGGTCTGAGACGAGGTTGGAGCGGGTAGGTGGGAAGGCAGATTGGCAGGTAGGAGAGGTCATGAGGATGGTACTGTTCTGGCAGGTTGGAACTGGGATCAGAATGGGGAAAAAAGGATATGACGAAAAAGTTGAAGTCCACAATGATGCCCTGGGGTTCGAGGGCCCCCAGGCGGAAGATGAGGCGTTCTTCCCCCAGGCGTCGGATGGTGATGGAGTGATGATTGAGGAGGTCCAGGACCTGCAAGTTCTCAGCAGAGTGGGAGGGGGATGTCAATCCACCGACGCCCTGTTGTTATTGCTTATGATGCTCCGGACCCATCAGTACACAGATCTCAGTGAATGGACAAGCAAACACGCTCCATACATTTCATGCAGAATAAGGTCAATAACGGGATGGATTAAAACAAAGTGCAAACTATGATGAATGCTGCATGTCGGGAGTCATGTTACTGTAAATCTCTTACAGGAGTAAAATCAGGCTTTTATCCCATCATTCACACGCCAGTCTGGTCTCCCTCTCGAAACCTCTCCAATTACACAGATCCTTGTCTGATTTAAGACTCTCTGTGTGGAGATTGTACATTCATGGTGTGTCTGCGTGGGCTTCCTCCAGTGCTCCAATGTATTCCCACAATCCAAATATGTGCAGACTAAGGTGGATTGGTCATGCTAAATAGTCCATCGTGTCCAGGTGAGTGTAGGTTAGCTGGGTTAGCCATCAAAAATGCGGGGTGAGAGGGATAGATCAAAGGGTGAGCCTTGGTAGGATTCATGATGAGCCAAATGGCCGTTATCCACACTGTAAGGATTCTATAATCCTACGCTCCTTCCCATCTGCCTCTATGCATGAAGTGGACTATAACCTGACTCAGTATCCCCTTTTGTTTTCCTTCTGACAAAGAACTGCAGATGCTGCAGATCTGAGAGACAGCACAGAAATTGATGGGGAAACACAGGAGGTCTGGCAGCATTAGTAGGGAGTGAACGTTTCGGATACAGTAATCGTTTTCAGAACTGAAGGCTTCTGATTATGGTGCTGTCAGACCTGCTGAGCTTCACCAGAAATTTCTTGTTTTGATTTCAGCTTCAATGCAGTTGTCGATGATCTCAGCCTTGTTAAGCGTGTTTAGGAACAGGGCGGGCGTCGGTGCCATAGTGGAGAGCATAGCTGTTTTCAACGCAGATGATGTAAGTTCGGTTCACACGTATCACAGTATTGTGGTTCGCAACTGACTTTGAAAATAACACCCTTGGGAAATTCGCGATCGTGGGTGTTGCATTCTGTGGTTTAATAGATCAGTTTGGTTGCTCTTTTCTTTTCCTGGCAATGGTTTCTGTGAATTGCAGTGTGAAACCGGGCAGCATTGTTCGGCATCTCGGAAGCTTTCCCCTCTGCTGCCTGACCATTTCTTATTAAAATATTGGTTGCAACTCAAGGATTGCTTTGTTTTGTTCGAAAAGTGAGAGACTGCTACCGTCAGAAACCTGCAATAATTACAGAAGCCGCTCGAAACACGGAACAGTTCCAACAACTTCTGTCGTGGTGCAGAGGGAGGACTAAATGTGTCAAATTTCTTCAAGGTCAAAATGAATTCGCACCTCAAAACCTTTAGAAAGCTTAAGCATTACAAAGATCCTTTTATATCTTCTCTGAATCCGTTCACGTTTCCGATAGCGGGAAGATCATAATTGCGTGGTTTATGGAAAATTACTCTATTCGAATAGTTGCTGCTTCGTAGTTAAATGATGCTTCATTTTGGTAAGTTGTCGAATAGAGTTAGATTATTCCAATCTGTCATTTGTTTGTTCTACAACGACAGTGCTAGTAAATTTTGTTTTGGTTCAAGCCTGGCAGCCCTCACTAAGTAAATTGCAATGCCTTAAACTCGCCTTTAGGATAAAAGAAAAAAGGGGTCAAGACCATCTTCTTAACGCGAAGGAGTTGGGTCAGCTTCAAAACATTCTCAATGTCAGTCCATAAATATCCCTACAGTCCGCAACAATGATGTTCTTAGAGTGGAGAAGAATAAAAAGATATATTAATCGGTATTATCTTGGACATGGTACAGTTGCAATGATATTCCTCAGACGATCGAGTGTCAAATTAGCCAACGATAAAGGCCAGGAATCTAGCAAAATTGGGAACAGTACATTTCTCTTATTCATTGGGAGGTCACAAACAGAGTGGGAGCTGGAGAGTCAGGAACAGAACAACAGAGACAGTCCGCCCTGTTCACTGACACTTCACCGTCAGTGAATCCAGTTCCAAGAAAGATTGTTATTAGTCAGAATGACAGAATGTTATTATGGAAAATAAAGAGAATGAAAGCAAAGGAAGGGTTAAAATATGAAGACCACTGGCGATCTGTAGCAAGGGGTCTGTGTAATGCAGGATGAGATAATAATAGTGGAATGCTCTTACACCAAGTAGCAGAGTAAAGTTGAGTCTGAAAGGTCACGATGGTGAGATGAGATTACATAGTAAAGTTAGTCCTCCTGTTAAGTATCATTATGACAAGATTGGGAACATTAATATTTTGGAATGACGCTAAGTGTCTAATTAATAGCAGAGTCAGACTGCTTGAGACTATTGGCAACAAATAACTAATCATGGCATTGGGAAAATATTATGAGGAGTCTGGAATGAAAGACAATTGTTGCAAAATCTGACGCTAAAAACCGTCCCGTGATAATAGAATAGCATTAAGTAGAATGAACAATTAAAGAGATTATGGGAACTAACATCACTCGTTTATTGCGTAGTTATAGTGAGATACTTTGATTAATATATTTGGTCATGCTGATACATCGAACAGAAACATGATAAAACAGAGATAAAGACAATGAGGTTCGTGGGTATTCGAGAATCTGCTTTCTCAGTGTCACGATTTTTTGTTTGCAAATAAAAGACATAATTGTTGAAGAAATGTCTGCGTCTCCTCGTGATTCTCTCTATTTTCTCCACGACAAGACTCAGCAAGTCGGGAAACATCTATGCAGAGGGAATAACACACAATATTGCAAACATTCACGAGAACTCAGTAATATCCCACAGGTACTGCCAAACCAGCTAGTTTCGCCAGGAGTATCTGCTTCTGTTTCAGATTCCTCGAATCCACTATTGTTTGTTTTAACCATTCGAGATTTTAAAAATCTTAATGGTTTTTCACAGGAAAAGTTTTCGTTTGAAGAACATTTTCCTGCCTCCATTAGAAATACAAAACGACGGAGCAGACAAAACAGACCAGTAAGAACATCGAACACTGTCACCCTTGGAGCTCTTTAACTAGCAACCATTCATTTCCTAGTCGAATGCGCTGAAAGGACTTATCTAAAACCTTTCCCGACCATCTAAAACAGGCTGAGACTGACCTTCAATTTCAGTCTGTCCTTTCCAGAACGACAAGTGTCCTTTGCCAGCTTTATTTTTCCAAAATAAAGCCTGACACATTCATTACAGAGACATGGGAACAGTCCGATCGCGTACACGGCAGACAAACCCATGTCAATGGGAACCAGCTCTGCTCCAACTGAGACCATCTCCCTTCGAGCCTGTCCCCGTCGTGTGTAGTCCAGAGTTGTTTTCATTTTCCAGAGTCCAGATGAGGTTTGTACTCGTCATGTACGTGAACGAGAATTATTTCAATATCTCAGATCAGTTAAAGTCACGAGAACATCGAAGTTAATGTTCTGTCTTCTTTAAGAAGGGAAAGCCGTCTTGACTGTCTCTGCTCAGTCAGAAAGTTCACCCATCTTCATTCTCCTCTGACTTCCCTTCTCAAAGAGTTTCTGACCATTCACAAAGCTGGAGACTGTTTTATATGTTTTGCCTCCTTAACATTTTTCCACCTGCCAAGTGATAATATTTTCCCAAAATCTCTTCTCAATCCTCTGCATTGCACCCTGTCCAGGAATGAAAAATCCCGGTTTTTGGAGTAATTCCAGAGGTTATCTTTGGAGCAAAGAATGTTAACTGAAGATTTCCTGTGGCTATTTATCTTGATGAGAGAGTGAGCGGTCGACATTGGCACATTGACGAGCAGGAGAAATTATTGCCACGGATCAGGGTCAGTTTGCAGAGGACCGGGATTGAAGGAATGTAATGAACTGCAACACTTACATTACATTACATTCACAGAATGTAATTTACATTACATTACATGCACAGTACATTCACAGAAAACTGTAGAAACCTGAAGGGTCTGACGGTAAATGTGGAAAAAGCAACAGCGATAACATTTTGAGTGTGAAATATTTCTGATGAAGGACTCGAGATTCCTAAGTCTAATCGCATGACTGTCCTGTGTCGTTGAGATAGGTTTTTTTGAAGTATGCGCGAGAATAAGTCTTGCAGGAGGTAATTCAAAATATAGTTGGCAGGATTCGAACTTGCGCCAGGAAAACCAAAGCTTCATATGTCTTATGGAATGGGTGGTCCCAACCTGAAACTCCAGCATTTGTCTTGTCTACAACATGACGCCAGTATTCGCTGTCCCCTATTTTAGTTCAGAACGAAGGAGGAGGATGGAGATGAAGTTGTAAAACATAGATTGGTGAAAGGCAAAGTCGATGGGAACGATGCACGTTCATGTGCAGAGGGATTAATAAACGCAGCAATGGACCGAGAATGAAAAAAAATGTCCTTCTATTTGTATAAGGCCCTACACCACAGCAAAATTACAACTAATGAAGTGGTTTTGAAAAAGATTCACCATTGTCAAATCTAATGTGCAATTCATCTCTATTTGTTTCTTCAAAGGTCAAAAAAGACAATGCTTCCAATACTCACAGCTGGCACTGTACGGTGCAGACCGACCTTGAGGGGGATTTCTGCTCTGAATTATAACCGGGATAATGTGGAACCAGACGGCCTCATCACAACGTAAGGGGGCAGATATGGAAGACTCAGATCTGGAGGATATTTTCTTTTACAGAGGGTAGCAAATCTGTGGAGTTTTTTTACAACAGAGAGTTGTCAAGGATATGTATATTCAAGGCTGAGACAGATAGACATTTAGTCAATTTGGGAATCTAGTACTATGGAGAAAAGGCCGAAAAGGGGAGTTGACGAGTAAAAAAATCAGCCGTGATCTCATTGAAAGTTGTCACTGACTTGATTGGCTAAATAGCATCCAACTGCTCTAATGTCTTTGTTGTCATTTCGAAATGTTAAACACCATTGCCACAGAAGAAAAGCAGAAAGTTTAGGAGAGATGATTACAGTCAAACTCAGTCAACATCATTGGTTAAAAGGAAAACTCACACATGACAATTTGCTAGATTTCATTGCTAACATGACCTGCATCTGACTTTCTGGCAACCAGTCAGTAAGGGGATATATAAACGTCCATTGCACAAGAAAGGAGTTCATGGGTTTGGGTAATAAAGCAGCATTGCCTGTCCATTGTCTATTTAACAGAAATTCCCGAATCGAGATTAATGCTCAGTTTTCAAGTTATAACGATATAATTAGTCATGCTGTTCATCTCTGTGACTGTATGGCTCTATAAATCCAGATTGGACAGTCATCAGGCTTCAATGATTTATCTCTGGCTTAATGACTTGGAAGAATGGCAGAGTGAGGTGTGTCCAGTTTTGCTGCCAATACACAATAGGTGGGTGGGCATATTGTGATGAAGTGGAAAAATGCAAACATATAAAGATAGAATGAGTGAGTGGAGAAATCTTCGCAAATGCAGTTTCATGTGGGGCGTGTGAGGTCATATACTTTGTTAGGAAGAATCAAATGACAGACTACAATTAACACCTATAGAAACGCTCTAAAGGTGCGGTGCGGAGGAGTCAGAATATACTTGGATATGAAACGAACACAGGTTAATGATATGTTTATTTCTTTCTTACAAGAAAATACGAAAATTCAGTCGCCTGTAAAGGACTCGATTACCAAGATATGTCTCGTGTTATTCTATGCAACGTGTGATTTATTGATTATTTTTCTCCAAATTTTCTTTAAACTGGAACTGGAATTTGGAGAGGCGAAATTAAGGTCACCAATGATTATTGTCACCTTTTATCACTCACACACAGCTTTTTTTCTTTAACGTTTTATTTCACATTGTGGTTATTGCAAGTGTACTTGTAAAATACACCTGCTGGTGACTTCTTTCCTCACGGCTCCGCAACTCTACCGAAACAGAGTTTACTTCCTTATCTCCTGAATCAAAGTAATCTCTAACCCTTACATAAATGTCATTAAAATCTCGGTAATTCTCATGGCTCTCCATGTCATCTTAAAATAGTAATTAATATCTTTACTGTGTTCCAATTACACATAAAAAGAGAAAATTAAAATAGAGACTGGTGGACCTGGGCATCACACGTACGTTATTGCAGCTAAAATGCAGATTACTGCCCACAATACGATCATGGAAGCACGCACCTAACTATCACGAACCACTGGGTAAGTACAGTGCCAGATGGCATGCCAGGAATAGCACCAGAAACACAACATAAATACTTCTCTGTGCTACTACTTTAGATATATCCCTCAATGGGCAATCGAGTTTTACATATATTCCATCAGGGGGTACCTCACAAAAGGGAGTAACCAGTGCTGTAGACGCTCATATAATCCCAGTTCCAAGCCCCTGAAACAGAGGCATTCAGTGTCCTCTGTATAAATACAAGGAACAGCTGTCCGTGGCGTTTATGGTCTCGATGAAACTTATGATTGCAGCTCACTAGTTGTCTGCCTCTTTCTGCAATGTAGTGTTTCGTGCAGTCCCTGCGTGGAATCTCGTCAACCACGTTTGTCCTGCACAAGATGGGTATTGGGTCTTGAGTTCTGGTGAGTTGTTGTCTGAGTGAGACTGTCGGTTTCTGTGCTGTCATGAGTCCAACTGTGAAGAGGAGTCAGGATTCGATTCCAAGATTTTTTTAATGCAGGGAAGCATGATCATAAAATTATCTAATTGGATATCTTCGTGCCATGCATCTGCTTTTGAAGGTGTGGGGATATTTGTTCTTGGCAAAGAATTTATGTGACTATCACTAATTTCCACGACCAGCTGTCCCGAGTAGCAAAATATAAAGACGGCAAGGACCACACATTCGATGAGAACAGCAAAACAATAATAGGACAGGGCAAACATATAGCAGCTAGACACCGTCTGGAAGCAGGGCTCTCATCCACGGTTTCCATCTGTTAAACCCAATCTGTAACCTCAACAACCGGAAGCAGCAGTAACGAAAACAAATGAATTCGTACCAAAACAAGAGAGCAGTGGTTCACAGGAGCCTCTGCAGCCATGCGAATATCATCCAGAAAGATGAAGAAACGGCTGCAAACCATTTTCCCATGTCGCCGAACATTCCAACAAGAACTCCAGAGGCACCCGAGCTTCACATCTTTCTGCTCCAAAACACTCCGCTTTTCTGCAGCAGAGAAGTGCACGCTCAAGTCTCGCGTGCCAGGTGAGGATACCAAACCCGACATTGCCAAGGACGGCAGTAAGGGAAAAGGCAACAGCTGCAACTGTCATTGGACTGCCACAATCACTCTCTTTAAAGGTAACTTTTCATATGAAAGTCAATGCAGCAGTCGATTACAGGACCCAAGCAGCCTGAGCCAAGTCTTCATATTCCACACAAGTTGCATCGTTCACCGTTTTCACTGAAGGTAAATGGAAATCGTTATTTCACCACTGTTGTGAAACTAGATCCTGCATTCAATCTGGACGCTGTTTTTTGTTGCTGTGGCGAAATGTTGGGCAATTACGATTTGAAACGTTCTTAACTTTTCTCATATCCTTCATTTCTGTCCTAGTAAGGGAGGCTGGTGATTAGTTCTCTAGATCAGATGGAGGCACCAGCGCAATTTCTACCGAATTAAATCGATAATATAATTGGTCACCTTTACTTTTCATAGTTTATTGCAATTCTGGTTTGTTTTCTGTTACCTGAGCACTTTCTGGGATTTGGCAATGCAATGAATCTCCTGTACGTCTGGAAGCACCGTTTGAAATTGCTTCGCTGCCATGTGTGTGAGCAGTTCTTGACATAAATGACTCGCACTGCCTCACAGACAGTATTCATGATTCGGTGTGTCTGATAATCGCTCCGTTTTTTTCAGTTTTTTCAGGTTTGCTTCTGTTCCATGTTAAGAGGTATCAGTTTTTGGATCCGCTGGAGAGCTGAAGTTGGTAACACGATTTGTGAGGATTTTTTTATCAGCCAAAAACTTTGTTGGAGAATTTGGGAATGTGTCAAGAAGAATGGTCATTGGCAGTAAAAGTTTGGAAAAGCTTCATCTCTTGTCGCTTCAAAGCATTCAGCCTCCAGAAAAAAAGCCAAACACGCTGACTGAATAAACAACAGCATGGACTTTTGCAAAGGGTATATTCAAACTGGTGTCAGCTGCTGGAGCGTCGCAGAGTTGTTGAGCACGGAAGGAGACCCTCTTATTCAACTTGCCCCTGCTGATCACTTCAGCGAAATTAATCTAAACATATGTGTCACTATTTGTCCGTTATCTCTCCGAACACTTGCTCTCCAAATACCCATCCAGATGCCTTTGAAATGTTGTGAGTGCACCAAACTCTGCCATTAAATGTGGCAATTCATTCCACACACACAATCATTTCTGTGTGAAAAACAACTGTCCCTCACATCTCTTTGATATTTTACCGTCCTCACATTAAGTTTGTGCTACCTAGCTTGTGAAAAAGTACTGCATGACTATGTTCTCTGTCCGTCTTCCTAATGATTTTATAAACGTCTCTGAGGCAATCAGTCAGCCCTGAAGCTCCAGGAAAACTGACGAATCCTATTCAGCTTCGCGCTTATATTCAAACGGTCCAAACCGTGCAAATCCTTGTAAATATGGTCCAAATTATACCAAATCAGGCATTGAATACGCCAGAGGTAAATGCCTGAAGTAAAGCAATGCTGAAACATTAGACATGACAAGTTTGATGCTCAGCTGTCGTTTTGTGTTCAGTTGTTGTTTGGTTTTTTGGCCGAGTGATCTCAGGCGCTGTATTAAACTGCAGACTGCATTGGGTCGAGAACACGGAACTCACTGTGGGCACTTTCACGAGTGAATCAGTGGAGAGGGTTGTGTGTTACCGAACTGGAAAACTCCTGATGTTGCTTTATTGGAGTGTTTGTGGCTGCTCGGAACTCATCGTCTCGGCGATTAAACGGGGAAAATTAGCACACTCTCTGAAAACAGTGTGAGGTCCTGCTGTCCATATCCTATCGACCACTTTGCTTTCAGATATATACATGCCAAATCTTTGTGCCAGTTTCTGTGTCTCAAATGGTCAGTGCGTTTAGCTGAAAGGTGGTTTTCCTCGCCCACGCAAGGCATAGATCCTCAAATATCTCAGATCAAGCATTGAGACCGACCATAGACCGAAATTGCAACCACGAGATCTCATCCATGATAGACGCGAAGTTCGCAGTGAGTGAGCCGTTTACAAGCAGCAGAATGTGACTCCTCTCTCGACAAGCTCCCCCGGTGCCAACAGAAAGTGGCCACAGCAGCTTCCTGCCCAGCCCTGGGACACAGCCGATGGAAATTCCTTCCTCAGGAAAGGCTCATCCCGTGTGAAAGGGGCAAAACTTCAAATTTAAGTTGGAAATCGCTTCCGAAGATTGTTCCTATTCTTGGAACATTGTATAAACAAAACTTCTATCTCGAAAATGATACGTTGTAAATATTATAGGCACGAAGAACAAAGGAAGTGCTGATTGTGAGGATTCTGTCTCGTCAGCAGATGGGATTCCCGGCACTCTAGTCGGAAATGATTTAGTTTCCTTCAGTAATTTTCCGATTGATTTGCAGTCTACCAGAGTGACTGGGAATCACTTCGGCGACCTAAGGATCGGGGAAAAAGTATGAAAATATTAGCTTTGAATCTTAAATCCGAGGTCAAGTCCGAATTGGTTTTTTTAATGATCTGAAGAAATAATATCTGAGAACTGAAAGGTGTGACCCAGAATAATGTAGTTGACTCATAACGACACACTGCCCAATTTGGGATGTCAAGTACATGCTAACTAGTCAGCAACATCATCATCCCGTGAATGAACAGCAAACAAAATCTCAGTACTGACCCTATTATTGCATAGAATCCACACAGTTCTGACGTCTGCACAATGAGGCACTGGCTCAGTATGATTATGTGTTACTAATACATTCAGAAATGACAAAGGCGGGCTGTCTCAGTTCTTCCCTTTGACAATATCACACTCGCTCACATCTAACCGTGCGAAGATTAGCATTGCCTCTTTTTGGACCCTTCACCAATGAGACAATACCTTTCTTGTGACACTCTGACAAAAATGCACAGCCTCAGGACTGACCTCTGGCAGTGAGGCAAAGTCTTTAAAATGTCAGAGATGCAAAATCTCAGGACTGACTAACTGAATGCGTGGCCCACTCTGTATACCAGAACGTGCCATGATTTACCTGTTGAATGGAGCTGATACGTGCTGACCATAACATCCTGGTCATTCTCGGCCCTGCATATAATGAGCTTTTTGAATCAATGAGATGAATCAGTGACTTGCCAGAGAGTCGGTGCAACAAGATTGTCTGATAAGTGATGGGCTGCCAAAGCCGAATTCTCACATTTAGTATTGTCCTCCTCTGACTCTCTCATTCAACGTTGTCCTGCTCCAATTCATCCCTTTCCTACTACACTGCACCAATCCTCTCAAAACCTAATGCCCCGTTCAAATTCTCCTATTCAGATAAGCCCCGTCCACTTTCTTTTTCCATTTGGGAGTTCCTTGCATTCATACTGCAATTTAATGGTCCACTGCGAAAAATTCTTAAATTTAGGCATGGACAAGTAGCCCTGAATGGTCTCATTCCAGGCTGCACATCTCTACGATTGTATGATCTGGCTTTGCTGTCCTGCTCCAATTTTCCCACTTACCAATCCTTCACAAAACCCCAAATCTTCCACTGAGCATTTTCCTGCCCCAGTCTCCCACTTTGATTGTCATGACAAGTGCGTGAATTCTACAACTATTGATACCTGTGCCAATTCTCTCATTTAATCGTTCCTTGATACACCCATGGTTGCCCTCCTCAACTATTTTCATTCATTTGTGCGATGAATCGAATCTCCAATTTACAGATGCTGCAATATATCTTCTGTTTAATGTTTCCCTGCTCCTAACATTCCATTTTGAAAGGCCCTGCTCCAATTATCTAACATATTGAAAGTCTCACCATTTTCTAATGTAAAATAGGATCAGAACTGAAAGAGTGCATCATTGTCACACACACACAATTCTGAGGCAGTGCCTCATTGGAATAGGGTCCGAATTACAGGAAAGCATTATTATGAAATCCCAAATCATGAGGCAGTTCCTTATAGTGCGTGAGCCTGAATTGAAGTCGTTCTACATGATCAGTACGGAGATATTCGAGATCCATCACAGGTTCACTGGGAGTGTCTCACTTTTTGAGGTTCGATTCGGAGGCACTGCCTTTTTCTAGCAGTGCCAATACTGTGGCGGTGTCTCATTGCATGGGATCAGAACTTAGGGTGGACCACAAATTTAGAGGTTTAACTCTGATTGTGAAGGACATTGAAACAGCCGGAGTGAGCAAACCTTCAGAATTGGCTGTGCTACAGTACTGTAGTATCGCAGTATTGTTCATGTCGCATTCCTTCATTTCTGATCCCATTGCAGTGACACGCTGCTTCAGAACAGATTCATTGACAACGATGTACTCTCTTGGGAATGAACGTCTGATAATATCGTACTCCATCTGTATTGAGATTCTGATCATGAGGCACTCGCTGCTTCTTCAAATCGGGATGGATTTACGATGTGCAGGTTGCAGTGTGATGGAGCCATGTCGGTGCAGACGGTGCTTACAGAATCGGGAGCTCAGCAGGGAGTGGAGGATGTTTCACAGCTAGTTAGTCATTGGAGTAGGTAACACGACATGTAAAATGTAGGGACGAGAAAAAAAAGATGGGCGTAGGTGTATGTGTTGGACAATGTTGTGGATACAAAGAGTACTGTCGTGTTTGGAGGAGGTAATGAGATTTGTCAAAGCAGCAGCGCGGTGGTGACGTTGACGGTCATGCAGACTGGACGAGTTTGCAAAGATTGAGAAGTTTGTATGAATTGAGTAGTTACAGCGAAAGGGAGAGCTTTAATAATTTGAGAAATATTACATAAAGAGGGGCGATTTCAGGGGCTGGAGGAGTCTCCAGTGAAAGAAGGTTCATATTGCCTGTACGCCTCACCAAGAGTCGCATTGGCTTATGCAGTTGCAGAAAATTATAGAACCCCGACAGAATGGAAACTGACCAGTTTTCCCCAGAGGTCCACAGCAATCCTCTGAAGAGCATTCCATCCAGACCTATCCCACTAGCCTCTAACTCTACATGCACTCCTGACTAATGCACCTAACACACATATCCCCAAATTCTAGCGGGGATTTAGCATGACCAATTCACCTAACCTGTAAATTCCAGAGCACAGAGAGGAAGCATACGCAGACACGGGGAGAATTTGCAAATTCTTGACAAACAGTCGCCCAAACCTGGATTTAAATACGGGTTCCCAGCACTGTGACACAACAGTGCTAACCACTGAGCCAGTGTTCCAGTAAAATTTTCCGAGCTTCATTCTGGTCCTATTGAATGCCACTCTCAGTCAACTATTTTTTCTCAGTCTCAATTATTGTGTATCATCCTCTGCCATCATCCTGACCATGATGATAAAACGACCGCTGTGCCCCAAAACATTCCCCTACTGACACTGTATTCACTTGCCCATATGTTTCTCAAGGGCCAGGTCCAACAGAGAATGCTTTCTTGTGTTGGACACATCCTCCTGTAGACAGCACTCCTCCATGCAATCCAGGCACTTTTAGATTAGATTAGATTAGATTAGATTAGATTACTTACAGTGTGGAAACAGGCCCTTCGGCCCAACAAGTCCACACCGCCCCGCTGAAGCGTAACCCACCCATACCCCTACATCTACATTTACCCCTTACCTAACACTATGGGCAATTTAGCATGGCCAATTCACCTGGCCTGCACATCTTTGGACTGTGGGAGGAAACCAGAGCACCCGGAGGAAACCCACGCAGACACGGGGAGAACGTGCAAACTCCACACAGTCAGTCGCCTGAGGCGGGAATTGAACCCGGGTCTCAGGCGCTGTGAGGCAGCAGTGCTAACCACTGTGCCACCGTGCCGCCCACACTGCCACCGTGCCCTTCACTGCGCTGATGCGATCAGAATCCCAGTTTATATCTCGATATTTTAACTTCTGAATGCAACTAATCTGAAGCACTGTCATCGTTCTCAAAAGGCTCTGCATATTTACTCTCAGCGTCCTTTGCAATCGCTGGTTCCCGAAAGACGGTATGTCACAATGTAAATGTACACTTTTTGTATGGAAGGCCGGCCAAATTCATTCTGTCCTTGAATGGATCCTTTCTCACTTGGACTTCTTCGCTAATGCAAATCGAAACCAATACTTCTATTTTTCATCCTTTCCTTTCTCTTCTTTCACTTCAGAGCATTATCTGCCCAGGATTGTTTCAAACCCAGAGCTTCCATTCCTCGAGCCAGCTCTCAGTTATTAGTGTACCAGATTTTCACACACTGATCTGCATCTCTAACTCCCCAGACTTCAATTTACTTTCCGTCCATGCAGAGTACCGAAGTATAGGCTTTCTTTCTTACTTCATTTTATATGGTTATTCTCGTTGTTGTAAGTTAGTACCAGCTGCATATCTAAGTTTTTGTGAATCCGTGTAGCCTTCTCTACTATTCATTTTCGGGTTTCATACACACGCCAACTTATTTTTGATCTTTTCCAAATACCCCATAAGGAATTCATTCCTCGCTCTGTCACTTGTGCCCCAACTATCTGGAACGGTTTCTGACTTCCCCCGAACCAGTATCAAAGTTCCTCAAATCTGAAACCCTTCCTGCTGCATCATTTACCTGAAACTCCGAGTTCTGTTCTCGCTTGTGCACGGCACTGGGAGCAGTCCAGGAATTTCCCCATTTGAGAAGAAAGTGAGGGCTGCAGATACTAGAGATCAGTGTCCAGTGTATGGTGCTGGAGAAGCACAGCTTATTTGGCAGCACTCAAAGAGCAGGAGATTCCAAGTTTCTGGCATAAGAAAGGCTAATGTCTGAACTTCAGATTCGACTGTTCGTTGGATGTGGCCTGACTTGTTGTGCATTTCCAACACCACACTCTCGATATTGCTACTTTTGAGGTCCGCCTTGCTAACCAACCACCTCGCTCCCTAAATTCTGATTGCCAGACTACTTCACATTTCCTGCCCGTGCCATTCCAAAGAACATGGACCATGAACTCTGGATGGTCACTGAACTCCAGACGAATGTACGAAAGACAGAGTGACATTCTTGTCCCCACCATCCTGGAATCACAGTCACAGGAAATCTGACATTGTCTTCTATTTTCTGAATCTCCTCTGACTATTGCTTCTCCTTCCTTCTCCCTTCCCTCATGTGCAGTCAGGATGCTTGACAGGCTGTTTATCCATCACAAATTCACCTGCACCTCCACACACATCATTTATTGCATCCGCTGCACCCGATGTGGAGTCCTTTACATTGGGGAGACAGGCCGCCTACTTGCAAGAACATTTCAGAGCACACCTCTGGAACACCCGCACCAACCAACCCAACCAACCCAACCGCCCCGTGGCTGAACATTTAACTCCCCCTCCCACTTCGCCAAGGACAGACAGGTCCTTGGCCTCCTCCATTGCCAGACCATGCCAACACGCCGCCTGGAGGAAAAGCGCCTCATCTTCCGCCTAGGAACCCTCCAATCACAAGGGATGAACGCAGACTTCTCCAGCTTCCTCATTTCACCTCAAGCCCACCTTATCTCAGTCCCAACCCACAGACTCAGCACCACCTTCTTGACCTGCAATCTTCTTTCCGACCTCTCCGCCCCACCCCCTGTCTGGCCTATCACCCTCAGTTTAACGTCCTTCCACCTATCGCATTCCCAACGCCCCTCCCCAAGTCCCTCCTCCCCACCTTTTATCTTAGCCTGCTGGGCACACCTTCCTCGTTGCTGAAGAAGTTCTTATGCCAGAAACGTCGATTCTCCTGCTCCTTGGATGCTGTCTGACCTTCTGCGCTTTTACAGCAACACATATTTCTGCTTGTGGTAAAATAAACATGGCAATGACTGCAATCACCTAAGCAGCTAGCACCTTTATCAGCTTCCAAACCAGAAAACTGAATTTCGAGTGAGACATTAGTCTATTCCTGTACTCCCTGACTATTTCTGTTCGATTGACTGGCCACCCAATCCATTCCTTCTTTCAGGCCGTCATTTATGCAGAGTAATCCTCTCTCTGCATGTGCTATCCAGCCGTTGTCTTAGCTCTAAGAATTCTGTTTATCAACAACACTAGCAGAGACGATGACTTCCAAAAGTAACATGACACATCTACCATTTGATAAGAATGTGCTGCCGTGTCTGAAACTGTGACATACCTAGTGTTCCTTAATTAATAAATATAAAGTTAACATCAAGAAAATAAAAATGGGGTTAAATTACTTCTTCAACTATGACGTACTGAGTTTAATTCATTATACCGACTCCGTGTTTCACTTGTTCTTCTTACGAGTTCAACCCTTCATTCAGAAGTTAGAAAATTTGCTAATTACAGCCATTTGCAGAAAGTCACTAATAACGTTGATTTATCAACCAATGAACTTGAAGCTTTTTCTGTGATTACTCCAATACTTCTTTCAAATACAGTGCACGCAAGTCAGCAACAGACAGTTGCCTCTGTGACTCCCAGTTACGTGTAATCCTCCAGCTCCCACTACTCTGTGCTCACTCACTGGATCAATATCGCAGTGAATCTGAGTAACGAGTAACCCTGGAGGTCACATTCGAGACTGCTCCCTCACAGGGTCGACGGATCTGTGCCTCTCAGGTACGGGTAAACATTCAGCTCCCAATCAATCCTGCTCCCTCGCAGGTTAATCGTTTATGTCACTCCCAGGTATGTTTCAGTTCGGTCCTCAGTGCTGAATTTTTTCAATCCTCCCATTTTGCTGCCTCTAGAAGTCCCACGTAGAGTTAGCCAGAAGCTCCTGCTCCACGTTGGTCTCTTCCACGTTCACTTCCTCTGTGAGTCGGGACTGATTGAGAGCCTCCCGCTCTGCTGCTTCCTCAACACCAAGCTCTAGTAAGCCTGGATCCTTCCAGCTGATGTATATTGTCCTGCTCAGTTCTGCGATCTCTCAGGTTCTGTGCCATAGCGACTGCCAAGTAATTGCTGGTCTCAAGCCTCAGCTGAGATTTATTACGTCTTAATCGGCTGTTTTACCTCACAGGATCGCTATTGTGCCTCGAAGACGGTGGAAAACAGGAGAATAAGATGTGACAGAGTGTTTCACAATGATTGAGCGAGCGGTGGGGGACGGATTAGGTTATCTGGAGAGGTGGGCAAAGCTGCAGCGCCTAAAGCAGGTTAGTGGAATATACAGAAGAGAGTTGCAGGTTCTGAAGAAGGCAAAGGAAATAGGGAGAAGACAGCTTGATGTTGACAGACATTTGAAGAGTCTAAATGTCTTTTTGTGAGTTGCTTGCAGAATTATGAGGACTTCAACAAATGCAAAATGACAAATGCAGTTACTCGAGACTGTTGGATGTTTCAGACTTATGAATACAATAACTGTGGAGGATAGAGATTGTAGGAGTACCGGTTGCTTTCGTGGGCCACGTCAAAGAGAGAGCTACATTGTCATTATGCACATACAATCATGACGGTTACTGTTGCGAATGCCGGTGGGAACAAAGATGAGATCAGCTTCAATGACTGGTGCAGTGATTCACGAAGGCAGATCACGACTACGTTCTCAGCGGTATCTCAAAATTAAAGGTTAACCCTGGTCAGCCAGGAATTATTGAATGAATGGGTGAATGGATGGATGGACAGACGAACGAACGAACACAACTTTCCCCATCTCAGTAACCAAATCTATCCACGACAGGCCTCCCCATATCTGTAACCTACTATAGCCCACTACACCTTTCCTTATCTGTGTAACCTCTTTCAGCTGTTTCACCTTTCCCGAACTGCGTATAACTCATCATCATCTACGTTCCTCATGATCACTGTAAACTGCTCCAACCTCCACATGCTTAATTATATCTCTGATATTCACCAGGACCCACTCTTATTGCAATAAACTCCAACACCCCTTGCAATCTTCCCCAGGACAGTCATGACAGCAAGCTGTACGGCCCTCCCTATACCTGTGATCTACTGGAGAGACTGCACCCCTCTCTAACTTTGTTACATGCGTCAGCTATGCCAGCTCTATTTATCGCTGTGAACTTCTCAAAAACCCATAGCCTTCTCAACCTCCAACCTCCTCCAAAACAGAATCCCACACCAAATCTGTCAACTCCTCCATAATTGACAAACTTTCTTATCTCAGGAGCTCCTTCCAAACACCACTTTATTCCTCAGCCATGCAATCTCCTACAGCATCTGCAATCCTCCCTTCTGCATGAAACCTCTTTCAGCTACTACATCCTTCCTTAAGTTTCTAGCATCCTTCAGCCCAGGCACATGTTTTTATTTCTGTAACAACTTCAAAATCTTAACCCTTTCTTATTTATGTCACCTGAATTTCCAATTAAAGCATTTCCCTTTAATGCAAGAAATTTCGGCGTGTGTATATATAATTATATCCTATATATATATCCCTCACTGTAACCACCCGCGCTTACACTTCTCTCAATCTCCATAACCTCCAACTATCTCAACATGTCACCTGATCTCTGAACACA
Organism: Chiloscyllium punctatum; assembly: GCF_047496795.1. Classification (NCBI taxonomy): domain Eukaryota; kingdom Metazoa; phylum Chordata; class Chondrichthyes; order Orectolobiformes; family Hemiscylliidae; genus Chiloscyllium; species Chiloscyllium punctatum. The sequence goes on from NC_092766.1 coordinate 75,515,020, forward strand.
ATAGCCGCACCTATAAAACGTCCCTTCTGTTTTACTCCTCCAACTTATCCGTCCATCCATATTTCTATATTTTTATCAGCCTCCACACGCATCCCCATTTCTACACTTCTTCCTGTTACTGTAACCGCCTCCAGGCTGACATCCCCTCCCCCCACCTTTGGAACTTGATCCTACCCGACAACCTTCCTTCTCGCTGGATCGTTCCCCAGTTATTCTAGCCCTCCCGATTTATGTTACATCTTGCAGGATCTATCGTTCAATATCTGTGTAATCTCCGCCAGCTCAAACATTCCACCTTAACTCAGTAAGGAGGAATCAGACCCCCCGAACCCCCCGTGTAACTTCCTCTTACAGTACTCTTCTATTACTGAAGCATTCTCTAGCCCCTTCACCTCTTATTATCTCTGCAAACCACGTCAGTAATGGGACCTCTCCCTAATGTTGCAACATTAATTAGCAACTACAACTTTCCTATCTCTCAAACACGATCTTTCTCGATTTCACTTCATTACCTCTTTAAATTGCACCAGCCCCTTAAACCACTCCTCCTTATTATTGTAAACTTCTCCAGCGCCTACGAGCGCCCCATCGCTGCAGCCTCCTCCAAAATCTTCACCCGTGCATATTATTGCGAACTCCACATGCACTTAAATCCCTCTATATCTCTGGAAGCAAGTCCCACACATATGGTTCTTCTTCAGAGTAAAAGCTTCTCAAGCCACAACATCCCTCCCTATTTCGGTAAACACCTGCAAAAACTTCGCTGCTGTCTCTGCATTGTTTTTCTCCTCCTGAACTGCTCCGTATTTCTGCGACGTCCCACAGTTCCTGTGCATTTGCCAATTTCGAAAGCCATCTCGAGCACTGATGCACCTTACTACAACTATCATCCCATCGACAGTATTTCCACCCCTATCACAGTGACCAATCCAGCATCTGTATTACTCCTAGCCATGTACTCTACACCCACACATGCACGACTAGCTATCATTGTATTCTCTACCAGCATCTGCCCTCCATCCAATTGCTGAAGCCTCCTCCAGCCTGTGCATCCCGCCAACACAAAATACTTATCTCGTGAATCAATACCAGGAGTCGAGGAAGCATGAGCCATGGGAGGTGCAAGGAAGGTAAATTAGAATTGAATAAACTTATATTGTGAATTATTCGTGGGAAGTTCTTTTTGCAGAGGGTGCTGAGTAAATGCCGCGCACTGACAGCGGAGATGGTAGAGGCGGGTAGGATTAAAATTTAACTTGTATGTAAGGCAGTTGCATGTTCATCTTAAAGGATGTGGGTGGTAAGGGTCTCCACTAGTGTCCCTGCTGTCATCACTTGCGAGAATTCCATCCAACGGTCGATCCTCACAGACCGCTGTAGGGAGTTGAAGCTGGAATTGGATGCATTTCAGATCACTCAGAAGACTTAGTGGGTGATAGAGTGGAGTTATCGGATGATAAGTACAACGAAAGTTCAGGATAAAGGAAACTGGGTCGCAGACCGGAAAGGGAAAAATAATCAGCAGTGAGTGCAGGTATCCTCTAGTTCCACTGAACAACATTTAAAACATTTTAGGCATTGTTTGGCGTGTGAGGCGATGTCACCTACCAGGGAAAAGCCTCAGCGGCCAGGTCTCTGGAAGTGAGCCTGGCTCGATGGCTCAGAAGGGAAGCAAGGAGAGTATCAGAGCGATATTGACAGTGGAGTCAAAGGTTAAAGGAACAGACCGGAGACTTTGTGGTCGTGAACACAACTCTCAGATGGTAATTATCCTCCGGGTGCATGGATCACTGATGTCTTCGGGCCAGTGTACAGGTTTCTGAAGAGGGAGGGAGATTAGCTCGAAGTCATTGTATGCATCGTCGCCAATGACAAAAGAAGGGAAAGGGGTGAGGACCTCAAAAGATAACACAGGGAGTTTGCCCGGAAACCAAAAGGCAAGACAAGATAAGTACTTATCTCGTTAGTGCTGTTGGTGACACGGGCTAGTGAGGCTAGGAATTGAGGGCAAGTGCAGATGACCACATGGCTGCACGGCTTGTGTAGGGTGGGAGGACTTCAGTTTTGTGGATCATTGGGAAGACTTCTGGGGAAGGTTGCACATATATAAGAAAGATGGGTTGCACCTGAACTGGAGGATTACCAATATCCTGGGCGGGAGGTTTGATCGAGATATTTGCGATGGTTTAAACTTCGTCAGAACTACAGTATCAGATGATGGAGTGGGTAGTGAAAAACCAGTTACAGCTTACAGAGAGTCTGTGAGGAGTAATAGGCACTTCATAGGGTTAAAGTGCACTCAGTGTGATTGGTTGAAATGCATTATAATGCAAGAAATATCTGGAATGCCGTGGCAAACTTAATGCATGAATCACTACTTCATACTATGATCTTGTGGCCATGTGTGTCAGGGATGATTTAGATGTTCCAGTATTCAGATGTTTCAAAAGGAATGTGGGGGTGCGTAATTGCTGATCAGGGACATGGTCACAGCTGCAGAAATTGTGATGTATGGGCGCTAGAGCGTGACAGCGGCATTGTGGCTCAGTGGTTTGCACTGGTACTTCACAGTGCCAGAGACCCGGGCTCGATTACAACCTTGGGCAACTGTCTGTCGGGAGTTTGCATGCTCTCTGGGTGTGATGGAATCCTCCCAGTGTCCAACGATGTGGACGTGAACTTAATTGGGCGTTCGAAATTGTGAATCCGCGTTAAATATTGGGGGAATTTGCAGAGCTGCAACACGACCTCGGGGCTCTGCAACGCAATCTCTCTACCAATAAAAGCTGACTCACGTATTCAATCCTATCAACCTCAGTTGCCACTTTCATGGATGTATGTGCATTTACAGAGAGATCTCGCTGCTTGTCTACACTGCCAAGAATCTTACTGTGAGGCCAGTATTTTTTTATTACTGTTGCTCTTCCCAAAGTGAACCAATTCACACTTTATTTACACAAATTAAATTCGATTTTCCACGAGTCACCTAGTTCTGCAGCTTATCTTCGTCCCTCTGTAATATGCAACATCTTTCTTAAGGATCCACAACTCCACCGACCTTAATGTCATCCACGAATTTATTAAATTGAACTTCTACACTCTCATCCAGGTCATTTATAAGAATGACAAACATCAGTGGGCCCAAAGCAGATCTTTGTGGTACACCACTAATAACTGAACTCCAGTATGAACTTTTCCCATGAGCGACCAGACCTGGTCATCTTTCAGCTCGTCAATTTCCGAGCCAAACCACTAAATCACCCTCAATCCCATGCCTCCGCATTTTGTGCAATAATCTACCGTGGGAACCCTTAGCAAATGGTATACTGAAATCCATATGCATCACATCATCAGGTTTGTGCTCTTCCACCTGTTAATCACCTTCTCAAAGAACTCAATAAGGTTTGTGTGGCACGACCTGCTATTCACAAATCCGTGTTGAATAAGCTGAATCAAGTTATTCCTTTCCATACGATTATCGCTCCCATCTCGTCTAACCTTTTCCAACACTTTAACCACACACGAAGTAAGGGTTATCGGTTTATAATTACTATGGTTGCTTTTATTCTCCTTCATGCACAAGTGGACAATTCTTATTGTCCTCCAGTCTTCTGGCATTATTCATGTTGACAATATCGACATAAAGATTGATGTCAAAGACTCTGTAATCGGCGCCCAGGCATACCAGAGAATCATAGGATAAATCCCATCCGGCCCAGTGTACTTATCTATTTACAGACGTTCCAAAACTACTAAAACCTCCTTCTTGTGAACCTTAATCCGGTCTTGTCTATTAGGATTTATCTCAGTGTTTTCCACGACAACACTGTCTTTTTCAACTGTTAATGCTGACAGAAAATATTTATTTAGCGCTTCTTCTACCTCCTCAGACTCCATGCACAACTTCCTACTACTGTCCTTGATTGACCCTAATCTTACGGCAGTCATTCTTTTATTGCAGATATACCGATACCGACTTTAGGGTTTTCGTTGATACTATCTGCCAACAAGTTGTCATGTTCTCTCCTGGTTCTAATTCGTTCTCTGTTCGGTCTTTCGTGATCATCTTATAACTGTCAGGTGTACTTACTGAGCCTTCGTGTCCCATCCTAACATACGTTTTCTTCTTCTTTTTCTTCGTCATAACAGATTCAATTTCTTCAATAAACCATGGGTCCCTCTCTCGACAACCCCCCTTCCCCTCCCCCCCCCCCCCCCGCCTGACAGGTACATACTTAACAAGGACACTCAAGAGCTGACCCTTGAGTAAGCTCCACATTTCTATTGATGCCATCCCCTGCAGTTTCGTTCCCCTCTTTTGCAATTTAAATCTTGCCTTAATGCATCATAATTGCGTTTCCCCCAGCTACAACTCTTGGCCTGTGATATGAACCTGTCCCTTCACATTACTAATTTGAATGTAAACACGGATTTTTTTTCACAAGCGCCGAAGTACTCACCTCCCTCCAATTCTACCATCTGATGGGATTCATTACACTGACCAAATCCCATTTTGCCGTGCCCCTTGATGATCTGCCCACGTCCGTTGTCAGGAAACCCTCCTGCACTCATTGGGCAGAAACTGATCCGTCTAAAGTACACGAGCTATTATATTTCCAAACAATATTTGGAAAGTTAAAGCTCCTCTAACCGCTAGCGTGCTACTCACCCTCCTATCCACGATGAGATTTGCTATGCTTTCCTCTACATCTCTGCAACTATTCGAAGGAATACAGAAAACTCCCAAGATGGTGACCTCTCGTTTCCGTTTTCAAACATCAGCCAGTTCTACTTCAGTAGACGAGTCCGCAAACGTCCTTTCTGCCACAGTAATACTGACCTTGACAAAAAATGCCACACCTTCCCGTCATTGACCATCCTCTCTGTTATGACTGAAAAACCTAAATCCCTGAACCTGCAGTACCCATTTCTATCCCAGATCTCCCACGTCTACGCAATGGCCCGAACATTGCTGCAAGTTCACCCACCTTCTTCAGAATTCTCCTGGCATTGAAGAAAACACACGTCAATCCACATTTCTGCTTCTTGGTGCACTCTCTCGATCTTAAAACCGTATTTCTGACGTCATTACCCTCAACCTCCTGCACACTGGAAATACAATTTATGTTCACATTTCCTTGCTGAATTGCTTAAACTCCTCCCGATTAGCAATATCCAATTCCCTACCACAACCTACCCCAGCGCAGGTGTTAGTATCCCTTTGTTTCAGTTTTAGACCATCCTGTTCATAGAGGTACACGCTCCCTACTTTCGTAGTCCAGCAGGATTCGTCTGCTGAGTCAATTTTAGTGGATGCCAAAAACAGAAAATGAGCAGCCATGTTATTGAGAGTTTTCTGCATTCCCCCAACAGCAACTGCGACATGGAGGACCAGATTGGAAGGCAGATTTCGCAAATGCACAGAAGTAAAAGGGAAGTTGTCATGGGAGACCTTAACTTCCTTAACATTGATTGGAACCTCTATAGTGAAAATAGTTTGGATGGAGCAGTGTTTTGGTCTTTTGTATCGAGGAACGGTTCATCACACCAGATATCCACAGGCCGACTGGAGCAGAGGCCATATTGGAATTAACCTGGTTTGGTTTCATATTTCATGGTGGGAGAATATTCTGATCGTGGAGATCACAACTTCCTGATCTTTGCTTTACTCCTGGATCGGGTTACAAACAGAAGGCATGGAAAGTATTCGTGGGAAGGGGCCATGACAATGCTGTTCCGCAGAAAAGTGAGATGCATAAAATGGGATCAGATATTCGCAGGGAAATGCACGTCCAATATATTCAGGCTGTTTCCGGAGCACCTGCTGTTCGTGCTTGATAGGTTTGACTCACTGAGGCAAAGAAGGAATTGTATGGTGATGGAATTTCCGGTGACAATTTATGAGGAACATCTTGTCCAGAGGAAGAAGGAAGCTTATTTCTGGATGAGGAGGCAAACATCTGACAGAGGTCCAGAAAATTACAGGTTAGACAGGATAGAAATGAAGAATGGACTTTGAAAATCAAGAAAGGGGCATGAAAAGACTTTAGCGTGAAGGATTAAGAAAACATGAAGACATTCTGCATTTACGTGAGGACCATGAGAATGGCAAGAGTGAGAGTCGGGCCAATCAGGGCTCGTGGAGGGAATGTGTGTCTGGAGTCAGACGAGGTAAGGAATTTCCAAATGAATAATTGTATTTATTATTCACAATAGAAAGGGGCATTGGCGTTTCTGCTGAAAGCGGAAAACAACCTGAATTGCTCTAACAGGTTGAGGTTAAGAAGAAGGATGTGCTGAAACTTTTCAGAAACATCTGGATAGAAAACTCCCCTGGCCCAGACGGAATATAGCAAAGTTTACTACAGGAAGCAAAGGAAGAGATTGTTGTGCCTTTGGCAATGATCTTTTGTCCTTATGATCCATTAGAGTAGAGCCAAATGATTAGAGAATGGCACATGTTATTCCTGTGTTGATGAAAGAGAATATGGAGAATCCTGGGAATGATAGACCAGCAAGACTTACATCAGTGGTGAGCAAAATATTGGAGAGGATTCTGAGACACAGGATTTATGATTACTTGGAACACTATAATTTGATTAGAGATAGTCAGCATCGCTTTGTGTGGGCCAGGCCTTGCCTCACAAGCTTTATTGAATTATTTGAGCTTGCAACAAAGCACAGTGATGAACGAAGATGAGTGGATGTTGCACACATGGTTTTTATCAAAGGTTTTTTGGAAAGTTCTCATGGTAAGCTCATTCTGAAAGTAATTTTACATGGGATACAAGAAAATGCTGTTGTCTGGGTAAAGAATTGACTGGTCCATACAAGACAGAGGCTGGTGGTTAATGGAAATTATTCAGCTTGGAGCTTGGTGACTAGTGATGTTCTGCAGGCATAGGTTCTCAGGCCTCTGTTCTTTGCGGTTTTGATAAATGACTTATATGAGGAAGTGCAAGGATGGTTCTTTCAGTTTGCAGATGAGATGAAGGTCACTGGTTGTTTGACAGGTTGAAGGGTTTTTGGAGATGCTAAATGGACATTTACAGAATGCAGAATTGGGCTGTTACGAGGTTGATGGAGTTCAAACTGGAAATGTGAGAAGTGCTTCACTTTGGACGGTTGAACTTGAATGCCAAATACAAAGGGCAGGATTCTTGACTGTGCGGAGGAACAGAGAGATGTTGTGTCCATGTCTCTCGGCTCCTCAAAGTTGCCACCTATCTTGACAGGGTTCTTAAGAGACCGCGTGTATGTTAGCTTTCAGTAGCAAGGGATTGAGTTTAAGAGGCGCGAGCTGGTGCTGAAGCTCGAGAGCCCTGTTTCGAACTCAAGGAATATTGTGTTTAGTTCTGGTCGCCTCATTATGGGAAGGATGTGGAATGTTCAGAGAAGGTGCATTGGAGATTTACCAGGATGCTGCCTGGACTGGAGGGCATGTCTGAGGAACAAAATGCGAGTGAGCTTGGACTTTTGCTCATTGGAGCGAAGAATGACAGGTGATTTCACAGAGGTGTCAACGATGTTGAGAGGTATACATAGATTGGATAGCCAGAGACTTTGTTTTCCCCTCAGGGCGGGAATGGCTGCCATAAGTAGGCATATTATAATACTAATTTAAGGAAGGTTAAAGTAGATGCCAGAAGTAAATCCTTTGAACTGAGAGTAGTGCGTGCAAGAGATGCACTGCCAGTAGTAGTAGCAGAATCAGAAAAATGAGGGAAATTTAAGCGACTCTTGGATAGGTACATGGAAGATAGTACGATGCAGGTTATGAAGATTAATCTGATTTGAGAGTAGGATAAAATGCCTGCATAACATTGAGGCACAAATGTACTGCAATGCTGTATCTTTCATTTTGTGCATTTGGACTTCCAAGCAGCGTTTACTGAGACACGAGGCAAAATGTTTATGTACAATGTCAAAGCATATCTTTTCAATGGTTAACAGAACAGACGTTTGGCTCATTAACAGCAGCGTGTCAGTTGTGATAAACTATTAGTTCTCACGTTTGCAGCGTTAACCTAATAAAGATCAGGGCCGAAACTCAACTGCTTGCAATCTATACTGACTTGGATATAGGAGTTCATGGTATTGTAACTAAACGTCTTGAACAAGATGCGAGGAAGTCAGACTTAAACTGCAACGAAAGACATTTATTGGGATAAACAAACTGACAGACTGAGCCTAATTATGAGAAATGTGTGATATCCACTCCGGCAGAGGATGTGGAAATGCAGAGCAGTCCTTCAGTGGAGGGGCGAGAGCTTCTGATAATTTAAACCAATTGATGGACCATTGGAATGTGGCGGGTTTTTTTTCATTCCAAATGGCATCGTGCTGTATAAATGTCTTTCGCTTTCTCTGATAAATATGCCTGTCAATAACCAAGTATTCAGTCCAAAATTATGATGTCACTGGTTCATCCAACTTTCTCTATACAGTCCACAAATATCGATATTGGGTATGAGTCCGAGTTTGTTAACTTCCGACTGTCCACACAAAATCATTCAGGTTTGGGAACTAGCACGATTGGCGATCACCACTTCCTCTGGCTCTGTTCAAGGATAACTTCTTTCACATCGCCTCCAACGCCTACTGGGTCTGATTGGCTTTGAAAGGACGAAATGGAAAGGTGTGTTGTTTTGTTGGTATTACACTGCCTACATCTACCTCATGCAAAACAGCCTTCGTCATTTCCATCTTGTTCTTGATCATGTCGTCATACTGTTGTCATAAACGTTTCAACTGAGTTGTTTTGTCATGAGATAAATAGTTTACTAACCTATACCACCCCTCAAGGACTTTCTCATTGTGTGAAATATTTTGAAGCACATCAAACTCCAAAACATTGGTATTTCATTCCTCACGATGTGAAGCAGTGACTAACATGTGGGCGGCATGGTGGCACAGTGGTTAGCACTGCTGCCTCACAGTGCCAGAGATCCGGGTTCATTTCCCGCCTCAGGCGACGAACTGTGTGGAGTTTGCAGGTTCTCCCCGTGTCTGCGTGGGTTTTCTCCGGGTGCTCCAGTTTTCTCCCACAGTCCAAAGATGTGCAGGTCAGGTGAATTGGCCATGCTAAGTTACCCGTAGTGTTAGGTAGGGGTATGGGTGGGTTGCGCTTCGTCGGGGCGGTGTGGACTTGTTGGCCCGAAGGGCCTGTTTCCACACTGGAAGTAATCTAATCTAACATCTGTTTCTCCAGTGCTTTCTCCCTATTATAACAAGGTTTCAACATATTCACATAAAATACCCAGAAATGTTTTGATTTTCCGATCAGGCATCTTTACCTCATAGTTCACATGGCTTTGAAATGACTTTCTACCACTGACAAAATATTAAGATGTCGTCCCCACAAGTAAGCGTCCGAAACTCAGCATTTGTATATGCCACATTCGTCATTATATGCTTTGCCGTCTTTCGTTGTTGTTTAGCTGACATAGCAACCCGATTCAATCTCTCCCTCATGTCCAATACACATGTAAGTGTGATTTCTCCGATATTGGCCAAGTCCAGATGGAGAATAGGCTGAGGAGTTATTCCTTGGAACGTCAGAGGCTGAGGGTTGACCTTATAGAGGTTTATAAAATTCATGAGGGTCACAAATTGAGGGGCATAACATTAGAAAAATGGGCAATGAATCTACCCCATGATGGAGGAGTTCGGAAGAAGTGGGCATAGGTTAATGGTGAGAGAAGAAAAGTATAAAAGGAACCTAAGTGGTAACCTTTGCATTCAGAGGGTGGTGCTTGTATGGAATGAGCTGCCCAAGGAAGGGACTCATGGTGATACAATTCCAACATTTAAAAGGCATCAGCCTTGATATATGAGGAGGAAGGGTTTTTAGGGATATCAAGCAAGTGCTGGCAAACGAAACTAGATTAAGCTCGGTTATGTGATCGGCATGGATGAGTTGGACCAAAGGATCTTTTCTATGCTGTACTTCTCGGATGGCTCTATGGTTGGAAATATCTTTTTACCTGAACTCCCTGTCACTCTGTAACAGGATCTGACAGCTTGAAGAATAAAGCTGGGTGTCTAGAGATTAAGTAATAAAGTATATGTATAATGTTCTTAACACTGCACTGCCACCGACCGAACGAAACGACTTCCCAGGCGGAGGCTGCTGTATGCTGAAACTCCATGAATAATAGTTTATGTTTTACGACTCACACTGAGGGGACTAAGCATTTACCTAATTTAGGACACACAACATCCCTAAAACATTGCCCCCATCTGAAGCTGACAGTGAAAATTCACGTGTGATGCAAAGCCGCTAGAAAAAAAGAAATCGATATTTAAACATTTACAAAGAACTAATTCTATCACGATGCAAAACTCAGAGAGTTGAGCTATCATTAAGTACCCTGAGTCGAACGTGAATAGAACACAAAACGTTGTGACCTTGGGTCAGATATTGTACTGTTGCTTTGCAAGCCCATGCCTACTAACACACTGCTGTGCAGGATTAAGTGGCGCGATGGTTATGCAATGATTTTAAAATATGACTGAAAAGCGACTTCAAAAGCTACTGCCTGTTCTGTCACTCTTTCCCTTATTCTATCTCTCCACCTCAAATTCCCTTTCTCTCTGTCTACCTCTCATTCCCACCTTCTCCACTTCATTGTCTTGGCCTTTCACTTCTTTCTCCATACTTTCTGCTCTGAATTTGTTTCTCGAGCGAATAATTCCAGTGTGTATATCACAGTCTGGATTCCAGACAAAGACAGCAAGAGACAATGAATCCATGAGAATAGTAACAAAATCATGGACTGGGTTCCATTCCTATTTTCCGGTAAATGTCCCGTTAGTTCAACAATTAAGACACGATGTTTCTTCAATTTCAACAAGACAAGGCGTCATGAATGTCAGAAATAAAACTATAATAGCAGAAGAGTTAATCAAATTGAAACGAGACCCGGATTTGTCAGGGAGTGAAATGTAGAAAAGTAAATAAATGGCGATTGAATAAAAGTCCATTAAATCATTCAGTCTCAGTGTCCAGGGACTAATTCATATTCACTGATGTTGTTGCAAAAGGTTAAAGGTCTGGCAGAATCTGTGAAGAGAAGTCAGTCAACATTTCTGGTTAGCGACACTTTAAACACAACTGATGTTAACTGGGAAAATGTCAGTTTATATGCAGAATGTCGAGTGGGAGCACACGATGGAGTTGAGGTAAGGAATAAACAATGGATGGGGAAAGAACCCGAAGAGAGGCGACATCAGTTGAAAAAAAAAGGAGTTATAATTATCTATTCTCGATGGTAAATAGCTGACCATGGCGACTGTTGGTAATTAACAATGTGTGGTGTGCATTAGCAGGTTGTGTGACAACAAGGCCTTGTCTATGTGTTTGGGAGCCAAGAGGTATGAGATTTCAGGTTCGGAAGTTATTGTATTTCACAATGAGTCTGAAGGGCTACAGGGTCGCCAAGTGGAAAATGAGGTGTTGTTGTTTCAACTTGTGCTGAACTTCACTGGAACACTGCAGCAAGCTGGAGACAGAGATGTTAAACAATGTGCATAGTGGTGCGTTCTAGTGCAAGGCAATTGGAAGCTCAGGATCTTTTCTGAAGACAGTACGTAGATGTTCTGCGAAGCGTTCAACTAGCCTACGCTTGGATTTCCAAGCGTAGATTCCCCAGCACGTTGGTGACATGGTTTTCATCCGGGGCCGACACATCTCCTGCATTTTCGCCCTGAACCATGTACCCCTCCATCCCCCAACCGTATCATCGGACGTCACGGTGCTGCTGAAAGCCCCGGGAACCTCCCTGAGTGTCGGGCAGACCTGCTTTTGGAAGCATTGGGATGGCCAAGCTGTGTTGCAAATTAAACGCCCCGAGGCAAATCTCTGACAATGAAACCAAAACTCTCATGGATGTTTGGAAGCATTTCTTCCAGATATTAGAAATTATTTCTGTGGACATTAGATGAGGTTTGATGATGGAGAGAGAACAACGTTTGTTTGACTTGCAACTATTGCATTTTATGCAAAGAGCCTGTGTGACTCGAACAATACTTGAAGCTTTGCTTGTGCTATAAAACCGCCCCACTTATTTGATTCGGCTTGAAAAGATTGCGTTTCTAAAGAGAGATACAAGTGACTAAACAAATCTAAAAAGGCTTCAAAATGTCTTTGTGCATCTGCACACAGTGCTGTTTCCTGATGACATGCATGCATTTGTAGTACTTGGGATCAGACTGTCCTCATCTTTCCACGATGAATGTCCAAGCCTTTATTTTGGACTATCGAGAAAAAGAAGCCATCATCATTTCAGTAACTGTAATCTGAAGCCTAAGCTCTTTAACAGCTGGTTTTGTGCGATCTTACAGGTTTTTTCCTTACCCCTCAGACTCTGGTGCATTTCAGTGCTCGGCTCTTCCTCAAAATCTTTGTTAATTGGAAAGAAGTATAGTCTAATAATTACGGACACCCAGGGGTTTTATTTGGAACAAGTATAATGGACAGAGTTTATCCAAAGTTTGCAACTTTCTGTGTCGGTGTCATCCATGATCCCGTCAAAATGACTGCGTCAGTATCTCCCTGAATCCTTCACACTTACTGCGTCATTGTAACATTGACACCCTCGTACTGCGTCACATCACCCTGACCCCTCACACTTACTGCATCAATATCACTCTGACCCCCTCACACATACGGCGTCAATATTGCCCTGAACTCTCACTCTTACTGCGTTACATTCAGCTATAATCCCTCACAGTTCCTGCGTCACAATGAGCCTGACCACCTCACAATTACTGCTTCATGATCACCCTGACCCGCGTCACTATCAGCCTGACGGCTTCCCACTTACTCGTCACTGTTAACCTCACACTTACTGCGTCACTATCACAGTGACGACATCACACTTGTTGCGCCACCATCAGCCTGATTCCTCACAAATATTGCATTATTTTCTGCCTCTACCCATCACACTTAGTGCGTCACTATCACACTGACAATGTACACTTAGAGCATCACTATCAGCCTGATCCCCTCACACTTACTGCATCTTATTCAGCCTGAACACCTCACAATTACCGCGTCACTATCATCCCGACTCCTGCTCACTTACTGTGTCACTATCAGCCTTTCCAACTAACATTTACCCGGTCAATTTCAGCCTGATCCCTCACACTTATTGTGTCACATTCAGCCTGACCCCCCTCACACTTACTCCATCGCTATCAGCCGAACCACCCCTACTTATGACGTCACTAACAACCTGACCCCACACACTTACTGTGTCACTGTCACCCGAACCATTCACACTTCCTGCGTCACTATCACCTTGAACCCTTTACACGTACTGCGTCACTATTACCCTGACACCCTCACACTTACTGCGTGACAATCACCCGGACTGTATTCATATTGCACTGTGCCCCCTCTAATTTACTGCGTTACTATCAGTATGACACCCTCATAATTACTGCATCACGATCATCTTACTGCGTCTCTATCTGCCTGACCCCCTCACACGTAGTGCGTTACTATAAGCCTGAACCTCTCACACAGACTGCAACACTATCAGCCTGACCCCCTCACACTTAATGCGTCACTCTCGCCCTGAGCCCATCACACATACAGCGTCACTGTCAGCCTGACCACCTCACACTCAGTGCATCTGTATCACCCTGGCCTCCTCACATTTACTGCATCACTATCACCCTGTCCCCTCACACATACTCCGCAACTGTCAGCCTTACCCCGCACACTTACTACGTCACTATCGTCCTGACCCACATACTCTTACTGCATCACTATCACCCTGACCACCTCACACTTACTGCGTCACTATGAAACTGACCCCCCTCACTCACTTCGTCACTATCAGTCTGACACCCTCATAATTACTGCAACACAATCACCTTACTGTGTCTCTCTCTGCCTGACCCCCTCACAGTGCGTTACTATAAGCCTGAAACCCTCACTCTTACTGCGTCACTATCAGCCTGACTTCTCAAACTTCATGCTTCACTGTCACTCAGACACTCAAATTTACTGCGTCACTGTCACCCTGACCCACGCCAACTGCGTCACCATCAGCCTGACCCTCGCATTTACTGCGTCAGTATTAGCCTAAAACACTCACGCTTACTGCGTCACTATCAGTCTGGCCACCTCACCAAAACTGCATCACTAAAAGCCCAACCTCCTCATAATTTCCGCTTCACTATCTCTCTGACCCGTCACACTCTCAGCGTCACTATTAGCCTGTACGCCTCACACTTACTGCTTCAGTATCAGCCTGAGCCCCTCACACTTAATTAGTCACTAAAACACTGACCTGACTCACACCTACTGCGTAACTCTCATCGTGACCCCCCTCACACTTACAGTGTCGCTATCACCCTGACCCCCCGCACATTCGCTGTGTCACAATCATTTTGTCTCCACACAATTACTGCGTCACTATCCCTTAACCCCTCACACTCACTGCGTTACTAAAACCCTGACCCCACACACGTAATGCAACGCTATCAGCCTGACCCTTTCACACTTACTGCGCCACTATTAGCATAACCCTCTCTCACTTACTGCTTCGCTATCCTACTTACTACCTCACACTTACTGCATCACTATCAGCCCAAACCTTCACACTTACTGCGTCTTTGTCAACCTGACATCACACACTAAGTGCGTCACTACCAGCCTGATACCATCACACTGCGTCACGATCAGCCTGACCCCTCACAATTAACGCGTCAATTGGTAAAACGAGGTTCGCAGTTGCTGGATTAGAGTGGTGCTGGAAGAGCACAGCAGGTCAGGCAGCATCCAAGGAACAGGAAAATCGATGCTTTGGGATAAAACCTTTCATCAGGAATAGAGGTAGGAAGTCTGCAGTGTGGAGAGAAACATGAGAGGGAGGTGGGCGTGGGGAGAAAGTAGCATAGAGTACAATAGGTGAATGGGGTGGGGGTGGAGTTGATGGATCATAGAGATGGCTAGGGCAAGGTAGCAAAGAGTACAATCGGTGAATTGGAGTGGGGATGAAGGTTATAGGTCAGAGAAGAGGGTGAAGTGGATAGTTGGAAAGGAAGACAGGGAGGTAGGACAGGTCATGGAATGGTTATGAGCTGGAAGGTTGGAATTGGGGTAGGGTAGGGGGTGGGGTAATGAGGAAACTGGTGAAGTCCACAACGGGGACGGTGCTGAGCTGAAAGGTTGGAAATGTATGGGGACAGTGCGTCACCAACAGCCTGCATCCTCACACTTACTGTGTCACTCTCAGCCTGACTTCTCACACTTACTGCATGACTATCAGCCTGAACTCCTCCCAGTTACTCCGTCACTATCCGCCTGACGCCCACACACTGACTGCGTCTCATTCAGCCTGAACGCCTCACACTTACCTAATCACTATCAGCCTGACGCCCAATCGAGCGACTCAATCGGCCTGACCTCCACACATCTACTGCGTCACTATCAGACTGACCACCACACGGATACTGCGTCACTGTCAGACTGAACCGCTCACACTTACTATGTCACCATCAGCCTGACATCACACACTTATTGAGTCACTATCAGCCTGACACCTTCACTCTCACTGTGTCAATATCAGCCTGACCACACACACTTCTTGCGTCACTCACAGCCTGACCCCTCACACTTACTGTGTCACTTTCAGCCTGATTTCTCACACTTACTGCCTGTCTATCAGCCTCGACACCTCACATATACTCCGTCATTCTCCGCCTGACGCCCGCACATGTACTGAGTCTTATTCAATCTGAACTGCTCACACTTACCTCGTCACTATCAGTCGGACACCCACACACTTGCTACGTCGCTATAAGCCTGACGTCCACACATGTACTGCGTCATTATCATCCTGACCATGACACAGATACTCCGTCACTGTCAGCCTGAACTGCTCACACTTCCTGCGTCACTATCATTTGGACTCCTTTCACATTCTGCGTTATTATCAGCCTGACCAGCTCACATTACTGCGTCACTATGACTTGTACCCCTCAAACATAATGCGTCTCATTCAGCCTGAACGACTCACACTTAAGGTTTCACTGTCAGCCTGACCCACACATACTTACTGTGTCACAATCAGCCTGACCCCGTCACTCTCAGCTTGACCAGCTCACACGTACTGTGTCCCTATCACTCTGACTCCCTAACATTTACTACGGCACTGTCAGCCTGACCCACTCACAAATACCGCATCATTATCAGCTTGACCACCTCATACTGACTGTGTCTGTATCACCCTGTGCCTCACAATTACTGTGTCACTGTCAGCCTGAACATCTCACACGACGTCATTATCACTCTGATCCACTCACACTTGCTGTGTCACTATCACATTGACCCCTTCACACATACTGCGTCACTATCAGCCCGACGCCCTCAAACTTATTGCATCACTATGAAACTTATACCCTCACACTTCCTGCAGAACTTTCCCGCGGATGCCTCACACTGACTGCATCACTATAAACCAGACCATCTCACACTGACTGCATCAATATCACCCTGACCCTCACACTCACTGTGTCAATATCAACCTGACCTCCCACACGTACTGCATCACTCTCACTCCGACCACTTCACACTTACTGTTTCATTATTACCCGGATCCCCTCACACTTACTGTGTCAGTATCATCCTGACCACCACACACTGACTACATTTCTCTCAACCTGACCCCCTCACACTTACTGCATCACTATCAGACTGACCTACTCATACTTAATGTGTCACTGTTAATCTGACCTCCTTTCATATACAGCATCACTGTCAGCCTGACCCCTCACAATTATAGCATCACTGTCAGCCTGAACACTCATACTTACTGCTGGGTCTGCCATTGAAGTGCTGGGTCTGCCATGATGATATCGAATGAGAAGGCGGCACTGGAGCGGTGGTAACACTCGCCTCCTCCTGTCCTTTCTGTCTGTGCTGTTTCTTACCAGGTTTATAAACAATCACTTAATGAGGACAATGTGATTCTCAATCAACGAATATTAAGGTCTCACCTCTACCTCGCTGCCGTCCCAGCTGGAATATACAACTCCTGTTGCAGCTTTGGATCGGAGAGTGGAGGATTATCACAAGTGCTCTGTCAAGCTGAACGTTCCTTAACATAGCTTTACAAGTGGACCAATAGAGCAAGTGGCCGCGTGGATGCTGGGGATTCAGGGGCAGATTTCACCTTTGCTGGGCTGAAATTCCGGCAAAGGTCCTGAACGTGAATTTATGGCGTTGTAAACATTACAACAGATTCTTGCTACTTTGCAAATTAATCAGAAATTCAATTCGCCCGAGCATAGCATTATACGATCTTTACTATTTATAAAAACCATAACACGTTCTCTTGGACGGAGTAATGGTGAAGTTTTGTTGACGTTGTGTGCAATGTGGGTCATTGTGTAATGTGAAAATTTCCAAAGGAGGTTGGTGAAGTGCCAGTGAATCGAATACTGTGACGAATTGAAGGTGATGGAAGGAAACCCTAATACAGTCGCGAAGTAACATTGCCTATGACCAATGCAGGAAGCCATGGTAAACTTATATTCAATGAGGTCTATTTTTCACCACATTTTTCTATGTCCTTTTCAAGAACCTGATGCTCCATAATCGATGCTGGGTTTCATTTCAGATTCACAGCAAAAATTGTGTAATTGGATTGAGGGGCCCAGTGCTAAGATCTGGAGCCGTTAGATGTCATCTGATGGCAGGTCCAATGGTGCAATTGATCAGTCGACTGTACTTGTACGACAGAAAAGAAGTGCGTGTGCTGCCGAAGTTGCGAATTGATCCGATCCAGGCGCTGGTTTTACTGATAGTGAACAGAAAGGATTGCAGCATCAGGCTAAAGAACACGTTGAACACCGAATATTACAGCACATTGACCTTTGATATTTCAGCGACCTGTGATACCTGTCTGAAGTCCATCTAAGCGATACTTTATCATTGTAACAAATAAGTTTATCCAATGACCTTTTAAATGCCCAGAAAGTTGTTGAGTCTACGACTGTTAAAGGCAAGGCGTTCTGCAACCCATCTGCTCTCTGAGAAAATAACATAAATCGGCATCTATCAACCTAAATTTAAAACTATGTGTCCTTGTGCCAACCGATACTACTTGAAGAAAAATGCCGTCCCGGTCCACCTGATGCAAACCTCTGATCATCCTGTATGTCCCTATTAATGTATCTCTCAAACTTCTTAACTCTATCAAAAACAGTCTCAAGTCCATCGGCCTTACATCGTAAGACCTTCCTTCCATACAAGGCAACAACCTCGTAAATCTCCTCTGTACCATTTTCAAAGCTTTCACGTCCGTCCTGGAATGTGTCGACCAGACCAGCATGCAACTCTGCATGTGTGGCCACACCAGAGAATTTCTAAGCTGCGATATGAACTCATTCGTCTGAAACTTAATCCCTCTCCCAATACAATCTAACACACTGCGCTTCATCCAAACAAATCTATCGACGTGGGTGGTAACTTTCATTGTTTTATGGACATGGGCACCGAGATCTCTCTGTTCATCTAATATTCCAAGAATATTACTATTAGCCCAGAACTCTTTATTCTTGTGGTTCCTTTCAAAGTGAATGACTTCACACATTTCCACATTAAAAACTATTTGATACCTCTGAGCTCAACTCTGCAGATTAGTCATGTTCCTGTCTAACCTGCTGCAGTCTTTGGCACTGTTGACAATTCTATCGACCATAGTTTTATCCGCAAATTTAGTAATCCATCATTCCATTCCCTAATCCAGGTCATTCATAAAAGTGACAAACAGCAATGGACCCAAAAACGAAACTTATGGTAGACCATTAGTAACTGAACTCCAGGATGAGCATTTCCCACCGTCTACCACCCCTCGTCTTCTGTCAGCTAGCCAATTTCTGACTCAAACGTCTAAATCACCCTTAATCCTATGCCTCCGTATTTTATGCATTAACCTATCTTGGGAAGCCTTAGTGAAAACCATATCCACCTCATCAACCGCTTCACCCTCATCCACCTGTTTCCTCAACTTCTGAAATAGTTCAATAAGGTTTATGAGGCACTATCTACGCTTAACAAAATTATGTTGACTGTCCCAAATCAACTTCTTTCTTTTTATGTGATCATTAAACGTATCTCACATAATCTTTCCCAAAACTGTACCTGAAATGAAACTAAGATTCACTGTTCTATAGTTACCAGCGTTTTCTCCACTCCCCTTCTTGAAGAAGGAGACATTATTTGCGAAACTCGAGTGTTCTCACACTATTCACGTAGACACTGACGACATAAAGTTCATAGTCAAAAGTTCTGAAATCTCCTGTCGCGAATCCCAGAGAATCCTAGGATTCTATCAAGCCCAAGGGAAAATTCCTGAAACACTCTTCCTTATAAATATCAATTTCGTTTATTCTAACAGGTTGTATCTCAATATTATCCTCGAAAACTTTATATTTTTCATTTATGATACTGATGAAAAATATTCATTCAGCGCCTCTCCTATTTCGAATTCCAGTTACTACTTCTTGATTGGCCCTAATCGTATCTAGTCATTTTATTATTCCTAAAATACCAACAGAAAGATTCAGGGTTTTTATTTATCCTGAAAGCCAATGACTTTTCATGTCCCCTCTTAGCTCGACTTGGCTCCTTTTTTAGGCCCTTCCTGAATAGATTTTAATTCTCAAGTACACTACCTGAGCTTTCACATCTCATCTTCACATAAACATCCTTCTCCCTCTTGTCACGAGATTCAACTTCTTCATTAAACATGGCTGCCTGTCTCGACTTCATATTCACTGCATGACGCATACATTCTTATCAAGGACATGCAGTAGCTCTTCCCTGAAAAAGCTTCACATTTCAGTTGCGCACACCCCCAACAGTTACTTTTCCCATTCAATGCATTCTAACGCTTGCATAATCGCTTCAAAATTGCCTTTCCCAAAGCGATACCGCTTGCACTGCGATACATCCTTATCCCTATCCATCGTTAAAAACACATGACCGAATTGTGGTCACTATGAGCAAAGTGCTTACTTACTGCCAAATTGAACAGCTGGCTTGGTTCATTAACCGGTACGAATGTGGTTTTGATTCTTGTTGGCCTGTCTACATTCTGTGTCAGGAAATCCTCCTGCACACTTTGGCAAAAACTGACCGATCAGTGGTACTCAAATGATAACGTTTCCAATCAATATTTGGCATGTTAAAGCTCCCCATAAAAACTAATCTGTTACTTTCGCTGCTTCAAAGAATCATCTTTGCAATCATTTCTTCCATATCTCTGGAACTTTTAGGTGGTCTATTGAAAATTACCATTATAGTGACCTCTCCTTTCCTGATTCTAATGTCAGCCCATTCTAGCTCAGTAGAGTCATCACTAAGTATCCTTTCTGCTAACGTAATACTGTCCTTGAACATTAATAGCAAAAATCTCCTTCTACAAACACCTTCCTTGTACTTAGTGAAAAATCAAAACTGCGGCACTAGGAATAACTACTCCTTTCACTGCTGTATTCATGTCTCCGAAATGTCCACAACATCGAAGTCCTAGGTAACAACCAATGATATAAGTTCACTTATGTTATTTTAAATGCTCCTAACGTTGTAGTAGACGTACGTTAACCACCTTCATGGTGGCCAGTACTCTTGCAAACTCGAAAACCCATTTATGCCCTCACGTCACAACCTCCTATAAGCTGGAGCTGCAAATTAGTTTCCAACTCCGTTGCTGAACTCGTTTAAACCCTCCTGAAGAGCGTTAATAAGTTATCTCCCCAGGCAATTGGTACTCCTCTAGTTCAGGCGACGACCATCCTGTTTGCAGAGATTCCACCTACTCCAGAATGAGCCCCAGTTGTCAAAGTTTACGCATCCCTCCCTCCTGCACCATCCCTGTGGCTCCGTGTTTATGATTATGTGATCAACTGTTCTCTCCCACTTCTACACCTCACGACGTTTTCATGGGTGACAAATCAGAGAGAACAAATCTATTGTCACCCTACATCTTACATGTCACCCTAGATCCCCTAATTTCTGATTCACATCCACAAAACGTTTCTTAACTATGTTGTGGATGCATCTGTGGATCACTATTGGAGCTGCTCCCCCTCCCCGTAAGGATCCCGAAAACAGATGCGAGGCATCCGAAATCCTGTTAGCTGGGAGGCAATGCACCAATCATGAGTCTGTTCTGTACCCACAGAAACTGCAATCTGTCACCATCACCATGGAGTCGCCAATAACTAATGCTCTCCCCCTCGCTCCACTGCCCCTCTGAGCAACAGGAACAAACTCTATGCCAGAGACCTGTAACCAAAGATGCACCCCTGGTAAGCCATTCCGCCGAAAAGCATCAAATACAGTGTACACGTTACTGAGGGGCACGGACGCAGGGGATGCCTGTACTGTCTGCTGGTTCACTTTCCGTCTCCCGACTGTGACACATCAACCTTTTTCTTGTACCTGAGGTGTTACTGTCTCCCTATAACTCCTCTCAATTGCCCGCTCACCCTCCCGAATGATCTGACGTCCAGCGCCATTTCGCTAACCGAATGCTGATGAGGTAAGGTTGATTGCACTTAAGGCAGATGAAGATGTCAGCGACATTATTCGAAGCTTTACCTCCCATATTCAACAGGAAAACATTCAACTGGCCGATCAACCATTCCTAATGTTCTGAATTCATCTATATATATATATATATATATTTGTACACACATACAGTCACATAAGCACATGCATACAAACACACACGTATACATCTATCTAAATGTGCGTGTGTGTATGTATGTGCGTGTATATTTATATGCAAAAGCACGTTGAATAAACAGCATTTACTCTTTAAACCTATTTTCTGATTTGGTACAGCGTTCTGTCCTTGGGAAATACCTCAGTTATTTGCGACCAGCCAGAAATATTCCTCAGGCAAGTATGCATCTCTCAATAGAGATGCCGACGTCACGTTTGAGGCTGATCACCTTTCTCATTTCGCAGATCCTGCACTGTGTTAAATTCTGGAAAGAATGTTTTGCTCGTTTCATATTACTGAATTTGCTGTATACTTGCAAAGTCTATTAAAACAATTGAAAGGAATTAGATTTATCTCATTGGACATTTTGAATGTTGTACGAAAGTCTAGAATTGAATTGATAAAGATTCTTAAGTACTTTTGTGAGGATTAGAGAATTCAAACAGGAATATTCGTCGAATCTGTTCACTGGATATTTTTGGGGGAGATGAATGATCAGCAAATGGACTACCTCCATTCTCTGTTATTGCGGACAAATGTCCAAGGCAACAGATGAAAACAGTAATCTTGTGTTACATCGACAGGTCCTTTCCATCTCGCTTTGGTAGAGTTTCCCTTTGATTTTCGCCATTGTCTAATGGATTAGGTAAATGGGGATTTCAGGATCCTTATGGTAAACTGAGATATTGCGAGAATTAATCCCACTCTGTTGGTACCATTTTATATCGTCAACCAGTTACGCAGCAGACTGAGCTAACTGGCTTCCCTTTAATGCTGAGCTCATACAAACAGCTCAGTTCTTTTAGATTTTATAGAAGTTCACGTAGAACAAGCTGCTAAACCTTTCCTTACAACCGTTCTTTTTATACTTATTCGTATTCAGTTGCAGGTGTCATACGGTTTCTTTCCAATTAACGATAGCTAATTAGAGAGTGCCCACTCAACGCCTCCCCATCCCTGTCTTGGTTAAATTCACTCCTTGTGGTTCTGCATGCGTATTTACAAATATTTTAGGATCAGCTTCTGAAGCATTTCTTTCTGAAAGGACAATCCCGATTTGAATAACTGTAGAATGAAATAACACCTTGCTCCAAACTTTTCTGTATCATTCACCACTAATTTTGAGGTGCTGTACTTTAGTTGTGGATCCATCTGACTGAGGGAATTTCCCTCTTATTTACTCTCACCAAATTCACGTCATCTGGATAACTTCCATATGGAAAAAACTCAGTTGAAACTGGTTTCACGACACGTTATCTCTTCATCTGTTCCACCATCACATGAAACACTGCCTTGTCTTTTCTCATACCTTTATTTCCCAGTACCTCGTTCGCTTCCTTTCCAATGTCTTTGTTTCCAAATAAACGCTGTTAATTATTCCTGACGTCTTTTGATTCCAATCATCGCCCTCTGTGTCTTTTATCATGTCTTTCCATTCAGGTAAAGTCCGTCTTGAGAAAGGTTACTGGGTCCAATTCAACAAACGAAAACCCACTAATGGTTGAAAATATTATTACCAGTGTAGGGAAGTTTGGAGCTATTTCAGTCGCAGGTGATTTGTTTGGTTGTCGCACAATGGATCAATCCCTGATGGGGAAGTGACGGTTTTCCTCACTTTTCTCCCCTCTCTGAACGTGTTAAAGCAACACAATAAGGGATCATAGAGTGCCTATAGTTCAGAAATGGGCCATTTCATGTAAAAAGGTCACTCCGAATATGCAGGAATTGACCATCCCAGAACAGTTCCCTTTTCCCATGACACTTCATTTGATCCTAAAAAGGCACCTTATCGACAGTCGACCAAGTTCGTGTCAAACCACGGCTCTGGCGCTGTGAGGCAGCAGTCCTAACCAGTGAGCTACCTTGCTGCCCTATAGTAATATTGCAAGACACATGTGAACGCGTGCAAAATATGAATCCTGTCAGAGATGCCCTGTTTTTGTTATCCCTATCAGGAACAATAAATCCTGAGTCCCTGACCAGAAAATGAACCCAAACCACAGTGGCAGTGGCGCTGCGTAATGATCACGAATCGACCAGGTAGGACAGCATATGCAATTGCATCTTCTATGAACAGCTTAGGTTTCTTTTCCTGCGATGAGAATTTCCTTTAAAAGAAATGTTTGTGACACCGTGCTTCTAAAGCACAGAATAATACACTATGTCAGTGCCAGTAAATAAACATTCATCCATTCTCATTTTCATTTTCCAATACTTGACCCGAAGCCTGACGTCTGAAGTGTTCACCTCAACGAGACATTCTCTGCAAAGTTTTAATCTCAAATCAACAAACGAATAGAAATGAAGTCAGAGACGGTTAAATTTGTTCATGACCTGCAGGAACGTCATTTTCACCCACAGAGAGTAATCTAGAGACGCAACTTGTGAGAGTGAAAAGGCCTCAGGAGAGACCAATTTTCAGAAAATGAGGAATTGAACCGTTTGGCCTCTTCCTCCCTCACTTCAGACGTTTAACCCCGAGTTTGAATGTATAAGCAAAGTTGTAAACAGGCAGAATGCTGTCTTTCGAGGACTGGTCCAGTCGTGAATGTGCGAGATAAGTGGCTATCCAGCCCCATCTACGGCACTTTTTATTTCCCTTCCCAGGAACAAAGACACGGAGGAGTCTGTCCAAAACTTTTTCATTCAACTTTGCAAAGTCGGGTGCTGTTCCCAAAGGTACACACACACAAGCATAGTAATCTCCACGCATTATATACATGTATATGTGGGCTGGGTCTACTACTGCTGCCTTGACCAACGAGTGCTAGGATTCCCCACTGTTTTCCTTATTTGGGTTCTCGTGCCTGCGATTATTTTGTTATTCACTTGGCCAATCAGTGTTCGAGCTCCCCGTTCTTCCCTTATATGAATGATGTTGTACAACTGTGGTTAAGGGCGGTCTCTTAACTATCGAGGAAAGCTGTTACAACTGTTTCATTCATATAAACGTGGGGGAGGTCCGGCAACAGTTTCGAGTGTCTGCTATGAGGTAGAAAAGACTTAAAGGCAGCTAACCGTCTACCCCCTACATGCTTGTGTTCACTATGAGGTAGAAAAGGCTAAAAGGCAGCTAACCGTTTAAAAATTACACTACCCCCTACAAATCCCCCGTGTCTTTTCTTACGGCCTGTAATTTTTCAACCGTAAGTTTCTTCTCCAGGGCATTTAATAACTCCCGAGCTTGTTCATCAAACTGCCCGTCTCTAATACTACCCCCGCCCAAGAGGGATTCACGTTGTTCCATCTCGAGATTTATTCGTTCAACCTGCACATAGGGAACATCCTTCTTAGTAAGGGCGGTTTCGATCAGTCGTTGAGTTAATCCCCGGACACAGGGAATAACGCAACACCCAAGGGCAGTGAGTACTCCTGCCACCACTATACATGAGACAAGAAAGGGAACGACCACCCCAGTCCATTTACCGAACCAAGCTTCCAACCAGTCCGTGAGGCCAGAGTCGATGCCCGAGTTTTCGGCCAGTTCGTCCGCCAATGAAGTGAGTCCATCCAGGGCGCGGGTGATGGACCCATCAGGGGCTGTGTTGTTGGGGATGAAAGTGCAGCACTGAGTGCCTATCATGACACAAACACCCCCCTTCTCTGCCAACATCATGTCTAAGGCCAACCTATTTTCCCACGCCATCCTACTAGTGGCGTCCAGTTGTTCTGCTATTCCTTTCACTGCATCCCGGGTATAATTAATGAACCTCTGCTGATTGTAGTAAATATAATCAATCCAATCCACATTCTTATTGATGGTCACCCACCAGAACAGTGACGACTCAAAACCCGCCGCTATCTGGTTCCTAGCCTTGTAGTCGTCAGGAACACCCCTGGGGACCCCTATGGCATCTAAATATATGTTATCATCGAAAGAGGTCTCCAAAGCTCTCTCAGTTCTTCCACTAGAACGGGGTTGCTCTTGTTTTTCGAATACCAGGGTGAATGGGATGGCCAATTGAACGATCGCACAAGTGCCTGTCCATTTTTGGGGCAGGTCGGTCGCAGAACCCTCCCACCACAGTACCACCAGACGTCTGCCCTAGACACATGAATGTGGGAGTAATTCCCGCCCCCGGTAGTTTCATTGACCAGCCGGATTGATCCGCTGCACTTGTCAAATGTCCCCACATCGTCGTCCCACTGTAGTCCCGTCCGAGAGACGCAGGCCTGGTGCGTACCCGTTACCCCTGAGAATGATGGCGGGCGGGGCGCCCCCTCAGACCTGACGGGGGGAAACTTCAAACTCAAGGGTCGACAAGTGGGGTCGTTCCAGGCCTCTCGGTCCTGGTACAGCCTTATCATGCAGTCCATGGCTCGTGGGTGTTTCTCCCATCCCAGCGGGAATGGGACCACCTGAGGGTTAGGGCGGGCACTCGTGCATGCGTAGAAATCACTCTTTTTCATGCTCCTCACAGTATATTTGACCCATTCCATCCAGGCATTCGCCTCCCTCTATCCCGTTTCTATTTCAAAGGTCTTTTCCAAATCCGTCGTCTCAATTATTCTAATCTTTTCCTGCTTATCAGTGGTGGATGAGCCCCCAGACTCAGCTTCAATGACCGTGATATACGTGCAGCACAGCTGCATCCCCCCCCATCCTGCCTGGCCCCCAACTCTAATACCCAGTATTGTTCTATTAAGGCTCGTCTCGTTCTTTTCCAAGTTCTTTATGGTCAGATAAAGCGGATTGCACTGATTCTGCCCACAATCTCGTCCAGGGGTGATGGGATCACGGACAACTGAAACCATAGCCTGGACCCCGGGGGCTGGAGGCCTACTTAGGCCTTCCCTACCATGCAATTGTAATACTAACATCTGACCCTGGAATCCCCTTTCTCTCTCTAGATTCTGCTTAGTTTGATTCATTTGACTTTTAGTCCTACAGGGCACCAACTCACATAGGTCTAAGCTAAATGTCTGTGTTGATTGGTTGGCAAGCACGGAGATGGTGAACCACTGACGGTCCTCTATTTGTTTCATCCGGAGGCCAAATTGGGTAACACGCACACTATGAGCCAGCCCAAGGATAATGGCATAGCAAGTTAACAATACGATTGACCGCATTTTTTTTTCCGCGACACCCGTAGCCCGAGGGCACACTTCCTTTAGACTCGCCAAAGTCCGATTAGTTCGTTCTCAGGGTCTCTGTTCCTTAGATGCCTTTGTCAGAGAGGTTCGTTCGTCCTCCGTCGGTTGTGGCACTGGTTCCTTGACTCGAGTGTAATGTGTCCAGCCCTTTTCGGCCGTACGGACAGCCGTTTCGGTCGTCAAAAGTACCAGGAAGGGACCGTCCCAAGTTGGTTCGAGGGTACGTTGCTTCCAGCTTTTAATCAGGACCCACTGACCCGGCTTGACGGTGTGCACCGCAAACGCGAGTGGCGGCGTCTGTGCCAAAAGTCCCTGTTGGCGTAAACGAGATAGAGCAGACCCCAGAGCCACCACATATTTTTGCACAAACATATCCCGAGACTCGAATACAGGAGGTTCCCCCTTCGGCCCATGGAATGGGAGGCCAAACAGCATTTCGAAAGGGGAGACGCCCAAATCCCGCCTTGGCTGGGTGCGAATTTGCAACAGGGCAAGGGGTATGTATTTGATCCAAGGCAGGCCGATTTCACTAGTGAGTTTGGTTAGCTGCTTTTTGATGGTCTGGTTCATTCTTTCGACCTTGCCCGAGGAGGGGGGATGCCAGGGGGTGTGCAAATCCCAATCAATCCCCATTGCTTGCACTACATTCTGGAGGACGGTCGACGTGAAGTGGCTCCCCTGGTCAGAGTCAATAGCGCGGGGTAGCCCAAATCGTGGGATGATTTGCTCGAGTCGTATCTTGCTAATCTGAATTGCCGTTGCCGTGGTAGTGGGGAAAGCTTCCACCCATCCTGTCAGGTGATCTACCACTACCAATAGATACTTCAGGTGACCTATGGAGGGGAGCTCAGTGTAATCTACCTGGACATACTCAAACGGCCTAAAGGCCGGACTCCTACCCCCTTGTCTTGCATGCTGCCGCAGCCTTCTTTTGTTAATCTTTCGACATGTTATGCAATCTCCTGTGACCTGCTTGGCTACCGTGTACAGACCAGGGTGAGCATATCGGCGCAGGAAGGCATCACACAATGCCTGGGCGCCCCAGTGACCCCCTTGGTGTAGACGGGCAATAATGTCCCGCGTCAACGGTCGATGTAGTAGCTGGCGGCCATCGGGTAAGGTCCACTTGCCTTCCCTATCCTTTGTACTCCCCAGAGACGCAAGAAGAGTTTCTTCTTTGTCAGTAAACGTGGGCACTTCGGTAATTTCGGATATCTGGGGAATCCTTACCTGGCAGTTTATTACTTCCTTCCCCATCCCAGCCAATTTTGCCTGTTCATCTGCCAATTGATTCCCCAGGGTCTCTATTTTATCGTCTTTCTGGTGTCCTTTCACATGTACTACAGCAATCTCTTGTGGCAGCAACAAATCCTCCAAGATCATGGCTACTAGTTCCTCGTGGACCAACTCCTTTCCTCTACTATTTATCATTCCCCTTTCTTTCCAGATCTTCCCAATGATGTGTACTACCCCAAAGGCATACTTAGAGTCAGTGTAGATTGTCCCGGCTATTCCCTTTAAATTCCTCAGAGCCCGGTGCAAGGCATACAATTCGCACGTTTGTGTCGACCAGGCATTCGGTAGCCGTCCACTTTCCACTAATTCCCAACCAGTCTCACTAATGACTGCATAACCGTTGTGTCTCTTCCCATCTATCACTCGAGAGGACCCGTCAATGTACCACCGCCTACCTGCATGTAAGGGGGTATCCCTCAGATCTTCCCTCACTTTACTCTGGTACTCTATTATGTCTGAACAGCAGTGTTCCAGTTCCTCCTCCCCTTCCCCTTTCCAAAGAAAGTCCGCCGGGTTCTGGCAGCCCCCGACTTCTATTCGGAGGTCTTCTCGGTCTCACAATATGGCTTCATATTTCAGAATTCTCGAGTCAGTCAGCCACCTCCCGGCCTTCTGATTCAGGAGAGTTCTAACCTGGTGGGGAGTATAGTGACTGTCAAGGGGACCCCAAAAGTCAACTTCCTGCTTTCCTCTACCAGCTTTGCCGTGGCTGCCACCGCTTGGACACACTCCGGCCACCCTCGGGAGACTAGATCCAGAATTTTTGACAGGAAAGCCACGGGCTTCCTTTCTCCCCCCCCCAATCCTGGGTCAATACTCCAAGAGCGGTTCCCTTTCTGGAGTTCACAAAGAGACGAAATGTCTTACTAAAATCCGGCAAGCTTAAAACAGGTGCGGCCATCAATTTTTCTTTTAGGATTCCAATTAACTTTTTCTCCTCCTCCTCCCATTTTATTCTGTTGGGTGCCTCCTCAATGAGTTTTAGGTGCAAGTCTTTAGTAAGGGGGGCATAGTCGTCTATCCATAACCGACAATAGCCTAAGAGTCCCAAGAACTTCCGCAACTCCCTTTTGGTCGTTGGGAGGCCTAGTTCGTTTATTGCCCGCACTCTTTCCGGACTTATTCGTTTCTGTCCCTGGCTTATCAAGTGTGCCAGGTACTTAACCTCTTTCTCGACATATTGGAGCTTCTTCTGACTCACTCTTAACCCCTTCTCAGCTAGGTAATTTAACAGGGCATTAGTCCCAAGTAGGACGTTCTCCTCCGCGGGTCCGGATAAAAGGAGATCGTCCACGTATTGTATAAGCTTAAGGACCGGGGACAAGGTTATTCCCTCCAATAATTGTTCCAGAATCTGCCCGAACAGAGTCGGGGACTCAGTGAATCCTTGGGGGAGCACGGTCCACCTGTACTGCTGTTTTCTGCCAGTATCAGGATCCTCCCATTCAAAAGCAAAAAGATCCCTACTGTCCTTATCCAGGGGACACGCCCAGAAGGCATCCTTTAAGTCTATAACACTAAACCAGCCGTGGTCCGGGGGGATTCGCCCCAAAATAGTTCGGTACCACAGGGTGCCGTACTTGGTCAATTTTATTTGCTTCCCTTAGGTGTTGGACCATTCGGTAGCTCCCGTCCGACTTCCGGACCGGCAGGATGGGGGAATTGTATCGTGACATACAGGGCTCTACCAATCCATCTTTTATTAGGTCTTCCATAACTGTCTTCAGGCCCTGCCTCCCTTCCCAAGAGATGGGGTATTGGCGCACTCTGACGTCGGGGCTCTGGGGCTTTAATTTTACCTCCACAGGTCGAATTGAGAGTCGCCCCCGGTTCCCTTTGGCGATCCAAACCCTAGGGTCTATCTCTGTCAATCGGGACTCACTAAGGTATGACATGGTAACGGCTAAATCTTCCTCTTCTCCCACTTCTATTCGTAATCCGAAACGGACAATCAAATCCCGACCCAACAACCCATAGGGAAGATGGGGGAGGTGAAGGAGTTCCACCTGGAGTTCCTCCTCCTCCAGCCACAAGGGTTTTTGTTCGAATATTTTCGCACTAAAAACCCCACCCTTAACTCCTGAAATGTTTAATGTTTTAGCTTGGAAGCCAACCCCCCTAGGATGGAGGGGAAGTGAGGACCTGCCGGCGCCTGTGTCAACTAAGAAGGTAACATCTTGTCTAAATGGGACCACCCGTAAATTTACCAGGGGTTCTTGGTAGGCCCGTGTTGCGATCCTCCCCTGACTTCCCTGATCCATTTGTTCACGCTCCATTTCATAAATCCCTCCTCTTTCCCTTTTAAACTCGGGACAATCCCTTTTGAAATGTCCC
Organism: Chiloscyllium punctatum; assembly: GCF_047496795.1. Classification (NCBI taxonomy): domain Eukaryota; kingdom Metazoa; phylum Chordata; class Chondrichthyes; order Orectolobiformes; family Hemiscylliidae; genus Chiloscyllium; species Chiloscyllium punctatum. The sequence continues at coordinate 75,545,496 of NC_092766.1, forward strand.
AGGTTCCAGCAATGGTAACATCCGGTCTTCTGAGGCCGCTCAATTCCATAAGATCCTCCTCTCTCACTTCTGCCCCGTCTCGCTTCTCTCCCTCTCCAACTTTTCTTCGACGTTGCTCTTTCCACCCCATAACCTCCCTCCCCCATTCCGGTGGATTTACAAGCTCCCGGATGAGCCCCCAGTTCTGCGAGATAAGTGGCTGTCCGGCCTTATCACCGGCACTTTTATTTCCCTTCCCAGGAACAAAGACACGGAGGAGTCTGTCCAAAACTTTTTCATTCAACTTTGCAAAGTCGGGTGTTGTTCCCAAAGGTACACACACAAGCATAGTAATCTCCACGCATTATATACATGTATATGTGGGCTGGGTCTCCTACTGCTGTCTTGACCAATGGGTGCTAGAGTTCCCCACTGTTTTCCTTATTTGGGTTCTCGTGCCTGCGATTATTTTGTTATTCACTTGGCCAATCAGTGTTCGAGCTCCCCATTCTTTCCTTATATGGATGATGTTGTACAACTGTGGTTAAGGGCGGTCTCTCAACTATCGAGGAAAGCTGTTACAACTGTTTCATTCATATAAACATGGGGGAGGTCCGGCAACAGTTTCGAGTGTCTGCTTGTGTTTACTATGAGGTAGAAAAGACTAAAAGGCAGCTAACCGTTTCAAAATTACACTACCCCCTACACTTTTGTTGAGTATTTTACACTGTTCCTTCAAATGTTTTCCACTGTTCATTTAGGGCACATATTTCAGTCTGTTTCGCCTGTTTATCTTGGTCAGTTCTCCTCTCCAACTCATGTAATTAGCTATTTTTTTTTCTAGTTGTAGCTTGTCTTTTCACTTTAAAACTTTATATTTCTTTAAACTGCACTTTATCACAATTTCCCAGAGGATCTCTCCAGGTGGCATTACTCATTCACTATGTTTTATCACACAACAGTCGCTCTCAGACAGTTACGTACCTCGCCAGTTGCACAATGTGTTATTCTAAGAAATTCTGAAAAAAATTCTCTGAACTCCTCTTCCAATATCACTGTTGTCAGTGTGATTGTCTCAGACTTAGCGAATATTGACGTTTCACTAAATGTTCACCATGCCTGTATTAAACATTCCAGTGAATTCCCATTTATTGCAGTGACGAGCCATGAAATGCTGTTCGGTGGATGGTCTAAAACTGTTCTGCTGCTTGTGTCCTTGGCAAGTAGTAGCCAGAGTTTACATTCAGACTGACTCTACTTCATGATCTGATGCCAAATGCTTTCTCTGTAATGCCTCTCTTACCCATTATTGTTAGCGTTGTCCATTTTGACTGAATTTGCACAAGGTTGTGAACCATTGAATATTTACGTTCCACCTTTTGTTCGCCCTGTAACCACATCTCTCTGGTGTCTAAATCTCTTTTATCTCTGTGTCACAAATCCATCTACCTTTTTGCAGAGACTTTGTCCATTCATAAAAAACATAATTTACTCGTTCCCACAATTCCCTGTCACAAATGGATTTGCTGATCTACAGTTTTAGTTAAACTTTGTCCCATCCTGTTCCTTTCTGTTGTTTTCGGTCACATTCCCACGCGGATCTGATGCTTCACGTTTTCTCTTTGGAGTTGGAAAGCTCCTTTCACCTGAAGCCTGTCCCTGCATCCTCTCTGTCAGTTTAAAGCCCTGTCCATAAATCTGCCAACATGATTGACCAGGACATTGTTCCACTGGAACTGTGCTGGGACCAATCTGAATGGATTTTTAAAAAAATCAGGTATGGGATGTGGGTGTCTCTGGCTGACTAGCCTTTCTTGCCCATCCCTTGCTGCCCTTGAGCTAAGCAGCTGGCTCGCCCAGTTCACAGGGTAACTGAGAGGCAAACACTTTGCTGTGGGCATGTCGTGCAGACCACATGAGAGTGAACTGTTGTCTTTCTCTGAAGGTCAAGTGTTTGGATTTTTATCAATATGTATTTATGGATTGTTAATTCCAATTTTTAAAACATATATTCATTTAAAATTCCACATGATTAGAAGTTAGAAAGAAGGTGGGGGTGGTCACTTTTTTGGGACTGTATTGTAGACTGTTGTAGACCCAACAGATACCAGAGGAGCAGCTGTGTAGAGAGATTGCAGATAACTATAGGAATAATAGAGGAGTGCAGGCTCGAGATTGTAATATTCCCTGTATTGACTGGGCCACCTAGAGTGTAAGAAGACCTGGATGGAGGGCAATTTTTCAAATGTGTCCAAGGAAGGTTCCTAAATCAATATGCAGAGGGCCCTACTCTACTCAGGCAGGTGCAACACTGGACCTTCCCCCAGAAAACGTGGTCGGGCAAGTGACTGAAGCGTCATTCGGAGAGCACTTTGGGTCCAGTGCCCACAACTGTCTTCGTTTTAACATAGTTATGGAAAAAGATCAGCAGGTCCACGGATTGAAGAGGAATACTGGAACAGGGCCAGGTTTGGGGTCATTCTGCAAGATCTGGCCAGCGTCAATGCCGTGAATTTAAAATTTCACAATGCCCCAGTTATAATCCAACTTGCTTTGGAAGCGCTGGTGATCACTGTAACAGATGAAAGGCAAACTAAATTTATTTGATATTATATTCCATGACACTGCCATCCTGTTGCTATAAATTCTGTACCTTAGGATTGTGCTCCACAACCACCAGATGAAGAAGCAGTGCTCGGAACGTTAGTGCTTTCAAATAAACCGGCTGGACTGGAACCGAGTGTTGGGTGATTTTTAACTTAGTACACCCCCAGTCCGACACCGACACCTCCACATTTTGATTCTAATCGATTGGGTGAGTGTGTTTGAAGGAGAAGGAACAACTGGCAAATGAGAGGCTTTCCAAAGTGTGATCTCAAGAATCCAGGACCAGTATGCCCCATTGGGATAAAGGAAAAAGCTGGCAGGGTTAGGGATCATTGGCTGATGAGGGATAATAAGGCTCTTGTCTTGAAATGAAGACTGCATGTACTGGGTTTAAGATTTCCGTATCTACATATTCTTAAAGACACGATCAATCTGTGGAGACCCTACAATCCTCTCAGTCCCTGTAATACTCCCAATCTGCAGAAGTCATTCCAATGCCTGTGACTCTTTCAATACAGTTCCTACAATACCCACTATCTATGTGATATCTTTTCATTGCCAGCACCCACCCTGTCAATGTAAGTTCCTCCAGTGTCTCCATCCATCTACTCATTTCCACAATCTTCTCCAGCTCTTACATGTGTAAACATCACCCTCCCCTACAACCCTTCCCACTCTGACCAAACTGGAGGAGGTTACTAATGCTCCCTTATCTGTGAAACTGTCTCCAACCAAAATTGCCGTCTTTATCACTTGGAGAATCTGTCTGATTCCACACCCCCTTTATCTAAATGACCTGCAGAACCTAAGCCTTCCTGTGTCTATAAACATCTTCAGTCACGACTACCCTCCATACCTCTATTTGTTTTTCCAATCTGTACAACCCACTTTATCTCTGTACTCAGCTCCATTCACCTGAAACATTCCTGTCTGTGTAAAACACCCCATCCTACCAACATCCTTATCCCTGTAAACTGTTGCATTCCTACCAACCTCCCCATCTCCATGAATACCTGGAGGCCCGACAGCTCTCCACATTTCTGTAACCTCCTGTGGCTCTGTGCTCCTCCCTCCCTGTGAAAGCACCTCCAGTCCCCACAATTCTCCCAGTCTGGTCATCTGCTCCAGATCAGACCATTGCTGTCTCTGTTACCTCATACAACTTTAGCAACGCCTCCTATTTGTGTCACATTATTCAGATCACATCCTCTCCCGCTTCCCGAAAGCTCTTGCTGCCATCATAACCATTGCTAGTTAGAACATGGAATAGCACATTCCAGTACAAGCCCTTCCGCCCTCAATATTGTGCTGACCTTTTATCCTACTCTAAAGATGAAACGAACCTACATACCTTACATATTACTATCATTGATGTGCCTATCCAAGAGTTGTTTAGATGTCCGTAATGTGTCTGAATCGACTACCATGACTGGCAGTCCATTCCACGCACCCACCACACTCTGTGTAAATAACGTACCAGTCCCTTCCATGCCGACAGGATATCCCAACCCAATCTAGTCCTACCTGCCAGCACCTGGCCCATATCCCTGTGATATCTAAGCGAAACCTTCCGCCAATTACCTGAAACTTATGTTCCTTTGTGATAGCCATTTTGCAATGGGAAGTCGTCTCTCATTATCCACTCTATCTATGCCTCTCATTCCCTTGTAAACCTCTAACAAGTCACAATTCTTCCTCCTTCGCTGTGATCAGAAAAGCCCTAGCTTCCACAACCTACCTTCTATGGGCATGCCCTCCAGTCCAGGCAGCATCCTGCTAAATCTCCTCTGCACTGTCTTTAAAGCTTCCACGTCCTCCCTATAATGAAGCGAACAGAACTGTTCACAATATTCGAAATGTGGTCTAACTGGGGTTCTGTATAGCTGCAGCAAAGTCTCACATCTGTTAAATTCAATCCCCCTGCTAATGAAAGCCAACACACCATTCGCCTTCTTAACAGCCTGTCAACTTGGGTGGTAACCTGAGAGACACAGGATCCCTTTGTTCCTGCACGCTGCTAAGAATCCTGTCTTTAACCACGTAAAGGTTTTCTGAAGAATCATCCAATCTAAAACTATCCCTATCTTTGTAAGTTCCTCCAGTCCCAACAACACTCATAAACTGTGAAACATCCTCAAGTCCATACATTCCTAATGTCTGCAAAATCCTCCCATCCTGATGTCCCTCCATATCTCTGTAACCCCCACCATCCTCCAGTGCTCTTCTGGGGAACATTGCAGAGGAAGGAGGACTTGGAGAGTCTGGGCCATGTTCCGAGGTATGACGGGCTGCAGAACCTGGAGGATGGTACAAATGTCGGAAGGGACGAGGGACTTGCAGAAGGTTAGAGGTTCCGGGATTCATTGAACCTGCAGGATGGGACAGGGGATGGCTTGTGGAACCTGGAGGATATTATGATTTGAACCACAGGTAATTTTTGATTGAACCATTCAGCCGATCTTAGAGTCATGCAGATGTACAGCATGGAAACAGACCCTTCATTCCAACCCAGCCATGCCGACAGGATATTCCAACACAATCTAGTCAAACCTGTCAGTACCTGGCCTATCTCCCTCCAAACCCTTTCTATTCATATATCCATCCAAATGCTTCTTAAATGTTGCAATTGTGCCATCTGTAAGATTGGCTGAAAGATCCAATCAAACATTACCTGTGGTTCAAATCATAACATCCTCCAGGTTCCACAACTCTTTCGTGGTTCCATCCTGCAGATGAGATATCTCAACCCAATGTAGTCCCACCTGCTAGCACCTGGCCCATCTCCCTCTAAACCCTTCCTATTCATATCCCCGTCCAGATGCCTTTTTACTGTTACAGTTCTACTAGCCTCCACCACTTCCTCTGGCAGCTCATTCCATATATGTACTATCCGCTGCATGAAAAAGTTGCCCCTTTTTATCTTTTATATCTTTCTACTCTCACCCTAAACCTCCCCCTATAATTCTGGATTCGCACACCCCAGGAGAAAGACTTTGTCTCCTTACCCTATCCATGCCCCTCTTGATTTTATAAACCTCTATAAGGTCACCCTCAGCCTCTGACTCTTCAGGAAAAACAACCAACACCTGTTCAAACTCTCTATAGCTCATCCCTGGCAACGTTGTTGTAAATCTTTTCCAAACCCTTTCACGTTTCACAAAATCCTTATGAGCGGAAGCAAAACAGAGTTGCATGTAGCATTCCAAAAGTCGTCTAACCATTGTCTTGTACAGCCGCAACATGACCTCCCAACTCCTGTACTCAATACTCTGACCAATAAAGGAATGCATACCAAGCGCCTTTCTTCGCCATCCTAACTACCTGTGACTCTACTGTCAAGGAACTCTGTATTTCATTTGAAAAATTGCATAGACAGGAAGTGTGGCCCGAGGTCTTCTGGGTAATGCTAGTTCAGTCTAAGCTTGTAGGCAGAGCCAGTGAAGTATTTGCAGCGCTGTCTGATGAATGGTTGAGAAAGAATGCACATGTCAAACAGGCTGTTTTAAGTGCTTATAGATTGCTTATGAAAGGGAAGCCACGACAATTCCCTTTACTGTAGCATCGCTATCTGTCAAAGCTCCTTCCGGTCTATATCCTCCGAATTGTTGAAACCTGCTCTCACCATTGCAACTCCCATTATTTCCTAACATTGTTGAGTCTCGAAAAGCTTCCCTATTAGGTTAATCTCCTCCACTGCATACAGCACTCCTAGCCTGTGTAATCTCTTCAATTCCTTCAGTTCCTATTTACCTAAGTATAGGCGTGACTGCTTTGTGGCCATTGTATCCTCATTTATATCTGCAAAAGGCTCTGCTCACTGTAGCACATTCTATGCTCATAAGTGTATCTGGTCTCTCACAAGACTCTCTATCACTCTTTCCTCCAGTCTCGAGAAGCTTCCCAATCCCTGTCGTATCTTGCAGCATGCACACCACTCACTCTCTCTGATATACCTTCCAGTGCATAAATTCACCTCTCCTTCTAACTGTATCCAGTCGACAACTTCATCCCTATCCGTGCAACATCCTCCAGTCCATATACTCCTCTCTATTGCTGCAGCATCCTCCAGCTTATATCATCTTCTATGTGCTTGCAACATTCTCCAGTCCATACTACCCACCCTTTCCCTGTAATATTCTCCAGTCCATACCATCCTCCCTATCACTGTGATATTCTCCACATCCCACAACTGTTGCTAAATGTACCACATCCTGGAATTATGTGAATGTTTCTACGCCCTGACCAACATAGTCCATGTAACGATCCACAACCCTACACACATCCCTATCTCTGAAGTCTAATCAAAGACGCCTTATCTCTCTAACTTCCTCCAAACAATAAAATGTTTTCTCCTGCGAACATTCTGTTGCAACTGTAACTATGTTTAACCCTGCAATATTGTCGCGCCCCCAAACATCTCTCCCACTCTGTGACCTCTAACCATCCCTCAAAGGCCCTCTCTCAGTGACACGCGCCATGCATTTGCAATAAGGCAGATGGAATGACACCATTAACTGAGCCAACAGAATTCTCCTCTTCAGGGAGATGAGGCAACACAGACCAGGGATAGAGACTGGGATTTTCCCGATCTCTGTTGGACTCAGTGCCATTCTCCATGTGTAACCCTCACTGCATCAGTCTAATTTCCCATTCTGTCTGTTTCTCTATCTCCTGTAGATACTCAGGATGCTATTGACTCAACAGAATTCCCAATTGCTGTCTTGTCCATCACCACACTGAAGACAATTGGTCAGCCAGAGAGATGGAGAGTGAGATCTGGAACCTTCAGTAAATCCTGCAGCGAGGTAAGATCACTCACAGTGAACAGAACAGAGTGCATTTAAGGGATCGAACCTTGGTCTGGAAGACGTGACACGGATTCAGTGTTGAAGGGTAAACGCAGAGCATGATGGTCCCAGGCTCAAACCCCACCTCTTGTTAATTTTCATCTCTGCTGTACTGAGTCTTCCTATGTCAATACAGTAAGTTGACAGTTATAAATTCAGGCCTTTGCAGTCTTCGTGAGGATCAGTTCAACAGAGGGGAAAGCTGGCCTCCCTCAAGGAGATGGTATTGAAACCTGGGTTCTTTCTGTTCTATATTCCCTCCTCACGCTATCTCTTGTCGTGTGATAGTTATACAGCAAGGAAACATGCCTTTCGGTCTAACTTGCTTGTGCCAATGTCTTGAATGCTTATAATTCCCAGAAATGTTCCTATTTCTGTAACCTTCACCCCTCCCAAATTCCCGCTGTATATTTAAAACCTACTCCGATGCTGACGACTCTCTCTGTATGTAAATTGCTCCAATGTCGATAAAATACCCAATCTCAATAATCTCATCCTGCACTCAGTTCAATAATTCCCATTTCTGTAGTTTTGCACAATACTTACAGTAACCCCATCTCTGTAAAATCCTCCAGTTTGGAACAAAATACCCACCTGTGTACTTTCCTAAAGCCCCAAGAAAACATGATTTCACTATAACCTTCTGCAGGTCCGATCACACTCCTGCCTACTGGCCTATAGCACCACACGACCACAGTAACCTTCTCCCAACCCTACCGACCTCCTTACCGATATGAACACCTCCAGACCCTGTTCAAGCCACAGCAGCACTCCACATCTCTGTTTGCTCGTCCACTCCCTACAGTCCTCCCAGCACCTCAAAAACTCTCTCTTTGTGTAATGCTGCAATTTGGGGCAGCACGGTGGCTCAGTGGTGAGCGATGGTGCCTCACAGTGTCAGGGACCCAGGTTCGATTCCGGCGTTCGGTGACTGTCTGTCTGTGTGGATTTTGCACCTTCTCCCTATGTCTGGAAGAGTATCCTCCCATAGTCCAAAGATGTGCAGGGCTGGTGAATCTGCCATGCTAAATTGTCCATAGTGTTAGGTGCATTGTCGGAGAGAAGTGGTTCTGAGTGAATTACTCTTTGGAGAGTTGGTGTGGACTTGTTGGGCCGAAGTACCTGTTCTCATGCTGTTGGGAATCCAATCTAAACTCTCCCTCTGTGTTCAATATTACTGCCCCTAAATATATCCATCTATCCATAATCATCCCCAACCCCTTCAAACCTTCAAGTCTCTGTGAACTCCCACAGCTCCAACATCCCTCCTTAACTGTGTAACCTTTCCCATTCCTGAAACACTCTGAAAATGTGGACATCCTACAAACCTCCCTATCTGCTTAATCCTCTCAGGACCCTGTAAAAACCCCGATCTGTGGAACCAGCTCCAATGCTTGTGACTCTCCCGATCAGTTTCTGCAAGATTTATTATCTATGTAACATCCTCCCGTCGCTATCACCCGCCCTATCAATGTAAGCTCCTCCATTCTCCCCATCAATCTAATCATCTTCATAACCTTCTTCTGCTCTTACACCCCTATCTGTGTAAACGTTACACTCCCCTACAACCATCCCTAAAGCAGAAACCTCCTCCAGTATCTGCAATGTTCCCTATCCTGTGTTTGTGTCTCCAGGATCTATTGCTGTTCCTGTCTCTGTAAGCTCTGACAGATTGTACAGCTTGCCGGTTCATATTCTTTCCAGAACCTCAGCATCTGACATCAAAAAAAGTCTTCATTAACTACAGCCTTCCATATCTCTGTTCTTTCCTCAATTCTATACAACTCTCTTAATCCCTGTAAGTAGCACAATTCCACAAAATACCCCATGCCTGCATAAACTGACCCAATCCGACAGTGAGAGGCCTCCCTGTCCTTTTGATCACCTGTGGTCCCTTCAGATCTCCTTGTATCTATCCTGACTCCATTGAATACAGCCCATCTCATGTTATAACTCCTCTAACTCATATGTTACTCCCCATTTCTGTGATATTCCTCAGTTACTGCAATTCTCATCCTTTATCTCCAGAGCTTCAAATCCCCCTGATCGAGTAAGGTTATTGATCCCTTGCAGCATGTTTAACACCTGTAGCAGCCTCCAACTCCTCAACGCATCCTGTCGCTGTAACCTCCTCAAATATTGCAGCTCACTGTCTTTGTAATATCTTCCAGTATCTGCAACCCTCTTGATTTTTGTAACCCACTCCAGAACAGCACTCCACATCTCTATGTAACTGATGGGAATGCTGCAAACCTGCCTTCACAGTCCTCAGTAACTCTCTGAACTTCTGCAGCCCTACAACCCTCAGCACCTCTGGCTCCTCCAATCCCTACACTTCTCCCTGGCTGTGTGAACTGATCCAGCCGCTTAAAACCTCCCTATCTCACTCACCCCTGCAGCTCCAACTCTTGTCCATGTCAGTGTAATTCCCAACACCAGCAATCCTCCAAGTCTCTATAAAATCCTGCAGCTCCAACTACCATCCCTACCTGTGTACTCTCCAGTCCCTCCAATCCTCCCTTTCTCGATAAACTCCTGTAGCTCCAAATACCACCCCATCTGTCAACTCTCCCGTGCCTATAACACTCCCTTTCTCTAAAAATTCTGTAGCTCCAACTACTACTGTGTAATCTCTAGTCCCTATAAACCTCCCGGTCTTTGTAAATCCTTCAGGGCTGATAATCCTGAAACTCTACTTGACATCTTTCAGCCCGACAACCACCTGATCTATAACCACCAACAGTGATCTAAAACCACCGAACTCTCTAACATCCTCCAGTCTCTGCAGCCCAGCTTTTCTCTGTTAGTTTCTCTGGTAACTGTATTCCCCTTCATCTCCGGTTACAGATCATTGCTCAGTGATACAAGTACCGAATCTGTAAGAACACAAGAATCTTTCGTGTATCAATAAATTTGCCACATTTTCTAAATTTTAACGACTGCAAGTTCAACCTGTCCATCTCTTCTCATAAATATCCCGCCATTTTGAAGATCAGCCTGGTGAACCTTCTCTGGGCTTCCTCCAATGCAAGGGCATTTTCCCTCCAGATATGGGACCAAACCTGTTCACAGTATTCTCACTGTGGGCTGACAGGAGTCCTCTATATTTATTACAAGCCTTCCCTATTTTTATTCACCATGACCTTTGAAATCAATGCCAGCATTCCATTTACATTCTCTATGACCTGCTGTCCCTGTATGCTACCTTTCTGAGATTTATACACCAGGATTCCCAAGTTACGCCATAGCGTAGCGTTCTGCAGTTCATCTGAAACCAAGACCTGACAGCAATAATCACGAAAGTGCTGGAATGTATGTTAAACGATATGCCAGAAATACTAACTGCACACTTAGAAACTTATGGAATAAGCGCAGTCCATAAGACCATCATGTATAGGGATAGAATTAGACCATTCAATCCATCAGTTCGATTCCAGTATTCGATTGTGTATGAATTGTTTCCCAACCCCATTCTCTCACTCCCTGTAACCCTTGATCTCCCTATTCATCCAGAAGTTGCTTATCTCTGAGTAAGATACACTGAATCACTTCGCATCCACAGCCCCATGAGGCAGTGAGTTCCACAGATCCATCACCCTGTGACTGAATAAATTCCTCCACATCTCTATTCTAAAGGGTCGTCCCTTCACTCTGAAGCTGTGCCCTTGGCCCGTAGTCTCTCCTGCTCGTGGAAACATCTTGCCCACGTTCACTCCATCCAGGCCCTAAGTATTTTGTAAGTTTGAATGAGATTCTGCCACCACCTCTGAAACTTCATCAAGTGCAGACCCAGAGACTTCACCTGCTCCTCATATGACACGAATTTCATCCCTGAAATCTTTCTTGAAAAACCATTTCTCTTACCCCTTCATATCCTTTGTTCAGACTCTGAATGTATAACGAGTAGAGTGTAGTCCCAACACTGACCCCTGCGGAGCTCCCCTCATCACCAGTTCCCATCGTGAAAAAGACCCCTTTCTTCACACTCTCTGCCTTGTGCCAATCAGACAAATCCTCTATCCATGTTCAGCAAGTTGTTCTGAAACGGAAATTTCATTTCACACCCACTGCTGGATTTATTTTTCTATCTGGCTGTAAACAGCAGAGTTTCACCATTACCTTCCCATCTGTAATTCCCTGGAGAAGGTGGTGGGGAGCTGCCTTCCTGACCCACTGCAGTCCTTTGGATGTAGGGACAGACACAGTGCTGGGAGGATGGTGCGTGCCTTGGAGGGCACCTTGGAAATGCAGGTGTTTCCATGCACCTGGAGCTCCTGCCCTTCCAGGGTACAGTGGTTCCGGGTTTATGAAGTGCTGTTGAAAGGGCCTTCCTGAGTGACCTCAGTGCTACTTGTAGATCTTTTATTCCTTCATTCATTGGTGAACATGAGCTTTGATTTGGAGTTGTCCCTGCGAAAGTGGTGGTGAGCTGCCTTCCTGAGTCACTGCACCAGCAGTTGGGACTGTTGTTATCCATGTAGCCTCCAGCAGGCGCTACAACACTCCTCATGTCTCAAACTGCACACAGACAATGCAGCTGTCCCTTTTATATCTGACATCCTCCCCGACCTATAACTCTTATAGTTCCCCGCACTATCTCATCTCTTCCATTCCCATCTGTGTTAGAGATCTCTAACATTTCTTTATTCTTGTTTAAATTTCTGATCACCTAAAATCTCTCCCTTTTTAAATGTGTAACCCCTTCAGCTTCTGTAACTCTCCATATAACTGTAATCAATGACAGCACAGGTACCCTTCCTTAAATCTCTATAATTATGATGGTTGTGTGTGGTAAATTGGAACTTTTCATCCTCCTTATCCATCTCGGGACTTCCAGCCTCCACAATCCCACTATTTGGAATGCTCCCATTCTCTGCATCTACTCATGTCCTGAGGGTCTTTGAACACCACCAATGCTCCAAAAGTTTATATTCCCCCCAGTTACTCCAAGTCTTCTAACTCTGTAACACCCAACAGTCTCCACTACCAGACAACACTTGTTGGCTCTCAATTTGTATTTGTTGAAGTCTACACATCTCTGTCAGCAGCACAGAAAAAAACACTTTGACTCTACATAGCTCCATCATGAACAAACTACTATCTCTATTTCTTTCGCCTTCTTTGGTGTCTGCAACTCTCACTGTATCTTCCAATAACCTGCTTTCGACACTTCAGGTCTGCCTCGCTCCCCAGATAACCTATTCCATCCCATCTAGCTCGATCAATCACTGTAACACCCTCTGCTCTGTCTAATCCTCCTGCTCTTCCAGGCACAACAGCGATTCTGTAAGGCAGCAGTGCGGAATGGGATGTTATAAATCTTAGCTGAGGCTTGAGGCCTATCATTACCTGGGAGTCACAAAGGGAGAGAACCTGCGAGAGAGCAGCACAGAGCGGGAGTATATTAATCAGCAGCGAGCATCGGGGCTGACTGGGACTCGGAGTTGGAGAAGCAGCAGAGCAGGAGGCTCGAAAACAGCACCGAGTCACAGAGGGAGTGACCATGTGACGGAGCAACTTGGAGCAGGAGCATGAGGCTCAGTCACACCTGGGAATTACAGAGGCAGCAAAGTGGGAGGATATAAATCAGCACTGAAGATCATGGCCAAATCGTGCCTGGGAGTCACAGAGATGGTGACCCTGTGAGGGAGCAGATTGGAGTGGGAGCTGGAGGATTACATGTACCTGGCAGTCACAGAGACGGTGACCCTGTGAGGGAGCAGAGTGGAGTGGGAGCTGGAGGATTACATGTACCTGGGAGTCAGAGTGACGGTGACCCTGTGCGGGAGCAGAGTGGAGGGGGAGCTGGAGGATTACACGTACCTGGGAGTCATAGAGACGGTGACCCTGTGAGGGAGCAGAATGGAGTGGGTGCTGGAGGATTACTCGTACCTGGGCGTCACAGAGATAACTTTCTGCTGCTGGGACCTGCCTGCACTGAGTTTGGAAGAAGTACAAGAGCCTTCACAGAAAAGGCTGTAAATTCATTGGCAGATTATTAGCGACTGTCAGTAAATTGATAGAAGTTAGCAAATTTATTTTTTCTACTTCTGAAATAAGGATTGAACTCAGAAATAAGAGAGAGAAGTGAAATTCTGAGCCAATATCTCTATTACCCTCAGCAAGCCACAGTTATATCAGGGAGTTAACCATATTGGGTTTTTTTTCCTTGATGTTAATTGAATTCTAAGTAATTAATTAAATTATTTTAGACATGTTGCATTTTAAGACATGACAAGACATGTTTGTTAGATGGAAAGTATGTTCTGTTCCGTTGGGAAGTCATAATCCCTGCTCGTGTCCTAGATGAACACTGGGTCTTGGAGCTCAGATAGTAACTAGAGACTCTATGGGACATCTGTGATGCTAAGAGTTCGATGAATAGCTCACACAGAGAGCAGATCACGCTGCAGAAAAGACAGCCAAGAAGAAGAAAGGGAATAGGGGACTAGACTATCCATCTAACTAGTACAGCCTGGACTGTATGCGACTTCACTTTCTCAATCAGCGTATCATGGGGAACCCTATCAAACGCCTTCCGAATGTCTATGTATATGACATCTAATGACCGTCACTCAACAAGAAACTTTGTCACTTCCTCAAAGAATTCTGTTAAGTTGGCAAGACATGACATTCCCTGTGCAAAACTATGTTGCCTATCACTGATGAGCACATTTTCTTCCAACTGGGAATATATCCTATCCCTCAGTATTTCTCCAGCAGCTTCCATACCACTAACGTCAGGGTCGCCATTCTTAAACAAGGGAACACCATTAGCAATTTTCCAATACTACGGGATTTCACCCGTGTTCAAAGATGCTGCAAAGATGTCTGCTATGGTCCCACCTGTTCCCTCCCTCATCCAAGATCCCATCTGGACCTGGGAACCTGGTACCTTAATACCTTTTAGAATAACCAACACTTCCTTATTTCAGCTTGACCTAGAGGAATCAAGCATCCATACCTAATCTCAACATTTCTTCTTGGTGAATACTGATACAACGGGCTCATTAATAATCTCACCCATTTCCTCTGACTCCACGCATAACTTTCTTCCTTTGTCCTTGAGTGGTCCAACCCTTCCTCTAGTTACCCTCTTGCTCCTTCCATATGAATTAAAGTCTTTGGGATTTTCCATAATCATGTTTGCTAAATATATCTCATGCCCCCTTTTAGTCCTCTTAATTCCTTGTTTCAGATTGGTCCTACATTCCCGATTTTCTTCCTAAGCTTTGTCTGTCTTCAGTCGTCTAGACCTTATGTACACTTCCTTTTTCCACTAAGCGAGTCTCACAGTTACACCTGTCATCAATGGTTCCCTAATCTTGCCATTCCTCCCCCTCATTTCCACAGAAGCATATCTGACCACAACTCTAATCAACCTCTCTTTAAAAGCTTCCCACGTATCAAATGTGGATTTAACTTCAAACAACTACTCCCAATCTATATTCCTCAACTTCTGCTGAATTTTGGTATAGTTGGCCTTCCCCCAATTTAGCAGTCTTCCTTTAGGACAACTCTTGTCTTTGTCCTTGCGTATTCTATAACGTATGGAATTGTGATCAATAGTCCCAAAGTAATCCCCAACTGCAACTTCAACCACCTGGCCAGGCTCATTCTCCAGCATCAGGACGAAAATGGCGCTTTCCTGAGTTGGACTGTTTACATACTGCTCAAAAAACCCTCCTGGCTGCTCCTAACAAATCCTGCTCCATCCAGTCCTCTAATATTAAGTGAACCACAGTCAATGTTGCGAAAATTAAATTGCCTTTCACCACCACGATGTTGCTCCCACATCTTTCCATGATCTGTTTACATATTTGTACTTTCATCGCACGCTCACTGTTGGGAGGCCCCAACATTGTTACTGCACCGTTCCTATTTCTGACCTCAACCCTTATTGCCTCACTGTTTGAGTCCTCCATAGTGCCCTCCTTCAGCACAGCTGTGGTATCCTCTTTGACCAGTAATATAAGTCCTATACCCCTTTTATCCCCCTGTTTATCCCACCTGAAGTATTGATATCCTGGGATATTTACTTGCCAATCATGCCCTTCCCTCAACGAAGTATCATTAATAGCACAAATATCAACTCCCAGGTACTAATCCAAGCCCTGTGTTTATCTGCACATACTTCACTTCTTGCATTAAAACAAATGCACCTCAGATAACCTGTCCCTTTGTGTTCATCATCTACTCCCTGCCGACTCTTCCCCTAACTCACGCTGACATCATTATCTATTTCCTTACAGGCTGCAGTTGTTATTTCCTTAATATCGACGAAGCTCCTTATTTGGTTCCCATCCCTCTACAACATTAGTTTGAACCCTCCGAAGCAGCATTAGTAAAAGTACCCCGAACGACATTGTTTCCATTCCAGCTCAGGTGTAGGCTGTCCTATTTGTAATAGTCCAACCTCCCAGATAACCAGTCCCAATGTCCCAAAAATCAGAACTCTTTCCTCCTGCACCATCTCTCAAGCAATTCTATTCTTTCATTTCTACTCTGGCTAGCACGTGGCACTAGTAGCAATCCTGAGATTACAACCTCTGAGGACCTACTTCTTAACTTGACTCCTAACTCCCTAAATTGTGTTTGTAGGAGCTCATCCTGATTTTTTAAACCTATATCATTGGTGCCTACATGCACCATGAAAACTGGATATTCACCCTTCCCCTTCAGAATGTTCTGCAGTCGATCCCAGGCATGACTGTCCCTTGCACCTGGAAGGCAAGATACCATTCGGGAGTCTTGACTTCGAACAGAAAAATGTTTATCTACTCCTTTTACAATTGAATCCCCTGTGACTTAGACCTTCCAGTATTTTTCCCGCCCTACTGAACAGCAGGTCCAACCACGGTGCACTTAACGGGGCTACTGCTGTCTTCTCCTGGTGAGCCATCTATCAAAACAGGATCCAAAACAGTATACCTGCTAAGGAGAGAGGTGACCGCAGGGTCACCTCTCTTTCTCCGCTTTTGGTCACCAATTCCCTTTCTCCTTCAGCAATCCTCATCTGTGATATGATCAGTTCACTGAATGTGCTATCTACAACCTCCTCTGCATTGTGTGTGCTTCAAGGTGAGTCCATCCGCCGCTCCAGATCCATCATCGCGTCTATGCGTTCTTCATAAGAAGTGTCTTTGGTGCGAGGATCAGGGATGTCTCCAAGCATGTTCAGGGCACACTGAAGGGGAGGCTGAACAGCCAGCGGCTGTGGTACACATTGGTACCAATGACATTGGCAGGAAACGTGACAAGATCCTGCAAGGAGAGTGCAGGGATATGGGCACATGTCCTGCACGAGAACAGGGACAGCAGCTGTGTCCCTGAGCTCCCATATTGAGCAAGTGGAGCATAACATGGCTCTGAGATCTCCTGTCACTTTTACTCTAAACGTTAACTTGGTCTTAAATTAGATATACAGAAAAGGGAAGGGTTTTCTTTAACCAATCACAGGATTTAAAAAAAGAAGAGAAGCACCTTATCAACACAGTACAGAGTTCTTTTGCTTTGGTTAGATGAGGAGTTCAGGGTGGGAGACATTACATGTGTAGTGTCTCTCGTTCAATCGCTGGCAAAATATGTCAGATCACGTACCCTCCCAGCGCACAATTCGTCCTCTCCCACTCCGCTCCTGGCTCTCACCGCTGCTGCAAATGGAGGCCTGATGCTCCAGGTAAGTCCGTTTTTAGTGGGAAATTAACCTTCCCAGCAACCCCCTGGTCCCAGCCCCTCCATCACCTCTCTATAACTCCTCCCAAAAGATAATGCACAAAACATGCAAACATGTCTTTTATTCATGGATTGGCAAAGTGAACAAATGAGAATCATGGACTAAACAAAAATAATTTAATGGATATTTGCGGTGATTTTTGAATGACCACATATTTGTATTATTATTGAGAAAATGAATTCAGTTTTATTTTCAGATCTGAGTTGGATACGTTTTGATCAGTATGTGATCATCATTGGTGACAAAACCAGAAGTTGCTGGGAATGCTCAGAAGTACTGGCAGTATCTGTGGTGCGAAAACAGAATCAATATATGGTAGGAGACTGGCTCTGGCCAGGTTACTGTGCTCATAGTGTTCAGGGATGTGTAGGTTGGGTGTATTAGTCAGGGGTAAATGTAGAGTATGAGAATAGGCTGACGGGTCTGGGTGGGTTCCTCTTTGGAAGGTCAGTATGGGCATGTTGAGCCAAATGGCCTATTTCCACAATATAGTGATTCGACGATTCTATGTATTCTTCATAAAAAGTGTCTTTGATGCGAGGATCATGGATGTCTCCAAGAATGCTCAGGGCATAATGAAGGGGAGGGTTTACAGCCAGTGGTACACATTGGTATCAATAACATTGGCAGGAAATGTGACAAGATCCTGCAAGGAGAGTGCAGGGAGATTGGCCTGAGTGGAAACGCAGGATATCCAGGGTTGTAATCTTGGGCTACTCCTCGTGCTAGGTGGAAGTGGGATAAGGAAGATGAAGAGAGAAAACTTTAATATGTGGTTGAAGAACTGGTTCAGGAAGTGGGTTTCAGATTTATGGCTCGTTGGGATTTTGTCCAAGGCAGGTGGGACCTGTAAAAAAGGACAGGGTCCATTTTAACTGGGGGGACACCAACATCCTGGCAGGGAGGTTTGATGATGCATCTTGGTTGGAGTTAAATGAATAATGCAGGAGACTGAAAATCAGAGCAGCAGGACAGCAAGTGAGCTGAAATTAGAGTTTAATAGAATAGACAGGCAGGGCCAGTCTAATGACCATTCTGAGGAAAATAATCATAGCAACTTAAAAAATGTGAGTGGAAATAATATGTTCGGTATTATCGGAGATCAGAAAATAAGAATGGAGTGTGTGGAATGCGCCAAAAGTATTAAAGGAGATTAACCAATCCAATAGAACTTATGTAAATACCTTGTACCTGAATGCATGGAATATTTGGAAAAAATGACAGCACAAACAGAGTTATAACGATACGGCCTGGTGGGGCTGACAGAAAGGTGGTTACAGGAAGGTCAGTGTTGGGAAGTGAAATGTCCAAGGGTACTCAGTACTCAGACAAGAACGTACAGCAGGTTGATTAAGAATGATATCAAGGCTGCATTTAAAATTACATTAGCGCGAGGGACAAAAATGACAAATCAGTTTGGATCCAAATAAAGCACATGGAAGCAAACCTGCTTCTAGGATTAATTTCATGCGACAATACTCCCATCCTCCAAACATACTTTCAAAAACCAGGGAATAACTATGGCTTGTGAGAAGGGCACAAGAATGAGCAATCTGTGTATGCATATTGGCTTAATTAATCAATTTGGCAAGGGTAGCCTCAAATAACGATGCACAGAATGTATGAGGGATTATTTCTTAGAACAACAAACCAGAAAACTGGCTTTTCGATTTGGTGTGAATAATGAGGAAGGAGTGATAAATCATCTTATAGTAGAGGATCCTCTAGAAAGAATGACCATAACATGCTGGAGTTTCACATTCAGATTCAAAGATACAAGGGTTTTAGAATCGAGCAGTGATAATTATGTGGAAGGATTGGCCTGAGTGGACTCGAAAAAATAACATTGAAGAGTAGAACATTTGAAGAACAATGGCAAATACTTCGGGAGATAGTAAAAACACATCAATTAAAGTTTATTCCTGAGTGGAAGAGGAATTGCAAAAAGATATAACGTTATTCATACCTTAACAAAGAAAACTATGATAAGATGAAAGTGATGTCCTGGTGGTATTATCGCCAACTGCTGATTCAGCGATCAAGATAATATTCTGGGAACTCAGATTCAAATGCCGCCACTTCAAATGCTGGAATCTAAATTCAACATCAATCTGCAATTAAGCTTTACAGATTAATGGTGAGATCACTTTCAGTTCAATATTATGTCTCCTTCGTATTGAGCACTCGAGTAAGGGGAAGAGCTGCTCTCTGTTCAAACTGTCCATAAACCTCATGCTCTTAAATGCCTCAATCAGGAACCCCTCTCAACCTCCTCTGCTTCAAAAACATCTAACTCCTCATCATCGTTTGAGTACTCTCTCTTAGCTGGTTACTTTTGAAATGTGTCACCTCACATTTATCAGTCAAATCTCATCAGCCATTCACCTAGCCACCTGAAGAAACCATTTATATCATCTTTAAACTACCATGTTCCTCCTCACTGTGAACCACCCACCTAATCTTTGTGTCGTCCATAACATTAGTTATCATTCCCCCCAAAATCCATCCCTCACATTCTCATCATCATCACTTATGAAGCTCACAGATAAGACTTGTCTTATTTCTCGTGTTCTTCAGATGTTGTTCAAAGGAGAAGAATTAAGAATTCCAGTCTCTTCTTCTTCCTATTTTGGTGAATTTACAGCGTGATGCAGTTGAGGACGTTTTATGAGAGAGCCACATATTTTTTTTGACATGTAGCTGAATTCTCCTTTTATACTATTCGTCTCTGTATGTTTTATTCATAATGCTTGCATGTGTATAATATTGGACTAGTTTTGGGCTTACTTCGTCTGCAACATTTGTATTTTACGTGGACCTGGATAATGTTCTTTGTAACATTCCCTTCAATACTCAGAAGGAATTGTTCATCTGCAGAATGGACACAGGCTCATATGATTGCTTGAAAGAGCTGGAGAGATGAGGATAAAGATTCAAATAAATGCTGCACATAAACACATGGTAGGAGATCAAATCATATCGCCAAGTCTACCTTGCATTTGAAGCAAATTATTAGAACATATGCCCACTCTTCTTTAAATTGTAAAAAAACAGTTTGAATACGTGTTCTTAGAACAGTGTGGATCTTACAGCTGCTCCTTGGATTGCAAGCATAGTTTAAGATTAATTATAGTTTTTATTTCCCATTTAATGTAGTTCATATAGTTTATTAATATAAGATTATTTTTCCATTCTGTTTCACTAAAATTCAAAAACAAACCAAAAAAAACAAGCAAAAAAAAATCATTTTTTCAAAACAGACATTGTTTTAACGAGCTTTTCAAGGAGGGGGCCTGGGGTCTACAAAATAAACTAGAAAAGTCTATACATGTTTCAAAAGTCTTCTTCTTTGGTTTTAAATGCAAAAGTACTTTTTTGTTTCAAAAACTATTTTTTAAAATGAAGATGTGCCTTTATTCAGGAGTCCGACACGCGTTCAGCTCTGGAGAAGACTTTTTCCTTCGAGAAATTTATTGAAGAGGAATATTTTTGTTGAATTAGTTTTTCAGATGGTTGATTTTATTTATTTTTTATATGTTTGATATGTATACGGATATATTTTCTATTTTAATGCCATGAAAAATTCTGGTTATAGGCATAATAATATTAAGGCCATATATGTAAGGTAGAGAAGCTGGAAGTTGTTATGCAACAAAATCAGTCAGATAGCTAGGTGACTGCCAGGACAGGTAAGAAGGTAGTTCAACAATCTCCGGTGGCTATCCCTCTATCAAACAGATGTCCAACTTTTGGAACTGATGAAGGGGTTAGTCTCTCTGAGGAAAATGAAAGAGCCATCGGTTATTGGACTGTTGGAAAAAATCTTATGTTAGGCAGCATTTGAGAAGGTTTTTTATAATTATTGAGACAGGGGTCTCTCCTGTCAGGGGCATAAACAGGAGATTCTGTGGCTGTGAGCGAAAATTTAGGATAGTTCATTGTTCTCCCTGTACTAGGATTAAGAACGTCTCAGAAAGTCTCAAGCATATTGTTGAAGGTGTGATTGAAAAGCCAGAAATTATTGTATATATTGGTATGAATGACATTTTTAGGGAAAAGATTAAAACAATCCGCAGTTAATTAAAGAGGTGATGTAGAGGGTTAAAAACAAAACCTTACAATAGTAATTACTGGTTTGCTCCCAATGACAAATTCAAGCGGGGAAGGGAAAAAAAAGGTTAAATGAGAAAAATCAGTGGCATGAAGAGCTGCTGTGTTGTTGGCGGATTCAGATTTTTGGGCGATTCGAATGTTTTTTGGAATAGAAAAGGCCCGCTACAAAAGGATTGATCTAATCTAAACGGGAAAGCCACCGATATCTTAGCAGGGAGATTTGCTCACCCTATAAAGGCAGACTTTATATTGACAGACGAGGCAAGTGGAGGTACTCTAAGTAGCAGTGTAAATTGTAGGATGGATGGAGAAATCTCTGAATATGTTGAGAACATGCCAGTTGGAAAAGAAAGATGAGAGAATCAGATTATATAGTAATTCTGAAGAACTAAAATGCATTTACTTCAGTGCAATGGGATTTACAGGGAAGGCTAATCTACTCAGCGCATGTTTCAGGACATGGGATTAGGACATCATAGCTATTATAGGAACCTGGGTGAAAGATGTTCAAGATCTTTCAATAAGAACAGGCAAGACGGTAAAAGAGGAGGAGGTATGGTCTTTTTAGCCAAGGATAGTATAATGCTGGCTCCGAGAACTTCTGCTGAGGACTCGTCTACTGATGTAGTGTGGGCTGAGGTTAGAAACAGGAGAGGAGAGGTCACACTGCTTGGAGTTTTTTTTATAGCCTCCGCAGAGTTCCAGGGATGTGAAAGAGAGGATTAGCAAAATTATTCTGGGTAGGAGTGAAAGGAACAGGGTGGTCATTATGGGGGACTTTAACTTTCCTAACATTGACTGGAAATGCTATAACTCTCGAACATCGGATGGATCAGTTATTGACCAATGTGTACAGGAGTGTTTCCTGACACAGTATGTCGAAGGGCCGACAAGAGGGGAGGCCACAATGGATCTGGTACTTGGCAGTGAGCCAGGCCAAATGTTTGATTTAGTTGTAGTTGAATACTTTGGAGAGAGTGACCATAATTCAGTTATGTTTAGTTTAGCGATGGAAAGGGATAGGTACATTCCACAGGTCAAGAGTTATCGATGGGGTAAGGGCAATTATAATGCGATTAGGCAAGAATTAGGATGCACAGAATGGGGTAGCAAAATACAGGGGATGCAGACAGTGGAAATTTGGAGCTGGTTTCAGAAACAGTTATTGTGTGTCCTTGATAAGTATGTCCCTGTCATACAGGGAAGCAGCGATAAGGTAAGGAACCGTGGTTTACAACAGAAATTGCATCTTTTGTTAAGAAGGAGAAGGAGGCTTATGTGTTGATGAGGCAAGATGGTTCAGATGAGGAGATGGAGAGTTACAGATCAGCTCGAAAGGATTTAAAGAGAGAGTTAAGAAGAGAATAGAGAGGACACTAGCAGTCTTTCGCAAATATAATAGAGGAGAACCCTAAAGCTTTCTAGAGGTATGTGAGGAATAAAAGGATGATTAGTGTAGGAGTATGGCCAGTCAAAGACAGAAGCGGGAAGTTGAGTGTGGACCTTGTGGAGATCAGAGAGTTGCTAATTGAACATTTCTCTTCGGTTTTCAAACAGGAAAAGGTGAATATTGTCGAGGAGAAGAATGAAATATGAGATATTAGACTAGAAAGAATCGAGGTTATTTACGAACAGGTGTTATCAATTCTGGAAGGAATGAAAGTAGAGAAACCCCCTGGACCGAATGGGATTTATCCAAGGATTCTCTGGGAAGCTAGGGAGGAGATCGCAGAGCCTTTGGCTTTGATATTTGAGTCATCATTGTCTTCAGGTTTAGTACCCGAGGACTGGAGGATTGCAAATGTTGTGCCCTTGTTCAAGAAGGATAGTAGAGATGACCCAAGCAATTATAGACCAGTGAGCCTTGCTTCTGTTGTAGGAAATGTTTTGGAAAGGATGATAAGAGATAAGATTTATAATCATCTAGTAAGCAACAAATTGATTTCAGATAGTCAATATAGTTTCATCAAAAGCAGGTCATTTCTCACAAATCTTATTGATTTTTTTGAGAAGGTGACCAAGCATGTCGGTGAAGGCAGGGCAGTTGACGTGGTATACATGGACTTCAGTAAAGCCTTTGCTAACTTTCCACATGGTAGGCTTTTGGAGAAAATGCAGAGGCGTGGAATAGACGGTGATTTCGCAGTTTGGATTTGAAACTAGCTTTCTGAAAGAAGGCAGCGAGCGATGGTTGATAGAAAATATTCAGCCTGGAGTCCGGTCACTAGTGGTGTGCCACAAGAGTCTGATTTGGGACCACTAATGTTTGTCATTTTTATAAATGACTTAGACGCAGGCACAGGTGAATGAATTAGTAAATTTGCAGACGACACTAAAGTCAGTGAAGTTGTGGGCAGTTTGGAAGAATGTTACAGGCTGCAGGGGGCTTGGATAAACAGCAGAATTGGGCTGAGAGGTGGCAAATGGAGTTCAATCCAGCTAAATGTGAGTTGATGCACTTTGGGAAGAATAGCAGAAAGGCAGAGTACTGGGTTAATGGAAAGATTCTTGGTAGTGTGGATGTGCAGAGTGATCTTGGAGTCTATGTAAATAGATCCCTGAAAATTGCCACCCAGGTTGATAGTGCTGTTAAGGCGGCATACGGTTTGTTAGGTTTCATTCGTATAGGGATTGAGTTCTGGAGCCACAATATCATGCTGCAAATGTACAGAACGCTGGTGCGGCCATACTTGGAATATTGTGTACAGTTCTGGTCGCCCCATTGCAAAAAGGATGTGGATGTATTGGAAAAGGTGCAGAGGAGATGTATCAGGATGCTGCCTGGTCTGAAGGGAAGGTCGCATGAGGAAAGGCTGAGAGACTTGGGTCTGTTCTCATTGGAAAGAAGAAGGCTAAGAGGGAATTTGTTAGAGACATACAAGATGATCAGAGGATGAGATGGGTAGACAGTTAAAGTCTTTTTGCTAGGATGTTGACGCCAGCCTATATGAGGGGGCATAGCTACAAATTGAGGGGTGATAGATTTCAGACAGATGTCAGAGACAGGTTTGTTTCACAGAGCGATGTAAGGGCTTGGAATGCCCTACCTGCTAATGCAGTCAACTTAGCCACATTAGGGGGATTTAAACCATCCTTAGATAAGCACAGGGATGATTTTGGGATAGTGTAGGGGACGAGCTGAGAATACTTCAAAGGTCGGCGCATCATAGAGGGCCTAATGGCCGATTCTGCGCTGTATTGTTCTATGTTCAATGCTTTTTGTTCTAAGAGTGGTAATTCAATCTTCCAGGTGTTAGATGCTCCAGAAAGGACAGAAAATGAGACATGGGGTGGAGGAACAGTGGGTGGGCAGGGCTGGCAATTTTGATTAAGGAATAAATTATTGCTCTAACTAGGGGAGATATTACTAGAAATGCGTTCAGTTAAAATGTATGGATAGAAATTTAAGATAAGAAAGTAAAGAACACTTCGAAGAGATTGTGCGAAGCGCTCGTTTGTGACAAATCGTCCAGTGCAAATATATTGGTAGAAATTTAAAAGTCAGAAAGAAAAGAACACGTTGATGGAATTGTACTCTATGTTCCACAATAGTAAGGAAGAGATTAAGAACAAATATGTAGGGAGATCTCAGATATATGTAAACTTAATAAGATTGTAATAATGGGGGGATTTTAAATTTCCAAATCTTGACTGTTACTACCTTCGTGTTAAAGGTTTGGACGTCGAAGAATTTATCAAATGTGTTCAAGAAAATTTTCTATATCAATATGTGGTTGCTCCTACTAGAGAAGGAACAAAACTAGACCTTATTTTGTGCAATATCTAGGCAAGTGACTGAAGTAAAAGTGGGGGAATATGATGGCTGTTGCGAACATAATTCTATTCATTTCAGAATGGTTATGGAAAAGGATAAGCCTTCCATTAATATTATCTTTTTAATTGGAGTACCATAAACTTTAATGGCATGAGACAAGGACCTTCCAAGTTTGATTGAAGGAGATTGTTAGCAGGTGAAGAGAACGTGTGACTCGTGGAAGACATTCAAAGGTACGATGATGAGAACTAAGAGGCATTAAGTTGTTGATAGTGTGAAGGGTAACTCTGGTAAGGATAAGGAACAACGGATGACGAAAGGTATTGAAGCTCTACACAACAATAAAAGAGAATCTTAATTTAGATATAGACAACGTTAATCAATCGAATCTCTTAAACTATATAAAGTGTGTTGGACATTACTTAGAGAGAAATGAGGAAAGCAAAAAGCGGGCATGAGATAGCATGGACAGATAAGGTTCAGCATAAACTAAATATTTTGTACAAATACGTTAAGAGCAAGAGGGTAATCAGGGAGAGGGCAAGGCCTCTTAAAGATTAAGGAGGACGTTTTTGTGTTGTACCACAGCAGATGGGAAATAAAATCATTCCATTCCCAGTGCATCAGACAGCGGCAAACCCACACTATGGTCTTCACCTCGCAATCATCCAGATTGAACTCTCTCTCCTATTTGTCAGCCTATTGACCCATTGGATCAAGATCCTTTTGTAATCTTCGAAAGGCTTCTTCACTGGCCACTGTGCCACCAGTTTTGGTGTCATCCGCAAACTTACTAACCATGGTCTTTATATTGTCATCCAAATCATTTACATAAATGACCGAACAATGAAAACCCAGAATGAAATTCTGTGGAACACAGCTGGTCACATGCCTCAGCCTGAAAAGCAATCACCCACCATTACTCTCTGTGGCCTGTTATGATGCCAATTGAAAGTGTTGGAGATAAACTATGCAGTTCTGGCAGCATTGGAACAGAGAGAAACAAAATTAACTATCTTGAGTCCTTTATGACCTGCTCAGAACAAGTTCGTATTGGCCTCAATATGTTAACATTGTTTCTCTCTCCATATCCTGCCTTATCTGTTGCACTTCTCGACCATTTTGTGCTTGTATGTCTGATTTCCATTATCTCTAATGTGTTACTTTTCTGGATTGATCTAGATATTATATTTGAACAATTTGCTCCATTCCTGTTCCCGTGACTTGTGCCGGTGACACTCGGATTAAACTGGATTCTGTTTCTTCTTCAAGATCTAAAAATAACTTTTTTTTGCCAACGGCATCTTAAAGGCGCGAATCTCAACACATTTATTTTGATTTGAAAGACATTTTAGAGATAGCTACACTTTATGAAGCAAAAAATGTGTTTCTGGAAAAGCGCAGCAGGTCAGGAAGCATCAATGGAGCTGGAGAATTGACGCTTCAGGCATAAGCCCTTTTCCAGCAACACATTTTTAAGCTCTGATCTCCAGCATCTGCAGTCCTCACTTCCACACTTTATGAAACAACAGGAATAGATTATTGATGATAACATCATTTGTGTCCTTTATTAATAAGCTTGTCCCCACATGCTCTGAAAGCTTTTAAATACATTTCACAGATTAATTACAGCAAAGGTGGTGGTCACTCAGACTATTATCTCAATACCAGTTCTGAATGAGCAATATCCCCACTCTTATTCTGCAGTAACTCCCTGTAACCCCACTCATGTTGTTATGTGTCTGTTTTTTTAAATTCTGAATATCCTGTTCAGATAAACAATCTTATCAACCTGTATAGCCTATGATTGACTACTCTATCTGTAAATTATAACTCCATCCATCACGTTTAAAATTGCCTTTTCTATTCACATTGTCGTTCAGCATTCCATCGCCCAAATGTCATCTGTTCTATCACTCTGCATTGCATTTTATTCTAATTGTGAGAAAGAATTAGGGTTGACTGGGAGATGTTACTGTCCTCCCCTCACGTCTGCTCAGCCACTGGCTCCAGCCCTTTCTGCCTCCCAGCCAATATCAGATTCGTTCCATCCCTGACGCATTAATCCTTGGGTTTTAATGAACAAGGTTGTTGCACATTGTTAAGGACAAGGCCAGACCCCTCAAATATTTTGAAGCACGTAACCCAGACCGTAACTGTGGTATTTGAAGGTAAGTGTACAGTGCATATTCAATGAGGGAATTAGCTAGTCACACTGCCGAGTTTTTAACAAACAGCATTTATTTACGAAATTACGGAATGAAACAAACTGAACCGAAAACAGAATACCGAACAACTCATCCTATCCGAACCCAACAGGCTATCCCCAATAAAGAATGCTGTTCCAAAATACATGCAACAATCCCAAAAAAACAAACCCCTTAGCATAAAGAGTAAAAATGACTCAAAACGCTTACATGTTACAAAATCGGAAGGGCAGAAGGGGAGGGATAGCGTCCCGTTTCAACAGTGACCCTTACTCAACTAACCCCTGAACTGAACTGACCTGCACAACCAGAGAGCTGGCCACGCGCCCTTCATTGTATCAGTTTTACTTGAAAGACTTGAAAGCCTTCTGCCTGAGGAAATATCTGTTCGGTATAAACAAAAGCGGCCCCGGTGAAACATTCAAAATTCAGGAATGTTGGAAACTTGGGTCGTTTATAACGTCTCTGGGAAAAGAAAATCAAGGACATGAAAACCTTGTAAAGGGACCGGCTTTGTGACAACATGTCACATTTGGCTTTGGACAGAGTTTAAAAAATGTAAGACTTACTGAATGAAGCCAATCAAATGTATTAATGTGTTTGTGAATTTATATAAAACAGTGCAGAAAGGCATTGTGTGTTGAAGATACAAAATTGCCTTATTGCAACGAGAGAAATACCCAGGCAAATCCACACTTCTTGTGTAATGGAGTGCAAATATGCCCACTGGAAATCTATTGGTTGATACCTGTTCTAGTGGAGGAGAGATCAGCATCGTAACGTCTTGATTACGTTTTTTTTTGGTGGGGGCAGGGATGTGGGGTTCAGGTGGTTACAGTATTGCAAACAGACAACACATCAGTGTTTCATTGTGTAATATTCTGAATAAGGTTCTTGTCTGTTTAAAAATCTGTAGTCAACCTAGTTAAAGTACTCCGGGTAATTTTCATTGTACCCTTACCGATACAAGTTTCAAAGTTATGCTCTGGGATGCCTGCTTAAGAATGCTCTGTGTGATCTAGCTATAATATCTCGAAGATGGAAGATGCCTCCTTGGGACTTGGTACAAACTAATCACTTTCCCTCCTCATGGTCAGCAAACCATGTTAACAGAACAAATGTGCACCAATAGCAATGGAGCCAGGAGGAAAAACATGGAGCAGTCTGTGTTTGCAGTCTATGCCTCATTGGTTTGACGTGTTGCAGGATCAATGACATCCTCGTATTTCAGTGTAACAGTTAGGAGGGACTGAATGGCCTCTTCTGATCATGAGTCAGTGTCTCGAGGGACAAAATGTCTTACTCCTGGCCTGAGGGCAGAGGTTCAAGGACTTCAATGGGCAACCCATGGTTCCTGCCTACCAGCATTTTATGCTTACTCGACTCTATCTTCCTGAATTATAGGAGACAAACAGGAGGAGGGAAGAACACAGCAGCATCATGAGGTATGAAAGTCAAAATTTAAGGTTAAACAGTTCTTCAGGACTGGGAGTGGGAGGTAGTGGGAGCTGCAGATAAAGAGGGAAGGGAGTGGTTGGGGTGGGGAGCGCAGCGGGATGGTGAGGTACGGATACGTGGACACAGGTGATGGATGCAACCTGGTTGGGCGATGGGAGGGATGAATCTAGTTGGGAGCTGGAAGGCGGAGTCGTTAGGTGGAATGGAAGGGAGGGGTATGGGCAGAAAATAGAGTAAGGAGATGGGTAGTAAGGTTATTTCAAACTGGAGAACTCAATGTTACATCTTCCAGGTGGTAGGCTTGCCAGGCAGATGAGCTGTTGTTCCTCAAATTTGCGGTCTGCCTCACCAAGGCAACAGAGGAGGCCAGAAGTGATTATGTCGGAAAGGGAGTGGGAAGGGGAATTCAAATGGGCGGTGACTGGGAGGTCAGGTTGGCCCCTGCAGGCCCGGCTGTGATGCTCGGTGAAATGTGCACTTAGTTTATGTTCGGTCTCCCCAGTGTAGAAAAGACCACATCGGGACCATCTGATGCAGTAAGCTCAGTTGGAAGAAAGGCAGGTGAACCTCTGTCTAACCTGCAAGTACTGTTTGAAGCCCTATAAGGAGGTGGAGGAGGCGGTGTGCCAGCAGGTGATGCATCTTTTGCGGTTGCAGGAGAAGGTACCTGGGGGGTTTGGGGAATATTGGTGTGGAGTGTGGCACGACAACGAAGGGGACAGTCTTGTGGGAGATGTGCCAGGTGGTGGGATCAAAACCAAGTTTACTGCATCTGGTGCACCCGATGTGGTCTCACTGCATCAGGAAGACCAAATGTAAATGAAGTGAATGATTTGAGAGTATTGCAGTCAGGCTTCTAAGGGCTGACCTGACCTCCCAATCACTTCGTATTTCAATTTTCTCCCCCGCCCTCCCCCGCCAATACATTCTGACATGGCCATCCTTGGCCTCCTCCATTGCCACAACGAACCAAACCAAAAACTGGAGCAACAAGACCTCATATGTCACTTGTGCAACCTACACCCCGGGGACTCAACATTGAATTCTCCAATTTCAAATACCCTTCCTTCTAATCCTATGATCCCCTTCCCAGGCCTTCCCCTCCTTGCCTTCCTCTGATCAACACTTGATCCAGCTACCAACTGGATTCAGTCCCCCCATCACCCTTTATCTGTGTTCACTTATGCCCATCTCGCCACTCTGCCTCCTCCTCCTTCACCCGCCCCTTTATCTATAGACCCCTTTTCTCCTAACCCCAGTCGTGATGAAGAGTTATATCCTAGGCGTTGACTTCTCAACTTCTTGACGCTGCCTTGATTATTCTGTTCTTCCAGTCTCCTGCGTGTCTATTTTGGATTCAAAGCTGCTGTATTTTTTAAATTGTCTTCTTGTGGAATAGGCAGGAGAGAGGAAATGTGGTCCACCTGTTTTTATCCAATAGTTTTGAAGGGCTGAATGGCTTTCTTATATTACTGTGAAACCAGCTAGAGTTGCAGTAAGGGTTCCTTCTTTTTAACCGTGGAGATGTTTAGTGCCCAGCAGTACTTTTGATTAATGTTACCTATATATTAATAGCTCAAGCTTGAATGTTATCCAGATTTGATACTTTCGTACCTTAGGAGGTGACTCATTGTTCTGAACATTATATAATCTTCACAGAACATCCCCACCGCTGATCGTATGACAGAGGAAAAGACATTGATCAAGCATCTGACGGTGTTTGTGCCGAAGAAGCTATCCTGCGATTGCCCACAGAGATATCCAGGGACTGAGAGGATTGATGTCCACCAGCCCCATTGTGTTCTGAATGATCCAACCAGTGGGGAGTTTACAACTGATTCCCATCAAGTTCAATTTTGTTCAGTCTCCTTGACACCTTGCTCAGTCAATTACTGCCATGATATCAGGGCCAATCACTCTGATGGTGTGTTCATATCTTTTGTTCATATCAATTGGACAAGGTATATGTGTGGGGAGCGTTTCCTTCTCTCAGGTGGTTGTGAGGGTTGGGACCAGACAGTTATGGGAGGCTACATCACTGAAATGTTTGGGGGGTGCGAGTGGGTGTCAATGGATTTTGACACATCTGAGAGTCGAGGGCTGCAAAGAATTGGGCATTAAAGAGAAATTGCGTCCAAAATCTTCTCTACTTTGATATTGATTGTCCCTAAGATATCACGGCTAACTTCCTCAAGTTCCCAGTATTCATGCATTTCTCCACGGTAACCGTAGAGTAGAAATATTCGTTGAGGACTTCACCCATCTCTTATCGTTTCACACGTACTTGTCCACTTTGACCTTTGAGGGGTTTTATTTTCTCTGGAGCTATTGCTTTTTCTTTTAATATATTTAAAGTACGTTTTTGGATTCATCCTAATCTTCTCGGCCAAGCCTCCTTATTGCCCCCTTTTCACCCGACTGATATCCTTCTTTCATAGATTCCTGTATCTCTTATATACATCCAGGGGTTCCCTTGATCCAAGCCGCTTGTACCTGAATCTGTGGACTGGTTTTGTCCCTCTCCATAACTCTTTGAAGATTAATATAACTGTGGTTACTGTCCCAAAGTGCTCCCCCACTATTAATTCAGTCACCTGTCCTGGCCTATTTCCTAAGGAAATATTGAATTTTGCCCCTTCCCGAGTATGACACTCTATATTCTGCTTGAGGAAACTTTCCTGACGCATTTACAGATTTTATCTCATCAAATCCCTTAACGCTCAGGCAGTTCCAGTCCATGTTAGAAAAAGAAATCACCTATTAGGATAACCCTATTGCTCCTGCAGGTCTCCCTTCTCTCCCTGCATATTTGTTACTCTCATTCCTGTTGACTATTTGGGGGCAGATAGGACAACCCCAATGACGTCACCAACCCCCTCAGATTTCTTACCTCCACCCACAAGGCCTCACTGGGTGATCCATCAGTTATTTTATCTCTGATTACTGCTGTTGTACTCCCCTTAATCAGAAGTGCAACTCCCCTCCCCTCCTTCCACCATTTCTGTCTTGTTTAAAGCACATGTACCCTGGCACATTAAGCTGTCAGTCCTATCCATCACTTCGCCATGTTTGTGTAATGGCTATAATATCCCAGTCCCACCGATCTATCCATGCCCTGAGTTCATTGGCCTTACCTGGAGCCTTTTTGCATTGAAATAGATGCAATTTAATCCAAAAGGCTGTACTTTCTCTTTGTCGTTTTCCAGTTGAATCTTACTGATTTCGGATTACTGTATCTCCTTTCAGCCTCGCACTTGCTTCCCTGCTCCTGAGCAGACCACCTCCTGCCAATCTATTTTAAACACTCCCTTGTAACAACAGCAAAACTGGCCGCCAACATATTGGTGCCCCCTTCAGTGCAAGTCTCAGACGGTAATCTCCCTGTCAGGAGGTTACCACTGTCAAGGTGTTTTTTTAAAAAAATGTTTCTCGTAGCGCTCTGGAATCACTCTGCCGGGCCTCGTCCCTATTTCAACGGGTATCATTTGTGCCAACGTGCAAAATGATTTCTGGCTGATCAACCTCCCCCTTGAGAATGTTCAGCAGCCACTTGGAGACATCCTGGACCCTAGCCCCTTGGAGGTAACCCACCATCCTGGATTCCCGTTTGTGGCCACATAATCTCCGATCTGTCCCTCTAACAATCGACCCTCCTATCTCGAACCTCCTGTTTACCTTTACCCTTTCCCGGTGTGCCCCAGAGCCAGTGGTAGTAGCACCAACCTGGCTACTGCTGCTTTCCCCTGAGCGGTCATCGCCCCCAACAATCCAAAATGGTCTACTTGTTTTCGAGAAGAATGGCCACAGGGGATTCCTGCACTCCCTGCCGAGAGTCACCAATCTATTCTCGTTACAAATTCTGTTATCTCTATTTGTCAGTGAGAGAAACTATTGTCTTCAGTTCAATTGCAGTCTCCTTTCATTACCCATGAATTGCAGACCACTCCCTCACAAACATCTGCGAACAAGACTGTGCACAACCTCGAGATCCCTTTTTGCACTGAACTGATTTATGTATCGTGTTTTCTCTGTTACCAAACCTGTCCACTACCAGCTCCTAATGTCCCCAATCGTCATCCCTGTGTCAGTATTGTTGCTGAACAAACCATTGGCTGCACGTTGGTAAAATTCAGACTTAATGTTTCAAGCTCTCTGCTGACCACTTTTCCAATTACAAATATTTCAATCACAGAATTGTTCTTGTCTTGGACATTACTTCATGATTAGGACATTGTATGAATGTAGGAATGTCGCTGGATGCATTTCAGAAGCAAAGCCTATTAAACGAAAGATATTGTTTCAAGTGATTTGTTTCACGTCCTATCACAGCTGATGACAGAACTTCAATACAAAATGATAAGAATTGGAATAAAAGTGATTTTCACGGTAACAACCACAAAACCAACACATTGTCTGAAAACCTTCCTGTTTTACTGATCACCTTCGATAAAAAATCTAATGTTATTACCCGGTGTGGGTTAAGTGAGACTTCGGCCCCATGACAATGTGCTTGACTTTATATAGGCTTGTGGAATGGCCTCACAATCAGGGCAATTATGATGGTCACCAAATGCTGCCCATGGCAGAGATGCCAACATCCCACGAAATAACAAACATGAAGGTGAAATCAAATAAAGGAAGATACTGAAAATCTGAAATTATAGAAAGAAATGCAAAGAAATGAACAGAAAGTGCTGGGGAAATTTCCTGAACAGAAAGCACCTGGAAAAGAATGTGATTGATACCATTGACAGGGAAGTCTGCTTTGAAGGGGCGAAGGAATCAATAGAGAAAGAGATATAGAAGAAAAAAGAGCAAACAAAGAGAATGGTGATCAGCGGGGCTGGAAATAAAATGTGAGATTCAACTCATTTATTTCTCACTTATCCCATCTTCCTGAATATCATACCCATGTAATTACAGGTGTCCCCCGCTTTTCAAAAGTTCGCTTTTCGCCACTTCGCTTTCCGAATGACCTCGATCAGACCCTTGTTTTGAAAACCAAAAGAAATCCGAAGAGGATTTTCACTTTTACGAAGAAAGGCGAATTTTTTCCCATACAAATTAGTGCTACTGCTCTTTACACCATATCGTAGGAACACTTTACTTACAGATAGCGAGGGAAACCTGTATTAATCTAAGGTCATGTTTAAAGCGATTTGACACCCCTGTCTTCCCTGAGAGTGGTCATCTTCTTATATTCATTCATGGGATATGGGTATCTCTGACTGCCAGCATTAGTCCACTTTCCCAGTTGCTCTTGAGAAGACTGTGAGCCACTGCAGTCCACGTGTTTGATCTGATTTGATTTGATTTAATTTAATCAAATGTACAATGGAAAGGTTATTTTGCAAAGAGTGCAGGCAGATGATAGTAAATAAGAAAGCAGAGATCATAGGTACTTAGAGTGAGGCATACAAGGTTACACCTTCACAGGAAGTGGGCAAAGCAAGATCGATTTTAGTAAGATTAATATTTTTTGAAAAGTTAGAGTTGTTAATTCGTCAGTCTATTAATGGGAGGGAAGGAATTGTTCCTGAGCATATTGGTCCATGTTTTCAAGCCTCTGTGTCTCCTCCCTGTTGGAAGAGGTTGCAGGAGATCATTACTGTTTTCGGAGAGATCTTTGATGTTGCCAGCCTTTCTGGGACAATGACAAGTATAAATGGATGGAAGGCTATCTTCTGTGATGGTCTGGGCTGTTCACACAACCGTCTGTAGTTTCGTATGGTCCTGGGCAGAGTAGTTACCATGTAAATCCATTATGCACCCGAATAGAATGCTTTGAGTTGCCACTATAGAGAGCACTGGGAGACGGGCTGTTCCAAAATAGTTAGATGTAACAATTGGCTGTTAAATGGATACCCAAATTCTGGTTGCTGTTTTGACAACAATTTAAATTTAACCAATAAATTTAAATTCTGTCCACGATACCAAATCCTAGTTGAGTTAATTGTATCGCCAACAACGAACCAATGAGCCATCACCTGCTTCAAACGAATAGAGAAGCCATCACTGTCACAACGAAGGAGAAAGAGGCCGAAACAAAGGGAAGCAGAGAGAGAGAGAACGCAGCGAGGGAAACAGATGGACAGTCAGTGAAAGAGAGAATGGAAACAAAACAAGGAAATAAGAAGTCACATGGGCAGGGAGCAGGGAAGTGAGATACAAAGCACACGGCGAGCTGGGGGTGGGGAATTGGAGGTGCTGGGGGTGAGGACCAGAGAGATCTGGGAGTGAACACTGGTGGGATCTGGGAGGAGGGAGGTGAGGGTTTATTTTGACCTGTACCAAGATGTCCAGACAGATCATAGTAAGCAATCATGTACAGAACAATGGCTGTAAAACATGTCTGGGAGGCATATAGGTTACGCTGCACAGGGTGTTCGCTAGGCGAGATCAACATGTACAAGATCAGCATTATCTGAGATGAAAGAATCCATTCATTAGTCTAATAACAGCCGGGAAGAAGCTGTTACTGAACCAGCTGATCTGAGTTTTCAAGCTTATGTACCTTTTCGCCTGATGGAAGAGGTTGTGGGAGATCTTCACAGGCATGTGATGGGTCTTTGGTAATGTTAGATCTAAGAAAATTCGAGTACAGGAACAGGCTATTCGGCGGTCCAAGCCTGCGCTGATCCAGATCCTCTATCTAATTCCGTCGCCTATTTTCTAAGGGTCTGTGTGTCCCTTTGCTCCTGCCCATTCATGTATCTTTCCAGAAACATCTTAAATGGAGCACCACTGGTCACAGTTCTCCATTTTCAGAAACTCCCTTCCCCTTCTATGCTCTGTCCCCTATTGCCCAGCCAGTTCATTATCCTTGAAGCCAGCACACCCTGGACACCATGTGACTTCACTTTCTCCATAACACGACCATGGGAAAAATTATCAAACGCCTTCCTGAATTCCATGTCCATGACATCTACTGCCCCTCCCTCATCAATCAACTTTGTCACTTTCTCAACGAGTTCGATTAAGTTGGTAAGACATGACCTTCCCAGCATTAACCATGTTGCCTCTCATTAATAAGACCATTTTCATTCAAATGAGAATAAATCCTATTCCTCAGTATCCCTATTCCCTATCCCTGATGACAAGCTCACTGGTCTATAATTAACTGGATTATTCATGCCACCCTTTTAAAACGAGGGGAATAGAAACTTTCCAGTCCTGAAGAAGGGCTTATGTCCGAAACATCGATTCTCCATCTCATTTGATGCTGCCTTACCTGCTACACTTTTCCAGCAAAGCATTTTTAAGCTACAGGACCTCAGTTGTGTTCAAGGATGCTACAAAGATATCTGTTAATGCCCCAGCTATTTCCTCTCTCCCTTTCCTCAGTAATCTTGGATAGATGTTAGCAGCCTTTCTCCGGCAACGAGCCTTGTAAATAGAGTCAATGGTTGGGAGATTAGAGCCCGTCATAGTCTGGGTTGTGAACACAATCTTCTGTAGTTTCCTCTGGTCCTGGACAGAGTGTTGCTGTACCAGGCCACTACGCACCCGGACTGTACGTTCACAACAGTGCATCTGTAGAAGTAGTACATGCTAAACATCCTGAGCCAAGTGAGGAAGGAGAGACGTTGTTGAGCCTTCTTGACTGTCACACCTATGTGAGAAATGCAGGGTAGGTTGTCAGTTATCATCACTCCGAGGAACCTGATGCTCTGCGCTTCCTCAACCATTGTTGTAGATGATGACGTGTTCCTCTCCATTCTTTCTGAAGTCAATGATCAGTTCCTTACTATTGCTGAATTTGAGAGTTATTATCATTACACCATGCCACCAAGTCCTCGATCTCCTTTCCGTATTCTGACTCATCGTTGTTTGATATCCCTCCTGATTTGGTGATGTCATTAGCGAACTTGTAGCTGGCGTTGTTTAGAATTTGGCAACACAGCTGCATGTGTACAGGGAGTAAAGTAGGGGACTGAGGGCACAGCCGTGGGAGTACAGGGAGTACAGTAGGGGGCTGAGGGCACAGCCGTGGGTGTACAGGGAGTACAGTAGGGGGCTGAGGGCACAGCCATGGGAGTACAGGGAGTACAGTAGGGGGCTGAGGGCACAGCCGTGGGTGTACAGGGAGTACATAGGGGACTGAGGGCACAGCCGTGGGTGTACAGGGAGTACAGTAGGGGACTGAGGACACAGCCGTGGGTGTACAGGGAGTACAGTAGGGGGCTGAGGACACAGCCGTGGGTGTATGGGGAATACAGTAGGGGGCTGAGGACACAGCCGAGGGTGTATAGGGAGTACAGTAGAGGGATGAGGGCACAGCTGTGGATGCACAGGGAGTATAGTAGGGGAGTGAAGACACAGCCATGAATGCACAGGGTGTACAATAGGGGGCTGAGAACACAGACGTGGGTGTACAGGGAGTACAAAAGGGGGCTGAGGACACAACCGTGGGTGTATAGGGAGTACAGTAGAGGGATGAGGGCACAGCTGTGGATGCACAGGGAGTACAGTAGGGGAGTGAAGACACAGCCATGAATGCACAGGGTGTACAATAGGGGGCTGAGAACACAGACGTGGGTGTACAGGGAGTACAGTCGGGGGCTGAGGGCAGAGCCATGGGAGTACAGTAGAGGGCTGAGGACACAGCCATGGGATTACAGGGAGTACAGTAGGGGGCTGAGGACACAGCCGCATGTGTACAGGGTGGTACAGTAGTGGGTTGAGGACACAGCCGTGGGAGTACAAGGAGTACAGTAGCGGGCTGAGTGCATAGACATGGGTGCACAGGGCATACAGTTGAGGCTGAAGGCAAGGCTGTGGTATACAGGGAGTAGAATGGGGGCTGAGGACACAGCCATGGGTGTACAGGATGTGCAGGAGGGGGCTGAGCTCACGGCCGAGGGTGTACAGGGACGACAGTACGGGGCTGAGGGCACAGCCGTGCATGTACAGGGAGTACAGTTGGGGGCTGAGGACGCAGCCATGGGAGTACAGGGAGTACAGTAGGGGCTGACGACACAGCCGTGGGTATACAGGGAACACAGTTGGGGGCTGAGGAGGTAGCCATGGGAGTACAGGGAGTACAGTAGAGGGCTGAGGGCACAGCCGTGGGAGTACAGGGAGTACAGTAAAGGGTTGAGGGCACAGCCGTGGATGCACAGGGAGTACAGTAGGGGGATGAGGACACAGATGTGGGTGTACAGGGAGTACCGTAGGGGATTGAGGGCACAGCCGTGGGTGTACAAGGAATATAGTAGGGAGCTGACTGCACAGATGTGGGTGTACAGGGCGTACAGTTGGGGATGAAGGCAAAGCTGTGGTATGCAGGGAGTAGAGTGGGGGCTGAGGACACAGCCATGGGTGTACAGGGAGTGCAGTAGGGAGCTGAGGACACAGCCTTAGTTGTACAGGATGTACAGTTGGGGACTGAGGACACAGCAGTGGGTGAACGGGGAATACAGTGGGGGCTGAGGGCACAGCCGTGGGTGTACATGGAGTGCAGTAGCGGGCTGAGGACACTGCTGTGGGTGCACGGGGAGTACAATAGGGGGCAGAGAACACATCCTCCAGGAGTTCCAGTGTTAAGTGTTATTGTGGAGAATGTGCAGATACCTAGCTTCACAGATTGTCACCTGTGTGTCAGAAACCGGGGATCTTGTTACAGAGGGTGGATCCGTGATCAAGGTCACGGAGTTTTGAGATCAGCCTGGAGGGGATAATGATGTTGAAAGTAGAGCTGTAGTCAATGACCAGGAGTCTGGTGTAGGCATCCTTGTTGTCCAGATGTTCCATGGATGAAGGCAGGGCACGTATATGGCATCCGTTGGGACCCGTTACATCAGTCGGCACATTATAGGACAGCATATCAGGCTGGGAGACTGGAGGTGGTGTGGGCCACAACCAGCGTCTCAAAGCACTTCATGTTTATTGAAGTCAGAGCCACTGGGCGGGAGTCATTAAGGAACGTTGCATGTGCTTTCACATAAGGATGATGGTGGTCTTCTTGAAGCAGGTTGGGATTTCGGCTTCAGGAAGGAGAGGTTGAAGTTGTTTTTAAATACCTCTGCCAGTTGGTCCTCATAGGATCTGAGTGCTCAGCCGGGATCACTCTCCAGGCCTGTCGCTTTCCTTGACTTGACCTGCAGGAAGACTGATCATGCCTGCAGTGGTTAAAGCGGGCACAGGTACATCCGAGGCTGTCGGGGCAGGTTTCATGCTGGCAGTCACAATCATTGATCATAGATATTCCCTCCCCCACCTCCCTCCGTCATCATCAACACACAGTGTCATTTGTTGTTGTGAGCAACACACAGTTAGTGTTGAGACAGAGTGACATCATTAGATTGGGACTGTGCGCCATCAAGTTCTGTGTCACCATAACAGGGCAAATTCACAACAAAACGGGGCAGGGTTGCTTCTACTGGGTATCAGTGGTGCATGGTTAGTGAATATTTTAAAGGTATAATTCGAGTCAAGCCACTGCTTTCACCTGAATGGAGTCAAGCATCTTGAGTGTTGTGCCCATTCAATGCGGACAGTCCTGAGGGAGTCAGGAAGTGCCATTTACATGGACAACCTGAACAAAGGACCTGAAGGCAGTTTGCTAAGTTTGAAGATGATACAGTGATGGTTGGATGGGCAGGTGATATTTATGAAGTGGGGAGGCTGCAGAAAAGCTTGGAAAGTTTAGGACTGTGGGAAAACACGTGGCTGATGGAACGCAATGTGGGATCATGTGAGATTATGCACTTTGGTAAGCGGAATAGAGTGAGACACTATGTTCTAATAGGATCTATGGAATCTGAAGTACAAAAGGATTTTGAAGCACTTGCCCTCTCTAATGGTTAATGTGCAGGTTCAGTTGGCAGTTAAGAAAACACATGTAATGTTAGCATTCATTTAAAGGGAGCTAGAATATTAGAGAGGAGATATACTGCTGAGAATGTAATGGGCTTTGGTCAGATAGCATTTGGAATATTGGGAGTTGTTTTGGGCACTATCTCTGGGGAAAGATCTGCTGGTGTTGGAGGTGATCCATCCTGGTGATGGTGATTTGTCATATGGGTGGCAGTGTGTGTACTCGATGGAATTTAGAAGAATGAGAGGCGAGGTATCTGATAGAAACTGATTGATTACTGCGAAGATTGATACAGTCAGTGTGTAGAAGATATGTCCACGAGTCATAGAGACTATGACAAAATGGCAGTTTCAGAGAGAAGGGATGTGCTAATGGCCTAAATCGATAGCCATATCTCATGCACTTACGGTCATACGGTCTATTATTCAGTGCAGAATTGTCAGTCTCTGACCTGCTCTTCTAACCCTTGTATTTGTATGTTGATTTTACTTCACGTTCTGTTCAATAGTTTCCCCTGTGATATGGAAGGTGGGAGGGTTCAGTCCAGGCCAGTCGTCCATTAAACGTTGAATATAAACAGCTATCTGTGAGTCTCATCTGGCGGGAATACATTGTCTCTCCGATGATTGTCATTTTCAGTCTGATATTTTCAAAGGTTCGATCTTGTTAGCTAGTGTTGTTGAATTTAACAAAACAGATGCAATTTATCACAGCACGCAGCAACAATAAGTCATCGAACACTGAACACCCTTCTAATAACAAACGTCTATAATGTTCTGTTAATATTCAAATCAGATAACATTTCTCATTGAGATGCTCAACTTGGTGCTACTTTTTAAAAATCTTTTATTGGATGTGGGCACCGCTGGATGAGCCTAGCATTTCTTGTCAGTTCCTCGTTGCCCACTTGAGAAAGTGGTGCTGAGCTTCCTTCTTGGACCGCTGCAGTCCACCTGTTGTGTGTTGACCAACAATGCTATTAAGGAGGGAATCCCCGGGTTTTTACCTAACAAGAGTGAAGGAATGGCGATATATTTTGACATCAGGATGTTGACTGGTTTGGAAGGGAATTTGTAAGTGGTGGTATTCCCATGCGTCTGTTGCCCTTGTCATTCTAGATGTAAGTGTTCCTGGGATTGGAAGGTGCTCTCTCAGGATCTTTGGAGATTTTCTGCATTGTGTCTTGTAGATAGCACATACTTCGGCTCCTGAGCGACAGTGGTGGAGGAAGTGAATGCTTGCGGATGTGATGCCAATCAAATGGACTGTTTTGTCCTGGATGGTGTCAAGCTTCTTTCGTGTTGTTGTGGCTGCACTCATTCAGGCAAGTGGGAGAATTCCATCTCATTCCTGACTTGGGACTTGCAGATGGTGGATAGGATTTGGGAAGTCAGGAGGTGAGTTACTCGCACAGTATTCCTAGCCTTTGATCTGGTCTTATATTTATGCGGCGAGTGCAGTTGAGTTTCTGGTCAATGATAACCCCAAGGATATTGATAGTGGGAAATTTAGTGATGATACTGCTGCTGAATACCAAGTTGTTATATTGTTTCATATTGGTGATTGTCATTGTCTGGCATCTGTGTGGTGCGAATGTTACTTGCCACTTGGCAGCCTAAGCTTAGATATTTTCCATATCTTGTTGCATTTGGGCAAGGTCGACTTCCATATCTGAACATTTGAGAATGGTGCTGATCATTGTGCAGGCATTGTCGAATATCCCCACGTCGATCTTATCATGGAGGGAAGGTCATTGATGAAGCAGCTGAAGATGCTTTTATCTGAAGGGCTTCATCTGAAGAGTGACTGAAGATGTTACCTAGTATGGTGATGAAACGTCTGATAATGAACCTTCCAGATCAGCGAGCAAACCAACGTCCATATTATCCTGAGGAACTACAGCAGAAATGGTCTGGCGCTGAAATGACTGACGTCCAACAACAATGACCATCTTCCTATCTGTCAGGTATGACTCCAATAATGGAGTATTTGCCTGCAATGCTCTTTTTGCTCAGGTTCGGTGATACCACATTTGAAAGAATGTTGCCTTGATATCAAGGGATGGAATTCAGTTCCTTTTTCTAAGTTTGACCCCAGGCTGTAATGAGGTCAGGAGCTGAGTAGCCCTAGTGGAACCCAAACTAGATGTCACTGAGCAGGTTATTGCTGAGCATGTGCTGCTTGATAACACTGTTCATGTCCCCTTCCATCACTTTAATGATAATGGGGAATAGACCGATAAGATGGTATTTGGTTGGGTTGACTTTGTCCTGCTTTTTATTTAGAGAACACACTTGAGCAATTTTTCCCCATTGTTGGTTTGTAATCGTATTGCAGCAGCTTGGCCAGGGGAGCGGGAAGTTCTGGAGCACAAGTCTTCAGGACTATTGTCAGCATGTTATCAGGGCTCATAGCCTTGGCAGTATCCAGTGCCATCAACTGTTTCTTGATATCAGTCAATCGAGTTTCTGAAGACTGCTGTCTGCAATGATGGGGACCACGGGAGGAGGCCTAAATGGATCATCCACTCGAAACTTCTGACTGAAGAATTCGATGAAAGCTGATGTGCTGGGCTCTTCCTTCATTGAGGTTGGGGATATTTGTGGAGCCTCCTACTTCGGCGAGTTATTTAATTGTCCACCACCACCCACGATCAGATTGGCAGGACTGCAGAGCTTAAATCTAATGCATTGGTTCTGGGATCGCTTAGCTCTTTCTGCCCCTTGCTTTTTATGCAATTTGGCATGCAAATAGTTCTGTTTGGAAGCTTCAGCAGATTAACATTTTATGTTTATGTATGCCTGGTTCTGCTCCTGGCTTGCCCCCCTGCACTCTCTATTGAACCAGGGTTAATCCTCTTGCTTGATGGTAATGATTGATTGGGGAATATGATGGGCATATGACATTACAGGTTACAGGGACTCCCATAGCATCTGCCGCCCGATTCGATCGCACTGAGCTGCCTGCTGTGCTGGATTGGTTCTTCCTTTGGGACAGGACATATCCAGAGATGATGATGGTGCTGTCTGGGTTATATCTGTAAGGTAAAATCCCGTGAGTATGCATATATCAGGTTGTTTCTTGATTTGTCTGTAAAACAGTTGTCCCAATTGTGGCATGAGCCTTCATTTGTTAGTAAGGTGGACTTCGCAGGTTCGACAATGATGTTTCTAATGTTCCTTTCTCTGGTGCCCAGGTCAATCCATACGGTTTCATTTCTTTGAGATTTTGGACTACATCTGAAAGACTCGCTCAACCATTTCA
Source organism: Chiloscyllium punctatum (assembly GCF_047496795.1). Taxonomy (NCBI): domain Eukaryota; kingdom Metazoa; phylum Chordata; class Chondrichthyes; order Orectolobiformes; family Hemiscylliidae; genus Chiloscyllium; species Chiloscyllium punctatum. The sequence continues at coordinate 75,588,301 of NC_092766.1, forward strand.
GAGGGTGATTGAGGGTCAATCATATTGCTTTGTGTCTGGAGTCAACGGCCGGCCAGACCAGGTGAGGGATTGAATATTGCTTCATTGAAGGATATCAGTGAACCAGATGGATTTTTCTGACAATCCGCAATGATTTCATTCTCATAGGTAGATTCTTAATTTCAGGGATATTTTTAAATTATTGAATTGAATTGCCACCATCTGCAGTGGCGGGATTCGCACCTAGGTCCACAGAACAGGAGCTGATTATTTGGATGGATAATCTCGCGGTAATACCATGAGGCTACTTGGAACCCAATGGTGCACTCAACTGCTATTCATTGTGTTACCCTGTTTTTCTATCATTGTTATGTTACCCTGGAACCTCATCCTTCATTAAATCCTGATTGAAATACACGGTGAAGATCGTCCTCCCCACTGCCCGAAGTTCCTTCAGTCTGTTTTGTTTGAACAGACATTTTAAGGTAGCTGCACATCCGAGAAGGACAGGAAGAGATAATCGGTGATTGTGCAGGTTACCTGTCACCAGCCCAGCGTGTCTGTCTAGGCACTGGAAGATTCATTGTGTGTCAGGGATCCTCAGAATCATGATAGCACAAATGGAGGTCACTCAGCCTATCGTGGGGTCACAAGCTCTCCAACTGCACAATTGGAGATAGAGAGAGTGTGTGGAGAAAGAATGTGTGAGAACGAAAAAAACAGAGAGAAAGAAAGTGAAGAGAGAAAATCTGAGAGAAAATGGAAAGAGATGCGACCAACTGAGTGGGAGATGAAGAGGTCTATGGTCGGTGGACTAACACTGGGCACCCTTCCGGGCCTGCAACTTTAACCATTGATGCTTGCAGAACGACCTAGTCAGATGATCGTCCGCCAATACTCTCACCGTCTGACTCATTATCCGTCATGAGGTGATCGTGGACAAATCCTGGATGCCTTCCCATCGTGGAGTGGACGTCCTTCTTTTTGGTTTCTTGCTTCAGTTGGTTGCGGTTATGGCATGCTATCAGTGATTCAGCAGACCCCGAAGCGACGGTCCTGCCTTGGGATCTTTGCCAGGCGGATCTCATCTGGGGACTAATGGTCTCGGAGGGCAGCCATCACGGTCGGGATCTGAAACAGACTTAAGGCACTGTACAGCTTCGCTAGGCTGTTTTCTGCACACGTCTGCATGTGCACTCGTGTTTGTACGCCTATTTGATATGTCCTTTACTTGAAATTTCCTTTCTCTGATATCAGCATCAGCCTTGCACATATTATACGTACTCCAATTCACAGGTTCTATTTTGCCCTTCTGTTTCTCCTTCTCTCTCTCCTCCAACTGTAACCTCAGTACTTCCAACTGCCTTTTACTAAAACCACATTCCTTGATCCACAATTCTAACTGCTGTGCAGATTCTGGGCCATAATTATTTAATATGTACTGTATTTTCGGTTGGCCATTCCAAGACCTTTGTGGACCCTCTTTTTGTTTGCTCTTGCTGGAGCCAATTTTCAGCATTACTGGAAAAATCTTTAGCTCTCTCTCTCTTGCGCAGTACTGTTATCTTTTCCATTTGACTTGCTTTTACCTCCGGAGGTCTCCTCTCGCATTGGGCGCGTCCGTCTCAATGCCTTGGTTTTTGTAAACCAAATTACCTTGTACCTGGTACATCTTAGGCGAGTCCAACTCAGCCTGTGGTGGTTCCAAGCCTAAAACCACCCTTAAACCTACTGTCTCTTAACCACGCTCGAGACAGCAAACCTTTCCATTGAATTTTGCTCGAATATGGTGCGAGAGGTTACTGAACCCACTTCCTGATCCAAATATTCTCTTAGAGTGAGTCTCTACGTAGGATTACTTAATCCACGACCCTATTTGATTCGAATCCCATCGCAGGGACAATCTACAGATTCCCAGTCCATTCATGCAAAGGGGCCAATTCAGCGCTCGAGATGAGGTGAACGACCCGAATGCACTGGCACCTGTGTCTCCTGGGAATCTTCAGAATCTCACCCAAACGCGGGATCCTGGAGGAGTCCCAAGTTTACTGTCGTGGAAATTAAGCTGACTGAACTCAGATATTAGCAAGTGCAAAGAAAAAGCTTTATTTTTAACCACTGCAAGTATCTCATACACTTGGCAAAAACGCCTTGTGTAAGGGCCCTGAACAAAATTCATTTATTCCTTTTGTACTATTCTTACCACACGATCAAGGACAAGGGCTGGGAAACTTCAGAGTTCTCATTTTCTCAATCCCTTGCCATGCACGTAACTGACTATGTTTTCCTTAACTTTTCCGCCTAATTCGATTGCTCGCCAGGCCAGTTTGAATGTTTAAAAAGTTAAGCAAAGACAAGCTGTCTCCTCAACTGTAGAATTCAGCAAACTGTTTGCAAAGTTCAGAAAGGTTTTAGAATTAGCATAACATTCTATTTCAGGTTTCTCAGAAAACGTTAATTTTGTTAGTTTTCCATTACACTGACAGAGGGGAAATCAGGATCTCAGCTGTGGATCAAATAATCTTAGATAAATATTGCACATAACTTCCATAGTTTCGTAATCCATATTTCAGTGTTTATAGCTCCATTTCAGGAGTGCAGTTTGCTCATTTCGGTCTGTACAGAAAATCATTTTTTCCCTGTATTTTGTATTGCATAAAGCATCTCATTAATACTGTCTCTGCTAATTCCTCATTGTTCTTCATATGAGTTATAAAGAGAAACGTTCCAATGCTAGTGATTGGGGAACATCCCTGTCCCTCCGCCCAGACTGAACAGACATGTCCCCGAGTCCTCTCCATCTTCTCTCTTTTCCCCAATGTCATAACGACAATGTCAATGAAGGAGGTAAATGACACTTCATCACAGTTCTTTAGCATCGATAACATCAACAACATGACCCACACCTGCCTCTCTGATTCTGGAATAACAATCAGTGTACGGTGGTCACATCATTGATTCATAATCTAGAGCCACAGAATACTAATCTGTTTATATCACCTTTCCTCATGTCCAGCAGAGAAAGCAATGGGTCATCCTTCCCTGGTCAGGTCTCTGTGTGACTGAAAACACACAGCACTGTGTTCTACTTTTTATTGTCCAGTGGAACAGTTGAACTAGGCACTCAGTTCAACCTCGGCATAACATGCTGGCCTGACAAGGGCTGCACACATCCCATGAGGTCAGAACAAAGGGAAAGATAGCTCCCTTCCTCTGCCTGTATCCCACATTCCTGTCGCTAATTGCCGTTCAGGTTGGTGGCCATTAACTGTTTTAGATGGATTCTTTGCGATTGAGTCTTTCCCCTAGAGTGATGTCCCTCTTGATAGGCACCTCCGGTTCTGGCTTTATTGATGCTGACCTAAAGATGTAAGGATGTTTTAAATTCGGAATCAGTGACAGTGCATCGGAAATGAATGCTTTCCCATTTCGCACAAAATAACCTGAGCCAGCTAAGTGAGAGAAATGAATTATTGTGATCAAACCTGTGCGTGCAGTTGAGGCAGTATTTGGGGCATTGTGGGCAGATTTTCCTCTCCTTTACAAGGGGTGATCTCCTTACCACAAACAGAGTGAACGGGATTCCACCAGATTAATCCCTGGATGATGGCGCCATAAGGAGTGAGTGAAGGTTGATCGGTAGCGCTGTGAGAGAATACGAGGTGACTGCATTGAACACTGAATGGGATGGACAAACACTCATTATATTCTCAAGAGACAATGGGAAGGTTATAAATTCCATGTCTGCTGTTTCACTCAGGATGCATGATTCGGGATAATTTAAGTGCCTCTGAGGACGTTACGCCCTCCCACCCAAACCCCTACTCCCCATGTTGATTGACAGAGACAGAGAGTTTTGAACAAACTCTCCCCACATTAATACAGTGCAGTTGGTGTGTGATCCTTCACTGAATGTCATATTATCCACCACCCTGACAGCAGCCACAATACCTTCATTCTAAAACAGTTAACTATTTATGAACATCTGGACAGGAATAATGTGATCAAGCATAGTCAGCATGGTTTTGTGAAGGGCAGATCGGGCCTCACAAACTGTATTGAATTCTTTGAGAAGGTGACCACGGAAGTGGACGAAGGGAAAGCAGGAGATGTGGTGTATATGGATTTTAGTAAGGCGTTTGATAAGGTTCCCCATGGTAGGCTACTGCAAAAAATACGGAGGCATGGCATTGGGGGTGAGTTGGAGGTTTGGATTAGGAATTGGCTGGCTGGAAGAAGACAGAGGGTAGTAGTTGATGGTAAAGGTTCATCTTGGAGTGCAGTTACTAGCCGTGTTCTGCAAGGATCTGTTTTGGGACCATTGCTACTGGCATTTTTATAAATGTCCTGGAGGAGGGGCGAGAAGGTTGGGTGAGCAAGTTTGCGGATGATACGAAAATCGATGGAGTTGTAGACAGTGAGGAAGGATGTGTCAGGTTACAGCGGGATATAGATAAGCTGCAGAGCTGGGCAGAAAGGTCGCAAATGGAGTTCAATGTGGGTAAGTGTGAGGTGATTCACTTTGGTATGAGTAACAAAAAGATGGAGTACTGGGCTAATGGTCGGATACATGGTAGTGTGGATGAGCAGAGGGATCTTGGTGTCCATGTACAGAGATCTCTGAAAGTTGCCACCCAGGTAAATAGTGCGGTGAAGAAGGCATATGGCGTACTGGCTTTTATTGGTAGAGGAATTGAGTTCCGGAGTCCTGAGGTCATGTTGCAGTTGTGTAAGACTCTGGTGCGGCTGCATCTGGAGTATTGTGTGCAGTTTTGGTCGCCATACTATAGGAAGGATGTGGAGGCACTAGAACGGGTGCAGAGGAGGTTTACCAGGGTGTTGCCTGGTATGGTAGGAAGGTCGTATGAGGAAAGGCTGAGGCACTTGGGGCTGTTTTCATTGGAGAAAAGAAGGTTTAGGGGTGACTTGATAGAGGTGTACAAGATGATTAGGGGTTTGGATAGGGTTGACCATGAGAACCATTTTCCACATATGGAGTCAGCTATTACAAGGGGGCATAGCTATAAATTAAGGGGTGGTAGCTATTGGACAGACGTTAGGGGTAGTTTCTTTACTCAGCGAGTCGTGAGTTCATGGAATGCCCTGCCAGTAGCAGTGGTGGACTCTCCCTCTTTATGGGCATTTAAACGGACATTAGATAGGAATGTGGAGGATAGTGGGCTAGTGTAGGTTAGGTGGGCTTGGATCGGCGCAACATCGAGGGCCAAAGGGCCTGTACTGTGCTGTATTGTTCTATGTTCTATGTTCTATTCCCATCAGCTTCTGACCTTCATGAAGAACATGAATCCATCTTCTCAAGGATGCAAGGATTGAGGTTTAAACCATAAGTCGAGAAGACATAGGAACATAAATTATGCCCATTACCCCATCGAGTCTGCACCGCCATTCAATCATATCTGATAGGTTTCTCAAACCCATTCTCCGACCTTCTCCTTGTAACCCTTGATCCCCTGGATAATCAAAAACTTATCCATCTCTGCCTCAACAATAAATGTCAAAGATTCGCATTCTCTGTTGAAAGACATTTCTCCTTATCACTGTTCTGAAAGGTGTTCCCTTTCATCTAGTCTAGTCCAAGGCAAACATCTTACCAACATCCACTCTGTCCAGGTCATTCAGTAATCTGCATGCTTCCATTACAATCCATCTCATCCTTCTCAAGCTCATCGAGTATAGACCCAGAGTCCTCAAGCATGCCTCATACTATCAGATTTTCATTACTACGACCCACTCTCGTGAAGATCTTGTCAATACACTCCAGGGGCAGTACATCCTTCCTTAGATATGCGGCTCAAAATTACACACAAAAGTCCAAATGTGGTCTGACCAGAGCCGTATACAACCTGTTTTAAATTCAAATCCTCTCATAATAAATGCAGTTGCACTCCTAAATACTGCCTCAACCTGCAAGCTTATCTGAGAGAACCCTGCACTCGAACCCTCCACAATACGACCTGTCCATTAGCATTTCTTTGTATCGACTGCAAACTTAGCCAGATCGCCCTCAATTTCCTCATCTAGATTGTTAATGTAACGACTACTAAAATGTTACAATTCCAACACTGAGCCTTGTTGAACACCACTTGTCATTGGCTGCCATCCTGGTAAGGACCATTTCATCCCCACTCTCTGCTTTCTGCCAGACAGCCAAGCTTCTACCAATGCCACTACTTTGTCTGAAACACCATGGACCCTTATTGTACTCACGCATCTCCTGTGTGACAACTAATCCAAGGCCTTATTGAAGTCCAGTTAGATAACATCCATTGGCTGTGCTTGGTCAAACCTTCTCATTCCTCTTCAAAGAATTCCAACAGATTTTTCATCCATGACCTTCCCTTGATGGAACTATGCTGACTTTATCCTATTTTACCAAATACTTCCAAGTATTCAGAAATCTTATTCTTCACAATGGATTCCAGGATCTTACCCACGACCGAGGTTAAGGTAATCATTGTGGAAAATTTGTCTTTTTCCTTACTCCCTTGTTAAAAAGTGGTGTTACATTAGTGGGTTTCCAGAGATCTGAGATTGTTCCTTACGCTAGTGATTCCTGAAAGATCACCATGATTGCATCCACTCCCTCTTCAGCTATCTCCTTTACAATACTGGGATATAGTCCATCTGGTCAAGGTTATTTACGCACCTTCGGCCATTCAATCTTTTCTAGCATGATCTCCATGTGGGGGCCATCATAGTTAGTTCGGGCCCCTAAATCTTTTGAATGGTTAAGCTCTTAGTCATGTCTTCCACAGTGAAGGCTGATACAAAGTAATTTTTCAATTCCTTGGCCATTTCCTCGTTCCCCCACTACTATCGCTCCAATTTCATTTTCCAGCAGTCCAATGTTGGGTTTTGCCGCTCTTTTGTACTTTATGTATCGAAAGAAACTGTTACAGATTTCGCTTACATTACTGGCGAACTTACCGCCATATTCAATACTCTCCACCCTACTTATTGTTTTTGTTTGCCATCTGTTTTGTCTTTGTAAGTTTCCCAATCCTCTGGTTTCCCACTGCACTCTGCAACATTATATCCTTTCTCGTTTGCTTTGTGCTATACCTGAATCCCCTCGTCAGCCATGGTTGTCTTATTCTCCCTGTACCATGCCACTTATTTCCTCAAGATAAATCTCTGCTGTATCCTGAATTACTCCAAAAATCTCCTGCTATTGCTGTTCCACTGACTTTCCTGCTGGGTCCATCAGTCAATTTTACACAGCTCCTCCCTCATGTCTCTGTGATTGTTTTTATTCAGCTGTAATATCGATACTTCTGATTCTAACTTCTCCATGTGAAATTGTAGAGTAAATTCAATCATATTATAATCATTGCCTCCTATGATTTCCTTCACCTTAAAGCTTCCTCATCTAGTCTGCCTGCACAACCTGCTCCAAATAGCCATCTCATAGCCATTCCACAAATTCCTTTCCTTGCGCACCACTATCACCCTGAATTCTCAGTCCACCTGCATAATGAAATCCCACATGATCATTGTAAATTTGTCTTTCCTACAGATCGTTCTATCTCCTGGTGTATCTTGCACCCCAGCTCCCTGTGCATAACTCCAACTGCATTTTTTTACCGTTTTGATTTCTCAATTCTACCGACAAAGATTCTACACCATCTGACCTTACTTCATTTCTTATTATTGATTACTGAAACGATCCCGTTCTTAATAATGATACAACTCTATCTCTCTGCACACCTGCCTATCTTTTCGACAGGATGAGTATCCTAGAATATTCAGCTTCCAATCCTGATCCTCTTCCAGCGATGTCACTGTGATGCCCACCATGTCGTACCTGCCAATTTGTGTATGAGTCAGAAGCGTATTTACCTTATTCCTTATACTGCATGCGTTCCGATACAATTGTTCAGTCCTGTATTACCCATCTCTCTTCTCAATGTCATATGTTTGTCTAGCTGTTGGACCTACATGGACCCTGACCACTGGATCATTCACCTTCTGCGAACCAAGTGACATATCTCAAACCCGAGTCCCAGGTAGGAAACACAACCTTCAGGACTTTCAGTCCCGGTCACGGAGAACAGCATCTAAGCCTCTAACTATACTATCCCCGGGTTCAATTCCAATCTCTGGAACCTGTCTGAGTGGACTTTATAATTTCTTCTCGTGTCTGCATTGGGATCATTAACACCTTCCTCTCTCCACAGTACATCTTTGTATTTGCTTCGGATTTCTACAATCTACAGAATTTTTGCTTTTGTTTGATGGAGAAATGCAGCAAATGTGACAGGTATTTGTAAACGCAGCCGTGGTTCGCGGGTTCCCTGGGTGTTTAGGAATCTTGCCCGATCACTTGTCAGAGTGCAGTATCCCTTGAAAACCAATCCATCTCTTTCAGTCCCTCAGTCCATCTTCACTACATGCAGCCTTTCCTTGTGCCACCACTGGGACTCCCCACACCCCACTGCCTGGTACTGGATACTTCCTTCGCAGGACTGTGCATACAATGATATTGGGCACCTTCTGACCCGCTGGGGATGATGGGTAAACACCCTGGCATTAAAATGAAGAGAATAACTCGAATCCAGTTGAATAGCAAAGCTGGGTAAACAGGCTGAATTACATCCATCTGCTCTGACATTTTCTAATCTTCTGTTTATCCACGTCCATCTGCAAATAGATGGTCCATATGTATGCCTTGTTAAACAGGTTTGGTGGCGGGGTTAGATATCAGATCCGGAAGTCATTGGACTGATTCAGTAGTCTCACGTTCCTGACGTCAAACTCAAGTTTTTATTAGTCAGTCTATCAAATTTAAAAAGGCCTTGATGGAGTTGTGCTAAAGGATATTTGAATATTGGAGATATTGGAATATGTCACATGCGAGTGAGGTTAGGAATGGGAAGGTAGCACAGTTAAATAAATGGCCAAAGAGCTGGGATGCCAGGCAGCATCCTGGCATGATATGTGGGTCATTGGGATTCACGGGTCCATACGATATACATAAGAAGGACAGGACTGACCTGAACTGGCAGATACCTCTGATATGTGGGTCATCTGTATTTCCAGGTCGGTAGGATATACACAAGAAGAACGGGATGGACCTGAACTGGTAGCAATCTCCGACATGTGGATCATTGGGATTCCCAGTTCATTAGGATGTTCACAAGAAGGACAGGACAGACCTGAACTGGCAGCAATCTCCTGGCAGGCAGGTTTGCTATTGTCCTTTATGAGAGTTTAAACAAGTGTGTGGCGGTGGGTGGGAGGGATGTGGTGGGGAGGGGTGTGGGGAACAGCAGCAGTAAGCCCATAGGTGCATCGACTGAGGAGGAGTTGGAGACTAAGACCAGTACAGCTAAGACCAACAAAAAACAGGCAGAGGGTACTGAACACAATAGGCCTGGCAGTCTGAAATGTGCTGATTTTTATGTGAGGGGTATGTTTGTTTGAACAGATAATTCGAGGTCGTTGCATGTCAGAAAACTGGAAGAGATAATGGTTAATTGTCCACTGTGTTCTTCGCTGGACCAGCTTGTCTCTCCAGGCACCTAAAGTGTTTATTGTGGGTCAGAGAAGTTCAGAATTAATACAGTACAGAAGGAGGCCATTCAGCCTACCGTGCGTGCACGAGCTCTCCAACTTGACAATTTGAAAATAAAGAGAATGATCAGAGATAGACTGAGAGGGAGAGAGAGAAATAAACAGAGAGAAAGAAAGTGAAGTGAGATAAACAGAGTGAAAAAAAGGAGCGACAGAGTGAGTGAGAACAAGGGGGGTCAGACGAGTGTGAAGTTAGATAAGGAGTCAGCATGAGGAGAAATACACAGAAACTTTTCTGAGAAAATCTCACAGACTGTTAGCCCTTTGCCTAGTGCCATACCCTGTGAGCACCATGCTGATACTGGATGTCATCCCAGATCATTTATCACCAATAACATCGCAGAGCTGAGTTGCTGACAGCTAACCACAATCTAATAGAGAAATAGATTGGTTCCAGGGAGAAGGTGGATTAATTTAAACATTCTGGGCCAACATCAACTTGTAGCCTCGCTAGACAATGCGTGAGAGACGAGGCGAGAGAATCTGAGTGAGGGGGACCACTGAGAGAGGGGAAATCAGGATCTTAGCTGGGGGTCAAATAGTGATTTATAAAGTTTGCCGACCACTTCCATGGTTTTGTAATTCACATTTTAATTTATATAGCTCCACATAGTAAGTGCGCATTAACAATATTGTCTTTTTGTAGTTTCCAAATTTTGGTGTGTACAGAAAAGCTTTTTCTGTTCTTGCATTTTGTGTTGAATAAACACATTTTATTACGGAGGAAGAAAGAGCCTGTTCCGATGGCAAAGTCTTCATCTGAACCGTGCTGGGACCAGAGTCCGAGTGAATCCTAACCAGGGCTATAGACAGAGCTTTAAACTGATCAGGAGTACGTGTGTGCCGAGTGGGAGTTCAGTAATAGGGTTTAATTAAAAAAGCCGAATTAAAAGAGGAAGTAAGAGTACAGAATTCAGGAGAGGTTATTAAAATCTCCAGCACAGACACAAATAGGATAGTGCATCTGGAAATGTTTAATAATTAAACTTCAAGCACACTGGACAAACAAATGCCAATGAGAAGAGGAACGGTTAATACAGGACTGACAGAGTTATATCTGAGTGCATGCTGTATAAGGAATAAGGTAAATGAGCTTGTGGCACAGATTGAAATTGGCAGGTATGAGGGGATGGGCCTCACGGTGAAGTGGCTGCAACGGGCTCAGGATATTTAAGGACACTTATCCTATTGAAAATATAAGCAGGTGGGCAGAGGGAGTGGATTTGCATTATTAGTAAGAAATTAAATTAAATCAATAGTAAGAAAGGAAGTAAGGTCAGATGGAGTAGAATCTGCGTGGGTAGATTTGAGGAACCACAAAGATAAGACAACCACAGTTGGAGTCTTGTACAGGGCTCCAAAGAGTAGTCAGGAGCTGGCACACAACATACACCAGGAGATAGAAAGGATGTGTTGGAAAGGAAAGTACAGTAATCGTGGGTGAGTTCAATATACAAGGGAAATGGGAAAATCAGATTGGTAGAGGTTCGCAAGAAAAGGATTTCCAGGAATGTTTATGAGATGGCTTTTTGGAGCAGCTTATGGTGGAGCCCACTCGGGAACAAATGATATTGAATTTAATGAGGCAGGCTAGATAAGGGAGCTTAGGGTGAAGGAAATCTTCAGAAGTAGTGATCAGAACATGCTTGAATTAATTCTGCAGTTTGAGAGCGAGAAGATAGAATTAGAGGTAACAGTATTTCAGCTGAATAAAGTCTACTACAGAGGCATAATGGCGAAGCTGGGTCGAATTTACTGGGAGAGAGGTCAAGCAGAAAAGACAGGGGAACAGCAATGGCAGCAGATTCCAAGATTAATTCAGGAGACACAGTAGAGATTATTGCCGAGGAATAGAGGCATGGTAAAGGGAGGATGAGGCAACTAGGGCTGCCGAGGGACGTCAGGGATTGCATACAAGCAAGAGAGCAAGCGTATAATGTCGTGAGGGGAAGTGGGAAACTAAAGAATTTGGAAACTTATAACGACTAACAGAGGGCAAAAAAAGGACGAAGAAGATTAAATTTGGGGGTAAGCTAACCAGTAATAGAAAGGAGATTGTCAGATGTTCTTTAGATATATAAAGTGCAAAAGAGAGGTATAAGTGAATGTGGACCACTGGGAAATGATGCTGGAGAGACAGTCGTGGGAAACAAAGAAATGAATGAGGACATTTGCATCAGTCTTCATGGTGGAATACACGAGTAATTTCCCAAAAAAATAGGGTAAGAGGGCAGAGCTGAGTATGGTGGCCATCATCAAGAAGATCATGTTAGAAAACTGAATGGCCTGAATGTGGATAAATGACCTGGAGCAGATGGACTACACCCCAGCTTTTTAAGGAAGGCAGCTGAAGAGGTAGTACTAGTGTATTTAGTAACCTTTCAGGAATGACTAAAATCAGGGAAGTGCCAAGAGGCTGGAAAATTGCTAACGTCACACCCCGTTTAATAAGGGAGTTAACCTGAAGATAGAAAGTTACAGACTGATTAGCCTAACCTTGGTTGGGGTAACATCGTGGAATCCATCGTGAAGGATGGGATTTCTTAATACTTGGAAGTATTTAGTAAAATATTGCAAATTCAGCATTGTTTCATCAAGGGGAGGTCATGCCTGACAAATCTGCTAGAATACTTTGAGGGAGTAACGAGCAGATTAGTCCAAGGAGAACCAATAGATGTTATCCACCTGCTCCTCAAAAATCCTTTGACAAGGTGCCACGCAGGCGGCTATTAAGAATAATAATTGCCCCTGGAGTTAGAGGCAAGGTGTTAGCATGGATGCAAGCATGACTGTCTGACAGAAACCAGAAACTGGGAATAAAAGTCTCCTTCTCAGGATGGCAGACAGTGACAAGTGGTGTTCTTCAAGACTCAGTGTTGGGACCACAACAATTCCCTTTGTGCATTAATGACCTACATGAAAGAACTGAGGGCATTCTGGCTGAGTTTTCAAACAGTGCAAAGATAGAGTGATAGGTAGCATTGGAGCGGTGGTTCAGCTGCAGGAGCGTGCTCTAGTGCATCTCTTCAACATCCCACCCCTGCACCCTTGAACTCCAACCATCCAGCTACTACACGGACAGAACCCCTCTGGTGCTCACCTTCCATTTCACCAACCTCAGGATACAATGCATCATCCTCCGCCATTTCCGCCACCAAGAGTCGGACTCCACCACCAGACATATACTTTCCTCCCACCCCATCAGGATTCTACAGAGACCATTCCCTTCACGACTCCCTCGTTAGGTTCACGCCTGGGGGCTACCCCCCCCCCCCCCACCACCGCCACCCAACAAGCCACCATCCACTCCCGGCACCTTCCCTTGCCATTGCAAGAGGTATGATACCTGTGCCAACGCCTTCCACCTCACCTCCATTCAAGGTACCAAAGAATCCTTCCACATCAGGCAGAGAACATCGTGTGCATTCATCGACTCTGTCCATTGCTCCTGGTCTCCTCTACACTGGGAAGACAGAAAGTCGATTTGAAAAACGGTTCAGGGAATACACTCGGACACGCACACACAACAACCCCACTGCCCTGTGGCTGAATACTTCAACTCACCCTCCCACTCCGCCAAGGACATGCCAGTTTTTGGCCTCCTCCACTGCCAAATTCTTTCACCAGACGTCTGTGGGAAGTACACACCATTTTCCGCCTTGGGTCTCTCCAACCACACGGTATCAAGGGCAATTTCACCAGTTTTCTCGTCTCCCGTCCCTCCACCTTATCCCAGATCTAACCCTCCAACTCACCCCCGCCCTCTCGAACTGTCATACCTGTCATCTTCCTTCCACCATGACCTATCACTATCACCACCCATCTTCATCTAGCTATCGCCTTCCAAGCTACCTTCCTCCCAGCCCAGAGCCACTCCCATTTATCTCTCAGCCTCCTTTCACTCACCCCCGTCATTGCTGAAGAAGACGTTATGCTTGAAACGTCGAATCTCCTGCTCCTGGGATGCTGCCTGACTGTGCTTTTCTCGCACCACACTTTTTGACTCTTATCTCCAGCATCTGCGGTCCTCAGCTTCTTCTGCTGAAGGATGTGCACAGGTTAGAGAAGTGAACAAAAAAGTGGCAGATGGAATATAACATGTGAAAGTGTGAGGCCATGCAATTTGCCAGGAAGAGTACTGGCATGGATTATTTTCTAAACAGCGAGCAAATTCAGAGGTCTGAAGTACAAAAAGACTAGGAAGTTCTCGTCCAGGAGTCCCAAAAGGTAATCTTGCAGGTCGTCAATAGTTAGGAAGGTGAATACAATGATGGCATTTATTTCAAGAGGGCTTGAATATAAAATCAGGAATGTACTTCTGAGTCTTTATAAGGCTTTGGTCAGGCCACATTTGGATTATTGTGCACAGTGTTTGGTCCCATATCTCAGGAAGGATCTACTGGCCCTGGAATGTTTTGAAAGGAGATTCACGAGAGTGGACCCAGGAAAGAGAAGCTTAACATATGAAGAACATTTGAGGGCGCTGGGTCTATATTTGATAGAGTTCAGAAGGATGTTGTGAAATCTAATTGAAACTTGCAGAATACTGAATGAGCTTGACAGTGTGGATTTTTGGGAGATGTTTCAAATGGTAGGCGAAACTAGGACCCGAGGGTACAGAGTAAAGAGGAGACTTTTAGAACAGAGATAAGGAGAAACGTCTTCAGCCAGAGAGTGGTGAATCTATGGAATTCACTGCCACAGACGGCTGTTGAGGGCAGGTCATTGATTATATTTAAGAGTGAGACAGATACATTATTGATTGAAAATGGGATCAAAAAAGCAGGAGGTTGGGGTTGAGAAGCTTAACATCCATCATTGAATTGCGGAGCAATGTCAATGGGCTGAGTGGCCACATTTCTGCTATAATGTCTTCTGGTCGTATGGTCAATATTGGCTCTCCTCATTCCTCATTGGAGATGTATCCTGGAATTTAATATTCATATGATTTATAAAGAACAACATTCCAATACTGATGACTGGGAAATATCATATCCCCTCCCTCCAGTCTCAGCAACCATGTCCCCAATATCATAATCACACTGCAATTGAAGTCCAGTGAATAGTACTTAATCACAGTTGATTGACATCGATAACATTAACAGCATGATCCTCACCTGACCTCTCTGATCCTCCAGTAACCATCTGAATTGTGGGTAACATCATATTCTCTGTTCACATATCCATACCATTAGTCTGTTCTAACTCATGCTGTCATAGGCACATTTTACTGTCGAAGATTATTGACTAGAATAAGTTTCTCCATATTTTATTGACATTATAATCACTGATCAGTAGTTACAGGCTCTCTGTTTCCATTCATAAACGGAGTAACTTGGTTATGTTCTGACAGTCCTTTGGCATTACTCCCATATCCAAGGCAGATTGAATGATTGCACACAATCAATCTACTATCTCCAAATTCCTCCCCGAAGTTGACCCCACATATCCCATGCAAAATGGATACATTTTGAACGTTCCTTTGAATTTTAATAAAATCAGTAGTGAATTGAAAGGGGTTAACTGGAGCTATTTGTTCAGTGACTGTGATTAATGTCAATCTCCATGGATCCTAGTTATCCCAGTAGAGAATTTCCATCATTGAAAGATAAATGGGCTCTGTCAATGTGTTATTCCATGGTATAAGTAACAGAACACTGACGTCTCTAACAGGGATCAGCAGCTCGAGAGAGAATGGTAGGAGAGATCAGAATCTGAGAACATCAGAGTGGAACATTACATTAATGGTTCAGTATCTGAGGACCTTGGATTGGAATGTTCCAACAATGGATCAGAATCTGAGAACAGTAGACTGGATTGTACGAACAGAGGATCAGAATCTGAGAACATTAGACTGGAATCTTCCAACAATGGATCAGAATCTGAGAACATTAGACTGGAATGTTACAACAATGGACAGGAGTTTATCTTTAGGTCTTTCCTGGCTTTTCCGGCCTGGGTTATCATTAGCAAATCGGATCGAGGCTATCCTTTTCACTATTCAAGGTGGTTATTATCCCATCCTCGCTATAGTTGGTGTTCCTGGTAAGTCATTATATTTGTCTACTAAACCGGGTTGAACTGAATTTCTGCTCATGATATATACATTTTGGAAAGTGCAAGTCAATGTCTTCAGTTCCTTCCCTTATAAATTATAACTATGAAACTACTATTTATAAATTACTCACTGATACTGAACCATACTGTTCTCAAATTCCATAATCCATTTTGTCCTCCACAGATTTACATCTCCATGTCCTCCCAACTTACCGATCTTTTCCAATACCACCACCATGATATCCCAGTCTCCTTCTCAGTCTCAGTGCAACTTCTGAATAAACCATGACTTGCGCCTTTGTTCAATCCGGATGCAACAGTTTCAATTCTTTCTAACCACATGTCTGTCACTAAATAATTACCCTTGCGAATGTTTGACTTGTTCTCTGCACATAAAGGAAGACAGTTTATGGTGGTCAAGCCATTGACTCATAATCTAGAGATACAGAATAATGGTCTGTTGGTATCTCATGAAGGAAATTAGTGGAATTTAAACGCAACCATTATTATTTATTATAAAAACCCATCTGGTTGTCTCAAGTCTTTTTGGGGAAGTCAATGTGTCATGCTTCCGTAGTCAGATTTCTGTGTGACTTCTTTGATGAACATGTGTGTGTAATGTACCTTTAAGAGAATTAAGAGCCAGCAATATCTACATCACAGCACCAAGTGCTGTGAATAATAGATATAATGTAACATTTGGTCAAATAACTCGATTCGCTCATTGTCTCGAGATAAAACCAAATTCAACCAAACAGTTTTAATTATAATCCAAAATATCCACCTCCAACCAAGTTTGAATTTAGTCTCTTGACAAACCAAAAAAACCAATGCCACAATCTTATGGTTTGGGGGGAGTACAAGACCCTGGAAAATTGAAAGGTGAGAGGAGAACTGCCAAGTTTTCGGCATGCAAAGACTGCCTGAAAAATAGTTCTGTTAAAGGTACCTTTATTGATTAGTAACTGGTGAAACAGGATGCCCAAGAAGAAAAGAAGACAGGAATATTGAGAAGAACCGAAGCCTTTCTGGTTTTGAGGTAACAAGTTTTATTTTATCAATCTTGATTCGGAGTCTTATCAGACTAGTATTGTGGCGGGCGAAAGTAAAAGATAGGTTAGAGGAAGAAATTATAAATAGTCGCTCGTTTATTATTCTATGTTATACTTCAATAAATGAAGTTGTAATTTTTACATGAAATACTTTAGGACTCTAGAATTACATATTGCTGCATGGGACAAAACCTTTTCTCTGTTGCTAGTTTTACTTGAGCAGGATAATTTATCCTGTGTTATAACGCTACAAATCCACAGGAATGTGTTTTACTCTTTAAGGTCATGTGGAAAAGCTAAACTAGCCACCCAGTTCAAGGTCAGCATAACATGCTGCCCTGACCAGGGCTGCATACAACCTGTGAGAGAAGAACAAAAGTAAAGGTGGCTCCCTTCCTCTGCCTGTTTCCCGTATTCATACATCTCATTTCTATTCAGGTCGGTGACCATCCCCTATTTTAGGTGTATTCAATCGCATTGAAATTCTCCCCAAAAGTAATAAATATCTCCATAGGCATCTCTGGTGATGGTTTTATTGCTGATGACGTACAGATGTAAGGAACTTACAAATTCCATGTTAGTCGTAGTGCATAAAGAAGACATGGCTTTTTGTGGCTCAGGAAAGAAATGGCGATGACTAAGTGATAGAAAAAGATTACTGCGATCATCCCAGACAGTGTCGTTGAGGCAGTATTTGGGGACCTGTGGATATACCATCTCTCAAGTTTCACCAGACTAATCCCTGGGGTGATGGCACCTTGAGCAGTGAGTGAAGCTCAGTGAGAGAATAAAAGGTGATTGCATTGAACCTTAACGGGGATGGACAATCACTCATGATGTTCTAAAAATACACTGTTAGGCTGATAAATTTCATGGCTTATATTTCACCCGGGTTACATGATTCTCGATAGTTCAAGAGCCTCTGAGAACGTTCCACTCAACCACCCCCATTCCCTATTTCGATTTAGACAGAGAGAGAGAGACAGACAGTCAGACAGATGTTCAGGCTTTTTAATAAACTCTCCCAACATTAATGCAGTTCAATTGGTGCGTGATCCTGCAATGAAGGTCATGCTATCCATAATCCCGACAGCAGACGCAATACCTTCATTATAAAAGAGTTAACCCTTCCCAGCAGCTTCTGACCTCCATGGAGAACAAGGGTTTGTCTTTTCGGAGATGGAAGTTGCTTCCTTGAGACTTGACACAAGATATTTTGCTTCCCTCCTCACTGCCAGCAAACCATGTTAAAGGAGCACACGTTCTACAAATAATGGAGCCATGATTATCATGGAGCTCGCTATCAGTGCAGGCTCGGTTTTATTGGTTTGTCATGTTGTAACATCAGTGACACCCTCCTGTTCCTGTATAACTATCTAGAGGGGCTGAATGGCCTCCTCCTGGTCTCATTGAACAGGTTTAAGTGTCTGATTGGGCTCTGCCTGTTCCTGTTTAACAGCTCGATGTACTGACCAGACCCATTCTCTTCCTGTGGACTGCCCCTCTTCTTGTTCAGCAGTTTCCGGGTGCTGAATGGCATCCACATATCAGTGTGTAACCAGCTTGAGCTGCTGAATGAACTCCTCTGTTAACGGTGGAAATGTGCATGGATGACCCCACAGTGATCTCTGAGTCACTTCATCAGTTACAGCTGAGCAGCCTGAAAGTAAACATTCCTCCCTACTCTCTATTTCCTGTTTGCGACAAATTTCTTCTCCATGTGTATCCATTCAGGCCTGATGAATGGTCTCGCTCTGGGCAGTGTGATGTACTCAACGAGCTGAATTACTTTATTCTATATTCCTGTGTACCTCCTTAGAGGAGCAAAATGGTCTCCTCCCGTCTCATTGTAGCGATCCTGTGTGACTGAATGGCGTGGCCCCGTACCCTGTAACAGCATCGGGGGGTGGATTGCGGGAACAACCCATGGATTAGGGGCAGCAATATATCTCTTTAACAGCACCGAGGGACGGATTAAGGAAACAACACATGGGGTAGGGGGGGGCAGTATATTTGTATAATAGCAGCGAAGGACGGATTGTGGGAACAACACATAACATAGGGATAGCAGTATATCTCTGTAACAGCCTCGAGGGTGATTTGAGGGAACAACACATGGGGCAGGGGCAGCTGCATTTCCCTATAACAACCTTGAGTGTGGATTGTGGAAATAACACATGACGTAAGGACAGCAGCATATCTCTGTAACAGACTCGAGGGAGTATTGAGAGAACAACACATGGGGTAGGTACAGCAGTATATCTCTGTAACAGCCTCGAGGGTGGATTGAGGGAACAACACTTGGGTTAGGCTTCAGCAATATATCTCTGTAACAGCATCGAGGGACGGATTGAGGGAACAACACATGGGTTTGGGGCACCTGTATATTTCTGTAAAAGAATCGAGGGTGGATGAAGGAAACGACACATGGCATAGGTGCACTTGTATATCTCTGTAATAGCAGCGAAGGACGGATTGTGGGAACATCACATAAGGTAGGGACAGCAGTATAATTCTGTGACACCCTCGAGGATGATTTGAGGAAACGACACATGAGGTGGGGACAGCAGTACATCTCTGTAACAGCCTCGAGGGTGAATTGAGGGATCAACACATGGGATAGGGGCCGCAGTAGATCTCTGTAGCAATATCGAAGTGTGGATTGACAGAACAACACATGGGGTAGGGGCAGCAGTATCTCTCTCTAACAGACTTGATGTTTACTTGATGGAAAAACACATGGGGTAGGGACAACAGTATATCTTTGTAACAGCTGGGAGCGTGGATTGGGCACAACACATGGGGTAGGGACAGCAGTATATCTCTGTAACAGCCTTGAGGGTTAATTGAGGGAATAACACATGGGTTGGGACAGCAGTATATCTTTGTAATAGCCTCGAGGGAGTATTGAGAGAACAACACATGGGGTAGGGACAGCAGTATATCTCTGCAACAGGCTCGAGAGGTGGATTGAGCGAACAACACGTGAGGTGGGGACAGCAGTAAATCTCTGTAACAGCCTTGAGGGTTAATTGAGGGGAGAACACATGGGGTAGGGACAGCTGTATTTCTCTGTAACAGCATCGAAGGGTGGGTTGAAGGAACAACACGTGGGGTAGAGACAGCAGTATATCTCTGTAACAGCCTCGAGGGTGTATTAAGGGAACAACACGTGGGGCAGTAAATCTCTGTAACAGCATCGCGGGGTAGACTGAGGGAATAAAATATGGAGTGGGGCAGTAGTGTATCTCTGTAACAGCCTCGAGGGGTGGAGTGAGGGAATAACACATGAGGTAGGGACAGTTGTATATCTCTGTAACAGCATCGAGGGGTCGATTGAGCGAACAAATTATAGGGTCGTGCAGCAGTATATCTCTGTAACAGCAGCGAGAGTGGATTAAGGGAACAACATAAGAGGTAGGGACAGCAGTATATCTCTGTAACAGCATCCGGGGTGGATTGAGGGAATAACTCATATAGTAAGGGCAGCAGTTGGCCATTCGGCAGCACCATTCAGAATGCTCATGGCTGATCCCATTGTGTCTGACAATCTGACTCCTGTTTGCTCCCAATCTCCATTCCAGCAAACATCAGTCGAGCTCAGCCTAGAATATCTTCAATAACCGAGTCTTCCTTATTCCCTGAAGGTGAGGATACCACAGACAACACATCACTAAAGTGAAAAGGACATCCTTCTTTCATTGTGGGACCCATTACTTTAAAACTGTGATAACCTCACATCAAATCAACACCTCTTTTCATATTTAAGGATATAATAATTATGAATAAACATAAACCATTCCACACTCCCAAACTGTCCCACATTCCCACTGACTGTTTCCAGTCAAATATGTATCAAATCCAGCTTCTGCTGCTGTCTCAGAATACTTGACAACATACCGCCATATGAGCATGAGAAAAGGAGCAGAATGAAGCTATTTGGTCCATCGTTTCTAATATGCCGTTCAATAATTTCGTGTATGTATCTAAACCTCATTCTCCTGCCTTCTCCCAAGAATGCTTGATCCCCTTATAAACCAAAAACGGATCGATTTGTGTCTTAATAACACTATTGTTTGTGTCTCTGTGTGTATGAATATGAATGTGTGTGTGTGTATCCATGTGTTTGTTTTCGGTGTATATGTGTGCATGCATCTGTGTGTCTGTGCATCAGCCTCTGTCTTTATATCTGTGTTTGTGTCTATTTGTGTGCAAATGTATATGTCTCTGTGTGTTGCAATGTGTGCATATGCCTATCTCCTTATATGTGTTGTGCATGTTAGTATGTTGGGGTGTTGACCAATACGTCTGCGTTTCTGTGTCTGCAGCTCTGTGCAGTGAGATATTTGTTATTGTTTGGGAGCGAAAGGATTGAGTTGGAATTGACAGTGGGTTTAAAATGAGAACTGAACGTTGGTCCTTACTCGGTTGGTGGGAAGTGGATGTTTCAGAATCTCCACATGAGCCATCCTGTTCCTGTCCAAATCGTGCTAGGGTCCTCCCCACATGGCGGGGGAAAGGGGGGTGTGAGGGAACGGATATCAGGCACTCCATCACCCGGCTTGGCCCTTTCTGTCCCATTCCAGGCAGTTTCTCCTGTAACAGAAGAGAGGGAGGGAGGGAGAGTGGGAATGGGTTACCCTGCTGTTAGCGCTAGTGGAGGTGGGGCTGGGGGGAATGGTGTGGTGTCCACAATGAGTCAGTCGATAATTGTGAATCCAATTAGTATTATTAGTGTGGGGGGTATTGCGTAGGTGACAGAGAAAGTGAGGAAGAAAGTTGCTGAATTCAATAGTGAGTTTGGTCGTGCCCGAGCTTTATTTGGAGATAGAGCGTGAGCCTTGTTCGGGGGTCGGTGCTATAACAGATATACAGGGAGTGCGAGGGAGTAGATAGAATGCGGTGAGCCTTATCCTGACAGAGCGGAGAAAGTTATTGATGCTTCCTGTATTTTTGAGTATTTGTTCAGATCATCACAGCATTAAGGTGACCCTTCCAGAATGTCTTGTCCAAGTCTATCACTAATAATGTCACAGACTATGTCCTTCAGATTCAATTTAGGTCGAGCTTGCAAATAACAGGACTAGCAAACATTTGTGTATTATGTTTCGAAACTAAAATAGTTGCAGAAAGTCTGAGCATCATATGCTCTGAAAATTAGATATACAAGTATCATGGACACTGCAGTCTTATTGGATGGTCTCAAGTTGCATCTCAACTGCGTTAACTGAGTGACTGCTCATCTGTGAATAATAAATTCCCTAAATGTATATCAGATGCTTTGAAGAGTATGTATTGAACCAAACTCGAGAGCGAGTTTTATCGGATTTAGTGTTGTGTGGTCACGAGGACTCATCAATAACCTTGCTATAAAACAACTTTGGAGGTGTAGTGACATTAATATGTTGTATTTTACACGGCGTCTGCATACAACATAGAATGTTTGAGGAGAAAGTGAGGACTGCAGATGCTGGAGATCTGAGCGGAAAATGTTTGCTGGAAGAGCGCAGCAGGTCAGGCAGCATCGAAGGAACAGGAGAATCGACGTTTCGGACATAAGCACTTCTTCAGAAGGGCTTCCTGAAGAAGGGCTTATGCTCGAAAACGTTGATTCTCCTGTTCCTTGGATGCTGCCTGACTTGCTGCGCATTTCCAGCAACACATTTTTCAGCTCAACATAGAATGTTTGTACATTCTGGTTAAACATATGGAAGCATGGAACTGAGAGGGTCAAGTTTGCTCCAGTGATTTGGGAAAGTATAATATAACATCCAGTGGGAGATAAGCAATGGTTGTTAGAGTCATAAAGACTATAGCACGGAGAGAGGCCCTTCAGCACAAACTTGTCCATTCCGACCAAAATTTCCATTCACACTAACCCCATTTCCCAACCATTGCCCCGTATCCTTCTAATCCTTTCCTATCCTGTAGTTGTCAAAATGCATTTTGAATGTTGTGAATGTACCCACCTTAACTACTTCTGCTGGTAGTTCATTCCATATGCGTATCACCCTGTGTGTAAAAAAGTTGCTCCTCAGGTTCCCTTTTATTCTTCACCCTCTGACCTTAAACTGATGCCCTCTAGTCCGAGATTGTCCAACCCCAGGAAGTAAAGACTGAGTGCGTTCATTCTATCCATGCCTGTTATGATCTTATACCCTACAATAAGATCCTCTCTCCAGTCTCATACACGCTAAAGTAAAAAGTCCTAGCTTTTCCAACCACTCCCTACAACCCAGACCCTTGAGTCCTTGGCAACATCCTTGTAAATTTCTTCTGCACTCGTTCCGGTTTAATAACATCATTCCTATAGCAAAATTACCAAAACTGAACATAACGTTATAAGTATGACGGCATCAGCGTCCTGTATAAATGCAACATAGCTTCCCAAATTCGATACTCAGTGCTCTGACTGAGGAATGCCAGTGTGCCAAACGTCTTCTTCATTGCCCTGTCTACCTCTGAATCACCTTTCAGAGAATCAATCACCTGTATTCCGAGGTCCCACTACACTCCTTAAGACCCAGCCATTCACCATAAAACACCGAGATTGATTTGAGTTTCTAAAATGCAAGACCTTGCTCTGATCTGCAGTAAAATCCATTTACCATTTCTCGGCTCACATCCCCAGCTGATCAAGATACTGATGGACTTTCTGAAAATTCTGATAACCTTTCTCAGTCTCCATGATACCGCCTATTTTATTGTCATCTTCAAACTTACAAATCATGTCTGTGCATTCTCAACTAAATTATAGATATATGGAATATGTATTGGTCCCAGCTCCAAACTCGAGACATACCATTAGTCCCAGCCCTCCAGTCTGACAAGCATCCTTCCACGATTACCCTTTTCTTCCTACCATCAAGCCACTTTTGTACCAAATTTAGCAGGTCCTCCTCAATTTCATGCGATCTAACCTTCCAGAGCAGCGTACCATATCGAACTTTATTGAAGGCCTTACTGGAATCCATATAGACTACGTACACCACCCTGTCCTCCTCAACGTTGCTGGTCACTTCATCAAATAATTCGAACACATGTGTGAGCTATGGTCTCCGATGCACAAAGACATGCTGACTTCGATGATGGGCTTTTGCCCAAAATGTTGATTTTCCAGTTCCTCGGATGCTGCTTGACCTGCTGTGCTTTTCTAGCACCACTCTAATCATTGTTCCTAATCATACCCTGTCTTTCCAAATGCATGTATATATTATCTCTCCAAACTTTTTTCAAGTAAGTTACCTAATGCAGATTATCGGTTTAGTGGTCTACTATCCCAGGTATTTCTTTGTAGCCCTTCTTGAGTAAGGGCACAACATTCGCCACCTTCCAGTCTTCTGGGACCTCACCCGCTGGCCAGCAATGATGCAAAAATATCAGCCAGGGCTCCCGCAATTCCTTCTCTGTCCTCCTGCAGTGATCCTGAATACAGCTGGTCACGACCAGGAGATTTATAGAAATACTGCAAAGTCTGAAAAATGCGTCTATTTTTTTCAGGTAGAAACACCAAAGAAGGGGAAAGTGACACAATGATGTTTAACATATCAAATTAGAAAATGTATTAATCATAGGAAGTGACCTCAGATGAAGTTCAGTCATTGTGGAAACCTGAGAATTCTCAGAAATTCACGATCCAGAAACAAGGGCCATGAAACTGATAAGGAAATCAAAAATAGAACATGAATGCTAACAAACAGGAACAAAAAATCTGCATTAATCTACAATCTATATTTCAAAGGAAACAAAATAAAAGCAAGGTCAAATATGGAAATCGATAATCGGGAGAGGAGAGTTTATTGTGAAGAACAGGGAAATGGCCAAGAAAATAACCAGTTGCTTTGCATCATGGAGGAAGATCCACAAAGTCACCCAGTAATATCAGTGATCAAGTAGGGCTTGTGGAACTAAACACATAAAGTCAATTTATATCAGTAACAAGGTAGTATTTGAGAATGTAGCTGGATTGAGCATTGCTATGTCCGACAAACCTGATGTATTTCATAGTAAAATGTCAGACATAAATCGGCAATAGAAATATTAATTGCACTGTCGATGACTGTGTTTTATTTTCCTGTGCATTCTGCAGAGGCTGGAAACCATTGTTGATAAATGGAACTTAGCCAACGTGGTCCAAGCACGATAGATTCATGGAAGGAATGCAAGCATCTATAAAGGGAATAAGACATAGTTTGGAGAACTGCCGACCAATTAACTTGACATCTGCAGGGAAACTATTGGAATATATTATACAGCGTGTGATATTGGATATTCAGGAATTAACAGCAACAATGGAGAGAATCCGTCTGTATTTCTGACAGATGTCTAACTCGATGTGCTATTAGTTTTTAGACCCCATCAACCACCCTCTGAGAAAAGGAAAATTAAGTGATTCTCCACAGGAAATAGCATCACCACAGGAAATAACCTCACCAACCCAAAGAGACCCAAACATATAAATAGAAAGCAGGAATTTTCAGCATTGTTTCGCATGAAGTCCACTGAAGATGTTACCTAGTAAGATAATGAAACATTTGGAAATGAACCTTTCAGCGGAGCGAGCAAACCTGCATTCATTGTGTAACGTGTTGGTAACCCAATCTGAGAAAAAATATACCGACCACAATTGTCCAGATTACTCCCTCAGATGGCAAGATTGCCTGATGAGGAAACTCGGTCTGTGTTCTCTCAAGTTTTAAAGAATGAGAGGAGGGTCACAATGAAACTTGGAAAATTCACAAAACATATGCAAAGTTGAAAATAGACAGGACATTTCCCTGGCTGTCTAATCCACATTCAAGGAAAATAATTGCAGTTTAAGGGATAGACCATTTAAGACTGCAATAATGAGGAAATTCCTCACTCGGTGAGTACTACCTAAAACAGGGGCATAGAAACCTGCTGGCAGAGCAAGATTAGGGAGAAACCCCATATATTCTGCAAGTGTGCCAAGCGGAAAAGAATAACAAGAGAACAGGTCGGAGTCATTCGTGACTTGCCAAGTTGCATCCAAATCAAGTTACTGTTAGGAGACAGAGGGTCGTGGTCGAAGGCTGTTAACGTGACTGAGAACGGTGTCCAATGGTGTATCACAGCGATCAGTGCTGTGCCCCTTATTATTTGTGATACGGAGGTGTTGGTGTTGGACTGGGGTGGACAAACCTAAAAAGCTCATAACACCAGGTTATAGTCCAGCAGTTTTATTCAGAGGCACGAGCTTTCAAAGCGCACAACCATCTGATGAAGAAGCAGCGCTACGAAGCTAGTGCCTCCGAATAAACCTGTTGGACTATAACCTGGTGTTGTGTCATCTTTAACCATAGTATTTGTGGTATCCATAAATGATGCAGCTGTGAATATAGACGGAGTGGTGGGAGCGTGGCAACGAAGTTTGTGTTTGATACAAAGATTGGCCGAGTGGTTGACAGTGAGGAGGAAGGCCAAGAGTTACAGGGAGATACAGATGGAATGGTCAGATGGTGGATCAATGGCAGATGGAATGATACCCTGATAAATATGCAATGATGCACTTTGGAAAAAGGAACTGGACAGGGGAGTTCTCAATGAATGACAGCACACTAGGGAGTCAGATGGTGCTTCTCCACACATCCCTGAATGTGACTAAACAGGTTAATGCACGCTTAGAAAAAGCATAGGGGACTGTAGACATAACCTTTATTCATCAAGGCATAGAGGACAAGAGCTATGCAGAAGTTTGGTTTTGCCAAGATGGAATACTGATTGTAGTTCTGTGAGCCACATTACAGGAAGGATGTGATTGTAGTGGAGGGGGCTCGGAGGAGATTGACCAGAATGTTCCCAGGGATGGAGCATATCAGCTTTGGAGAGAGGCTGGATAAGCTCGGGTTATTTAGTTTGGAGGAGAGAAGGCTGAGGGGGCCGTGATTCAGAAGGATAGGATTCCGAGGGACATGGACAGGGTGGATAGATAGCAGCTGTTCCTTTTAGTCAAAGGTCCAAGAACAATGGAGCACATTTTAAAGTGAAGGGTTTGAGATTTGCAGAGGAATTGAGGATAGTTTTTCACACAGAGGATGCTGGGGTCAGGAATGCATTTCCTGAGAGAAGAATTGTCATGGTAGCTTCACAATCATTAGAAAATACACGGCTCTGCACTTGAAGTGCCATAAGATTCACGGCTACGGTGTTGTGTCAGAAAGTGGGGCTAATGTAGACCGTGCTGTATTGTTGATGAGACAAAGTCTGTGCTTCTTGTTTGTATGGCTGTGGAAGGTCAATCATTGAGTAGCCTAAGATAGGAATTGATGGCTTTCTGAAGAGTATATTAACAAGGGTTTTAAGATTGAACTTGTAATATCACTGAAAATATGTCAATGGCAAAATTAAGGGGAAAAAAAAGCTGCAGCTTTCTTACAGTCTGATACCAGAGAATTGAGGACAGGGAAAAGGCAGAACAATGGAGCAAATACTTCAGTTATGTCTTCACAGAAGAAAACGAAACAAAAAAGAAGAATTTCCATCTAAGCTAGTGAACATTAGTCTGTTGAGAAAAAGGGAATAGAATGAAATTTGCAACTAAACAGTTTTAGAGGAAGTATTGGAACTGAAAGTAACCAGCAAAGACAAAGTCAACAGAGATTGTTCAAATGGGAATCATATTTGAGAAAGTGACGTTTAGCATAATTATGGAGAAGCAATCAATGCAATATGATTGTATTTTCAGAAAGAGTTTTGATAAAGCCCGAAGCCTATTATGCAAATTCAAATCCTATGGGACTGGGACAAATATGGTATTAGAATGGGAGAGCTGGCAGGAAGCAGTGAGTAAGAAACAAACAATGTGTTTTTTTTTAATGGAAGGCTTGGAGGATATAGCAAGGGTCGGGGTTTGGGCCCCAGTTATTCCCAACACACATCATATATTTGATTGAGTGGACCAAATACAATCTTTCCAAGTTTGCTGATGGCACTAAACAATATCGGATTGTGAGGGGGTGAGCACGATGTCAAAATGCTCGAAGGCGATTGAGACAAGTGGAGTGTCTGGGCAAATACGTGGCAGATGGGGAGCAATGGGGAGGGGAGGCGTGAGATATGTGATATTGTGACCTTTGATGGGAAAAAAAACAGAACGGGAGCCTATCATTTGAAAAGGGAAATGTTGAAAAATGTTGATCTATACAGGAACTTAAGCTTTTTTTTTCCTTCTGTGAAGCCCTACGAGATCTGAATCGAGAAGTCAATAATGGGAATGGCATTGGCACGCTGATCAGTGTACACAGAACCAACAAGTGGGGAGCTGTAACATTGAAAAGGATTTGGAGCTCCCTGTACACCAGTCACTGATAGCAATATTGCAGCAGCAGAAAACAGATAGGCAGATAAATCGTGTATTCACCTTCATTTCAGGGGGATTTGAATACAGGAGCAAAGGTTTATTACTGCAGCTGCATTATTACAGGGCATTGGTGAGACCTCGTCTCGAACACAGTGCAGTATTATTTGCAGTTTTGGTCTCCTTACCTAATAAATGACAAACCTGACATTGAGGGAGAGCAGCGAAGATGACCAGACTGATCGCTGGGATGATAGGCTTGTTGTAGGAGCAGAATCTGGGGCAGTTGGGCCTGTGTTCCATGAGCTTTAGGAAAATAAGTGGAGATATCAGTGAAATATATAAAACTCTGTCAGGACGAGATAGATTGGAAGCAGGGGTGAAAATTCCCCTGGCTGGAAGATCAAAACAAGGGGCCATAGTATTAGGTACAGACAGACCACTCTGCATTGAGATGAGAATAAGTGTCTGCACTCAGAGACTGGTGAACCTGGGGAATTATCTCCAAGATCCGACTGTGGAAACCAAGGAACTGAATATAACTAAGGATTTCTGAAAACTAAAAGAATAGGGAGAGAGCAGGGAATGGTATAAAGATGGAGGATCAGATGCCATTACAGGTTGTTGTCCAATAATGTGGTAGCTGTGTTCCTGTGCATCACTGTGTGCAGGAAATCGTGCAATATTAATGCTGTGGTCTATGGGGAAACGAGAATAATGAGCGAACTGCAAAATATCAGTAAAAACCAAAAAAAGTTAATCTAACACACACAAGCACAATCTAACTAAACTTTTCAATCATATGTTGTAATGAAATATTGCTGTAAATGCAACACTTCCACAATATAGTCACTGGCTACATCCCTGTACATTTCACCAAGCTCTTCACCAGAAAGCACGTGAACACGTGATGCCAACACGGAATTCCATTTCTCCTCAAGATTCTCCCCCTGGTTTGAAATAAAGTTCCTTCTAATTGTAGAGAACACCTCCCCGTTCCAGGCACAGGTTCAAGGCTGTGCAGAGCGGATTGCATTCCTGTTTTCGCTGAATACTCAGGGGTGAAATTTGCAGACAGAGGATCCTGAAACTGGGTTTTGTTGTTCAGCTGGTGCCTGGCAAGGAATCGCGTCACAGTGAGTTGGAGTTCACTTTATAGAAAAAAAGGTGCACAATTCACGAATCGCATTGCAGTCAAATCACGTTTAATAAACATGCATTATCAGAGAACTGCCTGTTTATTGAATCTAGGAGCAAGATTGATGGACTGAAGGGACTACAACAGTTCTTATTTTATATTTCACAACGGTTAAACATATTAATGGATATGATCACTGTGTCGGGAAAACTGCATTGAGGAGATTTTCACCATGAACTAGAATGGGGAAGGCTCAATGTATTGAATGGCCTACTCCTTTCCCGATGTTTCTGCACAGTCTGTGGGAAAGCTCTGTCAATGCTGTCACAAGCTCTCAGATGTTAGGAAGCAGGTCTCTGCAGGGTCAACAGGACTGTGATTCCCGTTCTCTTTTCTGATATCGGAGCTGGTGCCGGGTATCCTGTCTGGTTTTATTATTGAAGACCTTGGAGCCGTGTGATAAAATTGAATGTCTTGCTTGGCCGTTTCAGGGACCATTGAAGCAGTTATCACATGTCTGTGCGCCTGGAGTCACGTTTAGGCCAGACCAGGAAAGCACGGGAGATTCACTTCCTGAAAATACATTGGGGAAGGAGATCGATGTTTACAATCAACATTGAATGCAAAGTCACTTTTACCATCACCAGATTCTAGATCTTGATTTTTTTTTGACTTCCACCAGCTGCCAGAGCATTATCCTGTATTGGATTAGTAATCCAGTGACATTTCCACAACAGCACTATGTCCACATAGGAACCTATCGGAAACCACACTGAGCGGGTTAATTCTGTACTGCTTGACAGCTCTGTCAAAATTAACTGCCACCAATTTTATTATGGTGAAGGTACTGACGGGGTGTTAAGTGGTCAGAATGCAATCATTCACCTATTAGGGGACTGGATATGGTTGAGTAATTTTCCACATTGCTAGAGAGATGTCAGAGTTGGAGCTGGAATGTAAGAGCTTCCCAGGGATACGGCTTGTTGTGCAGCTCAAGTCTTCTACCTATTGCAGGATTGGTGACCGGGCCCTTTGGCTTTGTTGTTTCTACTGTGATAAGCTGTTTCTTCATGTCACATGAAGCGAATCGAATTTGTTGAACACTGCCATCTGTGATTCTGTGGATATCATGGCGAGGATGAGGTGGATCATCCATCCAACACCTCTGGCTGAGGATGGTGCAGATACTACATTCTTGTCTTTTTCACTGATGTGCAGGACTGTTCCATTATTTAGGATGAGGATATTTCTGGTGTCCTCTCCTCCAGTAAGTTGTTTAATAGGACAAAGACATTTATGTCTGGATGTGGCAGGACTGCAGAGTATGGATCTGATCTGTTGGTCTTGGAATCATTTCGTCCTCTCTATCAGATGTTAGTTCTGCTGTTTGGAATGAAACCACGCAAGTGCCGTAGCATTGATGGTTTGTCATCAGCTTTCGGTACACATGGTTCTAACCTTGGCATGTTCACCCACCCTCATCACTGAACCATCGCTCGGCTTAATGGTAATGGTAGACTGATGGATTATCCTGGGGAAAATGTTGCAGATTATGTTTGAATGCAATCCTGCTTCTGTTGCTGCTGTTGTCTACAGCATCACGTAATAGCCCAGTTTGAGCTGCAATTCAATTCAACTGACTGTTCCCTACTTCCCACATCGAGACCTATTCACTGATCAGCCGTGTACTCAGTGACCGCACCTGGTTTCTGATGCGGTAATATTTCCAATTTCATAATCTCCTTCAGCTGGGGGTTCTCCTTGGTGTCATGCTTCCAATTTGTTACATTACTGAAATCCATTAACATATTCACCTGAATCTTTTCCTTTGTCATCATGCCATTTTCTGCGTTTGAACTAAATGTGTTCCCCTCTGATTTTCTCCCTGACCATGATTAAGAGTTCTTTTGTGTCAATGATGCCAGCCTTATGCAGTTTCTGAGCGAATGAATGTGTGCACTTTGCGTTATTGTTCAGTACCCAGTGTAGGGCGCTCCATATTGGACAGGGCGTTTGAGCAGCTTTCACACAGGTCATTGGAATTTGTTCAAAAACAGAAATTGTTGAAGAAACAAAGCAGGTCTGCCAGCATATTCTGTAGTGAATGTAGGGTTAATCTTTCGAGTCCAGTGACCCTCTAAAAAGAGCGTGGCAAAAGATAAACGGGCTATTAGCAGTGGTGAACGAGAAGATGATGCAAAATGAGTTTAAATTAAGGTGGGAATGGGGGAAAGGTGTTCTCTCTAATTGAGTGTAAGATAAAGAAGCCACAACCACACAAGGTCAAAGGGAGAATAGAAGGGAGAATGTTGACCATGTGGTATTAAATAGATCTAGATGTATACGTTTTCACAGTATACATCATCACTGCCTTCACACTATAGAAGTCAGGTGTTTGATCTCTTATTAACATGAGTAAGAGTTTCATGCTGCCTTAGTTTTGTAACATAGAACAAAACTAACAGTATGACGTTTAGGTTGTTTTCTTTACCTGTCATTTTTACTATTGTTTCCAATTTTCAGTGCTTATCGTTAAACGTTTGGTCTTGAAGTTAGTATCAATGGAGTTTACGAGTTTAAGGGGTGGCATCCGAGAAGTTTATAATATCATGGGAGGCATGGATAGAGCGAATAGCGAAGGTCTTTTCTGCAGGATCAGGGAGTTCAAACCCATATGCATAGCTTTAAGGTGGAAGGGGGAAACTTGAAAGGGACAAATTGACAACGTTTTTATACAGAGGGTGATGTATGTATGGAATGAGCTGCCAGAGGAACAGTGGAGGATGGAAGTACAGCTACAATATTTCAAAGACATTTCAACAAACATATGAATGGGAAACGTTTAGAGGCATAAGGGCCAAGTGCAAGATAGGATTAGTTTAATTTAGAAAACCTGGCAAGCATGGGCAAGTTGGACCATATGGACTGTTTATGTACGATATGACTGCATGGATCTAAAAAGCAAGGAAAATATATGAAAAGGTATGATGTAATAAATTTGCAAGAAATATAAAAGCAAGCATCACGAGCTTTTCCGTCTATATAAAGAAACCTTAAATATGTGTGCGAGCTGAGGCAGAAGGGCAGTCAGGAAAGCACATCGAGGCCATCAGGAGGGTTTGACTGGGGAACTGGCCACAGGGAACAGGCAGATAATTTACCCCAGTATTTACATCAGTCCTCATGGGGAAAGTACTATAAGCATTTCAATAGTATGAACAAAATGGTAATAGGAGGGAATTTCTTGAACTGTCTGCAACAAAAGTAACAAGGTTTCGAACTAACAGATAAGAATAAGGATATACAGGTCAGCAGTAATTCATAGTTAATTTTAAAAGAAGTGGTTACAGAGTGACTAGCGGCACTGTGTGAAATATTCCATAACTCTCTGGATTACAGGAGTGTTTCAGCGAAACTGGAGAACCTCCAATGTGGCGCCTCTCTTCAAGAAAGGAATGAGACAGAAAGTAGGACATATTTAACCTAACCATTATAGCGGTGAAACTGCTAGAGTCTGTTATTAAGCAAGGAATTGCAGGGCATTTAGAAAAGCTTAATGCAGAGTTGGCATGGTTTTCTTAAAGAGAAACCATTTTTCTTCTGTAAAATCATACATTTTTTTTCTGGAGATCCCTGAGAATGTCAATATTAGAGTCATGCTGGAAAAGCACAACAGGTCAGGCAGCATCCAACGAGCAGGAAAATCAATGTTCGGGCAGGGGTCCTTCATCGGGAACTCCTGAGAATGTGACAAGCAGACTTGATAAAGGGAACTGGTCAACATGAGGCTTTCCAGAGATTTTTCACAAGCTATCACAAAATAAAAGTGCTGACACAAGTCAGAGGCTTTTAGTATGATGGATAATATATTAGCATGGAATGACAGCTCGTTAACACATAGAAATCGGAGAGTCAGGATCAATGGATCTTCATGATAAAGGTGTATCTCCTGGATTACCAAAAATATCAGTCCGATGGCATCAGTTATTCACAATGTATACTGACAGCCTGATGCTGGGGGCTGAGTACAATATGCATCCGAGTTTGTGGATGACACTGAGAACCAAAATGCAGGCTGTTATTTAATGGAGAGGACTACCAAAAAAAAGGACCAGTACAACCTCAGTCAGAACCGGAGTGAGGAGAAATTCTCAAAGTTGGATTTCATTCATGCGGGAATTCTCTTTCCCAGAGGTTTGGGATGGCACACGTTCCTGTGCATGAAACGTAATGACAGCATGCTGATGTTGCAAGTAATTGGATTGGTTCATCAGGTGAGGTCCTGGGATGAAAAGGTTGATTTATTGAGTGCATCTAAAATGGTGAGGCGATTATTTGTTGCGGTTGAAATGAATAAGGGTGATATTACTGAAATGTACAAGATACAGAGGGGGTTTGACAATGTAGATGCTGAGAAGGTGTTTCCCCTGAGCTTAGAACTCGAGGAGATAGATACCGAATAAGTTACAGAGAAGGGAAGCATGGAAACAGGGATTGGGGTGAGGGTTCACTTCCTGACCCAGCATGGATTTTCAAAGTACATTTCTGAAACTGCACCTCACCATCGGAGTGGCATCAATCTGCCCCTGTGTAGCAGGTCCCAAGGGCTGAATGGGACATCAGAACACAGGGCTGAGGGACACAAGTGGGCCATCTGGCCCATTGGCACTACTCTACAAGTAAATAAGGTCGTGGCTCATCTCATTGTTGTCCCACCTGCACTTTTCTCTCCATGCACTATTATCCCTGATTCACCTGTCTATGGGCAATCAGACGAGGCCAGTCTTGTTTTAATATAAAGATTCAGCCATCCCAAACCTCTGGGAAAGAGAATTCCCGCATGAATGAAATCCAACTTTGAGAATTTCTCCTCACTCCGGTTCTGACTGAGGTTGGAGGTGTCAACAGTTTCCTTTACTAGTCTCACTCCTCCACTGCTCGCAACACATTTCAAATGTAGCCAGTTTGTGATGTGATAGATTATAAATGTTTCAGACTGGGTCAGGTTCAGCCTTGGAATAAGTCAGGCAGATTTCTTTCATCAGCCGCAGGTAACTAATAGAGCTAACGGAGTAGCATGGTGGATTTGTGGTTAGCACTGCTGCCTCATATCAGTAAGGAGCTGAGGTCAATATCAACCTCGGGCGACTATCTGTGCGGCGTATGAACATTTTCCCCGTGTCTTTGTGGGTTTCTTTCCAGTTCTCCAGTTTCCTCCCAAAGTCCAAAGATGTGCAGCTTAAAGGTGATTGACCATGCTCAAATACCCAGAATGACCAGGCATGTGTTGGATAAGTGGGTTAGTCATGGGACATTCGGGGTTACATGGATAGGGCAGGGGGGGACAGGTCTGGATGTGATACTGTTTGCTGTGTTGGTGTGGACTCGATGGGCAGAATATCCTGCTTCCACACTGCAGTGGTTATATGACAATGACATCAAGTTTGGACTATGCAAACACCCAATGGGTATCTAGTTGATTCACTCACCTCAAGACTTTGTGTATTTCATATTGTCAGCCCTTCATCCATGGAATAAGTGAAGTGAAACACCTCTGAACTGCTTCCAATGTTACTATATCCTTTCTCAGATAAGCATACAAAAATAAAAGTAATCTCACAGACCGAGGAGTCTGCTTATATTTGTTTTCTCAGGGTATAGTGAGTCTTTGAAACACTCTTCCCTACGGACCATTCGAGACAGAGATATTGAATATTTTTGTGGCAGGTTCATGAATCACAAAGACATCAAGGATTATCGAGGAGTGTGCAGCAATGTGCAGTTTTTGGGAAAATGTAGACAGTGGTACCGAATGACACGGCTCCAGAATATCCAGGAATTCAATGAAATAATAACATCGATAAAGTTTTATGGGGGAAACAAGATGGCAGCGATCTGAAAGGTCGGCTTTGCTGGGCTCTGCATCACAGTGGTGATCTACCCCACCCCACCACAGTCATTTACTTAGAATTGAACTCTAAACGAGCTACAGAATCTTTGCTCATCCCGTTTTGTCAAGTGGAAGTTACAAAACACGGGAAAGGATCGACTAAGTCCCAACACGCAGCGCACCTGCCAGAAGCTTTCAGCATGCCTATGGCCACACCTGTGAACCCCCTCTGCTTGTTCAATGGACCGAGTTACTCATCAGGACTTGGTCACCGCGTTCACCAAGTGACGTGAAATGATTGAAGATATGATTGAAGAAAAGTTCAGCAGGAGGCGAGAACCACTCTCAGCCGTGCTCCAAAAACATGAACAGCAACATGAAAGCCTTGGAAACAGAACGGATGAGTTCGAGAGCCAAACTGCAGGGGCAGAGTCTGTGATCGATTCCTCTAAGGAGCTGATCGTCACTCTTGGAAAGCAGGTCCGTACCTTGACTGAACAAGGTGACGACCTCGAGAAGAGGCAGAATGAAAAATGTTCATGTCATCGGCCTGCTGGAGACAGAAGGAGATCAGCCAGTGAGTCTTTTGCGAGAACTGGCTGCTGTGATTCCTTCACTTCGAAGCTGAAGAGGGACGGGTGAAGAGTGAGACAGTTCATCGGGTTACGGAGCGCAGGTCAGACTCAGACCAACGCCCTCACCCTGTCCTTGTGCGATTACGTAGTTGCAGGGACAAGGACTTGTGGAAGCTTCCAGAACACAGGGAAAAGATCCGACGAGGGCTCCAGGATTATGTTCTTCCAGGTCTTTTCAGCGGCAGGGATTCATAAAAGAAAATCTTCTGATGATCTCAAGAGAAGACCAAGGGAACTTGAGATTCAGTATTCCTTCATGAATCCAGCGGTGCTCTGTATGCTTTCAATAGATCCACACACTGGTGGATCTTTCAAGAGATCGATTGACTCTCCAGAGGACGCGAAAACGTTGTGGACACTATAAAGCAGGCTGGATGCTTTAATGGATATCAATAATCATGTTTCTCTCATTTTAAAGAAAGGTTGTTGAATCTTTCTGGTATTAAATAATGTTAAATTATAGTCGGGGATGGGTAGAGTACACACTTCTAACTTCATTAATATTACTACTCGTTTTTCTCTTGCTTAGTTTGCGTATCGGGTTTGGCTAAAGCTGGAGGGAGTTATGAAAGTGATCATGATGACTGAATACCTACCTAAGGGCAGTTCAATCCCGATGTTTGTGATTAATTGACCTGGATGTGGTATTGATAATGGGGCAGAAGATAAAAATTTGTGACGTGCAAATGCCCCCAGTGGGCGGGGGGTAAATGCCCCTCCTGAGTGCCTTTGGCACTTTGTATCCTGTTTTTTGTTGTCTTTGTATGTAATTAGTTATGGAACGTTTTGAGAGCTTGTTAGCTGTAGTAGCTTTAGTTAGTCTTTTTTTAGGCTCTATGAGTGTTTTTTTCATTGATGCTCACCGATTTGTAATTCGAGTTCTTCCTCTCTGGAGTTCAAATGTTGTTCCAGTCTGTTATGGCTAAGGTCATGCTTAAATGGTGTATCTGGAGCATTAAGGGGCGCCAGTTAAGAGGAAAAAGGTACTTTCTA
Source organism: Chiloscyllium punctatum (assembly GCF_047496795.1). Classification (NCBI taxonomy): domain Eukaryota; kingdom Metazoa; phylum Chordata; class Chondrichthyes; order Orectolobiformes; family Hemiscylliidae; genus Chiloscyllium; species Chiloscyllium punctatum. The sequence continues at coordinate 75,624,956 of NC_092766.1, forward strand.
GCCTTAAAAAGGAGAGGGTGGATATTTTCCTTTTGCTAGAGATGCACGGTGAATGCAAGGAAAATTTGACATTACAGCAGGGTGGGTTTGATTGGGTATATTTCTGGTCTTTTAATACTAGGAGTAGGGGAGAAGCCATACTGGATAGGAAGAATCTTTCATTTAAATTACAAGATTGTATTAGACACCCACGGGAGGATCATAGTCCTCAAAGATATATGTGGAAGAAAACGGTATTTTGAATGTTTATTGCCCCCTAGCGCACAGACGTAAATTCCTGATAGATGCATTTTCCAAATTAAGTAATCTTTCTTCGCAGCACATTATTGTAGGAGGAGATTTCAATTAGCTTTGCATCCACGGTGGACAGAATGCCCAAAATCCCCAGTACCATCTTTACAATCTAAACAATTAGTGGATTTTTGTGTGGAACTGCGGCTGATCGATGTTTGGAGGCAAATCCACCTCATAGAGAGGGATTTTACTTTCTCCTTTAACCAGCAGAAATGCCACACTCGGGTTGATCTCTTCCTGACCGTGCAGCAATAATCGATTTAGTGGTGTTCTGTACAATTGGGAATATTGCCATTTCTGACCATGCAGCAGGATACTTATTGGTTAAGATTATGGGCAATATAGCAGGTTCAAGACACTGACGATTACCTTTATTCTTAAGGATAATAAGTTCATTGAGTACTTCTGTAATGAATTCAGATCTTTCGTAGCCATTAATTAAATTCAACCAGTAACCCATCCATTCTATAGAAAATTGCTCAGGCTTATGCCAAAGGAATAGTTATTCCTTAGGATGCGGCAGAAGCTGGAGCAGGAACGCTTGCTCCAGGCACAGTTGAAAGCAGCCGAGAGGGCATCTTGTGATAGACCCTCGGTGGCTAGACTGCAGAGGATCACAATGCTTCGGTCTGCAGTGAATTCTATGCTCACCCCAACAGCCAAGAAGGAACTTATGTTTGCAAAACAAAGGCTGTTTGAGCATGATGATAAGTCGTGCAAGTGTTTAGCCTATCTTGCGAGGAAAAAGAGAGCCCCGAAGCCATTACCTCAATTAGGGAAGGTACTGGGACCCTTGCCTGCGATCCCATAAAGCATTTCGGAGCTTTTATTCAGAACTATCTCAGGCTGAGCATTATGGGGATAGATAGATCAAGATGGAATCTTTCTTCAAGATCTTGGATCTTCCAGGGTTAACCCCCAAATAAATGTCTTGCCTAAATGCTGGAGGGTGTAAAGCAGCTTCTGGGCAGAAAGGCGCCTGGTTCTGACGGATGTCCAAGTGAAGTTTATGAGGAATTTATAAACCTATTGTCAGGGCCGATGTCTACCATTTTAGTCACTCACGCAGTCAGGACTGCCTCCCACTATCCTTAAGAGAGGCTCATATCTCTCTTATTCTTAAGAAAAGGAAGACACCGAAGGATTGTGCTTCTTATAGGTCCATCTCACTTCTAAATGTTGATTTCAAAATTCTGTCGTTAAGGATGGAAACTATTTATCCTTCCATTGTCAAAGTGGACGACACCGGCTTATAAAAGGCTGCTGATATTCCAACAATGTTAGTAGATTACTCAATATGATCCAAGTGTGTCAACAGCAAATTATACTGGTATTAATGATTTCTTTAGATGCAGAGCAGGCATTTGCTTGGGTTGAGTAGCTGTATTTGTTCTATACGTTAGAATGTTTTGGTCTCAGAAAAGTTTTTATCAAGTGGGTGAGGGTCCTTAAAAGTGACCCGCTATGTGCGATGCTGTAAAATTAATATTTCTAGAGGCAGTCAACAAGGTTATGCCCTTTCACCAGTGTTGTTTACGTTGGTGATTGAGCCACTGGCGAAGGCCATCTGCAGGGACCCCAACACAACTGCCCCAGAAGTGAGATAGAAGTCATATAAGATTACAGTGTCTGCAGATGATGGTCTTACATTTTTGTTAAATCCCACAGTTTTGGTACCTCACCTCATGCAATGCATCAGTTCGTTTGGTGCCTTTTCCGGCTATACCATTGATTTTACAAAGTCGGAGGCCATGCCCCTGGGCGAACTCAGGGAAATACCTGATGCCGTAGGAGAATCCTGACTTCCTTTTCAATGGTCCCAGGGGGTAATGGGGATGCTCCCTATTTAGGAGAAAGTGAGGACTGCAGATGCTGGAGGTCAGAGCTGAAAAATGTGTCGCTGGAAAAGCGCAGCAGGTGAGGCAGCATCCAAGGAACAGGAGAATCGACGTTTCGGGCAGAAGCCCTTCTTCAGGAATTATTGTCCTGAATTTTTGCTTTTCCAGCGACACAGTTTTCAGCATGTTCCCTATTTAGGTATATTCATTAATCCTGTTATATTTAACGTGGGATTTGTCCATTTGTTTGACAAAATTAAACAAGACCTTCGAAGATGGGAGGCACTTCCAATATTCTGACTGGGTCAGATAGCTCTTATTAACATGAATTCCCTCCCTTGTTTGCTATACCCCGTGTGAATGCTTGCTTTGGTTTTTCCCAGACAGACATTTAGGAGACTAAATGGATGATGTAGCTCTTTGATTTGTCACCATAAGCGACCGCTTATCAAGTTAAGCAAATTACAAAAACCCCACAGTTTGTGGGGAGTAGTTCTCCCGGATATTTAGAGCTTTCAATTATTTTTTTTAACCGATGTTAGTGAGGCCTCAGCGTCAATATGGTTAAATATTGAAGCTTCTCAGGAAAAGTTCTCCCTTATTAGTCTGCTATTCACAGACAAAATGAGGACAGGTACGAAGTACTGCCATTTCCCAATAAGTATCAATAATTTTAAAGTAGGGAGGGCAATGTGTCCGATCGAGGGCAATATAGCCAGACCTAATTCCTTCACCCAAAACGTTGTGTACCGTGTTTCTGATGGAGGATACTGGATTCCATGCTTAAACTATTGGCAACTCGTGGGTGTATCTAGTTTTGATGATTTATCTGAGGGAGAAACAAGGATGTCCTTTGATCAAATAAGTCATAACTATAGACTACCGAGTAGAGATCTCTTCTGTTTTCTTTTTATCAAATCAGAGATGTTATTCAAAAAAGAACCAATCTTTAAACAGACCCGTACAGATCCGATACAGAGAGGAGGGTGCTTAGTGCTAAGAACACACTCTCTGTCACTACCCTTTATCATTTGTTGGAGAGTGGCCCCTCAGATGAGACTTTGTGCCTTTCTGAAGTCTGCAAAGAGAGTTAGGAGTTCAGATCTCTTCGGACACAGAGGAGGATATTTATGAAACTGCAAGAAGGATTTTGATCTGTAAGAAGACTATTGCCATGTATTTGAAGATTCTTCATAGAGTCCATCTGGCACCAGATCCTCTCTCAAAATTCGAGATGGGCGTATGTCTTAAATACAGAATGACTATGGGCATTCTTACTCATTGCTTGTTGACCTTCCACCAGCGCTACAGGAGCGGTGTGTTCGGTGGGATGGAGAGGGTCTTGGGGAACAAATTGGAGATGGATCAGGATTCGCTTTTCCTGGGCCTGCCCAGTCTACCTTACTCAGATGTGCATAGTAAAAAAATACTTCAATACCCTCACTCTCTGTGTTCAGAAAAGAACTTCTGTTGTGTTGGGTGTCTGAAAACACCATGGATCGATTGGTTTGTCGTAACCTCGTCATGGAGCATAGCCCTTTGGACTGTTTTAAAGATATGTTGCACCAGAAAATAGAGGATTTTTATAAGACATTTTGAATTACCAAGATACAGGCTGATCTGCCACTCTAATAAAGACTTTTATATAGCTATGATAAACTTCACTAATGAATCTAATGTCAAGAGGGGAAGAATTATGAACAAATGAACATGCATCAGTTAATGCTCTTGAAGGTTGAGAGCTATAGTTCTGTAACACTGAGTTCTATTATTCGTTTTAAAAAATTGTTTAAAGTTTTCTTCGGTCCGATTATTTACCTTGCTTTTTTATGTACATGCACATGGGTATAATTGTGTTCAATTTGCATTATTATGTGAGTTGGATACTTGTTGGTTCATTGAAGCATTAATAAGATTTTCTTTGAATAAAAATATTTATGAAAAAAATAAAATGCTAAGATTGATAGAAGAGAGTCCCAAAAGACTATTTTCTCATTAGTGAGACCACAAATTATGGTTTATCTTAAGGATCATTACACCTCGGGTGACAGGATGATGTTGAGAGGGCGTCCCCTTCCTGGCAACTTCTGTCTGTGTGGGGAATTGAACCTGCGCTATTGGCTTTCCTCTGCATCACAAGCCAGCCATCCAGCCAACAAATTGCGAGACTGTGTAACTGCTATATACAGAAATAGCCAAAGTCAATGTAAAATATAAACTTTGATAAGAAGGAAAAAAGGTAAAATTCAGATAACGGTCAAGATAATGGCTGAGGAAAAAAATATCCGCTGGAAATTGTACGTTATAACGCGAGAGTTGATTGGATGCTATCTTTGTATGAATACGTTGACTCAAGTGAACGAAACAGAATTACTAATTGTGATTAGATATTGATAACTACGAAATATGAGTACATTTTTGTTTGGTCTGTGTGAAGCATGCTAACCATTGTATGAAAGTTAAAAGCTGATGGAACATATTTTTTGGAGGGTTGGTCCTCATGGGAAATGCCTCCCGAGCACATGCTTGAAGAAACCCAGGGTAAAAAGTGCGTGAGTCTCTTATGGTCAGTGACAGGAAACCAGAGGGCTAAATGATTGAAAGTTCCTGCAAAGTGAAGCTCAGGAGACAGTCAGATCGCCCCCGATCTTATTAAATGGCACAGCACATTTGAAAGGCTGAATGGCCTCATTATGGATCTTAGTTGCAAGTGATAAAAAAAACACTCTGTTCCTTCCCCTAATGTTTTACACAAAGAGGCACTGCCATTTTCCTGAAACTGGGAAATATTTGGAATATTATCTGAAACATGTCATAATCAGCATTTTCCAGAGCATTCTACAATCTGTGGAGGTATTACAAAGGCAAGCGACAGAGAGAGAGAGAGAGAGAGAGAGAGAGAGAGAGAGGGAAGTGCTGCATGCAGGAGTGAGAGTGGTGGAGCATGAGCCTTGTTCGTGGGTCGGTGCTGTAACAGATATACAGTGAGTGTGAGGGAACAGAGAGAATACAGTGACCCTTATCCTGACAGATTGTGGAAGGTTAGTGATGCTTGTCGTGTGTTAGTGAACATTCATCAGACCGCAGATACTGCACTGAGCTCGGTGGTGAGCTCAGACCATGCTCGGTGGGTCTGGTGGTGTGGCCCACTCTGGGAAGAGACGTACTGACTCATCCACCTTGACATCCGTGACCTTGTTGACAACGCGTGGTGTAATTGGTCTTAATCTGCCATGCTCTGGGTAAACTGTAAAGGGCAGCTCCAAACTGAGGAATTTTTAATCGAGTGCCCATTGTACCTTTAAGGATGGCACCAGTGCCAGGGATCATGGAAGATCCAGGGGCATCCAGGCGATGGTGAGTACCTCCAGGCAAGATGGGTGGGAGAATCGTGCAAGCATTGAATGAGAGGAACACCTTGGGGTAGGATGGGTAGTTAATGAGGTGAGTTCGATAAGATAGCACCAGGAAACTAGTGTGGATGATCCCACTGTCACACTTAATGAAAATCACTCAAAGATAAATTGTTGTTAGATTCAGACGGATGGGTTGAAGGCTCTGCTGACCCCATTCACAGTTACAGAGCTGCAGAACAAATCCTCATCCAACTGTCCATCATCTGAACTCACACCAATATTCTGTTCACCATCATTCCTGGTAATACTGGATTATTTTGCCGGATGCCATCGAAATGTCTATATCTCAGCATTCTGAAACCTGTGAACACATCCTTCCATGACATTGTTGCTCAATCTCACCCTCTCTGTATATACCCAAAACCACTTTCATTTACGTTCATGCACAGAGACAGGCCCTTCAGCCAAAACTGGTCCATACCAACCAAAATGTCCGTCCACATTAACCCCATTTACCTGTAGTTGGCCCTTATCCTTCTCTGCCTTTCCAATTCATATATTGTTCGAACAAAGCGCAGCAACGTTTTGTAACATCAAGAAAGGCCTCAGGAAAGATCTCACCGAATCTACCATTCATCTCTCCGTACCAATCAGATTACACAGAAACAATTTGACTGGAGGTTATAAACAAGAAGTTGAAGCAAACACTGGTGTAAGATGTGTATGAAAGTCAATACTGCAGGGAAAACATGTGTTCGTTCTAAACAGGAAATTAGTTATACAAGCGTTTGCAGGCAAAACTCAACGGGTCTGGTAGCATTTGAAAGAAGAAAGTAGAAATGTTGGCCCTCGAATAGCACAGCAGGTCAGGGCGCATCCAAGAAGCAGGAAAGTCTATGTTTCAGTCATAGGACCTTTATTGGCAATTCATTTCAGAATTCACTTTTTAAAATTTTTAACATTTTTAATTTGGGGATTCTTCATCAGAATAGCTTTTGTTTTCGATCTCCAGTATATGCAGCTCTTTCTTTTATTTTAGATCAGCAATTATCTTGCATACTGCAGTATTAATGGACAACTTGATCTGGGAAGAAGGGGAAGGGGTGAGGGCAGAAGAGCAGGCAATGGGTCAGTCACATGTTAAGGCCCTGTCATTCAGAATGTGAATCCTGTGGTGGAGGTAACGGAGGGCTTGTCGGCAAGCAACGTACAGGAATTCGGCATCTTTTGAACAGATGTGGCAGATCCAAAGAAAGTGGGCGGATGTAGTTTCTTTTGCAGCTGGTCATTGAGTGGCACAGTGGCTAGCAATATTGCTTTACAGCACCAATGACCTGGGTTCGATTCCACCCTTTGGTGACTCTCTGTGCGGTGTTTGCACCTTCTCCCTGTGTGTGCGTGAGTTTCCTCTGGGTGTTTGGTTTTCCTCCCACAGTCCAAAAATGCGCAGGTTAGATGCAGTGACCTCACTAAATTGTTCCACAGTATCCAGGGATATGCAGGTTTGTTGGATTGTCTTTGGGAAATGTAAAGTTACCTGGGGAAACGTTTGGTTTTGTTGGTCGGGATGTTATCGGGAGGGTCAGTGTGGACTCGGTGGGCCAAATGGCCTGTTTCCACACTGTAGGGCTTCTATAATTTCTATGTAGCTCTCTGTGTATGAAAACAGTTCCCAGAATCCTACCTATAAGTGTTAATACAATTTGCCTCAACAAAACGTTACACCTTCCGTTTGTATAACATGAACTCCTTCAGCCACTCCTCGGCCCTTTAGCCTATCTGGTCAGCGCCCCGTTTTACTCTGAGTTACCCATCTTCACTGTCCACTACCTCGCCAATTTTGGTGTTTTCTGCAAACTCACTAACAATTCCGATTGTATTCACATCCAAATCATTTATATAAAATGACAAAATCCATTCGATCCTTGTGGTGCACTGCTGGTCACAGGCCTCCAGTCCAAAAAAGATAACAGTTCACAAACATTTCATTTGTCTATTACCTTCGAGTCAATTTCCTCCAACTCTCCCTGTATTCCATATGATCTCACCATGCTAACCTGTTTGAATGCCTTACTACAGTCTATATTCTATTCTATTCTATTCTATTCCACAGTTCCATTTCTGTGCCTTCGTCAATCTTATTTGTCACTTCTTCAAAATGCTAAACCAAATTAGTGGGACACGATATCCCACACAGAAAGTCATGCTTACTATCGCTAATCGGAATTTGCATTTCTAAACACATGTAAATGCTGTCCATCAGAATCCCCTCCAACAACTTACCCACCAATGACATCAGTCTCACTTGTCTACAACTGTTCTTAAACAATAGCACAACCTTACCTTTGACTGTCCATGATACAAATATCTCAGCCAGAGACCGAACAATTACTTCCCTAGCTTCCCAACAGATCTGGGGTGCATTTCATAAGTTCATGGATTATAGAACAGTGCAGCACAGTACGGGCCCTTGAGGTGTTGATGTTGTGCCGGCAGTTTATCCTACTCTACGATCAGACTGACTTTCATGCCCTTCATTGTACTAAAATCTATATGCCTAACCAAGAGTCACTGAAAAGGTCAGAGGGGTTATCCAACTTAATGCATTATAAAATATCCAGCTCCCCATCTTCTTTAATATGGACAATTTTCAAGATATCACTGTTCATTTCCCCAAGTTCTCTACCTTCAATATCCTACTCCACAGTAAATGCTGATGTTTAAATATTTATTTAGTATCTCATCGATCTCCTGTAGTTCCACACATAGGTCACTTTGCTGGTCTTTAAGAGGTCGTGTTCTCTCCCTAGTTACTCATTTGACCTTAATCTATTTGTAGAATCTCTTTGGAATGCCCCATTACCCTATTTTCCAAAGATATCTTATGTCCCCATTTTGCCCTCCTGATTTCCCTCTTGGGTATTAGACTACATCACTGGTACTCCACGCTGGATTCACTCGATCCCTACTGTCTGTACCTATCACATGCTTTCCCCTTTTCTTGAACAGAGTCTCAATTCTGCTCGCCATTCAGCATTCCCTACACCTACCAGCCTTACCCTGCTCATAGACAGGAACATGCTGTCGCTAGACTCTGTAACTCACTTTCCTGGCAATAGTTCTCCAAAGCAGCTTTTCAAAGTGCCAACATAAAACGTTCAAAGTTGGCCTGACTCAACTTACAACTTTAAAATATATATTAGGAGTATTCTTCTCCATAAGTGTTTTACAACTGAGAGTTACTGCATAACAGGCTCAAGAAACAGAATGCCCTCCTCCTGTCCCTCTGTAACAGACTTGAGAGGCTGAATGGCCTCCCCCTGTCCCTTTGAAACAGGGGCGTGTGGACAGAATTACTTACTCCTGTTCCTGCGCAGCAGTCTCGATGCTCTGAATGATGTCGCAAGGTTTTGGAAGAATTTGACAACAGTGCACATAAAACCAGGAGCAACATTACACAAAGTAAATGGACAATAAATATGTACACTGGTTTATTGGCTCTGGAAAGTACCCCACCAGTCACCTAATGCAGCGCGTCTGTTACTTTTTCACTGTCGCCCTTTATAAACAGTATGTAATATACACATTCCTGCAGTGTTCTGGCACTACTCCCACATACAAAAGGAGCAATAAGAATATTGAAAGATTTATGGTCCATCCCTAAGCAATGCCCATCCATTCCACCCACACCGAGTAAATGTTCCCTTTTATTGGGATATGAAAAGTGATGTCAGGAAGGGGTTAACTGGACCTGTTTGTTCAGTGACTATGATTATTGTTAGTCTCCATGGGTTGCAATTACCCCAGTGGACGGTTTCCATCTTTTAATGATAAGTGGGCTCCGTTCAATGTGTTATCCCACAGTATGGTGGGAGCATCACCAACAGTGTTAACAGGAATCAGCAGCTCCAGAGAGACAGGGGGGAGAGATCAAAATCTGAACACAAGAGTCTGGAATGTTTCAACAATGAATCAGAATATGATAACATTAGACTGGAATGTCACAGGAATGGACAGGAGTTTATACTGGGATGTTTGGTTTCTTTCTACATATTATGATCGTAGGTCATTATCATGGCGGATCAAATATGTACTTTACATTATGCAATATTTTTATCATCCAATCTTCGCTTTTGTTGGTGTACCTGGAAAGTCTCAATGTTCAGTCATTAATTCTATCAATATTGTTTGACAGTCATACTGTTCTTTCATTCACTCTACCCTCCTTGCCACTGTTATGATTAGATTACTTACAGTATGGAAACAGGCCGTTCGGCCCAACAAGTCCATACCGACCCACCGAAGCGTAACCCACCCAGACCCATTCTCCTACATTTACCCCTTCACCTAAATCGTCAGGCAATTTAGCATGGTCAATTCACCTAACCTGCACATTTTGGATTGTGGGAGGAAACCGGAGCACCCGGAGGAATCCCACGCAGACACGGGAAGAATGTGCACACTCTACACAGAGAGTCGCTTGATGTGGGAATTGAACCCTGGTCTCTGGCAGTGCTAACCACTGTGCCACAGTGCCACTCTGCCGCCCATGGTTGTTCCTGCTAAGACTCTAAATCCACATATTCACTTGACAAACCACTACTAACTTGTTAAATCACTCTCCCCCTCCTTGCTTCTGGCAGTATTACACATGGGTCTCTATGTTAACCGTCTCAGTTTCAGCTGTGAACCATGATTCGTTGTATCACTGAACTTGCTATCTAAGTATTAAAACCATTGAGGTCACTATCTTCTGTTCTGGTTACAAACTGCATTTCCTTCGTCTGACTCCACCACATCCCCGGCCAATATCTGAAGTTGAAATAGACAAATGACAACAGTGGTAATCCCTTTGGCCGTGAACCAATTCCTGACACTATACCCTGACCATTCCTAATTATAACTACTGATAAATCCATAATATACTTCACTGGCTCATCCCATCTGCTACTTGAACCATGAGCTGTGAAATGCAGTCTTCAGGATGGTATTTGTCTGTTGCTGACACTCACAGCTGCAAACCTGCAGAAACAACTCTGCGTCAATATTTCACAGCTCATATCTGATATCATACAGGACTCCCCATCCATCCCACCGTTCCTGTGCGCACTGATCTATAATACTATTGGGTCCGGCAATGCCTTGACTTTAATATTCTCAAGCATGTCATTAATAGCTGCCCATGAACTATCTCTCTCTGTCCATTATACCAAGCCCTAACAGTTGTTCACATTTAAACTGATTTCCTCCAGGTGTGCTCTCTCTTACACAATCACTTTCACATCTAACACTGCCCCAGAACTACACACACGCGCACACATAAAACCCCTTGCCTTGAACTGATGCATGAAGATACAGAGACATTAATTTATGGGAGCCCATTTACTCTCGCTCGCAGTATGGGCGGCAAATTGTCCCGTGTTAGTCAGTTACGTAGTGCAAATGTAGCAGCAATATACTGGCAAAGTTTTGCAATACTCCAGATGCTGGGCAGCTGGTCCAGCTTACTGAACCATACGCTAGCATAGTCTGCACAGCTCCCCATGCTGGCCAGATAGGCCACCTTACCGAGCAATACACTAGCATACTCTGCACAGCTTTCCATGCTGGCAGCTGGTCCAGCTGACTGAATTATACACAAGCATAGCCTGCACAGCTCTCCATGCTGGCCGATAGTCCAGCAAACTGAGAAAAATACTGGGATAGTCTGCACAGCTCCCATGCTGGGCCGATAGTCCAGTTTACTGAGCAATACACTGGCATAGTCTGCACAGCTATCCATGCTGGCCCGATAGTCCAGCGAACTTAGCAAAACACTGGGATGTTCTGCACAGCTCTCCATGTTGGGCAGATAGACCGGTTTACTAAGCAATACACTGGCATATTCTGCACCGGTCTCCATGCTGGGCCGATGGTCCAGTTTACTGAGCAATGCACTGGCATAAGCTGCACTGCTCTCCATGCTGGGTTGTCTGCTTGTACCAGTTTATGGTTTCTGCGTTTGTTCTATGATGCAAATTCAGAATTTCATGGAACAACTTTGGTCAGCTGATCTGGCAATGCCTTTATTCAATATTCACATTCTTGTGACCTGACCCTCCAAGGTCTCACTGCTCCAGTTATTCCCACTCCCTTGTTGTTTTTGTCATATTTCAACAACATGCTCTGTTTCTGTCTTAATTGTGCGTTTCTATCTTTAATGTGAATGTCTCTGTCCATCTGTACCTTTTTCTGGCTTTGGTTTTTGGTTGTGTATTGTCTTGAATACTGGCATTATGAAGTTCAGAAATAATGTAATGGTATGTGTCAGGCTATTGTTCACTTCCCGTTGTATCCCATGTGTTACTCCATGGACAGGGGTGTGTGTGCTGGGCTGTTGTTCACTTCCTGGTGTGTCCCTTGAGGTGCTTCATAAAGAGGTGTGTGTGTGTGCAGGGCAGTTGTTCACTTCCCGGTGTGTCCCACGTCGTGCATCATGTTGGACAGCTGTGTGTGTGCTGGGCTGTTGGTCACATGCTGGTGTGTCCCATGTGGTGCTCCATGGACAGGGGGTTGTGTTCCAGGTTGTTGCTCATTTCCCGGTGTTCTGCTTCATGTTGGACAGGGAGTGGCAGCATCTTTGACCCGTGTCTTTAAAATTTGGTCTGTGCCTGTCTACTGAACAACTGCGTTTGCCCCGCTCAGCTGATCACGTGATCAGAAACACGAGGAGTACCCTGAAGTATAATTATAATATCTCACTTTTAGTGGAGGGAAGTCTGATTGTCTCCTGTTACTGAAAAGTTAGTCGAGGGGCTTGGGATGGTTTGCTGGAGGTTGTGCTGTGAGCTACCTCAGACATTTAGGGAGACCAGAGGGTTTTGTGACCCAACTCTGGATGGAGCATGGGGACTGTAGTTACAGCATCAGGGTCTGTAACATTAACAACAAATGGAGCAGAGGCTGCGGAGCATGGAAGCTCTGAAACCACGGTCTGGGTGTGTGTGGGAAAAGGGCTCTGCCAAATCTGTCTGTGTCTTAATGTGAGCGCAGGCTCTCAATTTCATACTTAAACACACACACACACACACACACACACACACACACACACACATACGCACACACACACATACGCACACACACACACATACGCACACACACACACACGCGCACACTCCACATTTCACGCACTCACACATCTATAATTTGCGTTTGCAGATTTATATTTTTTGATAGGTTTTATTTTGTTCAAAACAACATTCAATTTGCATGCAGCCAATCATTGTGGCAGTTTATAAAGTCCTGCTTTGGAAATAAAACCTGTATGACTCCAGGGTAAAACAGAATGTTGCCTAGTATGGAGAGAACGACATATAAAGAGAGGTTTGGTAGATTAGGATTATTTTCATTAGTTAGACGGTGGGTGAGGGAGGACTTGATTAAGGACTACAAAATCTAAAAAGATGTAAACAGGGTTGATAGCAAGAAGATTATTCCCAGAGTGGGGGAGTCAGTTACTAGGAGTCAAGAATTCAAGATGAAAGGGGAAAACTTTACTGGAGATATGCTCGAAAAGGTCTGCGCAGAGGGTGGTGGGTGGCTGGAATGCGTTGCCAGCTGAGATAGTAGAGGCGGGGACGATAGCCTCATTTAATATGAGGAAGCAGAGGTATACAGATCCATAGAAAATAGGCGACAGAATTAGATGAGGATCTGGATAGACACAGGCTTGGACTTCTGAAGGGCCTGTTACTGTGCTGTGATTTTCTTTGCTAATTGTAAATACTGGCGAAAAACGTCTGTTGATACTTGAAAGGAAAATGAAATCAAGATCCAATGTGACACAGCGAATATGTGGATACGAGAATTTATTGCAGAGAACAGAAAAATGACAAGGAGACGAAACAGTAACATTGCATCTGTCTTCAAAGAGGAATGTCCAGAAAATCACCCAGAAATACAAAGTCACCACGGGACCATTGCAACTAAACACTAAAATAATTCATATACAGTTACGAGGTAGTATTTGGAAACAGAACTGGGATGAAGATTGATCAGTCTGACAGACCAGATGTAATTCAAACTGAAATGTCAGAGAAAACAGCAATACACATGTTGATTACAAAAGGGGCCACTGTATTTTTTTCTGTATTCACTTCGGAAGGTTATAAATGCATTCTAATGATTTACGGAGGGAAGAAGTGGGAGAGTGGAGGACTACAGGTCAGTTAGTTGTCATCCGCAGTAGGGAATCTGTTGCAACCTATTGTAATGAAGATCTTATTGGACACTGAGAAAGTAATAGCAAATTTCAAGCGAATTGTTCTGCATTTATGAAAGGGAAGTTATAATTTACAACATTTTTCTTGAAGGTATCTCTTGTATTTGTAAATAATAGTGAATCAGTGAATATAGTACAGTCAGATATTCAGGAGGAGGTTTAATCAGCACACACTGTAAGTTAGGGGAAAACATTACAGCAAAGTATTGGGAGGAACATATGCAAACGGGGGAAGGTAAGCATCAGAGAAACTATTAGAGAACATAGGTGGTTGTAGATGGTTGTTTGTGTGACTGAAGACCGGTGTACGCTGGTGTGCCACAGGTTTCAGTGCTGTGTCCCTTTTTAACACCTTCATTTAAAGGGAATCCGAATGCAGACGATGAAGAATCAACTAGACTCAAAGTGTTAGCTTGCTCTCTCTTTACAGATGCTGTCTGACTCACTGTGATCTCTAGCATGTGTTGGTTTCAGTGCAGATCCAGCTTCTGCAGTGATTTGCTCCTACGAGAAGTAAAGACATTTTGCACTAGTAACACAGAAAGTTGGGGAGACTGTGCCTGTACAATTTTGATGTCGTGATCTAAGTGAAATATACTGATCACATATACTGAATGGGCTTTCTCCAGATTAATCCCTCAGATGGCACGATGGTCTGCTGAGGAGACTTGGTCTGGGATCAAGGCGGAAATTTGTGTGTGAAACTGGAGTCGCTGATTGATCGTTATATGAGAACTTCACGTCTGTTATACTTTGGAAAGGGAGGAGGCAGGTACAGAATGAAAGAAGATGGACAGGGAAGCTCTTTTACAGATTGATATAAGAAGTGAGCAGGGATTGATGTATTGGCTGGTATAAAATTGGACCAATCCTCAGGTCCAGATCAGTTACATCTCGGGATGCAGTTGGAGACAAGGGATGAAAGGCGCTGATGCAAAGGTTTAAATAGAATCTGGTCACAGGTGAGGGGTCCGAGGATTGGAAAACCTCACCTTTATAGGAAGGGTGGTAGAGATAGAGCAGGGAACTATACACCAGTGTGTATCAGATCAGTGTTAAAGAAAATTGTGCACAAAATAGGTGGTGGTAGAAAGCTGTTTAAGTGACTGGAGACCGGTGTCCCCTGGTGTACCACAGTGATCAGTGCTGTGTCCCTTATTACTTGTCGTATTCATAAATGGTGCAGATGTGAACGTAGAGGGGGAGTGGGAGTGAGATACGTAAGTCTGTGTTTGACACAAAGATTGACCGGGTGGTTGGCAGTGAGGAGGAAGGTCTTATGTTACAGTAAGGTATAGATGGAATGGTCAGATGGATGGATCAATGACAGATGGATGTAAATCTGATAACTATCAGGTGATGCACGTTGGAAGAAGGAACCAAATGCGGAATATACAATGAATTTAGCGCACAAAGAAGCTCATAGGGAGATTTTCCACACATTCTTCAATGTGACGCAGGAGGATAAAAGGTTACGTAAGAAGTCAATGGAAGCTGTCGGCATAACCGTTACTCATGGAGGCATAGATTACAAGATCTATGTGGCACTTTGGTGAGGCCAATATTGAATACTGTGTGGGGTTCTGGGAGACACACTACAGAAAGTATGTGATTATTCTGGAGGGGGTGCAGAGATTCACCTGGACGTTTCCAATGATGGAGCATATCAGCTATGGAGAAAGGCTGGATAAGCTCGTGTTGTTTAGTTTGAATGAGAGAAGGTTTAGGGGGATGTAACTCAGAAGGATAAGATTACGAGGGACATGGACAGGGTAGATAGAAAGCAGCTGTTCCTTTTAGTTAAAGGGCCAAGAACAGGGGAGCACTCTTTTAAAGGGAAGGATTTGAGGTTTAGAGATGATTCAGGCATTGTTTTTCACCGAGCGGGTCATGGAGTCTGGAATGCACTTCCTAAGGGGGGCAGTTATCACGTGTCACCTCACAACCATTAAAAGGTATTTGGACGAGCACTTGAAAGGTCATACCATTCATGGCTACGGGACTAATGCAGGAAAGTTGGAATAATATAGATCGTGCTGTATTTTTGAGTCTATGCTTCTGTGATTGTATGGCTGTGGAAGATCAATCATTGAACAGCTTTAGACAGGAAGTAATGGGTTTTCGAAGAGTTCATTAACAAGCGTGAAATGTAATATCTTCTGTACGTACAATATACCAAGGTGAAATGTTGGCAAATATAATTTTTATTTCCTTACAGTCCAAAAGCAACGAATGGAGAACAGGAAAATGGCAAACTATGAAGCAACTACTTCAGATCTGCCTTCATGAAAGAATTTGTTCTTAAAAAGGACTTCCAAACAAATCTAGGTCAACTGAGAAAGAAAGGAAATACAATCAAATCAGGAAATAAACAGTATTGGAGAAAATATTTGGACTGAAAATTGATAAATCCCCATGGCCTGATAATCTTTATGTCGGATTCCTAAAGGAGGTGGCCATGTGAATAATGGATATTTTGCCTGCTGTCTTCCAAATTCCTGATTATTGAATTGACAGATTTGAGAGTAGCAAATATAACCCCAGTATTTCTAAAGGAGGCAGGGAGACAGCAGGGAATCACAGTCTGCTTAGCACCAAAGACTGGATTAGTGGTGCTGGAAGAGCACAGCAGTTCAGGCAGCATCCAACGAGCAGCGAAATCGACGTTTCGGGCAAAAGCCCTTCATCAAAGAAGCAGTCAGGACAATACAAGAGTCTATTAGAGAGAATGTTTGCCAGGGAACTTTGAGAATTAAATTAGTTTGAAAGCAATGACCATGGATCAAGTTAATACCAAATTATGAATGGCGAATCATATTTAAGAATCCGACTGGGAAATAAATTATGGCGAAGCAATATATGCAGAGAATTTGGATTTTCAGAAACTATTTGATGAAGTCCCAAGTCTAGTGTTGTGAAAATACTACTCCTTCAACAAGGTCACGCTTTCCTCGTTTTTATTTTCATAGCGGTCATAAAAGCAGCGAATCTGAAAAGTCCGGATTTGGCTACTTGGGAATGCTTTCAAGTCTAAAATTAAAGCACATACAATGAGGAGCATGCTATGCTAAATCCAGTCTGGTGTAATAAGACAGGAATAATTAATTACCTCATAGTTCGGAATCATACTTGGAAGGAATAATCACAGTTTGGTTGAATTTAAAATATAGATGGAGATGTGAGAATAAAATTCAATACCAGTGTCCTGTGCTTAAACGAGGAAGACTACAGCAGAATGCGGGAGGACTTGGCTAAAGTCGACTAGAAACAAACACTTTATGGTGAGAGTTGACGAGCAGTGGAGGATTTTCAATGGATTTTTTCACAGTCCTAAGAAAAAATATATTCAGTGAAAAGGAAAGTCTCGAAGAAAAGGGGAAATCTGCCGTGGGTGTCTAAGCAAACATGCAAGGCTATCAAATTGAAAGAGAAGGAATGCAAAATGGCCAAGTACAACAGGAACTTTGAAGATTGGGAAAACATTAAAGGTCAACAGAAAGCCACGAAAAGAGCTATACAGAAAAGTAGGATAGAACACGCGAAAAAAAAACTAGCACAGCATATAAAGACAGATAGCAAATGATTCCTAAAATATATGAAATGAAAACGAGTGCCTAACATAAATGTTGGTCCTTGAGAGGATGAGAATTCGCATTTCTTATAGGATATGATGAAATAGCTGAGGCATTGAACAGGTATTTTGTATCAGTTTTCATAGTGGACGACATTAAAAACATGCCAGTGATCGACAAAGAGAGAGATTCTAGATTAGAGTGGTGCTGGTAAAGCACAGCAGTGCAGGCAGCATTTGAGGAGCAGGAAAATCGACGTTTCAGGCCGAAGCCCTTCATCAGGAATACTCTATTCCTGATGATGGGCTTTTGCCCAAAACGTCGATTTTCCTGTTCCTCAGATGCTGCCTGAACTGCTGTGCTTTACCAGCACCACTCTAAGCTAGAATCTGGTTTCCAGCATCTGCAGTCCTTGTTTTTTACCAAAGAGTTGAGGGTAGGTGAGGACTTGTGAACAAGCATTATTACAGAGGAGGTAGTGTTGGGCAAACGAATGACGCTAAGGGTACATAAATCTCCTGGCCCTGATGGAATGTATCCCAGGGTACTAATAAGGTAGCGGGAGAAATACCAAGTGCACTTGTGGTAATTTTCTAAAATTTGCTGAACTCTGGGGCAGTCTCAGCAGATTGAAAAACTGCAAATGGGACGCGACTGTTTAAAAAATCAGACAGATAAAAGATGGGGAATTATAAACCAGTTAGCTTAATCTGTGTAGTGGGGAAGATGCCTTAACTGTATTATCAAGGAAGAAATAGCAAGGCATTTTTATAGAAATCGGCCCATTGTGCAGACGTAGCATGGGTTCCTGAAGGGCAGATCATGCTTAACAAGTCTTTTGTAAATCTATGAAGACATTACGAGCATGGTAGACAACGATGCTGTAGTGGATGTGGTGTATCTAGGTTTCCAAAAGGCTTTGACAGAGTGCCACACAGTAGCCGGCTGCATAAGATAAAGATGGATGGCGTTTCGGGTAAAGTATTATCATGGATAAAAGATTGGTTGACGAACGGGAAGCAAAGAGTGGGTATAAATTAGGGCTATTCTGGCTGGAAACCAGTGCTTAGTGCCTCAGGGGTCAGTGTTGGGGTTGCAATTATTCACAATTTATACAGATGATGTGGAGTTGGGAACATGCGTAGCTTGTCAAAGTTTGCAGATGGCACGAAGATGAGCGGCAGAGCAAAGTGTGCAGAGTACTGTCAAACTTTGCAGAGGAACATCGTTACATTGCATGAGTAGGTAAAGGTCTGGTAGATGGAATGCAATGTTACTAAATATGAAGTAACCTATTTTGTTAGGACTACCAGTAAAAAGGATTATTACTTGAATCGTAAGAAGATGCAGCATGCTGCTGTGCAGAGGGACCTGGGTGTCCTTGTGCATGAATCACAGAAGTTTAGTCTGCAGGTACATAAAGTAAATAGGAAGGCAAATGGTATTTTGTTCTTCGTTGTGAAAGGGGTTGAGCTTAATTGCAGGGAGATTATGTTGCAGCTGTACAGGGTGCTGGTGAAGTCATACCTGGAGCAATGGGAGCGGTGTGGCCTCCTTACTTGAAAAGCGATGTACTGGCAGTGGAGGCGGTGCAGAGAAGGTTCACTCTGGCGATTCCGGAGTTGAGTTGTTTGGCTCATGAGGAGAGACTAAGTAGATCAGCATTATATTCATTTGGATTCAGAAGAATAAGGGGAGTATCTTATAGAAACATAAAAAAATTAAGAAAAGAAGTGGTAAGAACGAAGTATTGAGGATGGTTCCACTGGCAGGTGAAGCTAGGGCAAGATGGAATAACCTCAATATTAGAGGGAGCAGATTTAGAATTGAATTGAGAAAGAACCTCCTCACCAGAAGCTTGTAATTCTGTGCAATTCCCTGCCCAATGAAGTAGTTCACGCTACTTCAGGAAATGTTTTTCAAACTGAGATAGATATGTTTTGAACAATGAAGTAAATAATAGATACGGTGAGAGCGCGGGTAAGTGGATATGAGTCCACAAGAAGATCAGCCTTTATTTTATTGAATGGAAGAGCAGGTTAGAAGGACTAGGTGGCCTACTCCTCCTTCTAGTCCTTCTGAAAGCGAAGCGGCCAGTTCTCCCAATGTAGACCCTCTGCTTTGGTTTGGTTGGACTGATTTTTCGCAGACTGGCTGCTTACTGAAAGCAGGAAGCCAATTGTGAAGCTGTCGGACTCAAAGAAGCAGGTCCATGCTGATCCTCCCTCTCTCTGATATCTCTCCTGGAAGAACCTGGGTTTGATTTTGCCTTTCGCTTTTTCCATGGGATGTTTATGGGGATTGTTTCAGGTACTTCGAACAACATCTTAGATTTAGATTACTTACAGTGTGGAAACAGGCCCTTTGACCCAACAAGTCCACACCGATACTACAAAGTGCAACCCAACCATTCCCGTTCACCTAACACTACGGGCAGTTTAGCATGGCCAATTCACCTAACCTACACATTTTTGGACTGTGGGAGGAAACCGGAGCACCCGCAGGGAACCCACGCAGACACGGAGAGAATTTGCAAACTCCACATACACAGTTGCCTGAGGCGGGAATTGAATCCGGGTCCCTGGCGCTGCGAGGCAGCAGTACTAAACACTGTGCCACTGTGCCACCGTGCCGCCCAACGTATTTGAACCATTTTCAGATTCTCAGTTGCGAAGTGAAGTGCTATTGAGAACCAGAAAGGGTCACCTGGAAGACTAGTTGAGTTGTCAACTTTTAACCTTTTTTATTATTTATTCATAAACCTTTAAAACGACAAAAGCTGGGATTAGTCAATTTAGTTACTGTGGAACTAGTTGCATGGACATGACTTCTAATTGGCTGCCTCTGGGTATTGTCATCCCTAATCATGTTACACAGTAATGCCCTACATTTTTGTAGGCTGGATTGAACGTCAGTTCTTGGTTTTCCCATGTACCCACGCCTTATGCATTTCATTTGCTAACATCATTAAGTGAGGATTATCTGTTGGGTTTTCGCATAGGTTGTTATTCAGTATGCTGTTCTCTTCTGTTTGTGTTTCATTCTGTAATTTTGAAAATAAATTCTGTTCTATTTCAAACTAAGTGGTTTGACCAACTGTATCAGTCCTGGAATATCTGCCTTGCACCTACTTAAGGCAACGAGTAAAGGTTGAGTCTACGCTGCTTCCTTGAAATGATTTGAGATGGTCTGTCCTAGCCCATAACAGTGTGCACCAGTAAGATCTAATATACCGGCATGGTTTGAGAATGGGAGAGAGCTGACAGGAAAAAGGTGAGTCAGAATAAACGGTTACTTTGTTTTGGAGTGGAAAGCAATCACCAGCAGGATAATCCAGGAATTGATGTTTGGCCCCCATCTATTCAGGAAGCAGATCAAACATCTGCTCGAGGTTTTTCAATGCAATCTTTCAAAATCTGCTGATGGCACCTAACTGGGTATTGAGTGGGTGAGGCAGATGTGAAGAAATTCAAGGTGAATGAGACACGTGGAGGGAATGGGCAAATACGTGGCAGATGAAGAGCAATGTGGATGGATGTAACATTGAGCACGTTGATTGGAAAAATAGTATATCAGGCTAGCATTTCAAAAGGAATTGATGTGAAAATGTTCGTCTATGAAGATACTAATGGCATAACTTTGTTGACTTCTTCACCGGACTCCAAAGCCCATGCAGGGCAGTGAAGTTTGAATCCAGACTTCAATACTGAGATTGGTATGGCACGCTACCCAGTGCACATAGACCCACCAAGTGGGGAGATATAACATTGAAAAGAATCTGGATCTCCCTGTATACCAGTCACTGAAAGTATTATTGGAGCAACAGAAAGCAATTAGGAAGATAAATAGTGTGTTGACCTTAATTTCCGGGGAATTTGAGTCCAGGAATAAGACTAACTTATTACAGCTGTACATGACATTGGTGAGACACCATCTCGAACATTGTGCTGTATTGTGTGCAGTTTTGGTCTCCTTACCTAATAAAGGACAAACCTGACATTGAGGGAGAGCAGCAAAGAATGACCGGACTGATCTCTAGGATGACAAACTTGTTGTCGGAGCAGAGTTTGGGGCGACTGGGCCTGTATTCCATGTGGTTTAGGAAAATGAGTGAAGAACTCAGTGAAATATATAAAACTCTGACAGGGCGAGACATATTGGAAGCAAGGATGGGAATTCCCCTGACTGGGACGGCTAAAACAAGGAGCCACCGTATTATGTACAGTCAGGATACTCTGCATTGAGATAAGAATAAATATCTGCACTCACAGCCGGGTGAATCTGGGACTGTTATGCTACACAAACCTGTGGAAGTCAACGCCCTGAATTTCGTTAAGTATTTCTAGACACTACAGGGACAAGTTGCAGCATACGTTGGTGTGGAGACATAGGATCAACCAATGTTATATTGAATGGGAAAGCAAAAATGATGGACTGAAGTGCCTACATCATATTGTTCTGATAGTTAATCACTTCAAAGGATTTACAGTACGCAGTGTTTAGGAAAACAAATAATTAAAGAGATGTTCGGCCAAAAACTAGAATGGGGGAGGCTCAATGTGTTGAATGACCGACTCGTTTCCCAATGTTCCTGTGCAGTCTGTGGGAAAATTCTGTACATGTGTCACAAGCTCTCAGCTGTTAGAAAGGAGGTATCTGCTGGATCAACAGGACTGTGTTTCCCTTTCCCTTTTCTGATACCGAGGCTGGTGCCGGGTGTTCTGTCCAATTTTATCCAATAAGAGCTCGGAACAGTTTGATACAATAGAGGGTCTTGCTTCGCCGTTTCTGAGACCGTTGAAGCGTTTATCACATGTCTGTGTGCCTGGAGTCACGCTTAGGCCAGAACAGGAAAGCAATGAAAGACCATTGGGAAGGAAACTGGTGTTTACAATCGACATTGGCTTCAATGTCACTGGTACTGGCAGAAGATTTTAGATTTCGATATTTTATTAATTGATTTTAACTTCCACCAGCTGCCAGAGCGTTAGTCAGGTCTGGATCCAGTGACATTTCCACAACAGCACCATCTCCACATGGGGACCGATTGGAAACCACATTGAACAGATTATTTCTGTGCTGCTTGATAGCTCTGTCAAAAATAAATCCCACAAATTTGACTGTCGTGATGGGACTGAGGGGGTGGTTTATGGTCAGATTGCAATTATTGTCCTCTTGAGGGACTGGACAAAGTTGAGTAATTTTCCACATTGACAGGTAGATGTCACAGTTGGAGCTGAAATGAAACAGCTTCCCCAGGGACAAGGCTTGTTGTGCAGCACAAGTCTTCAGTCCTATTGCAGGAATTGGGTCAGGGCCCATTGCCTTTGTTGTATCTACTGTGTTCAGCTATTTCTTCATGTCAGGTGCAGCGAATCGAATTGGTTGGAGACTGACATCTGTGATTCTGTGGGCATCATCCAAGGAACACCTCTGGCTGAGGATGGTGCAGACATTGCACACTGTATTTTACACTGATGTGCAGCAAGGTTCCATTCTTTCGGGGAATAGCAAAGCAATAACCTGGTGGTATTGAGCTGTTAGTCTCGAGACCCAGGCAATGCTCTTGTGACCTGAGTTCGAATCCTGCCACAGCAGATGGTGGAATTCCAATCCAATAAATATTTGGAATTAAGAGTCGAATGATGATCAAGAATCAATTGCTGATTGTGAGGGAAACCCATCTGGTTCACTGATGCCCTTGAGGGAAGGAAGCTGCCACTCATTCCTGCTCTGGCCTACTTGTGACTCCAAACCCACAGCAATGTGTTTGACTCCTAACTGCACTGTGGGCAATAAATGATGACCTATCCAGCAACACCCTAATTCCATTGAACTTTCTAAAAAAATAATATTTATGGAGTCCTCTTCTTTCGTCAGTTGTTTCATAGTTCAACTCCATTTCTGACTGGCTGTGGCAGGACTGCAGAGCTTCGATCTGATCTGTTTGCTTTGTAATCGTTTCATCCTCTCTATCAGATGTTCGTCCTGCTGTTTGCAATATAAGTGAGTATTCAAGTGTGGTAGCTTTAAATGGATTGTCATCAGTTTTAGGTACACACGGTTCTGACCCTGGTATTTGCACCCACACTCGTGACTGATACATCGTTCAGCTTAATAGGAATAATAGACTGAGAGATTATACTGGGCGAAAAGTTACAGATTGTCACTCAATACCATTCTCCTTCTGTCCAACTGTGATCTACACTATTACATAAATTCTGGGGTTTTGAGCTGCAATTTCTGCAATGCAATTCTGCTGTCTGTCGCCCAATTCATACCGAGACCCATTGATCCACACCCCGTGACCTACTATGATTTCTGATGTGGCAACAATTCCATTTTCATATTCACATACCTGTGAGTGACTGTCCGTAATGTCACACCTCTTCCCTGTCACGTTTCTCAATACCTCTAAGCATATTCCATGTGGTGGCACCGTGGCTCAGTCGTTAGCGGTACTGCTTCACAGCGCTGGGGACCCGGGTCTGATTCCATCCTCCCACAGCTTTCTGTGTGGAGTATGCACATTCTCCTCGTGTCTGTTTGGGTTTCTTCCAGGTGCTCTGGTTCCTTCTCACAATCCAAAAATGTGCAGGTGAGGTGAATTGGCCTTGCTAAATTGCCTATAGTGTTCAGGGATGTAGGTTATGTGCATTAGTCAGTGGTAAATATAGGATAGGGGAAGAGATCTGCTTGGTTTACTCTTCAGAGGATCGGTGTGGATTTGTTGGGCAGAAGGGCCTGATTCCACACTGTTGCGATTCAAATTCTAATATTCATCTGAATCTTTTCTCTTCCAGTCGTGCCACTTTCGGTGTTTAAATTGAATGTGTTTCCATTTGTTTTTCTCCATGGTCTTCATTAAGATCTCTGTAGTGTCAATGATGTCAATTTTATGTTGTTTCAGAACGAATGAATTTGTGCACCTTTCGTTGTTGCTCACTTCCCGGTGTATGGCGCTCCATGTTGGACAGGGTGTTGGAGCAACTTTGATAAACGTCTTTGAAAGTTGATCAAAAACAGAAATTGCTGGAGAAACTCAGCAAGTCTGGCAGCAGCTGTGGAGAAAGAAAAACAGAGATAGCTTTGTTCAGAACTAAAAAGGACCTTCTAATCCGTTAGCAAACGTGGACGAGGGATGATGGGAAACAGAGCATGTGGAGGTGCAATGACACAGAGGAATGGGCTTTTAATTGTGGTTAAATAGAAACAGATGAAAAATGGATGTAAAATAAGTGTGAATTGGAGAAATGGGTTGTCTCTATTTGGTCTGAAGTGGAATGTGGAAATAGGCCCAGAGGACGTTAAGTAGGTATGCATGGGCCGAATTCAAGCAGATATCCCAAAACGCTCAGCAATTATTGTTTCTGTTCAAAAACAATGCACTCGATAAGAAAATGGACCACCCATGGTTGACAAAAACTGTCATGGATACTATTCAGTCACAATTTAATGAGTGTTAGTGTAGGGCCGGGTATAGGATGTTTATTTCAGGGATCAGAAGCAGATTCTGGGTATGAATGTCAGCTGTGCTTTCTGAGTTACGCCACAGAAAACCCGACCATTGCTGCTTCATCCTCATCTCTGCTCGTCTCCCCTTCCTTATTCCAGGTTCTCCCTCTCCAATTACAGAGCACATTCTATCACATTATGTTCCCTACCCACTTCAACTGAAGCTCTTTGATCCAGTCTACCTTCACTGCACTAGCATCAAGCTGCGTTTTGTACTGCCACTTTGCCTCTGGTCTCAGTCTCTCAGTGTGGTTCTGCCTCTCCATTGATGCTGTTTTACACCTCACACTCACATCTCATTCAGGAAAGTTTCCTTCTTTGAGTAAACCTTATTGAAAACTCCTCTCCCCATTTGCACTGAATTCGCACTTTGATCCAAATTTCAAAATGTTTACTTCACCTTCATCTCACTCTGCTCAAGGCAAATTCATGCTGACTGTGTGGTATAAATATTCCTTTTCTTACATAGATCTGGCCAGAGATACGTTTTTACCGTAACAATCATCATCCACTTTAGACATAGGAATTCACGTGTTTCACTTCTAATTGGCACTAGTAAGCGTTTCATGCTGCCTTAGTATTGTAACATGGAGAAAAGCAAATTATGGCATGAAGTTTGGGCTGAGTATTGTTTACCTGTCATTTTGAATATTGTTTCAAATTTGCAGTGCTTATCTTTAAATGCTTGTTCTTGAAGTTCGTACCAGATGGAGAATAAGAGGTTGAGGGGTAACATTATAGAAGTTAATAAAATCATGGGAGGCATGGATCGGGTGAGTAGCCAAGATCCTTTCCACAGGAGAGGGGAGTTCAAAGACAGATGCACAGCTTTATGGTGAAAGGGGGAAGGTATAAAGGGGGACAAAGGAGCATCTTTTTTCATGCAGAGGGTGGTATGTGTCTGGAATGAGATGACAGGGGAATTGTAGTAGATGCAAGTACAGTTCCAACATCTGAAAGACATTTGGACAAGCGTATGAATGGAAAATGTTTAGAGGCATATGGGCCAAATACAAGCAGATCGGGCTAATTTAGTTTGGAGAACCTGGTCAGCGTGGAAACGTTGGTCCAAAGGGTCTGTTTGTGCACGATATGACTGTATGAATCTAGAAAGCATGGAAAAAGGAAGAAAAGATACGATATAAGTAAAATGGCAACTAATATAAAAACAAGCAGCATGAGCTTTTCCGTGCATATGAAAAGAGTTCAAGATGAGTATCTCACCTTTGGGAGAAAAAAAAGTCAGGAAAGTATACTGAGGACATTTGAAGGGTGTGAATAGGGCTCGAGGGACTGGGAAAAACAGATAGATAATTGACATCAGCATTTTACGTTATTCCCTACAGGCACTGTAAGCATTTCAACGATAAAAACAAAATGGGAATAGGAGGGAATTTCTTGAACTTCCTCTAATTAAAGGAACAAGGGATTTTAAAAAAAAAACACAGATAAGACGAATGATAGTCAGCTGTAATTCATAGCTGATTTTGAAGAAAGTTGTTACAGAGTGACTGGTGGCACTGTGTGAAATATTCCATAGATCTCTGGATTACAGGAGTGGTCCAGCGAAACTGGAGACCCTCTAATGTGGCGCCTGTCTTCATGAAACGAGCTAGACTGAAAGCAGGAACCATTTAGCCGAACTGTTGTTGCTAGGAATCTGTGAGAGTCTGTAATTAAGGAAGGGACTGCAGGGCTATTAGAAAAACTTCACGCAGAGTCAATATGTTTTTGTGAAAGGGTAACTATATTTTGTCTGTAAAATCATGCAAAGTTTTTTTTCTGGAGATGACGGAGAATGTGACAATCGGACTTGATAAAGGGGAACTGGTAGACACGAAGCTTTCTGAATATTTTCCACCAGGTATCTCAAAATAAAGGTTATTTCACAATACAGAAGCGCACAGTATGATGGATAGTGAACTAGTATGGGATCAGTTGGTTAACACATAGAAATTGGACAGTCAGGATTCATTGAACTTTATGATAGAGACGAATCTACTGGAGTACTAGAAATATCAGTTCTACAGTTTCAGTTTTTTACAATTTATACTGATAGTGTGATGGCGGGAGCTGAGTGCAATATGCATCCGAGCTTGTGCATGACACTGAGAACGAAAAGGCAGGCTGTTATTTAATGAAGGGAACTCTCAAAAGAAGGAGCAGTACAAATGGATTGGAGAGATCCTTTGTATGAAACATAACATCAGCATGCTGATGCAGCAAGTAAATAGGTTTGTTCATTAGACAGATTCGAGGGATGAAAGAGTTGATTTATTGAGTACATCTAAAATGGTGAGGCGATTATTCATTGACAATAGACAATAGGTGTAGTAGTAGGCCATTCTGCCCTTCGAGCCTGCACTAACATTCAATATGATTATGGCTGTTCCTGATCAGTATCCTGTTCCTGCCTTATCTCCATAACACTTGATTCCACTATCCTTGAGAGCACTACCCAACTCTTTCTTCAATGAATCCTGAGACTGGGCCTCCACTGCCCTCTGGAGCAGAGAATTCGATACAGCCACAACTCTCTGGGTGAAGACGTTTCTCCTCATCTCTGTCCGAAATGGTCTACCCCGTATTTTTAAGCTGTGTCCTCTGGTTTGGCACTCACCCATCAACGGAAACATGTTTCCTGCCTCCAGAGTGTCCAATCCTTTCATAATCTTATATGTCTCAATCAGATCCCCTCTCAGTCTTCTGAACTCAAGGGTATACAAGCCCAGTTACTCCAGTCTTTCAGTGTAATGTCGACCCGCCATTCTAGGGATTGACATGGTGAACCTACGCTGCACTCCCTCAATAACCAGAATGTCTTTCCTCAAATTTGGAGACCAGACCTGCACACAGTACTCCAGGTGTGGTGTCACCAGGACCCTGTACAGCTGCATAACCTCTTTGCTTCTATACTCGATCGCTCTTGTTATGAAGGCCAGCATCCTTTTAGCCTTCCACACGACCTGCTGTACCTGCATGCTTACCTACATTGACTGGTGTACAAGAATACACAGATTTCTTTGTACTGCCCCTTTACCTGAATTGATTCCATTGAGGTAGTAATCTGACTTCCTGTTCTTGCCACCAAAGTGGATAACCATACATTTATCAACTTTAAACTGCATCTGCCATGCATCTGACCACTCACCTAACCTGTCCAGGTCAACCTGTAATCTCCGAATATCCTCCTCACATTTCACCCTGCCACCCAGCTTAGTATCATCAGCAAATGTGCTAATGTTATTACTAATACTATCTTCTATATCATTAACATATATTGTAAAAAGCTGCGGTCCCAGCACTGATCCCTGCGGTACCCCACTGGTCACTGCCTGCCATTCCGAAATTGAGCTATTTATCACAACTCTTTGTTTCTTATCAGACAAACAACTTTCAATCCAAGTTAGTACTTTACCCCCAATACCATGCGCCCTAATTTTGCTCACTAGCCTCCTATGTGGGACTTTATCAAAAGCTTTCTGAAAGTTCAGGTACACTACATCTACTGGACCTCCCTCGTCCATCGTCAGACTTACATCCTCAAAACATTCTAGAAGATTAGTCAAGCATGATTTCCCCTTCATAAATCCATGCTGCCTCTGACCTATCATGTTACTACTATTCAGATGTGTCGTAATTCATCCTTTATAATAGACTCCAGCATCTTTCCCACCACTGAGGTCAGACTAACTAGTCTATAATTTCCTGCTTTCTTAATCCAACATTTCTTAAAAAGTGGTACAACATTAGCCACCCTCCAATCCGCAGGAACTGATCCCGAATCTATCACAATCTGGAAAATAATCACCAACGCATCCACGATTTCTCGAGCCACCTCCTTCAGTACCCTGGAATGGAGACCATCAGGCCCCACGGACTTATCAACCTTCAGACCTAAAAGTTTCTCCAACATCAATTCCTCGCAAATAAAAAGTCCCTTAAGTTCAGGTCCTTCAGACACTGTTACCTCAGGGAGATTGCTTGTGTCTTCCCCAGTAAACACAGGTCTGAAGTACCAATTCAATTCTTCTGCCATTTCTTTGTTCCCCGTAATATATTCCCCTGTTTTTGTCTTCAAGGGACCGATTTTAGTCTTAACCATTTTGTGACCTTTCACATACCTAAAAAAGCTTTTAATATTCTGCTTTATATTCTTGGCCAGTTTACCTTCGTACCTCATTTTTCCTCTGCATATTTCCTTCTTAGTAATCCTCTGTTGTTCTTTAAAAGCTTCCCAGCCCTCCGTTTTCCCACTTATCTTTGCTATGTTATACTTTTTCTCATTTAAATTTCTATGTTTCTTAACTTCATTATGACCCCTCTTAGGATCTTTCTTCCTTTTTGGAATGATCTGATCCTGCATCTTCTGCATTATACACAGAAATATCCGCCATTGTACCTCCACTTTCATCCCTGCGAAGGTATTGCACCATTGAACTTTGGCCAGCTCCTCCTTCATAGCTCCATAGTTCCCTTCATTCAACAGAAATATTGTCATTTCCGATTGTACCCTCTCCCTCTCAAATTGCAGTTTGAACCTTATTATAACCGTTGGTTGAAATTAATGAGAGTGATATTACTGAAACGTAAAAGATACAGAGGAGGTTTGACGTAGGCTTGGAGGGCTGAAGGTCCTGTTCCTGTGATGTGATTTTCTTTGTTATTTGTAAATACTGACGAAAAGCGTCTGTTGATACTTGAAATGAAAATGATACCAAGATCAAAAGTGGCACAGCGAATGTGAAGATATGATGATTTATTGTTGAGAACAGAAAAATAACAAGGAAATGAACTTTTAACATTGCGTCTGTCTTCAAAGAGGAAGATCCAGAAAATCTCCCAGAAATGCCAAATCATCACGGGACCTTTGTAACTAAAGACTAAAATCAATCATATACAGTTATGAGGTAGAATTTGGAAACAGAACTGGGATGAGGATTGATAGGTCTGACAGACCAGATGTAATTCAATCTGAAATGTCAGAGAAAATAGCAATGCACATGTTGATTGCAAAAGGGACCACTGTATTTCTCTGTATTCACTTCGGAAGGTTCTAAATGCATTCAAATGATTAACGAAGGGAAGAAATGGGAGAGTGGAGGACGACAGGACAGTTATTTGTCATCCACAGAAGGGAATCTGTTGCAAGCTATTCTTAACGAAGATCATATTGGACACTGAGAAAGTAATAGCAAATTTCAAGAGAGTTGTTCGGTATTTATGAAAGGGAAGTTATAATTTACAATTGTTTTCTTGAAGATATCTCTTGTAGATATAAGCAATGGCGAATCAGTGAATGTGGTGCAGTCAGATATTCAGGAGGAGGTTTAATCAGCACACACAGTAAGTTAGGGGCAAAACTTTACAGCAAAGTGTATTGGGAGGAACATATGCAAACGGGGAAGGTAAGCATTAGAGAAACTATTGGAGAACATAAGTGGTCGTAGATGGCTGTTTGT
Organism: Chiloscyllium punctatum; assembly: GCF_047496795.1. Classification (NCBI taxonomy): domain Eukaryota; kingdom Metazoa; phylum Chordata; class Chondrichthyes; order Orectolobiformes; family Hemiscylliidae; genus Chiloscyllium; species Chiloscyllium punctatum. Next base: position 75,655,253 of record NC_092766.1, read on the forward strand.
GTGACTGAAGACCGGTGTACGCTGTTGTGCCACAGATTTCAGTGTTGTGCCCCTTTAAATGCCTTCATTTAAAGGGAATCCGAATGCAGAGTATGAAGAATCAACTAGACTCAAAGTGTCAGATTGCTATCTCTTTACGATGCTGTCTGAGTCACAGTGATCTCGAGCATGTGTTTGCTTCAGTACAGATTCAGCTTCTCCAGTAATTTTCTCCTAATAGAAGTAAATACATTCTGCACTAGTAACACAGAGAATTGGGGAGACTGTACCTGGAGTGTACCTGTACAATTTTGCCATCTTGATCTAAGTAAAATATACTGATCGCATATACTGAATCGGCATTCTCCTGATTAGTCTCTCAGATGGCACAATGGTCTGCTGAGGAGACTTGATCTGAGATCAAGGCGGGAATCTGTGTGTGAAACTGGAGACGCTGATTGATTGTTAGATGAGAACTTCACGTCTGTTTTACTTGGGAAAATGAGGAGGAAGGTACAGAAGACAAGAAGGTTCACTGGTGAGTTCTTGAAAATATTGATGTAAGATGTGAGCAGGGATTGATGGTTTTGGCTGGTATAAAACTGGGCCAATACCCAACTCCAGCTCAATTACATCTCAGGTTGATATTGGAGACAAGGACGAGAGCGCTGATGCAAACGTTGAAACAGAATCTGGTCACAGGTGAGGTGCCCGAGGACTGGAGAACAGCCTTTGAAGGGTTGAAGAGATGGAGCAGGGAACTATAAAACAGTGTATTTCAGATCATTGTTAGAGAAAATTTTGCGAAAAATATGTGGTGGTAGAAGGCTGTTTGTGTGACTGTAGAGTAGAGTCCCCTGATATACCATAATGATCAGCGCTGTGTCCCATATTATTTGTGGTATTTATAAATGATGTAGGTGTGAATGTGGTGGGGAAGTGGCAGCGTGATACGCAAGTTTGTATTTGACACAAATATTGGCTGGTTGTTTGGCATTGAGGAGGATTTTTTATGATACAGGAAGATATAGATGGAAAGAGGTTTCATAAACTCCATTTGTTTACTTCGGCGCAGAGAAGGCTGAGGAGGACGCAATTCAGAAGGATAAGATTACTAGGGGCATGGACAGGGTGGATAGAGAGCAGCTGTTCCTTTTAGTCAAAGGGCCAAGAAAAGGATAGCACACTTTTAAAGGAAAGGATTTGTGTTTAGAGAGGATTCTGGGATTGTTTTTCATCCAGGGGTGATGGGGTCCCAAATGCTCGTCCTGGGTGGGGCGGGGGGGGGAGGGTAGTTATCACGGGTCACCTCACAACCATTAACCAGTATTCGGACGAGCACTTGAAGTGTCAAATCATTCATGGTTATGGGACTGATGAGGTAAGGTTGGAATAATATAGATCGTGCTGTAATTTCGATGCTCTGCTTCTGTGATTGTATGGCTGTGGAAGGTCAATCATTAAACAAGCGTAAAACGTAAAATCTTCTCAAAGTACAATATACCAAGGTGAAATGTTGGCAAAGATAATTGTAGTTTCCTTACCGTCCAAAACCAGCGAATGTAGAACAGGAAAATTGCAGGTTATAAAGCAAATACTTCAGTTCTGCCTTCATGAATGAAAAAAATTCAAAACTTCCAAGCATTTCTAGGTCTACTGAGAAAAAAAACAGGAAATACAATCAAATCAGTAAATAAACAGTTATGGAGCAAATATTTGGACTGAAATCTGATAAATCCCCAAGGCCTGACAATCTATATCTCTGATTCCGAAAGGAGGTGGCAGTGGGGATAATGGAGACATTGCTTGCTGTCTTCAAAATTCCTGATGATTGTATTGACAGATTTGAGAGCAGCAAATGTAACCCCAGTACTTCTAAAGGAGGCAGGGAGAAAGCAGAGAATTACAGTCTGCTTAGCACCAAAGAAGCAGTCAGGGCAATAGAAGAGTCTATTAGAAAGAATGCTTTGTCAGGGAACTTTGAAAATTAAATTCGTTTGAAAGTAATGAAAATGGATCAAGTCAATGCCAAACTATTAAAGGTGGGTCATATTTGAGGAACCGACTGGGAAATAAATTATTACGAAGGAATAGATGCAGTGAATTTGGATTTTCAGAAATTATTTGATGAAGTCCCAAGTCTAGTGTTGTGAAAATGCTACTCCATCAACAAGGTCATGCTGTCCTTGTTTTATTTTTGAAAGATGAAAAAACAGTGAATCCGAAATATCTGGGTTTGACTGTTCTAAAATAAAAGTACGTACAATAAGGAGCAAGCTATGCTAGATCTGGTCCTGTGTAATGAGACAGGAATAATTAATAACCTCACAGCGAGAAATCAACTTGGAAAGTATGATTATAGTATGGTTGAATTTAAAATACAGATGGAGAGTGTGAAGATAAAATCCAATACCAGGGTCCTGTGCTTAAACAAGGGAGACAACAATAGAATGAGGGCGGACTTGGCTAAAGTCGAATGAAAACAACGACTTTATAGTGAGAGTTGACGAGCAATGCAGGATTATCAAAGGAATCTTTCAATGTTCTTAGCAAAAGTATGTTCAGTGAAAACGAAAGACTCTAAGAAAAGGGGTTATGGGGATACGGTATCTTACCAATAAGCGACGCTACCAAGTTTAAAGAGAAGGCATGCAAAGTGCCCAAGAACAGCAGGAACCCTGAAGATTGGAAAAAATTAAAGGTAAACAGAATGCCATGAAAAGAGCTATAAAGAAAAGTAGGATAGAACACAAAAAAAACGAGCACAGAACATGAAAAGAGATTGCAGATGATTCCCTAAATATATAAAATGAAAATGAGTGGCTAACGTAAAAGTTGATCCTTTAGAGGATGAGAAGGAGCACTTAGTTATAGGATATGATGAAATGACTGAGGCATGGAGCAGGTATTTTGTATCGATCTTCTTGGTGGAAGACACTAATAAAATGCTAGTGAATGACAAAGAGATGAGGGTAGGTTAGGACATGTACATAATCATTATTACGGAGGAGGTAGTGTTGGGTAAGCTTTTGGATCGACAGCAGTTCAGGCAGCATCCAACGAGCAGCGAAATCGATGTTTCGGGCAGAAGCCCTTCATCAGGAGGGCTTCTGATGACGGGTTTCTGCCCGAAACGTCGATTTCGCTGCTCGTTGGATGCTGCCTGAACTGCTGTGCTCTTCCAGCACCACTAATCCAGTATTTGGTTTTCAGCATCTGCAGTCATTGTTTTTACCCTTTTGGATCTACGGGCAGACAAGTCCCCGAATGAAACGCATCCCAGGGTACGAAGAGAAATAGCGGGAGAAATAACAAGTGCGTTTGTGGTAATTTTCTAAAATTTGATGAACTCTGAGGCAGTCCCAGCAAATTGGAAAACGGCAAATGAGACGCCACTGTTAAATAAGGCTGGTAGATAAAAGATGGTGAATTATAAACCAGTGAGCTTAATCAGTGTAATGGGGATGATACATGAGTGTATTCTCAAGGGAGAAACAGCAAGGCATTTTGAGAGAAATCGGCCCTTTGCGCAGACACAGCATTAGTTCCTGAAGGGCAGGTCATGCTTAACAATTATTTTGGAAATTTATGGAGACATTACGAGCAAGGTAGACAATGCGGTCCCTGTGGATGTGATGTATCTAGGTTTCCAAAAGGTCTTCGACAAGGTGCCACACAATAGACTGCTACAGAAGATAAAGATGGAAGGCGTTATGGTAAAGTATTAGTATGGATAGTAGATTGATTGAATAACAGGAAGCAAAGGGTGGATCTAAATGAGTGCTATTCATATCTGGCAATCAGTGACTAGTGGCGTGCTTCAGCGATCAGTGTTGGGGTTGAAATTATTCACAATTTACATAAATGTTGTGAAGTTGGCAGCAACCGTAGTTTGTCACAGTTTGCAGATGACACGAAGATGAGTGGCAGAGCAACGTGTGCAGAGATCTATGAAACTTTTTAAGAGGAACACAGATACTTTGAGTGAGTAGGCAAATGTCTGGCAGATGAAATACGATGTAAGTAAATGTGAATTCATCCATTTTGTTAGGACTACCAGTAAAAATGATTATTACTTGAATGGTAAAACGTTGCAGCATGCTATTCTGCAGAGGGACCTGGGTGTCCTTGTGCATGAATCACACAAGTCGGTCTGCAGGTTCAGCAAGTACTGAGGAAGGTAAATGGTATGTTGTCTTTCGTTGCTGAAGAGATTCAATATAAAATCAGGTAAGTTATTTTCCCGCTGTACGGGGTGCTGGTGAGGCCACACCTGGAGTATTGTAAGAAGGTTAAGCCGCCTTACTTGAGAAAGAGTGTACTGGCATTGGATGGGTTGCAGAAGAGTTTCACTGGGTTGAATCCGGAGTTGAGAGATAATTTCTTGGTTTTTCAGATAGTTATGCTATTCTATCTGCTATCCTCTTCTGTTTGTGTTTCTTTCAGCTCCATCACTCCTGGAATATCCACCTTACACCTGCTGAAGTCAATGAGCAAAGGTTGGGTCTGCGCTACTTCCTTGAAATGATTTGAGGTGGTCTGTCCTGGTCCATAACAGTGTGTAACAGCTAGATTTAATATACTGGCATGGGTTGAGAATGGGAAAGTTTAAAGGAAAAAGTGAATCAGTGTAAACAGTTCTATATATTTTGGAGTGGAAATCAATGACTAGTATGATAATCCAAACATTGATGTTTGGACCACAGCTATTCAGAAAGCATGTCAAACATTTGTTCAAGGGCATTGTATGTAATCTTCCCAAATCTGCTAATAGCCCCAAATTGAGATTGTGAGTGGGTGATCAGGATGTGAAGAAGTTCAAAGGTGAAGACAATTGGAGGGAATGGGCAAATACGTGGAAGGTGAAGAACAACGTAGATAGACGTGACATTGAGCACAGCAGTTGGAAAAATAGAATAACGGTTAGCATTTCAATAGGAATTGATGTAAACCTGTTGCTCTGTGAATAGACTTATGTGTATACTTTTGTTGACTTCTTCACCAAATTGATGGACGGAAGTTCCTAATTCAATTTTTTATCCAAATAGTTAATAATTTCAAAGGATATAGAGTATGCAGTGTTTGGGAAAAGTCAATTGAAGAGATGTTTGGCCAAAAAACAGAGTGGAGAAGGCTCAACGGGTTGGATGACCTACCCCTTTCCCGATGTTTCTGTGCAGTCTGTGGGAAAGCTCTATAAATGTTGTTACAAACTCTCGGATGTTAGGAAGGAGGTCTCTGAAGGGTCGACAGCACTGTGTTTTCCGTTCCCTTTTCCGATACAGAGGCTGTTGTCCGGTGTTCTGTACGGGTTTATCTTTTAAGACCTCGGAACAGTTTGATACAATGGCCTTGCAGTTTCGGAGACCACTGATGAGTTTATCACATGGCTGTGTATCTGAAGTTCACATTTAGGCAAGACAAGGAAAGCACGGGAGATTCACTTCCTGAAATTACAGTGGGGAAGAAAATCTATGTTGACAATTAACATGGGCTTCATTGTCAGTATTACTGGCACCAGATTTTACATCTCCATATTTTATTAATTGTTTCGACCTTCCACCAGCTGCCAAAGCAATAACCTGGTATAGATTAGTAATCCAGTGACATTTCCACATCAGCACCATCTCCACATGGGGACCGATGGGACACCACACTGAGCTGGTTATTTCTTTGCTGCTTGACATCTCCAGCAGAAAGAGCTTTCACTAATTTGATTGTCGTGATGGGACTGAGGGGGTGATAATTGGTCAGCTTGTAATTATTCCCCTCTTAGGGGATGGGACATAGTTGAGTAATTTTCTACATTGCCAGGGAGATGTCAGTGTTGGAGCTGGAATGACACAGCGTCCCCAGGGACACGGCTTGTTGTGCAGCGTAAGTCTTCAGTCCTATTGCAGGAATGGGGTCGGGGCCAATGCCTTTGTCGTATCTACTGTGTTCAGCTGTTTCTTCATGTCACGAGCAGCGAATCAAATTGGTTGAAGACTGGCATCTGTGATTCTGTGGGCGTCATTCAAGTACCACGTCTGTCTGAGGATGGTGCAGACACGGCATCCTTGTCTTTTACACTGATGTCCAGGAAGGTTCCATTCTTTCGACAAATGGTAGAGCAATAGCCTCAGCAATAACTGCTATGATGTTAGTCTAACAACCCCAGTAATGTTCTGGTGATCTGAGTTCCAATCCTGTTACAGTAGATGGTGGAATTCAAATCCAATGCATGTTTTGGATTAAGAGTCTAATGATGAGATCGTGAATCAATTGCTGATTGTAGGACAAACCCATTTGGTTCATGGATGTCCTTAAGGAATGGACACTACCATCCATATCCGCTCTGGGCACATGTAACTCCAGATCCACAGCAATGTGGTTGACTCTTAATTACCCTCTGGGCAATAAATGATGACCTAACCAGTGACCCCTAATCCCATTGAACAATGTTGTTTTTAAATAATATTTGTGAAGTCCTCTTTTATCGTCAGTTGTTTCATAGTTCAACTCCATTTCTGACTGGTTGTGACAGAACTGTAGAGCTTTTATCTGATCTGTTTGCTTTGTAATCTTTTCGACCTCTCCATCGGATATTAGTCCTGCTGTTTGGAATGTAAGTACAGTGGTCACGTGCGGTAGCTTTAAATGGATTGTCATCAGTTTTAGGTACACATGGTTCTGACCGTAGCACATTCCCCAAATCGTCTTTGAAACATCAATCAGCTTAATGGGAATGGTAGACTGAGGGATTATTCTGGGTATAAAGTTGCAGATTTTGATTCCATACAATTCTCCTTCTGTCCAGCTGTGATCGACAATATCACATGAATTCCCAGTTTTGTGCTGCAATTTCTGCATTGCAATTCAGCCGTCTATCCCCAAGTTCACACCGAGACCCATTCACCCATCACCCCATGACCTACTCTGGTTTCGGATGTGGCAACACTTCCGTTTTTGTACTCTCATTCTTTTGGGCGTTTGTCCATGATGTCACACCTCTTAACTCTCATGATTCTCAAAACCAGTAAATATACCCCGCCGGGCAGCACTGTGGGTCCGTGGTTAGCGCTGCGGCCTCACAACACTATGGACCCAAGTTCGATTCTATCCTTTAGCTGCTGTCTGTGTGGAGTTTGCACATTCTCCCCGTGTCTGTGTGGGTTCCTTCCAGATGTTTCGGTTTCCACCCACAGTCTAAAGTTATGCAGTTTAGGTGCATTGGCCTTGTGAAATTGTCCACAGTGTTCAGCGATGCGTTGGTTGGGCACCTTAGTTAGGGGTAAGTGTAGGATATAGGAATGGGTCTGGTTCGTTTATTCTGCAGAGAATCGTTGTGGAAGAGCCTGTTTCCATACTGTAGCGATTCTAATTCTAACATTTATCTGGAACTTTTCCCTTTTAGTCGTGCCACCTTCGGTGTTTAAATTGAAAGGTGATTCCCTCTGTTTCTCTCCATGGTCTTCATGAAGAACTCTATAGCGTCAATGATGCCAGTCTTATGTCGTTTCAGAACCCATTAATTTTTACATCTTGTGTTATTGTTCACTCCCCGATGTATGGCGGTCCATGATGGACAGGGCGTTCGAGCGGCTTGGACAAACGTCTTTCAAGCTGTTCAAAACCAGAAAGTGCTGGAGAAATTCAGCATGAGAACAAAGTAGGTTATTGGAATGGGAAGCAATGGGAAGATTAGGAGTATTCCTACAGACAGAGTGGAATTGTTCCTTAGAACAGTCTCTGTTTGGTCTCCCAAGTGTAAGGGAGATTGCATTTTGAGCAGCAATGACAGGAGACTGGATTGAACGAATACAAGTGGAATGCTACTTCAATTGGAAGTTGTGATTGGGGCCTTGGAAAGTGAGAAATGAAGAGGTGAATGGGCAAGTGTTGCACCTTCTGCGATTGCATGAGAAGGTGCCATGGGGGGAGTGGGGAAGTGTTCAGTGTGATGGAGGGTGTCACAGAGGGAATGGTACCCATGTAATGCTGACAGTGGTCGGGAGGGGAAGATGTGTTTGATGGTGTAGTCCTGCTGGAGGTGTTGGAAGTGGCAGAGGATGATTCCATAATTGTGGACTCTCGTGCAGTAGGAAGTGATGACAAGGGGAGATATATATCATTGTTCTGGGAATGAGGGGACAGAGTGAGGGCGACACTGGGAGATGGGACAGTGACAGCTGAAGGCCCTGTCCACCGGAGTAAGGGAATTTCTGGTTTGAAGAAAAGTGAGGTCACGTCAGAGACAATTCACTGGACTGTGACATCATCAAATAGAAACAACAGAGATGGAGAACCTGGGAGAATGGAGTCAGCCTCCGCTGATCATGTGTTCAGCCACATGCAGAAGTTCCTCCTGAATGATTGAAAAGAACCAAACATTTAAATTGAGGATTTCTTTCTCACATCTGGTCTGAAGAGGGATGTAGAAATAGACCCAGAGAAAGGTCAGTGGACATGCAGGAGCAGAAATTTAAGCAGGTATCACATAACGCTCAGCAATTATTGTTTCTGTTCAAAAAGAAGGATTCAGAAGAAGATGAACCGCCCGTGGTTGACAAAATCTGTCAAGGATGCTATTCGATGGCAAATTAACGAGCATTAGTGCGTGCCCAGATTTGCGGTGTATATTTCAGGGACCATGAGCAGATGCTGGGCATGAATTTCTGCTGTGCTGCCTGAATTACCCCCAGAAACCCCTGCCATTGCTGTTCCATGCTCTTCCCTCCTTGTCTCCCCTTCCTGATTTCAGGTTATCCCTCTCCAATTACAGAGCACATTCTCTCACATTATGGTTCTTACCTGAGGCTTTTTGATCAGGTCTACCTTCCCTGCACGAGCATCAAGCTGTGTTTTCTGCTGCCAATTTGCCTCTGGTCTCATTGTGACTCGGCCTCGCCATTCATGCTGTTTTACACCTCCCATTCACATCTCATTCCGGAAAGTTTCCTTCTTGGAATAAACCTTATTGAAAACACCTCCCCCGATTTGCACTGAATTCACACTGTGATCCAAATTTCAACAAGTATACTCAGCCTTATCTCACTTTGCTAAAGGCAACTGCATGCTTACTGTGTGGTATAAGAGTTCCCTTTCTTACTTGGATTTGGCAAGCGATACGTTTTCACTGTAGGGATCACCATCCTGTTTCGACAAAGGAATTCAAGTATTTGACCTCCTAATGGTACTGGTAAGTGTTTCACGCTGTCTTAGTATTGTGACATTGAGAAAAACAAATCACAGAATAAAGATTTGTCTGTGTTGTTTGCCTGTCATTTTGCATACTGTTTCAAATTTGCAGTGCTTACGATTAAATGCCTGTTGTTGAAGTTAGTATTAAATGGAATGGAGGAGGTTGAAAAGTGACGCTATAGAAGTTTATAAAATCATAAGAGGCATGGATTGGGTGGCGAGCTAAGGTATTTTCCCCCAGAAGGGGATGGGGGAGGTTTCCAAACATAGAGTACATCGCTTTAAGGTGAAAGAGAGAAGATGTAAAAGGGCCAGTGGTGCAGCTTTTTCACATATAGGGTGATGTGTGTATGGAATGAGCTGCAAGAAGAAGAGTGGTCGATGAAAGTACAGCTGCAACATTTAAAAGACATTTGGACAAACACATAAATGGGAAGCGTTTAGAGGCATATGGGACACGTGAAAGCAGATGGGACTAGATTAGTTAAGCATGGACAAGTTGGACCAAAGGGTCTGTTTGTGCGTGATGTAATCGTATGAATCTAGAAAGCGATGAAAAGGGGGAACAAAAGATATGATGTGAGTAAAATGGCAAGAAATATAAAAACAAGCATCACAAAATTTTCTGCGTATACCAAAAAAAGTTCAAAATGAGTGTGTGGCCTTAGGTAGAAATGAAGTCTGGAAAGTAAATTGAGGTCACTTGGAGGATGTGACTGGGTAACTGGCTACAGAGAACGGGCAAAAAGTTACACCAGTACATTGCATTGTTCCTCACAGGGGAAGGCGCTGTAAGCATGTCAATGATATAAACAAAATGTTAATCGGAGGCAATTTTTTGAACTGTCCCCAACAAAATGAACAAGGTTTTTAACAAACAGAAAAGAGTAAGGGTAGACCGGTCAGCAGTAATTCACAGTTGTTTTTTTTAAAGAAGTGGTTACCGAGTGACTGGTGTTAGTGTGTGAAAGATTCCATAACGCTCTGGATTTCAGGAGTATACCAGCGAAACTGGAGAACCTCCAATATGGCGCCTGTCTTCAAGAAAGAAGCGAGACAGAAAGCACGAAACATTTAGCCTAACCATTATTAGTGGGAATCTGCGAGAGTCTGTTATTTAGGCAAGAATTGAAGGGCATTTGAAAAAAAAAACTTCACGCAGATTCAGCATGGTTTTGTGAATGGGAAACTATATTTTGCCTGCAAAGTTATTCTGAGAGCCCTGAAAATGTAACATGCGGACTTGATAAAGGGGAACTGGTAGGCATGCGGCTTACCAGAGATCTTCCATAAGGTATCACAAACTAAAGGTTCTTACACAAGACAGAAGCTCACAGTGTTACAGACAATGTATTAACATGGGATGACGGGTGGTTAGCACATAGAAATCGGAGAGTCAGGATTAATGGATCGTTATGATAAAGACACATCTACTGGGGTGTCACAAATACCAGTTCGATGGCATCAGTTAGTTACAGTCTATTCTGACAGCCTGACGGCGGGATCTGAATGCAATATATTCCGAGTTTGAGGATGACACTGCAAATCAAAAGGCAGGCTGTTATTTAATGAAGAAGACTCCCAACAAAGGAGCAGTAAAAAGGATTGGAGTGTACCTGTGTATGAAACATAAAGTCAGCGTGGTGATGCAGCAAGTAACTAGATTGACACAGTACACAGGTTCCTGGGATGAAAGGGTCGAATTATTGAATACATCTAAAATGGTGAGGCGATTATTCATTGTGTTTGAAATGAATGAGCGTGATATTACTGAAACGTAAAAGATGCAGAGGGGGCTTCACAAGGTAGATGCTGAGAATGTGTTTCCACACCTGGGCAGAATCTCAAACTCAGGGACAGAATAAGAGATATCGATTTCAAACTTAGATGCAAAGAAATATCTTCTTTCATAAGATCGTGTAGTCTGAAGTTCACTAACCCAGAGAGTTGTGGAGGCTGGGTCACTGAATATTTTTACAGATGGGCTGATGGTTTTTTACATATCAGCGAGTTGAGTGATATGAGGGGGTGGCAGGCAAGTGGAGTTGAGCCCTGGAGGTTGAGAGAACGTCCCCTCTATGGAGAACCTTTGTCAGTCTGGGGGAATAGGACTTGCGCTATTGGCCTCCCTCTGCATCACATACCAGCCGTCCAGTCAACTGAGTGGGAGCCTGTGTAACTGTCTTAGATAGAAACACTCACAGATAAAGGGCAAGTGAAACTTTCAAAACAAGGAAAAAGGTACAATTCAGGTAACGGTCAAGGTACTAGCTGAGGATATAAATGTTCTCTGCTGGAAATGGTGGAAACAAGTGTTTCGATGCTATCTTGAGCTTAATGCAATAAGGTGGCACAAGCAAAATAACCAGAAAGATAATTGTGTTTAGATATCGACAACTATTAAATAACAGTATATTTCTGATTGGTCTGTATGAAACATGTCTACTATTGCATGAAAATAGAAAGCTGATGGGAAATATTGGTAGGAGAGTCCGTCCCCATGGGAAATGCCTCAGGAACACATGCTTGAAGAAACCCAGGATAAAAATGCCTGAATATAGTCTGGTCAGTGACAGGAAGCCAGGGGGCTGAATGACTGAAAGTTCCTGTAACATGGAGCTCAGGAGACAGTTAGATCACCCCCGATCTTATTAAATGGTAGGGAACATTTGAAGGGCTGAATGCCGTCATGATGGATTTCAATTTCGTGTGCATGTAATTTTAATTTAAAAATACACACGATTCCTTCCCCTCATGTTTTCCACACTGGGGCACTGTCATTCTCCTGAAACTGGGAATTGTTTGGAACATTATCGGGAACATTCCATAATCAGCACTCTCCAGAGCGTTCTCGAAAATTGTGGGGGTATCACAAAGGCTAGAGACAGAAAGAGAAGGAGAGGAGGGGGAGGTGTTGCCTGCAGCAATGAGAGTGTTGGAGCATGCACCTTGTTCGGAGGTAGGTGCTATAACAGATATACAGTGAGTGTGAGGGAGCAGAGAGAATACGGTGACCCTTATCCTGACAGAGCGGGGAAGGTTATTGATGCTTGTCTTGTATTGCTGGACATTTGTTCAGACCTCAGATACTGCACTGACCTGGGTGGTTGAGCTCAGACCATGCTCGGTGGATCTGGTGGTGTGGAGCCCTTTGAAAGAGAATGGTCCCCCTCTCGACTACCCCATTCACCAGGACCTCAATGCCCCTGTCGACAAACCCGTAGTGTAATTGCCCCTTATGGATGGATAAAGCTCTTAATGATGGTAGAACCAAGGGTTATGGGGATTAGGCAGGAACAAGACACTGATTGTGGATGATCAGCCATGATCATAATGAATGTTGGTGCTGGCTCAAAGGGCCGAATGGCCTACTCCTACACCTATTGTCTATTATGTATTGTCTTATCTGCCATGCTCTGGCTAAACTGGGCATTTCAGCTCCGAACTGAGAAAGCTAAATTTTTTGCCCACTGGCCTTTATTTTTGGCATCAGTGCCAGGGATCACGGAATATCCAGTGATTTCCGGCGATGGTGAGTACCACCAGCCATGATGGGAGGAATAATAGGGTTGACGTTGAATGACAGGGACACCATGCGGTGGGGTGGGTAGTTCATGAAGTGAGTTCAATAAGATAGCACCAGGAAACTACTCAGTCTCAGATTAGCTCAGTCTCAGCCTCTGTCACTCAATGAAAAAGACACTGAGACAAATTAGTGTTAGATTCAGCCCAGAATCGAAGACTCTGCAGACCGCACTCCCAGGTACAAAGCTGCAGAACAAATGCTCATCCAAAATTCTCCATCATCTGAACTCACACCAATATCCCATTCACCCATCATTCCTGGTAATGTTGTTTTATGTTGCCAGATGCTATCGCTATGAGATTTTGTAACATCAAGAAAGGCTTTAAGAAAAAAAAATAAATCGCTGAATCTACCGTTCTTCTCACCAGGGTGCTCAATTTACACAGAAACAGTTTGACTGCAGCTTAGAACCAAGAAGGAGAAGCAAACACTGGTGGGGGATGTGCATGGAAGTCACTATTGCAGGGAAAGATTTGTTTATGCTTTTAAAGGGAATTAGATACCCAAGAATTTGCAGGAAAAACTCAACGGGTCTGGTTGCATCTGCAGGAAGAAAGTAGAAAATTGTGGCCCCCGAAGAGCACAGCCGGTCAGGCAGAATCCGACGAGTTGGAAAGTCTATGTTTCAGTCATAAACCCTTCATCAGGAATTCACTTTAGAATTCACTGCATTTGAAGTCGCCACTTTCTCTCAATCTTTCGGCGGAAGAGAGCAGAGTCACTGTTTCAAATCTGGGGAGTCTTTAATCAAAACAATATTGGTTACCGATCTCCAGAGTATACAGCTCTTTGTTTTATTTTAGATCACCAATTCTCTTGCATGCTGCAGTATTAATGGAACACTTGATCGGAAAGGAGGGGAAGGGGTAAGGACAGATGTGCAGGCAATGTGTCAGTCACAGCTTAAGGCCCTGTCCATTAGAATGTGAGTCCTGGGATGAAGGTAAAGGAGGGCTTGTCAGAGGCACCACACTGGAATTCGACATCATCTGAACAGATGTGACAGATCCAGAGAAATTGGGCGAAGTCAGTCACTCTCTCTGATGGTCAAGAGGTAGCAAATTGGCTTGCAATACTGCCTTAGAACACCACTGACCTGGGTTCGATTCCACCTTTTGGTGACTCTCTGTGCGGTGTTTGGAATTTCTCCCTGTATTTGTGTGGGTTTCCTTCGGGTGCTTGGTTTTCCTCTCACAGTCTAAAAATGCACAGGATAGGTTCGGTGGCCTCACTAAACTGCCCCATGTTATCCATGGATATGCAGGTTGGGTGGATTGTCTCAGGGAAATGTAGAGTTACTGGGGTAGCTTATGGGTATGTTGGTCAGCATGTTATCTGGAGGGTCAGTGTGGACTTGAAGGGCCAAGTGGCCTGTTTCCACACTGCAGGGTTTCTACAGTTTCTCGTTAGCTGTCTGTGTTTGGAAACACTTCCCAGGATTCTGCCTACAAGTGCTGACACAATTTGGCTCACAAAAATGTAACACTATCCGTTTGTCTAACATGAACTCCATCAGCCACTCCTCAGCCCTTTGGTACATCTTATCAGGGTCCCGTTTTACTCTGAGTTAACCATCTTCACTGTCCATGACCTTACTAATTTTGGTGTTATCTGTAAACTCACTAACTATTCCTACGAATGTTCACATCCAAATCATTTATATAAAATGAAAAAATCCGTTAGATACTTGTAGTACATTGCTAGTCACAGGCCTCCAGTCCAAATAAAATATCCCGCACCAGCATTACCTTCATCTCTTACCTTTGAGCAAATTTTCTACAACTCTCTGTATTCCATGCTTAACAGTTTACCATGCGGAACCTTTTTGAATGCCTTATTAAAGTTCATATTCTATTCCACAGTTCTATTTCTGTGCCTTCATCAATCTTATTAGTCACTTCTTCAATCAACTAAATCAAATTAGTGAAACAAGATTTCCCACACGCAAAGGCATGTTGACTAACGCTAATGGAAATTTTCATTTCCAAACACAAGTAAATCCTGTCCTTCAGAGACCCTCCAAGAACTTACCCACCAATTACATCAGCCCCACCGGTCTATAGTTTCCTCATTTTTCCTGACCAACTGTTCTTAAGCAATGGCACAACCATACCTGTCTCTGTTCATGATAAAAATATCTTAGCCAGATATCAAACAATGGTTTCCCTAGCTTCCCATAGGATTCTGGGGTACACCTGATCAGGTCATAGAACACAGAACAGTGCAGCACGGTTCAGGCCCTTAAGTTGTTGATGTTGTGCCGGCAGTTTCTCCTCCTCTACGATCAGACTAATCTATGTGACCTTCATTGTACTAACTTCCAAGTGCCTATCCAAGAGTCACTTACAAGGTCAGAGGGAGTTATCCAGCTTAATGCATTTTAAGATGGCCAGCTCCTCATCTTCTATAATATAGACACTTTTTAAGATATCATAATTCATTTCCCCAAGTTCTCTACCTTCCATAACCTACTCCACAGTAAATACTGATGCAAAATATATATTTAGTATCTCACCAATCTCCTGTAGTTCCACACATAGGTCACTTTGCTGATCTTTAAAGGGCCCTGCCCTCTCCCTAGTTACTCTTCTGACCTCAATGTATTGTAGAATCTCTTTGGATTGTCCCTCACCTGAATTTCGGAAGATATCTAATGCCCCTAGTTCACCGCCTGATTTCCCTCTTCAGTATTAGCCTACTGCCCTGGTACTCCTCAATGGATTCACTCGATCCCTACTGTCTACACCTATCACATGCTTCCATCTTTTTATTGAACAGAACCTCAATTCCACTCGACATCCAGCATTCCCGACACCTACCAGCCTTGCATTGCTCATGAACAGGAACATACTTTCTCAAGACTCTGTAATCTCATTTGTGAAGGCCTACCACTTTCCTGCCACGAGTTTCTCCCAAGCAGCTTTTGAAATTGCCAATATAGTACGTTCAACGTTGGCCTGATTCAATTTAGTCCTTTACCATTTATACCAGAAATGTTCTTCTCCATAAGTATTTTAAAACTGCTAGCTACTGAATAACAGGCTCAAGAAGCAGAATGGCCTCTTCCTGTCCCTCTGAAGCAGACTCAATAGGCTGAATGGCCTCCTCCTGTCCCTCTGCAACAGACCCGAGAGGCTGAATGGCCTCCTCCTGTCCCTCTGTAACAGGTTCAATAAGCTGAATGTCCCCTT
Source organism: Chiloscyllium punctatum (assembly GCF_047496795.1). NCBI lineage: Eukaryota > Metazoa > Chordata > Chondrichthyes > Orectolobiformes > Hemiscylliidae > Chiloscyllium > Chiloscyllium punctatum. Next base: position 75,671,192 of record NC_092766.1, read on the forward strand.
CCTGTCCCTCTGCAACAGACTCGAGAGGCTGAATGGGTTCCTACTGTCCATTTGTAACAGACTCGAGAGGCTGAATGGTCTCTTCCTATCCCTCTGCAAAAGACCCAACAGGCTTTATGACCTCCCACTGTCCATCTGTAACAGGGTCGACAGGCTGAAAGGTCTCCTCCTGTCCCTCTGTAATAGACACATGGGGACAGAATTACCTTCTCCTGTTCCTGAGCAGCAGTCTCAATGCTCTGAATGATATCACAAGGAGAAGCACTGCACAACGCCAATTGGCAATAAATAGTGCACACTGGTTTATTGTCTATGCAAGTGTCTCCACTGGTCACCTTATGCAGCTGGTCTGTTTATTTATCACTATCTTCCTTTCTAAACAGTATGTAATATAAACAGTCCTGCAGTGGTCTTGCACTACTCCCACATACACGGAAGAAAGAATAAGAAGATTTTTAGATTTATGGTCCATCCCTAAGCAATGCTCATCTATTCCACCCAGATGGATGGGTATAAATGTTCCCTTTTATTGGGATAGGAAAAGTGACATAACAAATTGGTTAACTGAGCCTGTTTGTTTAGTGACTGTGATTAATGCCAGTCTCCATGGATTGTTATTATCCCAGTGGAGGGGTTCCATCTTTTAATGATAAATGGGTTCCGTTAAATGTGCTATTCCACAGTATGAGTGGGAGCACCACCGACAGCATTAACAGGGATCAGCAGCTCAAGAGATGCAGTGAGGAGAGATCAGAATCTGAGCACAAGTGTCTGGAATGTTCCAACAATGAGTCAGAATCTGAGAACATTAGACTGAAATGTTCCAGCAATGTTTCACAATCTGAGAACATGAGGCTGGAATGTCTCAAGAATGGACAGGAGTTTAGATTGGGTTGTTTGGCTTCTTTCTACATCTTATGATCGAACGTCATTACCGGGGCCGATCAAATATGCACTTTACATTATTCAATATTTTTATTATCCAATCCTGGCTTTCTTTGTTTTCCCTGGTAAGTCTCAATGTTCGGTCATTAATTGTATAAATCATGATTGACTGTAATACTGCCCTTTCATCGACTCTACTGTCATTGTCGCTGGTATTGTTCCTGCTGAGACTCTAAATCCAGATATTCACTTTACAAACCATTACTAACTGCAGCAATGAACTTGCTAATTCACTCTCTCCCACCTTGCTTATGGCAGTGCTACTCATGGGTCTCTATGTTGACCTGTTCAGTTTCAGCTGTGAAACATGATCCGTTGTATCACTGCCTTTGCTGTTTACATATTGAAAACATTGAAGTCACTATCTTCTGTTCTGGTTACAGACTGCATTTCCTTCCTCTGACTTCATCCCATCCCGGTCCATACTGAGGCTAAAATAGACAAATGACAAGTGGTGATTCGTTTGACTATGAGACAATTCCTGACTCCATACCCTGAGCATTACTAATTGTAACTATTGATAAATCCAGTATATACTTCACTGGCTCATCCCATCTGCTGTTTGAACCATGAGCTGTGAAATACAGTCTTAAAGATGGCATTCATCTGTTGCTGACACCCACAGCTTCAATCCTGCAGGAACAAATCTGAATCAATGCTCTATGGCTTGTAACTGAAATCACACAAACATGCCCAGGCTGGGCAGATAGTTTGTTTTACTGAGCAATTCATTGGCACATTCCGCACAGCTCTCCATGCTGGGCAGATACTTCAGTTTACTGAGCAAAACACTGACACGGTCTGCACAGCTCCCCATGCTGGGCAGATAGTCCACCTTACTGAGCAGTACACTGGCACGGTCTGCACAGGTCTCCACGCTGGGCTGTTGTCTTGTCCCAGTTTATAGTGTCTGGGTTTGTTCTGTGATGCAAATTGTGAATTTGATGCAGAGAATTATGTCACCTTATCTGGTAGTGTCTTTATTCATTCTTGTGATTGGACCCTCAAAGGTGTCACTCCTCCAGTTAGTCCCACTGCCATGTCTCTTTCCCCATATTTCACCAATGTGACCTATTTCTATGTTAATTATCTGTTTCTATCTCTAATATGAAATTTTATGTCCTTCCGTATCTTTCCCTGGCCTTGGGTTTGGTTCCTTCGTGTATCAAGTGCTGACATTGTGAAACTCAGAAAAAATGAATGTGTGTGGGCTGTTGTTCACTTCCCCGTATGTCCCACGTTCCATGTTATATCTGCAATACGTCAGTGCTCTTGCACTATTCCAACACAATTGGAAGAAAGAAAAAAGATTAACAGTTTAATGATCCATGTTGGACGGGAGGGATTCAGCAGCGTTGACTCACGTCTTGGAAACCTAGTCTGTGTCTATCCACTGAACACCGTGTTTGTCCCTCTCAGCTGATAGTGTGGTCAGTAACACGAGGAATCCCCTCGAGTATTAATGTGAAGGGACAGGCATCCAACTTGCATCGGAGGCTGAGGGGTGACCTTATAGACGTTTGCAAAATTATGAGGAGCATGGAGAGTAAATCGACAAAGTATTTTCCCTGGGGTCGTGGAGCCCAGAACTAGAAGGCAAAGGTTTAGAGTGAGAGGGAAAAGATATAAAAGAGACCAAAGGGGCAATTGTTTCACACAGTGTCGTATATGTATGGAATGAGCTGCCGGAAGAAGTGGTGAATGCTGGTACAATTGCAACATTTAAGAGACATTTGGATTGGTATATGAATCGGAAGGGTTTGGAGAGATATGGGCCGGGTGCTGGCAAGTGGGATTAGATTGGGTTGGGATATCTAGTCGGCGTGGACAGGTTGGACAGAAAGGTCTGTTTCCATGCTGTACATCTCTATGACTCTATGAAGATCTTCTGACTGACTCCTGTTATTCAATCTTTAGTGGGGGTATCGAGGATGGTTTGCCAGAGGTGATGCTGTGAGCTGCCCCAGAAATTCAGGGAAATCTGAGGATTTGGTGACCCAACTCTGGATGGAGCATGGGGACTATAGTTACAGCTTCTGGGTCTGTAACTTGAACAACAAATGGAGCAGAGGCTGCAGAGTGTGGAAGCTCTGAAACCAGGGCGTGAGTCTCTGTCGGGAAAGGGATCTGACAAATCAGTCTGTGTCTTAATGAGGACACACACCTGCCACCCTTGCCCGCACATGTACACACACACACTCTTTTTCTCTCTCACACACACACAAACACACGCTCTTTCTCTCTCTCACACACACATACACACTCTCTCTCACATACTCTTCCCCCACCCCGCGCACACACACTCCACATTTCTCAATGCACACATACATAAATCTGTGGGGGTGAATTTGAATTTGCAAACTTGTATTTCCAAATGCATTCTATTTTGTTTTTTTTTAATTGCAATTTGTAGGCAGTCAGTCAATGTGGCATTTTATAAAGTTCTACCTTAGAAATAAAACCCGTCTGATTCCAGAGTACAACACAGACAGACTCCAAACAAGACCTTCCCTGGTTTTATTCTGGGGAGGTCACATCTTTGCAAACATAATAGATTTCTTTGTGGAAGTGAAAATTGAGAGTGAGGAAAGGCTGTAAATGTTATACAATGGACTTCAGTAAGGTTTTTAATGAGGTAAGCTGATGGAGAAGGTGAAGTTGCAAGGGGTGAAGGGTCTATTTTCGTTAAATGGATGGAGAACAGGCTGGGCAGCAGCAGACAGAGTGTAACAGTGGAAGGGAGTTTCTCAAAATGAAGAACTGTTCTGGGTGGTGTTTCACAGAGTTTAGTGCTGGGACAGCTATTGTTTATCATACGCATAAATGAACTAAAGGAAGGTAAAGGTGGTCTGATTAATAAGTTTACAGATGGCAATACGAATGATAGAGTAGCAGAAAGTGAATGGGACTGTCAGAGAATGCAGCATAAAATAGACCGATTGGAGAGTTGTGCAGAGAAATGGCAAATTGAGTTCAGTCTGGACAAATGTGATGCATTTTGGAAGATCCATTTTGGAAGATTCAAGTGACCGATAGAGTAAATGGAAAAACCCGGGTCAAAATTGATGTACAGAGAGATCTGTGTGTTCAGATCCATTGTTCCTTAGAGGGGCAGGTCGATAGAGTAGTCAAGAAGGCATACAACATACTTTGCTTCCCGCATACCAGCATTTTAAGAAGGGAAGAAACGGGATAGTGGCGAAACACAGACCAGTTAACTTGTCATCCGCAGGAAGAACTCAGTTGGAATCTATTGTGTCCAAGTGATGACAGGTCATGTCACAGTTGTGTACGGCTTTGGGTTGACAACACTTGGAATAGTTCGTACAATTCTGATCGCCAAATTACTAAAAAGATATGGAAAGATATGGATGTTTTGGAGAGGGTGCAGAGGAGTTTCAACAGGATGTTGCCTGGTATTGGAGGGAACTGGCTATGAAGAGAGGTTTGGTAGATTAGGCTTATTTTCATTAGACTAACGGAAGTTCGGGGGACCTGATTGAGTTCTACAAAATCATGAGAGGTGTAGACAGGGTGGATAGCAAGACGCTTATTCCCAGATTGGGGTACTCACTTTCTTGGGGTCAGGAGTTCAAGATGAGAGGGCAAAGGTTTATGGGAGATACTTTCAGAACGTTCTTTACACAGAGACTGGTAGATGCCTGAAATGAATCGCCAGCGTAGGTGTTAGATGTGGTCACGATAACAAGATTTAATATGTATCTTGACAGATACATTAATGTGTAGGGAGCAGAGGGATACAGATGCTTCGAAAATAGGGGACAGGTTTAGATAGAGGATCTGGATTGGTGCAGGCTTGGAGGCCCCGAAGGCTGGATTTTTTTTGTTCTTGGTAAATACTGGCGAAAAGTGTCTGCCCATATTTGAAAGGAAAATGAAAACAAGGCCAAATGTGGCAGTGTGAATGTGTGGGCAGGATAATTTATTGAAGAGAACAGAAAATTGAGAGGGAGACGAAACTGTAACATTGTGTCTGCCTTCACGGACGAAGATCCAGAAAATCTCCCAGAAATACCATAGGACGTTTGTAACTAAACTAAAATCATTCATACTAGTGACGTGGTAGTATATGATAACATACCTGGATTGAGGATTGATAAATCTGACAGACCAGATGTACTTCATACTGCAATTTCAGTGAAAGCAGCAATACACAGATGGATTGTATTGTGGATGACTGTATTTATCTGCATTCAATTTGAAAGGATATAACTGCATTCCAACGATTTAAGAAGGGAAGAAGAGGGAGAGTGGAAAACTACAGACCAGTTTACTTGTCATCCGCAGGAAGTAATCTTTTGCAATCTATCATAACGAATGTGATATTGGGCACTGAGAAAGGAAAAGCAAACTTCAAGAGAATTATTCTGCATTTATGAAAGGGAAGGTATAATTTACAAACGTTTTGTTTGAAGATATATCTTGTAAACCTAAACATAGAGAAACAATGGATGAGATATAGTCAAATATTAAGCAGGATTTTTAATCAGCGCACACAGTAAATGAGCAGAAAACATTAAACCAAAGGGTATTGGGAGGAACATATACAAACAGGGTAGGTAAAAGTTAAGTTTGCCTTCACATAAAGGGAATCCGAATACAGACGATGAAGTGTCAACTAGACTCAGAGCTTTAACTTGCTCTCTCTTGACGGATGCTCTCTGAATCACTGTGATGTCTAGCATGTGTTAGTTTCAGTACAGATTCCAGCTTCTGCAGCAATTTGTTCAGACGAGCAGTAAAAACTTTCTGAACTAGTTACACAGAGTGTTGGTGAGACTGTACCCGGAGCATTGTATACAATTTTGATGTCTTGATCTAAATAAAATGTCGTGATCCCATATACTGAATTGACATTCTCCAGATTAATCCCTCAGATAGCAAGGCTTTCTGCTGACAAAACTTGACCTGAGATCAAGGCGGGAATCTGTTTATGAATCCGGTGAATATTGATAGAATTGTACATGAGAACTTCATGTCTGGGTTATTTGGGAGACGGAGGATGTAGGGACAGAATTCGAGAAGATGGACTGAGATGCTCTTGAGCAGATTGATGTAAGATTTGCACAGGGATTGATAGTTTTGGCTGATGTAAAATTGGAAGCGTCCCTCGGTCCAGATCAGTTACATCTCAGGCTGCTGCTGGAGACAAGGGATGAAAGGCGCTGATGAAAATGTTTAAATGCAATCTGGTCACAGGTGAGATGCCCGAGGACTGGAGAATACCCTTTATGGGAAGGGTTGTTGAGATTGACCAGGGAACTACAGACGAGTGAGTAGCAGATCAGTGATCGAGAATCTATTGCAGAAAATAGGTGGTCGTCGAAAACTGTTTGTGTGTCAGTGCTGTGTCCCCTATTATTTGGGTATTCATAAATGATATAGATGTGAATGAGAAGGGGCATGGGGTGAGTGTAATAATTAGGTTTGTGTTTGACACATCGATTACTCAGTTGGTTGGCAGTGAGGAAGAAGGTCTTACGTTACTGGAAGGTACGGATGGAATGGTCTGATGGGCAGATCAATGGCAGATGGAGAGTAGCCGTGATAAATATGAGGTGATGCACTTTGGAAGAAGAAACCAGACATGGGAGGACTCAATCAATGGCAGCAGACTCGCAAGGTCAGAGGGTGCTTCTTCACCCATCCCTGAATGTGACGGGACTGGGTAATAGATTAATTAAGAAGTAATTGGAGACACCAGACGTAGCCTTAACTAATAAAAGGCATAGATTACAAGAGCTATATAGCACTTTGGCTAGGTCAAAATGGAATACTGTGTGCAGTTCAGCGATCCACATTACAGGAAAGATGTCATTGCACTGAATGTGGCGCAGAGGAGATTCACCAGGATGTTCCCTGGAATGGAGCATATCAGCTATGGAGAGAGGCTGGATAAGATCGGGTTGTTTACTTGGGAGCAGAGATGACTGAGGAGAACGTAATTCAGAATGAGAAGATTACGAAGGGCACAGACAGGGTGGATAGACAGCAGCAGTTCCTTTAAGTCAGAGTATCAAGAACAAAGGAGCACGCTTTTAAAGTGAAGATTTTGAGGTTTAGTGAGGATTTCGGAAGGTTTTTCACCCAGAGGATGTTGAGGTCTGGAATGCACTTTTTGAGAGGGAAGTTGTTGTGGATCATCGAACAGCCGTTGAAATGTACGTGTACAAGCACTTGAAGTTTCCTAACATTGACGTCTACGAGCCTGATGTATGAAAGTGGGACTAATGAAGAGTGGGAGGCGAGGGGGGGGGGGCTCGAGGGAGGGGCGGAAGTGGGGGCGAGAGGCAGGGAGAGGGGGAGCGAGAGTGGGGACGAGAGGGGTGCGAGAAGGGAGCGAGAGAGGGTGTGAGAGTGGGGGCGAGAGGGGCGACGAGAGGGTAGACGAGAGGGGTGCGAGGGGGGGCGTGAGAGAGACGACATAGAGAGGGGGCGAGAGAGAGTAAGTGAGAGAGGGGGCGAGAGAGAAGCTAGAGAGTGAGGGCTAGAGATTGGGGGCACGAGAGGGGGGTGAGATAGAGAGTGGGTGAGAGAGAGAAGGGGTGAGAGAGAGGGGGGCGAGAGAAAGGGGCGAGAGGGGGTGGCGAGAGAGAGAGGTAATGAGAGGGGGGCGAGAGAGGGGATGCAAGAGCGGGGCAAAAGCGGGGCAAGAGTGGGACACGAGAGGGGGAGGTATGTGGGAGCGAAAGAGAGGTGTGAGAGAGTGGGGCCGGAGAGTGGGGCAAGGAGGGCGTGAGAGAGTGGTGGGCGACTGAGACGGGCGAGAGAAAAGGGTGGGAAAGAGAGAAGGGGCGAGAGAGAGGACGGGGCGAGAGAGAGAGTGGGCAAGAAAGATGGGGACAAGAGAGAGTAGGCGAGAGAAAAGCGTGGGTGAGAGAGGGGCGGGGCGAGAGAGTCGATCAATAGAGAGGAGGGGTGAGAAAGACAGGGATGAGAGAGAGGAGGCGAGAGAGAAAGGGGGGCGAGAGAGAGGTGGGGCGAGAGAGGGGGCGAGAGAGAGTGGGGGCGAGAGAGAGAAGGGGAAAGCGAAAGGGCGGGGTGTGAGACAGAGGGGTGAGAGAGACGGGGACAAGAGAGAGGAGGCGAGGGAGAAGACAGGGCGAGAGAGAGGCGGGGCGAGAGAGTGTGAGCAAAAGGGAGGAGGCGGCAGAGAGGCTAGAGAGCAAGGGCGAGAGAGAGGAGGCGTGAGAGGGGGTGAGATAGAGAGTGGGCGAGAGAGGGAGGGACGAGAGAGAGAGGGGGCGAGAGAGAGGGGCGAGAGAGGGGGCGAGGGATAGGGTGAGAGAGAGAGAGGGGGCGAGAGAGAGGGGACGCAAGAGCGGGGAAAGAGCGGGGCGAGATTGGGACACAAGAGGGGGGAGGTATGTGGGGGTGACAGAGAGGGGTGAGAGATTGGGGCGGAAGAGTAGGGCAAGGGGGGACGAGAGAGTCATGGCTAACGGTGACGGGCGAGAGGGAAGGGTGGACAAGAGAGAGGGGGCGAGAGAGAGAGGGGGCGAGAGAGAGGGCGGGGGTGGGGACAGAGTGGGAGAGAAAGACGGGGACGAGAGAGAGGAGGCGAGAGAGAAGGGTGTCCGAGAGAGAGGCTGGGCGAAAGAGTCGGGCGAGAGAGAGGAGGGGCGAGAGAAAGCGCAGGACGGTAGAGAGCGAGGAGCAAGAGACACGGGGATGAGGGAGAGGAGGCGAGAGAGAGAGCTGGCGAGAGAGAGAGATGGCGAGAGAGAGGCGGCGAGAGAGAGAGGGGCATGAGAGAGGTAAGGCGAGAGAGAGAAGGGGCGAGAGAAAGGGCGGGATGAGAGAGTGAGGGGCGAGAGACGTGGACGAGAGAGAGGAGGTGAGAGAGAGAGGGCGCCGCGAGAGTGGGGCAAGAGAGAGCGCGGCGAGAGTGGAGTTGAGAGAGGGGGCAAGAGAGAAAGGGGGCGAGAGTGAGAGGGGCGAGAGAGAGAGGAGGGCGAGAGAGGGGTGCGAGAAAGTGCAGTGTTTAGAGAGACGGCGGGATGCGAGACAGGGGTCAAGAGAGACGTGGACGAGAAAGAGAGGGGGCAAGAGAGATGGGGGCGAGAGAGAGAGGGGGTCGAGAAAGTGCGGGGAGAGAGAGAGAGACAGAGGTGGGCCAGAGAGACGGGGACGGGAGAGAGGAGGCGACAGAGAGAGGGCATCGAGAGAGACGGGGCAAGTCAGAGAGGGGTTCAAGATAGAGGGGGTTCGAGAGAGAGGGGGCAAGAGACCAGTCGGGACAGAGGAGGCGAGAGTGAGAGAGGGGTTGAGAGAGGGGCGAGATAGAGTGGGGGTGGAAGAGAGTGGGGCGCGAGAGAGAGGGTGCAAGTGAGAGAGGTCGAGGGGTTGAGAGGGATGATGAGATTGAGAGGGGGCGGGAGAGACGGGTCGAGGGAGAGGAGGCGAGAGTGAGAGAGCGGTTGAGAGAGGGGATGAGATAGACTGGGAGCGGGAGAGAGTGGGGGCGTGAGGGGGGCGAGAGAGAATGAGGAGAGAGTGAGAGGTGGTGAAAGAGAGGTGTGGGAGACAGAGAGGGGGTGAGAGAGGGGGCGAGATTGAGAGGGGGCCAGAGACAGAGGGGATAAAGAGAGAGAGGTTGTGAGAGAAAAGGGGGGAGATTGAGAGAAGGAGCGAGAGATAGGGCGGGGCGAGACAGAGAGGGGGTGAGAGAGGGAAGGGGTGCGAGAGGAAGGGGGTGAGAGAACGAGGGGGTGAGAGGGTTGCCAGTAAGGGGGCCAAATGTTGGGGCGAGAAGGGGTGCGGTGGGGCGAGGGGGATGCGAGAGGGTTCAAGGGGGGCGGAGGGAGAGAGATGGGGCGAGATGGGGGCGATGGGGGTGCGAGAGATTGAAGTGGTGAGAGAGAGAGGGCGCGAGAGAGAGAGTGGGCAAGATGGGGATGAGAGAGAGAGGGGTGCGAGGGGGTGAGTGGTGGGCGAGAGGAGGGGCGGTAATGGGGCGTAAAAGGGGCGAGAGGTGAGCGAGAGGGGGTCGAGAGAGAGAGAGGGGGCTAGAGAGATAGAGAGGGGGGCGAGAGAGGGGGCTAGATAGTGGGACAGAGAGAGAGAGAGGGGCGAAAGAGATGAGGACGAGAGAGAGGGGTCGAGAGTGAAACGGGGCGAGAGAGAGGGCGGGGCAAGAGAGAGAGTGGAGTGAGAGAGGGGCCGAGAGTGGGGCCGGGAGGGTGTGCAGTGGAGCGAGGGGGGTGCAAGAGCATTCGGGGGGCGAGGGGGTGAAGCAAGGCTTCGGGCAAATGGGCGGCGAGAGGGGGGCGAGAGAAAGAGGGGTGAGAGAGAGGGTGAACAAGAAAGAGAGGTGTCGAGAGTGAGGGGGCGCGAGACAGATGTTGCGAGAGAGGGTGTGGGGGGAATAGGAGGGATGATAGTGGGGCGAGGAGTGGCGAGAGGTGGGCAAGAGGGGGACGAGATAGAGAGAAGGGACTAGAGAGAGGGGCGTGAGAGACTGGGGGGTGGGGGGCGAGAGAGTGGTGCGAGATAAAGAGGGGGCGAGAGAGAGTGGGGGTCGAGAGGCAGATCGGGCGACAGATAAAGTGGGCGAGAGAGTGGGGTCGAGATAGAGAGGGGCGCGAGAGAGGTGGGGTGATGGAGTGGAAGGGTGACAGAAAGGGCGGGGCGAGAGAGATGGGGTGAGAGAGAGAGAGGGGCCGGGAGAGACGGGGCGAGAGATAGAGGGGGGTCGAGACAGAGGGAGTGAGAGAGGGATCGAGAAAGAAATGGGGCGAGACAGAGGAGGGGTGAGAGAGAGGGTGGGGCGAGACAGAGAGGAGGCAAGTGAGGGAGAGGGTGAAAGAGGGAGGGGCGAGAGAGAGTGACGGGGCGTGAGAGGGTGGGAAGGGAGAGAGGGCGGCGAGGAGGCAGCCAGGAGGGGGGCCAAAAGGTGGGTTGAGAGGGTGTGCGGTGAATTGAGGGGGGCCCAAGAAGGTTTGAGGCGGGGTGAGTGGGGAGCGAGAGGCAGGTGAGTGGGGCGTGATAGAATTGGTGCGAGAAAGGGTAGGCGTCAAGCGAGAGAGGGGACGAGAGAGAAAGGGGTTCGAGAGAGGGGGGAGAATGAGAGGGGGCGAGGGAGACGGGGACGAGAGAGAGGAGGCGAGAGGGAGTGGGGGGGTGAGAGAGAGAGAGTTCGAGAGAGAAAGGGGCGAGAGAGAGGGAAGAGAGATGGAAGCGAGAAAGAGAGAGAGGGAACGAGAGAGGTGGATGAGATAGAGAGGGGGCGAGAGAGAGTGGGAGTGCCAAGAGAGAGAGGGTTCGAGAGAGAAAGAGGTGAGAGAGAGGGGGGAGAGGGAGGGGAGCGAGAAAGAGAGAGCGCGGACGAGAGAGGGGGGGCAGGATAGAGAGGGGGCAAGAGGGAACGGGGGTCGAGAGAGAGGAGCGAGAGAGAGGGGTAGAGAGAGTGGGATGAGAGAGAGAGGGGGCGAGAGAGGAGGGTGAGATAGAGAGGGGGCGAGAGAGAGAAGGGGAGTCAAGACAGGTAGCGCGAGAGTGGAGGGATGAGAGAGAGAGTTCGAGAGAGAAAGGATCGAGAGAGAAAGGGACGAGAGAGTGGGGGCGAGAGAGAGGGGGCGAGAGAGAGGGGGCGAGAGCGACGGGGCGATAGAGAGATGGGGTCGAGAGAGGGGGGTCGAGAGAGAGGGGGTGGGAGAGACGGGGCGATAGAGAGAGTTGGCAAGAGAGAGGGGACGAGAGAGAGGAGGTGAGAGAGAGATGGGGCGAAAGAGATGGGGATGAGAGAGAGGAGGCGAGAGAGAGGGGTGAGAGAGGGGGACAAGAAAGAGAGAGAGGGGATGAGAGATGGGGGTGAGACAGAGGGGGCCGAGAGAGAATGGGGGTCGAGAGACAGGAGAAAGAGTGAGAGAGAGAGGGGGGCGAGAGAGGGGGCGAGGGTGGCGCGAGATAGAGAGGGTCCGAGAGAGAATGGTGGTCGAGAGAGAGGAGCGAGAGAGAGGTGGGGAGAGAGAGGGGGCGAGAGAGATGGGGAGATAGAGAGAAGGGGGCGAGAGGGGTGCAAAAGACAGAGAGTGGGGGCGAGAGAGGGAGGGCTGAGAGAAGGGGATGAGATAGAAAGGGGGCGAGAGAGAATGGATTTGAGAGAGAGGAGCGAGAAAGAGGGGGAGAGAGAGAGGGGGGGAGAGATAGGGGCGAGATAGAGAGGGGGCGAGAGAGAATGGGGGTCGAGAGAGAGGACCGAGAGAAAGGGGGAGTGGGAGGGGGCAGAGAGAGATGGGGCGATAGAGAGGGGGGTCGAGAGACTGGGGCAAGAGAGAGAGGGGCGAAAGACAGGGGGCGAAAGGGAGGGCAAGAGAGAGGAGGCGAGAGACAGAGGAGTGTGAGAGAGGTGGGGTGAGAAAAAGGTGGCGAGAGAGGCGGGGACGAAAAGGCGAGGGGCACTAGAGAGATGGGGGCGAGAGAGAGAGAGGGTGTCGAGAGAGAACGGGTGAGAGAGTCGGGCAAGAGAGATAGGGGCAAGAGAGAGGGGGCGAGAGAGACAGGAGGGAGAGAGAGGTGGGGTGAGAGAGTGGAGGAGTTACAGAGTGGGCGGGACGAGAGAGATAGGGGAGAGACAGACAGGGACGAGACAGAGAGGGGGTAAGAGAGTGGGGTGCGAGAGAGACAGGTGGGCAAGAGAGGGGGTGCGCGAGTGAAAGAGTGTCGACAGGGTTGGGTAAGAGGGATAGGGGCGAGCAGGTGGCGAAAAAGGGGGTAAGAGCGAGAGGTGCGAGGAGAGAAGGGGCGAGAGACAGAGGAGAGGAGAAAGGTGGGGTGAAAGAGTGGAGGGGCTAGACAGAGGGCGGCGCGAGAGAATGGGCACGAGAGAGGCGGGGAAAAGAGGGGGATTGAGAGAGATGGGGCGAGAGAGGGGGTCCAGAGAGAGGGGGCGAGAGAGAGAGGAGTTGAGAGAGAGAGGGAATGAGAGAGGAGGACGAGACAGAGAGGGGGCGAGAGAGAGGGGGGTCGAGACAGAGGGGGTCGAGAGAGAGATGTGGGCAAGGGAGGTGGGATGAGAGATTGAGGGGGTCGAGAAAGGGGGTTGTTAGAGAGAGAAGGTCAAGAGAGGAGGGCGAGAGAGAGGTGGGCGAGACGGGGGCGCGAGAGGGAGAGGGGATCGAGAGAGTGGGGCAAAAATGAAAGGGACGAGAGAGGGCAAGAGAGCGAGGTGTTGAGAGCAAGGGGGCGGGAGAGAGATGTTGCGAGAGAGGGTGTGAGAGGGGCAGAATAGGAGGGAAGATAGTGGGGCGAGAGGTGGGCAAGAGGGGGCGAGAGAGAGAGTGGGTGAGAGAGAGTGGGCAAGAGAGAGAGGGCGAGAGAGAGGGGGCGAAAGAGGGGGTAGAGAACGAAGGGCGAGTGAGCAGGGGGCAAGAGTGTGGGGGCGAGTGAGAGAAGTGGGCAAGTTAGAGGGGCGACAGAGCATGGGCGAGAGAGGGGGCAAGAGAGAGTGGAAGCGAGAGATGTGGGGCGTGAGAAAGGAGGCGCGAGAGAGGTGGAGGTGAAAGAGAAGGGGCGAGAGAGAGAGGGGTGCGAGAGAGGGGGTGCGAGAGACAGGGGTGAGACAGACGGGGACGAGAGAGAGGAGGCGAGAGAGAGAGGGTGGGGGGGCGAGATCGTGAGGGAGCGAGAGAGTGGGGGTGAGAGAGAGGCGGTGAGACAGAAAGGGGTGAGAGAGGGGGGGCGAGAGTGGGGGTGAGATAGAGAGGGGGTGAGAGAGAGTCGGGGTCGAGAGAAAGGGGGGCAACAGGTAAAGGGGCGACAGGGAGGGGGCGAAAGAGAGAGAGGGGAGAGCAAAAGAGGGGCGAGAGACAGAGGTGGGCGAGATAGGGGGTGAGTGAGAGTGGGGGCGGGAGTGAGAGTCGTGCAAGAAAGGTGGGGCAAGAGAGAGGGCAGGGTGAGAGAGAGCGGGGCAAGAGAGATGGGAACAGAGAGAGGAGAAGAGAGAGACCGCGGGCGAGGGAGACGGGTGCAAGAGAGAGGGGGTTGAGACGGGGGGCAAAAGAGAGAGGGGCGAGAGAGATGGGGTGAAAGGGAGGAGGCGAGAGAGAGGAGTTGAGAGAGTGGGGCGAGATAGAGAGCGGGCGAGAAAGAGTGGAGGTGAAGAGAGAGAAGGGTGAGAGAGAAAGGGGCAAGGGAGAGGGGGCGAGAGATTGGGGGGGCGAGAGAGAGTAGGGGTCAAGACGTAGAGCGGGCGAAGGCTAAAGGGGCGAGAGAATTGTGGCAAAGAGAGGTGGCGAGAGAGAGGGGCGCGAGAGAGGTGGGGTAATGGAGTGGAAGGGTGACAGAAAAGGCGGGGTGAGAGAAACGGGGGTGAGAGTGAGAGGGGCCGGGAGAGACGGGGCGAGACAGAGAGGGGGGTCGAGAGAGAGGGGTCGAGAGAGAAATGGGGCAAGAGAGAGGGCGGGGTGAGAGAGAGGAGTCGATTGAGAGAGAGGGAGAAAGAGGGAGGGGCGAGAGAGAGAGATGGGGCGAGAGAGGGCGGGGAGGGAGAGGGGGCGAGAGGGTGGCAGGGAGGGAGCCTGGAGGGGTGCTGAAAGGTGGGGCGAGAGGGTGTGCGGTGGAATAAGGGGGGGTGCTTGAAGGTTAGAGGTGTGGCGAGTGGGGGGCGAGATGTGTGGCGAGAGGCAGGTGATTGTGGCGCGAGAGAGATGGGGACAAGAGAGGAGGCGAGAGAGAGGGGGACGAGATAGACAGGGTGCGAGAGAGAGTGGGGGGCGAGATAGAGAGGGTTTGAGAGAGAAATGTGGAGAGGGGGGCGAGAAAGAGAGGGGGCGAGAGAGAATGGGAGTCGAGAGGGAGGGGCGAGGTAGAGGGGCGAGGTAGAGGGGCGAGAGAGTGGGTTTCGAGACAGGTAGGGCGAGAGAGTAGGTGGTCGAGTGAGAGAGATATCAAGATAGAATTCGAGAGAGAAAGGGGCGAGAGAGAGGGGGCGAGAGAGAGAGGGAGAGAGAGAGAGAGGGGGTCGAGAGAGGGGCTGGTGAGACAGAGTCTGGGACGAGAGAGAGGAGATGACAGAGAGAGGGAGTGAGAGAGGGGGATGAGATAGAGAGGGGCGAGAGCAGGGAGGTCGAGAGAAAAAGGGGGAGATAGAGAGACGGTGATGAGAGAGAGAGGGGTTCAGAGAGAGGGGGGTTCGAGAGAGAGGGGATTGAGAGAGAGGGGGCACGAGAGAGAGAGGGTGCCGACAGAGTTGGGCAAGAGACAAAGGGGCGAGAGAGGGGGAAAAAGATGGGCAAGAGAGAGGGGTGTCGAGAGCGAGGAGGCGGGAGAGAGATGTTGCGAGAGAGGTTGTGAGAGGGGGAATTGGAGGGATGATAGTGGGGCGAGAGGGAGATGAGAGATGGGCAAGACAGGGGCGAGAGAGAGAGGGGACTAGGGAGAGAGAGTGAGCGAGAGAGGGGGCAAGAGAGAGAGGTGGCAAGAGAGGGGGGCGAGAGAGACGGGCAGAGAGCGAAGGGCGAGTGAGTGGGGTACTAGAGTGAGGGGGCAAGAGAGAGGTGGGCAAGTGAGAGAGGTGCGAGAGTGCGTGTGCGAGAGAGGGGGCAAGAGAGAGATGAGGCGAGAGAGGGGAGCGAGAAAGAGTGAGTTCGAGAGATGTGGGGCGAGAAAAGGAGGTGTGAGAGAGAGGGGGGCGAGAGAGATGGGGAAGAGAGAGAGAGGAGACAAGAGAGTGAGGGGGCAAGAGACGGGGCGAGACAAACGGGGACAAGAGCGAGGACGGGAAAGAGAGAGAGGGTGGGGGCGAGATAGAGAAGGAGCGAGAGAGAGTGGGGGCGATTGAGAGAGGGGGTCGAGAGAGAGAGGGGGAGAAAGAGAGATGGGGACAAGAGAGAGAGAGGGTTTCAGAGAGAGGGGAGAGAGAGAGAGATGTGGGCAAGACAAGTGGGACGCGAGAGTGGAGGGGCGACAGAGTGGGTGGGGCGAGAGAAAGGGGGATGAGAGAGAAGGGGACGTTAGAGAGAGGTGATCGAGAGAGACGGGGTGAGAGAGAGAGGTGGGCGCGAGAGGGGGTGCGAGAGAGGGAGGGGGTCGAGACAGTGGGGCAAGAGATAAAGAAGCAAGAGAGAGTGGGCAAAAGAGGGGAAAGAGAGAGAGGGCGCGAGAGACAGAGGAAGGCGAGAGAGGGGGTGAGAGAGTGGAGCGGCGAGAGAGAGGGCGGAGCGAGAGAAACGGGGCGAGAGAGGTGGGGACGAGAGCGAGGGGTGCGAGAGAAACGGGGTGAGAGAGATAGGGGTCGAGAAGGAGGGGGGGGCGAGAGAGAGATGTGAGCAAGAGAGAGGGGGTGAGAGATATACGGGGTTAGAGAGGGGGCGAGATAAAGAGGGGCGAGAGAGGGAGGGGAGAGAGAGGGGGCGAGTGTAGGTGAGAGGAGTCCGGGACGGGGGCCGAATGTTGGGGCTAGAAGGGATGTGGTGGGGCGAAGGGGATGCAAGAGGGTTCGAGGAGAGAGCAAGAGGTAGTGCGAGAGGGGGGCGAGGGTTTTGCGAGAGAGAGAGGTGGCGGGAGAGAGGGTGGGTGCGAGAGAGAGAGGGGGCAAGGGGGAATGAGAGAGAGGGATGCGAGGGAGGTGAGTGGTGGGCGAGAGGAGGCGGTAATGGGGCGTGAAAGGGGCGACAGGTGAGCGAGAGAGAGGTTAGGGTTAGGGCTAAAAGAGGGGCAAGAGAGAGGTGGCTAGAGAGATAGATAGATGGAGCGAGAGAGAGGGGGCGAGGGAGAGGTGGCGAGAGAGAGGGGGAGAGCGCGAAGGGCGAGTGAGAGAGGGCGAGAGTGAGTGGGAGCGAGAGAGAGAGGTGGGCAAGTGAGAGAGCGGTCGAGCGAGGGGGCAATAGAGAGGGGTAAGAGAGAGAAGGGGCAAGAGAGGGGGGCAAGAGAGAGGGGGCGAGAGAGAGGCAGCGATAGAGAGAGGGGACGAACGAGGTGTGGCAAGAGAGTGGAGGGGCGAGGGAGGAGGCGTGGCGAGAGAGAGAGGGGGCGAGAGAGACAGGGACGAGAGAAAGGAGGCGAGAGTGAGAGGTACGGGGATAGAGAGTGGGGGCTGAGATAGTTGGGGGCGAGATAGAGATCGGGCAAGAGAGACAAGGATGAGAAAGAGGAGGCCAGAGAGAGAGGGGTGAGAGAGGGGTCGTGAGAGAGAGGGGGCGAGAGAGACAGGGAGGGGGGCAGGAGACGGGGCGAGATAAAGAGGGGGCAAGAGTGAGAGGGGTGCGAGATGCTGAGGGGGCGAGAGAGAGGGGGTGGGAAAGAGTGGTGGAGAGAGAGGGGCATGAGAAAGGTGGGGCGAGAGAGAAGGGGGCGAAAGAGTGGTCGAGAGCGAGGGGGTGAGAGGGAAGGGGACGAGAGAGAGGAGGCGAGAGAGAAGGGTGGGCGAGAGTGGGGGAGCGAGAGAGTGTGATGGCGAGAGAGTGGGACTGAGAGAGTGGCGAAAGAGATGAGGACGAGAGAGAGAGTTCGAGAGAGAAACGGGACGAGAGAGAGGACGGGCGAGAGAGAGAGAAGGGCTGAGAAAGAGAGTGGGCGAGAGAGGGGGCAAGAGAAAGATGGGGCGAGAGAGAGGGGGGGCGAGAGAGAAGGGGGCGAGAGAGAGAGTTAGGCAAGTGAGAGAGGGGCGAGAGAGGGGGGCGAGAGAGAGTGGGGAGGCGAGAGATGTGGGGTGAGAGAAAGGAGGTGGGAGAGAGAGGGGGCGCGAGAGAGAGAGGGTGTCGACAGAGTGGGGCAAAAGAGATGGGGCGAGAGAGTGGGGATAAAAGTGGGCAAGAAAGAGAGGGGGTGAGAGACAGAGGAGGGCGAGAGAGGTGGGGTGAGAGAGTGGAGGGGATAGAGAGAGAGGATGGGGTGAGAGAAAGCGGACGAAAGAGTCAGGGACAAGAGAGGGGGGATCGAGAGAGAGGCGGGCGAGAGAGAGGAGGTGAGAGAGAGAGGGAGTGAGAAAGGGGGACGAGATAGAGTGAGGGTTAGAGAGAGGGGGGAGAAAGAGAGATGGGGATGAGAGAGAGGGGGTCCAGAGAGATGGGGGGAGAGAGAGATATCGGCAAGAGAGGTGGGATGAGAGAGTGGAGGGGCGACAGAGTTAGCAGGGCGATAGAGAGAGTGGGGTGAGAGAGAAATGGGGATGAGAGAGCGAGGGGGTGGAGAGAGGGGTCGTCAGAGAGAGGGAGCGAGATAGAGGGGGGGTGTGAGAGAGAGGGTCGAAAGAGTGAGGCAAGAGAGAAAGGGGCGAGAGAGAGCGGGGGTGAGAGACAGAGGAGGGCGCGAGAGGGGGCGAGAGAGTTGAGTGGCGAGAGAGAGGGCGGGTCGAGAGAAAGGCTGTGAAAGAGGCGGGGAAGAGAGAGAGGGGTGCGAGAGAGACAGGGTTAGAGAGATTGGGGGTCGAGAGAGAGGGGGGCGAGAGAGAGATGTGGGCAAGAGTGAGAGGGGGCGAGAGAGAGACGGGGTAAGAGAGAGAGGTGGACAAGCGAGAGAGGGGCAAAAGAGTGTACAAGAGGGACGGTGCGAGAGAGAGAAGCCGACAGAGATAGGAGGGCGAGAGAGAAGTGAAGAAAGAGTGGAGGGGCGAGAGAGAAGGTGTGTCGAGAGAGAGGGAGCGAGAGAGACGGGGATGAGAGAGAGGAGGCGAGAGAGAGAGAAGGGGTCGAGAGAGAGGTAGCGAGAGAGAGAAGGGGCGAGAGAGAGAGAGGAGGGCGAGAGACGTGGGAAGAAAGAGTGGAGGGGAGAGAGAGAGGGTGGGGAAAGAGAGAGAGGGAGCGAGAGAGGCAGGGATGAGAGAGAGGAGGCGAGAGAGAGAAGGGGTCGAGAGAGAGGGGGCGAGAGAGAGGGGGCGAGAGAGAGAGAGAGGGGGCGAGAGAGGCAGCGAGATAGATGGGGGCAAGAGAGATTGGGTTCGAGAGAAAGAGGGCGAGAGAGGAAGGGGCAAGAGAGAGGGGTCGAGAGAGGGAGAGGCAAGAGAGAGTGGGGGCGAGAGTGAGCTGGGGACGAGAGAGAGGGAATGCGTGAGGGGGCGAGAGCAGGGCGAGAGCAGGCATGATAGGAGCGCGAGAGAGGGACAGGAATGTGGGTGCAAGAGAGAGAGTGGGACTAGCGGGGATGGGTGAGAGAGGTGTGAGCAAGAGAGTGGGGAATGCAAGTGGGGCAAGGGGTAGGCGACTGAGACGGTCAAGAGTGGTGGTGGGCAAGAGAGAGGGGTAGGTGAGAGAGAAGGGTGTTCAATTGAGATGGGTGGACGAGAGAGAGGTGTGGGCTCGAGAGAGGGGGTGTGAGAGGGAGGGGGCGAGAGAGTGGGGTGGGTGGGAGAGAGGGGAGTGCGAGATTGAGGGATGGGGAGAGAGAGGGGCAAGAAAGTGGGGAGTGAAAGAGAGCAGCACGAGAGAGGGGGGTGAGAAAGAGGGAGCGAGAGGGGGGGGCGCAAGAGAGGGGTATGTATGTGGGGGCGAGAGAGAGAGTGGGACGAGCGGGAAAGTTCGAGAGAGGTGTGAGCAAGAGAGTGGGGCATGAGATTGGGGCAAGGGGCAAGCGTGGAGTGGGCGAGTGAGGGGGTAGGCAGTCGAGATGTGTGGGTGAGAGAGAGAGGTGGGCGAGAGAGAGGGGGCGTGAGAGGGAGAGGGAGGAGTGAGTGGAGTGGGCGAGAGAGACGGGGGCGAGATAGAGGGGGCGAGATAGGGGGCGTGAGAGAGAGGGTTGAGAGAGAAAGGGGCGAGGGAGAGGGGGAAAGGGAGAGGGGGCAAAAGGGAGAGTGGGCGAGAGAGTGGGCAAGAAAGATCAGGGTGAGAGACAGGGGACGTAAGAGAAGGGGAGGTACGTGGGTGCGAGAGAGAGTGGGTCGAGGGGGGGTGGGCGACAGAGTGGAGGATGAGACAGTGCGGTGAGGGAATTGGGCAAGAGAGGACCAGAGAGGGTTGGGCGACTGAGACGGGTGGGAGAGACGAGTAGGCGAGAGAGAGGGGAGGGTGAGAGAGAGAGTTCTAAAGAGAGAGGGGGTGAGAGAGACCGGGACGAGAAAGAGGAGGCGGGGGGGGGGGGAGCGAGAGAGATGGGGCGAGAGAGAGTGAGGGTTGAGAGAGTGGGGTTCGAGAGAGAGGGCCAAGAGAGAGGGTGCAAGAGAGAGAGGCAAGAGAGAGAGGAGGGCGAGAGAGGAGGGCGATAGAGTGGAGGGGCAAGAGAGTGGGCGGGGTGAGAGAGACGGGGTGAGAGAGACGGGGACGAGAGAGAGGGTTAAGTGAGAAGGGTGCGAGAGAGAGAGAGAGAGACGGGGTTGAGATAGAGGAGGCGAGAGAGAGAGGGACGAGAGAGCAGTTGAGAGAGGGGTCGAGAGAGAGATGTGGGAGAGAGAGGGGGCAAGTGAGATGGAGGCGAGAGAGAAAGGGGGTCGAGAGAGGGGTGGGAAGTGAGAGAGGTGGGCAAGAGAGAGAGGGGGCGAGAGAGTGGGGCAAGAGAGAGAGGGAGCGGGAGACAGGATAGCGAGCGAGTTGGGGTGAGCGAGTGGAGGAGGAGAGAGAGGGTGGGATGAGAGAGAGTGGCCGAGAGACACGGGGATGAGACAGAGGAGGTGCGAGAGAGGGGGTGAGTGAGACAGGGCGAGAGAGAAGGGGGTCGAGAAAGAGGGAGCGAGAGAGATTGGGACGAGAGAGAGGAGGCGAGAGAGAGTGTGGGGGCGAGAGAGGCGGGCATGCTAGAGAGGGGGCCAAAGAGATTGGGGTCAAAAGAGAGAGGGGCGAGAGAAACAGGCGCGAGAGAGAGGGGGCGAGAGATAGAAGGCATGAGAGAGATTGGGGTCGAAAGAGAGAGGGGGCGAGAGAGAGGGGAGGGCGTGAGAGAGATGGGTGGGTGAGAGAGAGGAGAGGGCGAGAGAAGGGGAGGGGGAGAGAGAGAGGACGGCGAGAGAGAGGGGTGGGCGAGAAGTGGGGCGAGTTAGAGGGGGTGAGAAGGAGAGGTGTGCTAGACAGAAGGCTGGGCGAGGGAAAGGTGTGTGAGAGAGAGGGGCTGTGAGTGCATGGCAAGAGCGGGGTGAGAGTGGAGCGCGTGAGAGAGGGAGGTAAGCGGGGGAGAGTGAATGGGGTGTGCGAGAGTGAGGGGAGTGAGAGAAAGATGGGGCGAGAGTGATAGGGTGCTATAGAGAGCGGGCCTACAGAGAAGGGATGCGACAGCAGGGCGAGAGGGGGGCCACAGCAGGGCGAGAGTAGGGCGCAAGAGATAGGAAGTTTTGTGGGGGCGAAGGAGAGTGGGGCATGCGGGGTTGGGAGAGAGGGTGTGGGCAAGAGAGTGATGGGCGAGAGAGATGGGGGCGAGAGAGAGAGAGAGAGGTGAGAATGGGGAGTGCGAGAGAGAGAGGGTGCGAGAGAGAGGGGCGACAGTGGGGTGGGCAAGAGAGAGAGGGAGTGAGAGATTGAGGGGGCCAGAGAGAAAGGGGTGAGAGAGACGGGGTCGAGAGAGAGGGGAGAGAGAGAGGTGGGCAAGAGAGAGGGGGAAAGAGAGTGGAGCAAGAGAGAGGGGGCGAGAGAGATGAGAGGGCGAGAGAGGTGGGACGGGAGAGTGGAGGGGCGAGAGAACGGGTCGGGCGAGCGAGAGAGGGGGTGAGAGAGATGGGGACGAGAGAGAGGAGGCGAGAGAGATGGGGGTGAGAGAGAGGAGGCGAGAGAGATTGGGGTGAGAGAGGGGGGCGAGACAGAGAAGGGTGCGAGAGAGATTAGGTTCGAGAGAGAGGGGGCGAGAGACAGGGTTCGAGAGAGGGGGCAAGAGAGAGTGGGGGCGAGAGAGAGAGGAAACGAGAGAGAGGGAATGCGAGAGGGTGCGACAGCAGGGCAAGAGCGAGGCGAGAGAGGTGCGTGAGAGAGGGGCAGGTATTTTGGGGCGAGAGAGAGAGTGAGATGACTGGGGATGGGCGAGAAAGTTGTGAGCAAGAGAGTGGGGCATGAGAGTGGATACAAGGGTGGGAGACTGAGACGGTCGAGAGAGATGGGTGGGCAAGAGAGAGGGGTGGGCAACAGAGGGGGCGAGGGAGAGGGGTGGGCAATAGAGAGGGGTGTGCGAGAGAGAGGCGGGTGTGAGATAGAGGAATGGGCGAGAGAGAGGGGGGCGAGAAAGAGGGGAGCAAGAGAGAGGGGCTAGAGAGAGAGAGGGAGAGGTATGTGGGTATGAGGGAGTATGGGTTGAGCGGGGAGTGGGCGAGAGAGTGGAGGGTGGTCAGTGAGATGGGCAAGAGGGTGCCAGAGAGGGTTGGGCGACTGAGACGGGCGGGAGACAGGGGTGGGCGGGAGAAATGGGTGGGCGAGAGGGAGGGGAGGGTGAAAGAGAGATGGGTGGGTGAGAGAGAGGGGAGGGCGAGAGAGAGGGTTCGAGAGAGAGAGAGGGGTGCGAGAGAGGTAGGGTGAGAAAGAGAGGAGGCGAGAGAGAGGGGGTGAGAGTGGGATGAGGTAGAGAGCGAGCGAGAGAGAGTGGGGAGCAAGAGACAGTGGTCAAGAGAAAAAGGGGCGAGAGAGAGAGGAGACAAGAGAGGGGGTGAGATAGAGAGGGTGGCGATAGAGTGGTGGTCGAGAGAGCGTGGGATGACAGAGAGGGGCGAGAGAGAGAGGGGTGAGAGAGAGGGCAAAAGAGAGTGTGTGCGAGAGAGGGGGTGAGAGAGAGAGGAGGGCGGGAGGGGTGGGGTGAGAGAGTGGAGGTTTGAGAGAGTGTGTGGGGCGAGTGAGAGGTTGGCAACAGAGACGGGGACAAGAGAGTGAGGGGTTCAGGGGGGGCGATAGAGAGAGGGGGTCAAGATAGAGTTGGGTGAGAGAGAGAAGTGGGCAAGAGAGGGGCGAGAGAGAGGGGGGTCGAGAGAGTGGGGCAAGAGAGAGAGGGGTAGAGAGGAGTCGAGAGAGGGGGCAAGAGAGAGAGGGGGCGAGAGAAAAGGGGCGAGAGAGAGAGTGGGCGAGAGAATGGGCGAGAGAGAAGTCAAGAGAGAGATGTGGGCGAGAGAGTGGAGGGGCAAGAGAGAGCGTGGGGCGAGAGAGAGGGCGGGAGAGACGAGGACGAGAGAGAGAGGGGGACGAGTGAGACGGGGCGAGTGAGATGGGGCGAGAGAGAGACAGTCGAAGGGGGTGAGAGAGAGAGGTGGGCAGGAGAGACAGGGTGCATGACAGTGGGGCAAGAGAGAGATGGGCGAGAGAGAGATGAGGTCGAGCGAGGTGAGGCGAGAGCGTGGAGGGGAGAGAGAGGGCAGGGCGAGAGAGAGAGGGGGCGAGTGAGTCAGGGCGAGCGAGAGAGGGGGTGCGAGAGAGGGGACACGAGAGCCAGGCGAGAGCGGGGTGACAGTGGGGCGCAAGAGAGGGGGAGGTAAGTGGTGGAAGAGAGAGTGGGGCGTGCGGGGGTCAGAGAGAGACGGTGGGCAAGAAATGGGTGGGCAAGAGTGTGGGGTGAGAGAGTGGGGAAGGGCGGGTGAGAGAGACGTGGCGAATGAGACGGGCGAGAGATGGGGTGGGTGAGGAGTGCGAGAAAAAGAGGGGGTAAGAGAGAGGAGGGCGAGGGGGGGGACAAGAGAGGGGGCGAGAGAGGGGGTCGAGATAAGGTGCGAGAGAGGGAGGCCAAAAGAGGGTGAGGCGAGAGATTTCAGGTTGAGGGAGGACAGGGTGAGATGAGGCAGGGCGAGAGGGTGCGAGAGAGGGGGGTGTGAGAGAGTGGGGCGCGAGAGAGCTTGCTGAGAGAGAGAGGGAGGCGAGAGAAGTGGGCGAAAGAGAGGGGGCGAGAGAGTGAGTTGGGTGCGAGAGAGAGGGCGAGAGAGAGAGAGACGGTTGCAAGAGAGAAAGAAGGGTGAGAGAGGGAGAGGGGCAGAGAGAGAGAGAGAGTGGGGGCTGAGAGAGAGGGACTGAGAGAAAGAGAGAGAGGGTGTGAGAGAAAGAGAGGGGGGTGAGAGAGAGAGGGGTTTCAGAGAGACAGGGTGGTGAGAGAGAGGGGTGAGAGAGAGTGGGGCTGAGAGAGAGAGAGGGGAGAGAGAATGGGATGAGGGAGAACGGGTGAAAGAGAGAAAGGGGTTGAGAAAGGGCAGGTAAGAGATAGGTGGGGTAAAAGGTAGTGCGGAGTGAGAAAGAGAGAGGGGCTGAGTGAGAGCGCGGGTGAGAGAGAGTGAGGGGGTGAGAGAAATTGGTGTGGGAGAGAGAGCGGCTTAGACAGAGAGAAGGGTGAGAGAGGGAGAAGGGCTAAGACAGAGAGTGGGGATGCGAGAGAGGGAGAGGGGTGAAAGAGGGGTAGCGGTGGGGAGAGAGGGGTTGTAGTGGTGAGAGAGGGGTGAGGGGTTGAGAGAGGGCGAAGGGGTGAGAGAGGGAGAGCGGGATGAGAGAGGGAGACCGGGATGAGAATGGGAGGGGGGTGAGAGAGAGAGCGGGGTGAGAGCGAGGGGTGGGAGAGAAAAGGGTGTGGGAGAGAGGGGGGTGTGAGGAAGTGTGAGAGGCAAGGATGAGAGCTAGAGGCGTGAGAGAGGGGTGTGAGAGAGAGGGAGGTGTGAGTGACAGAGGGTGAGAGAGAAAAAAACCGAGAGCGAGGGGGCGAGAGACAGAGAGAGGGGGGTGGGAGAGAGAGGGGTGAGACGGAGGGTGAGAGAGAGGTAGAGAAAGATGGGGATGTGGGAGGGTGTGAGAGATAGAGAGGGATGAGAGATTGAGAGAGAGTGGGTGAGAGAGAGGATGAGAGAGAGGGTCGGAGAGAGAGAGCGCGGTCGGAGAGAGAGGGGTGAGAGAGAGAGATGGGTGAGAGACAGAGAGGGGTGTGAGCGAGAGGGTGAGAGAAAGAAAGGGTGAGAGAGAAGGGCTGCGGGAAGGAGAGGGTGTCAGAGAGAGAAGGTTGAGAGAAAGAGAGAGAGAGGGTGAGAAAAAGGGGGGTGAGAGAGAGGACCATAAGAGAGAAGGTGGGAGGGAGGGGTTCAGAGAGAGGGATGTGAGAGAAAGGGGATGAGAGAGAGAGGGCGGTGAGAGAGACGGGCATGAGAGAAAGTGGGTTAGAGAGAGGGGGAAAGAAAGAGAGGTGTGAGCGAGATCGGGTGAGAAGGAGTGTAGGGTGAGAGCGAGAGGGGGGTCAGAGACCGAAGATGTGAGAGACAGAGAGAAAAAATGAGAGAGATGGGGTGAGAGACAGAGAGAGAGTAGTGGGAGAGACAGGGTGAGAGAGAGAGGGTTGAGAGAAAGAGAGAGAGAGGGTGTGTGTGAGAGAGAGGGGTGAGAGAGAAAGAGGGTCAGAGAGAGAGAGCGGTAAGAGAGAGAGAGAGAGAGGAGTGAGAGAGATGGGTGTGAGACAGAGAGGGATGTGATTGAGAGGTTGTGAGAGAGAAAGGGTGAGAGAGAGGACTGCGAGAGAGAGGGGTGAAAGAGAGGGACTGCGAGAACGAGAGAGTGAGGGTGAGAGATAGAGGGGTGAGAGATAGAGGGGAGTAGAGGTAGAAGGAGGTGAGGAAGAGAGAGGGGCTGAGTGAGAGCGCGGGGGAAAGAAAGTGAGGGGGTGAGAGAGATTGGGGAGGGAGAGAGAGAAGCTTAGAGAGAGAAGGATGAGAGAGGAAGTGGGGCTGAGAGAGAGAGAGTGGGGGGTGAGAGAGAGTGAGAGGCGGTGAGAGAAGGGGAGAGGGGATGAGAGCGGGTTTGAGGGTGTGAGAGAGGGAGGGTGGTTGAGAGAGGGAGGGTGGTTTAGAGAGGGAGGGACGTTGAGAGAGGCAGAGGGGTTGAGATAGGGAGATGGGCTGAGAGAGGGAGAGGGGTTTGGGAGAGAGAGAGAGGGGTGAGAGAGGGATAGTGGGGTGAGAGAGAGGGGTGGTAGAGAGAGGGGTGGGAGAGTGAGGGGCCTGGGAGAGAGAGGGAGTGTGAGGGGGTGTGAGATAGAGGGAGGGGTCAGAGAGAGGGGTCAGAGAGGGAGGGGGGTATGAGAGAGAGGGGGATGAGAAAGAGGGTAATGAGAGAGGGGTGAGAGAGAGAGAGAGGGTGGTGTTAGAGAGGGAGGGCTGAGAGACAGAGGGTGTGTGCGAGAGAGAAAATGAGAGAGAGGGGATTATAGACAGAGAGAGAGGGTGGGAGAGAGAGTGAAAGAGAGATGGGCTGAGAGAGAAAGAAGGGAGAGAGAGAGGATGTGAGAGAGAGGGTGAGAGAAAGAGAGAGAGTGGGGGTGTGAAAGGGAGAGGAGAAGGTGAGATAGAGGGCTGAGAGAGAGAGGATGAGAGAGGGGAGTGAGACAGAGAGAACAGTGTGAGAGGAGGGGGTGAGAGACAGAGGGTCTGAGAGAGAGAGAGAAAATGAGAGCGAGGGGGTGAGAGACAGAGAGAGAGTGCCGGGAGAGAGATTGTGCGATAGAGAGAGAGGGTGAGAAAGAGAGGCTGAGAGAGAGTGGAGGTGAGGGAAAGAGAGTGAGAGGGTGAGAGACAGAGAGAGGGGTGAGAAAGAGGGGTGAGGGAGAGAGGGGTCAGAGGGTGAGAGCGGTGTGAGAGAGTGCGGGCAAGACAGAGTGGGGCTGCCAGAGACAGAGGGGTTGGGAGAGAAAAAGGGTGGGAGAGATAGAAAATGAGAGACAGAGAGAGAGGGTGGGAGAGAAAGGGTGAGATAGAAAGAGAGGGGGTGTGAGAGAGAGGGGTGAGAGAGAGAGGGTGAGAGAGACGGGTGTGTGTGTAAGGGAGAGGGGGGTGAGGGAGAGGGGTCAGAGAGAGAGGGGTCAGAGAGTGAGGGGTGAGAGAGAATGAGGGGTGAGATGGAGAGAGATGTGCGAGAGAGAGGGATGAGAGAGTGAGAGGAGTGAGAGAGGGGGTGCCAGATAGGGAGGGAACTGAAAGAGAGAGACAGGGGGGTGAGAGGGAAAGGGCGGTGAGAGAGAGAGGGGGTGAGAGAGAGGGGTGATGAGAGAGAGGGGTGAGAGACAGTCGGTTTGAGAGAGAGAAAAAAAAATGAGAGAGAGGCGGTGAGAGACAGAGAGAAAGGTGGGAGAGAGAGGGGTGAGAGACAGAGGGAAAGAGGTGGGAGAGAGGGGTGAGAGCGGGAGGTGTGTGTGTGTGAGAGATAGAGAGGTGTGAGAGAGGGGGGGTGAGAGAGGGGGATGAGAGAGGGGTCAGAGAGTGAGAGTGTGAGAGAGAAAGAAAGAGACGGTGAGAAAGAGGGGGTGAGAGAGAGAGAGGGGGGAGTTGAGAGGGAGAGGTTTGAGAGAGAGGGTGAGAGAGGGGGCGTGTGAGAGAGAGAATGGGGTGACAGAGAGAGGGGTGAGAGACAGAGGGTGTGTGAGAGAGAGAGAAAGGAATGAGAGAGAAGGGGTGTGAGACAGAGAGACGGCGGGGAAAGAGATGGTGAGATAGCGAGAGAGGGTGTGAGAGAGAGGGTTGAGAGAGAGAGGCTAAGAGAGAGGGGGGTGAGAGAAAGAGAGAGAAGGTGAGAGAGAGAAAGGGGTGAGGGAAAGAGAGGGGGTGAGAGATAGAGAGGGGGTGAGAGAGAACGGATGAGAGAGCGAGGGGTCAGAGAGTGAGAGGTGTGAGATAGAATGAGGGTGAGAGAGAGGGGGCTGCGAGAGAAAGAGGGTGTGAGAAACAGAGTGGATGAGAGAGAACACGGCTGCCAAAGAGGGAGGAGCTGAGAGAGAGGGAGGGTGAGAGAGAGAGTGGTGAGAGACAGAGGGATGAGAGAGTGACAGAGGTGAGAGAGAGAGTTTAGTGCGAGAGATGGAGTGGGGGTGTGAGAGAGAGAGGGGTGAGAGAGGAGGGTATGGAGAGAGAGAGAGAGGGATGTGAGAGAGGAGGGTGGTGAGAGAGAGGGGTGAGAGAGAGGGGTGTAAGAGACAGATGGTTTGAGAGAGAGAGAAAAAATGAGAGAGAGGGGGCGAGAGACTAACAGAGGGAGGTGGGACAGAGAGGATGAGAGATAGAGAGGTTTAGAGAGAGAGGGGTGTGTGTGTGAGAGAGAGAGGGGTGAGAGAGAGAGGGATGAAGATAGGGGTCAGAGAGAGTGAGGGGTCAGAGACAGAGATGGGTGGGAGAGAGAGAGTGAGATAGTGAGAGGGTGAGAGAGAGAGAGGGTGAGAGAAAGAGAGAGAGGGGTGAGAGAAAGAGGGGTGTGTGTGAGAGGGGGGTGAGAGAGAGGTGTCAGAAAAAGAGTGGTCAGTGAGCGAGAGGGGTGAGAGAGAATGAGGGGTGAGTGGCAGAGACAGGTGTGCAAGAGAGGGGTTAGAGAGAGAGGGGTGTGACAGGGAGAGGGTGAGAGAGAGGGGGTGAGATAAAGAAAGGGAGAGTGAGAAAGAGGGGGTGAGAGAGAGAGGTCTGAGAGAGAGAGGGTGAGGGGGTGTGAGAGAGAGGGAATGGGGTGAGAGAGGGGGCGGTGAGAGACAGAGGGTGTGTGAGAGAGAGACAAAATGACAGAGAGGGGGAGAGACAGAGAGAGGGCTGGGAGAGAGATGGTGAGATAGACTGAGAGGGTGAGAGAGAGAGGGGTGAGAGAAACATAGAGAGGGTGAGAGAGAGAAAGAGAGGGGGGTGAGAGAGTGAGGGGTCAGATAGTGAGAGGTGTGAGAGAGAATGAGGGTGAGAGAGAGGCGGCTGCGAGAGAAAGAGGGCGTGAGAAAGAGTGGGGGACAGGGAGAGGGTGAGTGAGAGTGGGGCTGCAGGAGAGGGTGTATGAGAGAGAGGGGTGAGAGAGAGAGAGGGGTGAGATAAAGAAAGAGAGGGTGAAAAAGAGGGGGTGAGAGATAGAGGGGGAGTTGAGAGAGAGAAGATTAAGAGAGAGTGGGTGAGAGGGGTGTGTGTGTGTGAGAGAGAGAATGGCGTGAGAAAGAGAGGGGGTGAGAGACAGGGGGTGTGAGAGAGAGAGAAAATGAGAGATACAGGGTGAGAGACAGAGAGAGGGATGGGAGAGAAATGGTGAAATAGAGAGAGAAGGTGTGTGTGAGAGAGAGAGGGGTGAGAGAAAGTGAGACAGGGAGAGAGAGAGAGAAAGGGGTGTGAGAGAGTGGTGAGAGATAGAGAGAGGGTGAGAGAGAGGGGGTGAGAGAGCGAGGCGTCAGAGAGTGAGAGGGGTGAGAGAGAGAGGGGTGAGAGAGGGGTGGTAGAGTGAGGGGTGGGAGAGTGAGGGACCTGGGAGAGAGAGGGAGTGTGAGGGGTTGT
This sequence comes from Chiloscyllium punctatum, assembly GCF_047496795.1. NCBI lineage: Eukaryota > Metazoa > Chordata > Chondrichthyes > Orectolobiformes > Hemiscylliidae > Chiloscyllium > Chiloscyllium punctatum. The sequence goes on from NC_092766.1 coordinate 75,700,230, forward strand.
GAGAGAGAGAGGGGTGAGAGAGAGGGGTGAGAGACAGAGAGAAAGGTGAGAGAGAGAGGGGATGAAAGAGGGTGATGAAAGAGAGAAAGGTGAGAAAGAGGGTGGTGTGAAAGAGGGAGGGGTGAGAGACAGAGGGTGTGTTAGAGAGAGAGAAAATACGAGATGGTGGAAGAGACAGAGAGAGGGTGGGAGAGAAAGTAAGAGAGAGGAGGTGAGAGAGAGAAGGATGAGAGAGAGGGGTGTGAGAGAAAGAGAGGGGTGTGAGAGAGAGGAGGAGGTGAGAGCAAGAGGGCTGGGAGAGAGAGGGTGAGAGAGGTGGGTGAGACAGAGAGAATGGTGTGAGAGAGAGAGGGTGAGAGATTGAGGGTGTATGAGAGAGAGAGAGAAAATGAGAGGGGGGTGAGAAACTGAAGGTGTATGAGAGAGGGGGTGACAGACAGAGAGATGATGCGATTGAGAGAGAGGGTGAGAGAGAGAGAGAGAGGCCGACAGAGAGAGGGGATGACAGAAAGAGAGTGGAAGGGTGAGAGAAAGAGAGAAGTGTGGGAGTGGGGGTGAGAGAGAGGGGTCAGATAATGAGAGTGGTGTGAGAGAGTGTGGGTGAGAGAGAGCGGGGCTGCCAGACACAGAGGGGCAGCGAGAGAGAGAGGGTGAGAGAGAGAGAAAATGAGAGAGAGGGGGTGAGAGACGGAGAGAGAGGGGTGGGAGAGAAAGGGTGTGATAAAGAGAGAGAGGGGTGAGAGAGATGGTGAGAGAGAGGGGTGAGAAAAAGAGAGAGAGAGAGGATGAGAGAGAGGGGATAGAGAGAGAGTGGTGTGTGGGTGAGAGAGAGGGGGTGAGAGAGAGGGGTCAGAGAGTTAGAGGGGTGAGAGAGAATGAGGGGTGAGAGAGAGAGATGTGTGAGAGGGAGGGGTTCGAGAGTGGGGGTGAGAGAGGGAGAGGGTGTGAGTATGAGGGGCTGCGAGAGAGAGAGTGGGTGAGAGAGAGTGAGTGGGTGAGAGAGAGTGGGGCTTCCAGAGAGCGAGCGTCTGCGAGAGACAGAGTGTGAGAGAGAGATAGGTGAGAGAGAGAGGGATGAGAGAATGAGTGGAGTGAGCGAGAGGGGTGCCAGATAGGGAGAGGGGGGGAGAGAGACAGGAGGGGTGAGAGGGAAAGGGCGGTGAGAGAGAGGGGGTGTGTGAGAGAGAGAGAGAGGGTGATGAGAGAGAGGGGTGAGAGACAGTCGGTTTGAGAGAGAGAAAAAAGAGAGAGAGGGGTGAGAGACAGAGAGAGAGGTGGGAGAGAGAGGGGTGAGAGAGAGGGGGTGTGAGAGACAGACGGTTTGAGAGAGAGAAATAAAATGAGAGAGACGGATTGAGAGACAGAGAGAGAGGTTGGAGAGAGAGGGGTGAGAGACAGAGAGAAAGAGCTGGGAGAGAGAGGGGTGAGAGAGAGAGGGTGAGAGAGAGAGAGGGTGAGAGGCTGGGGTGTGTGTGAGAGAGAGGGTGTGAGAGATAGAGAGGGGTGAGAGAGGTGCCAGAGTGAGAGGGTGAGAGAGAATGAGGGTTGAGATGGAGAGACAGGTGTGAGAGAGGGGTTAGACAGAGAGGGGTAGGACAGGGAGAGGCTGAGAGAGAGAGGGGCTGCGAGAGAGAGAGGGGTGAGAGAAAGAAAGAGAGGGTGAGAAAGAAGGGGTGAGAGCGAGGGGAGTTGAGAGAGAGATTTGAGAGAGTGAGGGTGAGAGAAGGGGCGTGTGAGAGAGAGAATGGGGTGAGAGAGGGGGGTGAGAGACACAGGGGAGAGAGAGAGAAAAAATGAGAGAGAGGATGAGAGACAGAGAGAGAGAGCTGGGAGATAGATGGTGTGTGAGAGAGAGGGTTGAGAGAGAGAGGCTGAAAGAGCGAGAGGGGTGAGCGAAAGGGAGAGAGGGTGAGAAAGAGAAAGGGGTGAGAGAAAGAGCGGGGGTGAGAGATAGAGAAGGGGTGAGAGAGAGGGGGTGAGAGAGTGAGAGGACAGATAGTGAGACGGGTGAGAGAGAATGAGGGTGAGAGAGAGGTGGCTGCGAGAGAAAGAGGGTGTGAGAAAAAGAGTGGATGAGAGAGAGCAGGGCTGCAAGAGAGAGAGGGCTGTGTGAGAGCGAGGGTGAGTGAGAGAGTGGTGAGAGAGAGAGGGATGAGAGAGTGAGAGAGGTGAGGGAGAGAGAAGGGTGCGAGAGAGTGAGTGGGGGTGTGAGAGAGAGAGGGGTGAGAGATAGATGGGGTGAGAGAGAGATGGGGTGAGAGAGAGGAGGGTGGTGAGAGAGAGGTGTGAGAGAGAGGAGGGTGGTGAGAGAGAGGGGTGAGAGTGAGGGGGCGTGAGAGACAGACGGTTTGAGAGAAAGAGAAAAATGAAAGTGGGGGTGAGAGACTGAGAGAGAGACGTGGGACAGAGAGGGTGAAAGAGTTGGGTGAGAGAGAGAGTGTTAGAGAGAAAGAGGAGTGTGTGTGAGAGAGAGGGGTGAGAGAGAGAGGGATGAGAGAGAGGGGTGAGAGAAAGTGAGGGGTCAGAGGCAGAGATGGGTGTGAGAGGGGGTGAGATAGTAAGAGGGTGAGAGAGACAGAGGGTGAGAGAGAGGGGTTGAGAGAAAGAGAGAGGGGAATTTGGGGTGAGAGAAAGAGACAGATGGTGAGAGAGAGAAACGGATGTTAGATAGTGGTGACTGATAGAGAGGGGTGAGAGAGAGCGGGTGAGAGAGAGCACTGCTACCAGAGAGCGAGGGACTGCGAGAGAGAGAGGGTGAGAGAGAGAGTGGTGAGAGAGAGAGGGATGAGAGTGTGAGAGGGGTGAGAGAGAATGAGGGTGTGATATTGGTGGCTGCGAGAGAAAGAGGGTGTGAGAAAGAGTGGGTGAGAGAGAGCAGGGCTGCCAGTGAGAGAGGGGCTATGAGAGAGAGTGGCAGAGAGTGAGGGGTCAGAGGCAGAGAGGGATGAGAGAGAGGGATTGAGAGACAGAGAAAAAAATGAGAAAGGGGGTGAGAGACAGAGAGAGAGAGGGGTGGGAGAGGGAAGGTAAGATAGAGAGAGGGTGAGGGGGATGAGAGACAGAGGGTGAGAGAGAGGGGGTGAGAGAAAGAGAGAGAGGGTGAGAGATGGGTGAGAGAGAGAGGGGTCAGAGAGTGAGAGGAGTGAGACAGAATGAGAGGTGAGAGGGAGAGAGAGGTGTGTGAGAGAGGGGTTAGAGAGAAAGAGGGCGTGTGAGAGAGAGTGGTGAGAGAAATCTGGGCTGCCAGAGAGAAAGGGGCTGTGAGAGAGAGAGGGTGTGTGAGAGAGAGAGAAAATGAAAGAGAGGGGGTGAGAGACAGAGAGAGACGGGTGGGAGAGAAAGGGTGAGATAGAGAGACAGTATGTGAGAGAGGGGTGAGAGAAAGAGAGAGACAGGGTGAGGAACAGAGTGGTGAGAGAGATATGGTTGTGTGTGTGTGAGAGGGGCGTGAGAGAGAGGGGTCAGAGAGTGAGAGGGTGTGAGTGAGAGAGGGAGTGAGAGAAAGAGTGGGTGAGAGAGAGCGGGGCTGCCAGAGAGCGAGGCGCTGCGAGAGAGAGAGTGTGACAGAGAGTTAGGTGAGAGAGAGAGAGGGATGAGAGAGTGACAGGAGTGTGAGAGAGAGGTGCCAGATAGGGAGAGGGGGGAGAGAGAGAGGAGGGGAGAGAGGGAAAGGGTGGTGAGAGAGAGAAGGGGTGAGAGAGGGAGGGGTGATGAGAGAGGGGTGAGAGACAGTCGGTTTGAGAGAGAAAGAAAAAAAATGAGAGAGCAGGTGAGAGACAGAGAGAGAGGTGGCAGAGAGAGGGATGAGAGAGAGGGGTGAGACAGAGAGAGGGTGTGAGAGACAGACGGTTTGAGAGAGAGAAAAAAAATGAGAGAGAGTGGTTGAGAGACAGAGAGAAAGAGGTGGGAGACAGAGGGGTGAGAGAGAGAGGGTGAGAGAGAGAGGTGAGATAGAGAGTGGTATGTGTGTGAGAGAGAGGGGTGTGAGAGAGAGAGGGGAGTGAGAGAGAGGGATGAGAGAGGGGTCAGAGAGTGAGAGGGTGAGAGAGAATGAGGGGTGAGAGGGAGAGACAGGTGTGAGAGAGGTGTTAGAGAGAGAGGGGTGTGACAGGGAGAGAGTGAGAGAGAAAGGGGCTGCGAGAGAGAGAGGGGAGAGAGAAAGAAAACGAGGGTGAAAAAGAAGGGGTGAGAGAGAGAGGAAGTTGAGAGAGAGAGGTTTGAGAGAGTGAGGTGAGAGGGGGTGTGTGTGAGAGAGAATGGGGTGGGGGGTGAGAGACAGAGGGTGTGTGTGTGTGTGAGAGAGAGAGAGAGAGACTGAGAGAGACGGGGTGAGAGACAGAGAGAGAGAGGGTTGGGAGAGAGATGGTGAGATAGAGAGAGATGGTGTGAGAGAGAGAGGGTTGAGAGAGCGGCTGAGAGAGAGAGGGGTGAGCGAAAGGGAGAGAGGGTGAGAAAGAGAAAGGGGTGAGAGAAAAAGAGAAGGGTGAGAGATAGAGAGTAGTTGAGAGAGAGGGAGAGAGAGTGATGTTTCAGAGAGTGAGACGGGTAAGAGAGAGTGAGCGTGAGAGAGAGGGGGCTGAGAGGGAAAGAGGGTGTGAGAAAGAGAGTGGATGCGAGAGCAGGGCTGCCAGAGAGAGGGGCTGCGACAGAGAGAGAGGGTGATAGAGACAGTGGTGAGAGAGAGTGAGGGATGAGAGAGTAAGAGGGGTGAGAAAGAGAAAAGGGTGCGAGAGAGGGAGTGGGGGTTTGAGAGAGTGAGGAGGGTGGTGAGAGATAGAAGGGGGTGAGAGAGAAGGGGGCTGAGAGAGAGGAGGGTGGTGAGAGAGAGGTGTGTGAGAGAGAGAGGGTGGTGAGAGACAGGCGGTTTGAAAAAGAGGGAAAAAAATGAGAGAGAGGGGGTGAGAGACTGAGAGAGAGATTTGGGACAGAGAGGGTGAGAGAGAGAGGGGTGAGAGAGAGAGGGTTAGAGAGAGAGGGGTGTGAGAGAGAGAGAGGGGTGAGAGAGAGAGAGATGAGAGAGGGGGTCAGAGATGGGAGTGAGGGGTCAGAGGCAGAGATGGGTGGGAGAGAGAGGTTGAGATAGTGAGAGGGTGAGAGAGACAGAGGGTGAGAGGAGGTGAGAGAGAGGGCTTTGTGTGTGACAGACAGGGGGTGTGAGAGAGAGTGGGGTCAGAAAGAGAGGGGTCAGATAGTGAGAAGTGTGAGAGAGAATAAGGGATGAGAGGGAGAGACAGGTGTGCGAGAGAGGGCTTAGAGAGAGAGGGTGGGACAGGGAAAACGTTAAAAAAGGAAGCTGCGAGAGAGAGAGGGTGTGAGAGAGAGGGGTGAGAGAGAGGGGTGAGATAAAGAAAGAGAGGGTAAGAAAGAGGGGGTGAGAGAGAGAGGGGGAGTTGAGAGCATGAGAGGTTTGAGAGAGAAAGGGTGAGAGATGGGAGTGTGTGAAAGAGAGAAGGAGGTGAGAGAGTGGGGGTGAGAGACAGAGAGAGGGCTGGGAGAGAGATGGTGAGATAGATGAGAGGGTGTGAGAGAGAGAGGGGAGTGAGAGAGGGGTGAGAGAAAGAGAGGGGTGAGAGAGAGTGGGTGAGAGAGAGCAGCGCTGCCAGAGACAGAGAGAGGGACTGTGAGAGAGAGAGGATGAGAGAGAGAGAGTGGTGAGAGAGAGAGGGATGAGAGGGTGAGAGAGGTGAGAGAGAATGAGGGTGTGAGAGAGGTGGCTGTGAGAGAAAGAGGGTGTGAGAAAGATTGGGTGAGAGAGAGCAGGGCTGCCAGAGAGAGATGGGCTATGAGAGAGAGTGGCAGAGAAAGAGAGGGGTCAGAGGCAGAGAGGGATGAGAGAGAGGAGTGTTGAGAGAGAAAAAAATGAGAAAGGGTGTGAGAGACAGAGAGAGAGGTGTGGGAGAGAGACAGTGCGATAGAGAGAGGGTGAGAGCGAGAGGCTGAGTGACAGAGGGTGAGAGAGCGAGTGTCAGAGAAAGAGAGAGGTTGACAGACGGGTGAGAGAGACAGGGGTGTGTGTGAGAGAGAGGGGAGTGAGAGAGAGAGGGGTCAGAGAGAGAGGGGTCAGAGATTGAGAAAGGTGAGACAGATTGAGGGGTGAGAGGGAGAGAGAGGTGTATGAGAGAGGGGTTAGAGAGAAAGAGGGTGTGTGAGAGAGTGGGTGAGAGAGATCTGGGCTGCCAGAGAGAGAGGGGCTGCGAGAGAGAGAGGGTGTGAGCGAGAGAGAGTGGGAGAAAGAGATCTGGGCTACCAGAGAGAGGGGGCTGCGAGAGAGAGAGTGTGACAGAGAGGGAGAGAGAGGTGAGACCAAAAGATAAAGATGAGAGTGTGAGAGGGGTGAGAGAGAGAGAAGGTGCGAGAGAGAGAGAGGGGAAGAGAGAGGGAGGGGTCAGAAAGAAAGGGGTCAGAGAGTGAGAGGTGTGAGAGAGAATGAGGGATGAGAGGGAGAGACAGGTGTGCGAGAGAGGGCTTAGAGAGAGGGGTGGGACTGGGAAAACGTTAAAAAAGGGAGCTGCGTGAGAGAGAGTGTGAGAGAGAGGGGTGAGAGAGGGGGGTGAGAGAGGGGGGTGACATAAAGAAAGAGAGAGTTAGAAAGAGGGGGTGAGAAGAGAGCGGGAGTTGAGAGAGAGAGGTTTGAGATAGAATGCGTGAGAGAGGGGAGTGTGTGAGAGAGAGAATGGGGTGAGAGAGTGGGGGTGAGAGACAGAGGTTGTGAGAGAGAGAGAAAATGAGAGAGAGGGGGTGAGAGACAGAGAGAGGGCTGGGAGAGAGATGGTGAGATAGAGAGAGAGGGTTTGAGAAGAGAAGGGTGAGAGAAAGAGACAGAGGGTGAGAGAGAGAAAGGGGTGTGAGAGGGGTGTGAGAGAGCAGGGCTGCCAGAGAGAGTGGCTGTGAGAGAGAGAGACGGTGAGAGAGAGAGTGGTGAGAGCGGGAGGGATGAGAGGGTGAGACGGGTGAGAGAGAATGAGGGTGTGAGAGAGGTGGCTGCAAGAGAAAGAGGGTGTGAGAAAGAGTGAGTGAGAGAGAGCAGGGCTGCCAGAGAGAGAGGGGCTATGAGACAAAGTGGCAGAGAGAGAGGGGTCAGAGGCAGAGAGGGATGAGAGAGAGAGGTTGAGAGAGAGAGAAAAAAATGAGAAAGGGGTGATAGACAGAGAGAGAGGGGTGGGAGAGAGAGGGTGAAATAGAGGGTGAGAGCGAGGAGGGTGAGAGACAGAGGGTGAGACAGAGAAGGGTGAGAGAAGGAGAGAGAGGGTGAGAGACGGGTGAGAGAGACAGTGATTTGTGTGAGAGAGAGGGGGAGTGAGAGAGAGAGAGGGGTCAGAGAGAGGGGGGTCAGAGAGTGAGAAGGGTGAGACAGAATGAGGGGTGAGAGGGAGAGAGAGGTGTGTGAGAGAGAGGTTAGGGAGAAAGAGGGTGTGTGACAGAGAGTGGGTGAAAGAGATCAGGGCTGCCAGAGAGAGAGGGGCTGCGAGAGAGAGAGTGTGAAAGAGAGGGAGAGAGAGGTGAGAGCAAAAGATAGAGATGAGAGTGTGAGAGGGGTGAGAGAGAGAGACAAGGTGCAAGAGAGGGAGGGGGTGAGAGACAGAGGGGGGGTGAGAGACAGACCGTTTGAGAGAGAATAAAATGAGAGAGAAGGGTTGAGAGACAGAGAGAGAGGTGGGAGAGAGAGGGTAAGAGAGAGAGGTGGGGTGAGAGAGATTGGGGTTAGAGAGCGAGGGGTGGGGGTGAGAGAGAGGTGGATGAGAGAGTGCGTTTGTGAGAGAGAGGTGGGTGAGAGAGAGAGGGGTACAGAGAGGTGTCCAGAGTGAGGGGGAGAGAGAGGTGTGGGAGAGCGAGAGTGTGGTTAGAGACAGAGGGTGTGAGAGACAGAGAGAGAAAACGAGAGAGAGAGTTTGAGAGACCGAGAGCGAGAGGGGTGGGAGAGTGAGGGTGAGAGAGAGAGGGGGTAAGAGAGAGACGGTGAGAGAGAGGGTGAGAGAGGGAGGGGTGTGTGGGAAAGAGGGTTGAGAGAGAAGGAGAGCGTGAGAGAGAGGTGTCAGAGATTGAGATGTGTGAGAGAAGAGAAAGATGAGGAGAGGGGCTGAGAGAGAGAGGGGAGTGAGAGAGGGTGAGAGACATGGATAAGAGAGAGTGGGGGTGAGAGAGAGGGTCGTTAGAGAGAGGGGTGTGAGAGAGGTGGTGAGGGAGAGATGGGGAGAGGGAGAACGAGTGAGAGGGGGTTGAGAGAGAGGGTGAGAGCGGGAGAGGGGTGAGAGAGGAAGAACGTGGTGAGAGTGAGGGGAGGTGAGAGAGTGGGTTGTGTGAGAAAGTGGGGTGTGAGTGAAAGGGGGTGAGAGAGAGGGGGTGAGAGGGCGTAGTGAGAGAGAGGGGCGTGATAGAGAGAAGGGGTTAAAGAGAGAGGGTGAGAGAGAGGGGGTGAGAGCGAGAGGGGGTACGAGACAGAGGGATGAGAGAGAGATGGTTGAGAGAGGGGGTGAGAGAGAGGGGGTGAACGGGCAGTGAGAGAGCGGTGTGTGAGAGAGGTGATTGAGTAGAGAAGGGGTTAAAGAGAGAGGTTGAGAGAGAGGGGTGAGAGAAAGATATGAGTGTGAGAGAGAAGGGGTATAAAAAGAGAGAGGGTGAGAGAGAGGGGGAGAGGGAGGGGGTGTGAGAGACAGAGGGATGAGGGAGAGACGGTTGAGAGAGAGGTTGGGAGAGAGAGATGAGAGAGGGGGATGAGAGAGTGAGAGGGGTAAGAAAGAAAGAGTGAGGGTGCAAGAGAGGGAGAGGGAGTGAGAGAGAGAGGGTGAGAGAGAGAGAGGGCAGTGAGAGGCAGACGGTTTGAGAACGAGAAAAAATGAAAGAGGGGTGAGAGACAGAGGGAGGGGTGAGAGAGAGAGTGAGCGAGAGAGAGGGAGAGAGTTAGAGAGAGGCGTGTGTGTGTGCGAGAGAGAGGAGTGAGAGAGAGAGGGTGAGAGAGAGATGGATGAGAGAGAAGGGTCAGAGAGAGAGAGAGGTTCAAGGCAGAGAGGGGTGAGAGAGAGAGAAAATGAGAGAGAGGAGGTGAGAGACAGAGAGGGGTGGGAAAAAGAGGGTGAGATAGAGAGAGGGTGTGTGTGTGAGAGAGAGAGGGTTGAGAGACAGAGGGCAAGAGAGAGAGGGGGTGAGAGAAAGAGAGAGAGGGTGACAGACAGGGGTGTGTGTGTGAGAGAGAAGTGTGAGAGATCGAGAGGGGGTGAGAGAGAGCGGTGAGAGTGAGAGGGGTCAGAGAGTGAGAGGGGTGAGAGACAGAGGGGTTAGAGAGAGAATGAGAGAGAGTGGTAAACCAGAACTTGTCACTGACCTAGCTAAACTGTTCCAATACCGTTAAAACAACATTTCCCCGATTACATGGAAAATTACCCAAAATTACCCAATTTTTATGCTTTTACATAAAAAGCAGAACAAATCCAATCCGGCCAATTACCACCCCATCAGTCTACTCTCGATCATCAGTAAAGTGGTGGAAGGTCTCAGTGCTTTTAAGCAGCACCTGCTCAGCAATACCCTGGTCAATGACGCCCAGTTTGGGTTCCCCCAGGGCCACTCAGCTCCTGACCTCATTACCGTGGTTCAAACATGGAGAAAAGAGCTGAATTCCAGAGGTGGGGTGAGAGTGATAGCCCTTTAAAACAAGGCTGTCTTCGACCAAGTGTGGTATCAAGGGGCCTTAGCAAAACTGGAATCAATGGGTATCAGACAGAAACTCCCCGCTGGTTGGAATCATACCTGACACGTAGGAAGGTGGTTATGTTTGATAAAGGCCAGTCAACTCAGCTCCAGGACAAGTCTGTAGGAGTCCCTTGGGCAGTGGCCTAGGCCCAAACATCTTCAGGCCTGCTTCATCAATAACCTTGCCTCTATTAGAAGGTCAGAAGTGGGGATGTTCGCCAATGATTGCACCATGTTCGGCAACATTTGTGGCTCCGCAGATACTGAAGCAGTTCATGTCCAAATGCGACAAGATCTGGATAGTATCCAGGCTGACAAGTGGCAAATAATATTCAAGTCACACAATTGCCAGACCGTGACCATCACCACTAATATACAATCTAACTACTGCCCCTTGGCATTCAATGGTGTTACCATCACTGAGTCCCCAGTGGACTGCAACGGTTCAACAAGGCAGCTCACCACCACCTTCTCAAGGGGCAAACAGGGACAGGCAATAAATGCCGGCCCAGCCAGTCACACCCAGATTCAGGAAATAAATAAATTGAAAAACAACATTTCTTTTAACAGAGGAAGGTTGCTGAGGTATCACAGGGATCAGTGCTCAGGCCCCAGCTGTTCACAATATCCATAAATGATGGGTGGAGATCTCAGTGAGATATATAAACCTCTGACAGGGTGAGACAGATTGGAAGCAGGGATGATAATTCACCGGCCTGTAGTGTCTAAAACAAGGAGCCACAGTATTAGGTACAGACAGGCCATTCTGCATGTGATGAGAATAAATGTCTGCACTCAGACACTGGTGACCCTGGGGAATTCGCTCACACCTGGTAGCCAAAACACGGAATATGGATTTGGAGACTGTAAAGGGATGGTGGGAGAGCAGGAGAACGATGTGGAAATAAAGGGCCAGGTATCATTATATTGAATTGGGTAGCAAACTCGACGGACCAAAGGGACGACTGCACTTCCTATTTTATAGCTTCCCAAGGTCAATCACATTAAGGGATGTGTACAGGGTGTGGAAAAAGTGCATTGTGTACATATTTGAACATGAACAGGAATGGGAAAGGCTCAATGTGTTGTATGGCCGACTCCATTCTCTGTGTTTCTGTGCCGTCTGTAAATGTTGTCACAAGCTCTCAGATGTTAGGAAGGAGGTCTCTACAGGTTCATTAGGACGGTGTTTACCGTTCCCTTTTCCGATACTGAGGCTGGGGCCGTGTGTTCTATTTTATCAGTTAGACCATGGAACAGTTTGATACAATGGAATGTCTTGCTTGGCAGATTCGGCGATCATTGAAAGGTTTATCACATGTCTGTGTGCCTGCAGTCACGTTTAGGCCAGACCAGGAAAGCACGGGAGATTCACTTCCTGAAAGTACATTTGCGAAGCAAATTGGTGTTTACAATCGTCATTGGTTTGAAGGTCACAATTTACGGACACCAGATTTTGCATCTTAATATTTTGCTATTTGTGTTTAACTTACACCAGCTGCCAGAGCATTAGCCTGGTCTGGATTAGTAATCCAGTGATATTTCCACAGCAGCACCATCTCCACATGGGGACCTATCTGAAATCATACTGAGCAGGTATTTCTGTGCAGCTTGACAGCTCTGTCAAAAAGAACTCACACCGATTTGACTGTCGTGCTGGGACTGAGGGGGAGGTAATTGGTCAGATTGTGATTATACTCCTCTTAGGAACTGGATATAGTTGAGTGATTTTTCACATTAACAGGGAGATGTCAGAGTTGGAGCTGGAATGAAACAGCTTCCCCAGGGACACGGCTTGTTGTGCAGCACAGGTCTACAGTCCTATTACAGGAATGGTGTCAGGGCCCATTGTCCGTGCCGTATCTATTGTATTCAGCTGTTTCTTCAAGTCACGTACAGCAAATTGAATTGGTTGAAGACTGGCATCTGTGATTCTGTGGGTATCATGGCGAGGGTGAGGTGGATCATCAACTCAACACTTCTGGCTGAGGTTGGTGCAGCTACCACATCCTGGTCTTTTACACTGATGTACAGGACTGTTCCATTATTTCGGATGGGCATGTTTGTGGATCGCTTTCCTCCAGTCATTTGTTTAATCATTCATCACCATTTATGACAGAATGTGACAGGATTTCGGAGCTTCGATCAGATCTGTTGGTCAAGTGTGGTAGCTTTAATGGGTTCGCGTCAGGTTCAGGTTCACGTGGTTCTGACCCAGTCATGTTCACTCACATTCATTACTGAAACATAGATTATATTGATGGTAATGGCAGACTGAGGAAATTATTCGAGGCTAAAAGTTACAGGTTGTGGTTGAATGGTGTTCTGCTTTTCCTGCTGCTGTGGTCTACAGCACTACATAAATACGCAGTTTTGAGCTGCAATATCTGCAATGCAATTCTGCTGTCTGTTCCTTAGTTCGCATCGAGACCCATTCACCCATCAGTCATGTACTCAGTGACCTACTCTGGTTTCTGATGTGGTAACACTTCCATTTTTATACTCTCATTCTGCGGATGGTCTTTCCCCGGGTCATGCTTGCAATCGGACACATTCTGTAAAACCAATTAACTGATTTTAATTCAATTGTTTATTTCATCTGAAACTTTTTTTCCTTGAGTAATACTATCTTCTGTGTTTAAAGTGAATGTCTTTCCATCTGTTTCTCTCCCTGACCACGATTAAGAGATCTGCAGTGTCAGTGATGCCAGCCTTATGTAGTTTCAGAGCCAGCGAATTCTCTGGATTCCCAACCATCTTCACCACATTGTATGTGATCACTCATGGTTGACTTGTCCTCCCGTGAGTATGTTTTATCTTCGTTGGGATGAATTTCTGACATCCTCCAAATTATCCACAGAAATTCCTGCTTTTGCTGCTCCACGGTCTGCCCTGCTCGGCTCCCCTTCCAATTAACTCTGGCCAGCTCCTCCCGCATGTCTTTGTACTTTCGTTACTCAATTATACTCACATTGCATCAAGAAGCAAGCAATAGATATAAACCGAAAGAAGGAGCTTTGAGAGAAGGGGTGCAAAGAATAATTGGTAAATTTCTTAACTAGATGCAAAGAGCGAAAGAGCGAGACAACATAGATGAGGAAATGTGAAAAATGAGAAAACTAGATCATTGAAAATAGTATATGTACATCCCTCAATGTTTTGGCATTTCCTGTGTGCTGTGGTCCTTTGTACAGTGCATGTACAACAGAATAATGAGTTCAAATGCTGGATCTGATGCTAGAATTTGTATCTCCAATAATATGACAGACACTATCTTAGAAAAGAACCCAATAAGCCAATATATTTAATTTTGGTAGAAAGGGGATTAACTGAAACAAGTTGCGACACCTGAAGCAAGAATTTATAACACACATCCTGATAAGAATGAGAGATTGGTTTAGAGAATTCCAGAAAAGGAGGGAACGTTGAGAGAAGGGGAACATATCACTTTAGACGAGGATCAAATGATGTTTTACTGTTTTATAAACTTTATACATCGTATGCATCACTTTTCGTTAACTGTGTCTCCGTTGTTCATTTAGAATGCGTTGTGCACATGTGAAAAATGTTACATGTCTCACACACATTGATTAAGCAGTGTGTATAAAATCATTTTTCCGCCATTGAAATGGTCCTGTTGTCATTTTACAATGTCATTTTACAATGATACCACCAAAAGACATGACCCACTATCACTATGTTCCATACAAAGAGAAAGAAAGGCACCACTTTGACTGGAACAACACACACACATACTAAGACACGCAAGGACATTCTTAGAGTATTGGCATTCTAACCAGAAGTTCATCAATAAACACAGCAATTTAAATCCTATCTACCTTCTTTTGTAAAGCAAACGAACCGGAAATGACATCACCCATCTTAAGAAACCAAGATCGATAAAAAGAGAGGAGGGACATACCACCAGCACTTCAACAGAGACTCTCACTGATGATGTCACCTCGTCTTAGTGTTGAAAAGTTTGAAAACAAACCATCAAGCACAGCGAGATAACTTGCATTTATAGAAATTGTTATTTTTATTTTATGAGAGGAATTTGGGAGTTCTTTATCACTCATGTTTTAACAGATTACAAGGTGAGGTGAGCTTTCCTGGGTTTGTGGTTTTAATTAACAGAGGGGCTCGACATTGATGTTTTAATAGTTTGGGGCCTTGCCATATGGGATTTGAAACTCGTATAGGAGAACCCAAGTGGAGCCGAGGAGCTGCAGGAGATTGCACAGCCTAGGCAGGAATTGGGTATGGAGGCAGTGCCTGATATCTGAAAGAATTTGCCTCTGTGGGTAAAGCTTACTCAGAAAGCACAGGGGAGAAGGACAAGAAGTTATAATTTTTGTGAGATACGGGATCTGCTCAGTCTCTAATGGTTGAGAATTGATTAACATGCCAGAAAGAGTGAAAATACTTTCATCTCTTACTATTAGAGGGCGAGAGAAAGTAAGGGCTGCAGATGCTGGAGATGAGAGTTGAAAGGTGTGCGGACAGAAAAGCATAAAAGATCAAGCAGCATCCGAACAATTGCATATCAGCCATAAACGCATCGTCAGGAATTTGGTGGGGGGACAATGGGGCTGAAAGATAAATCAGAGGTTAGAAGCTGGGCTGGGGGAAGGGTCACTGGGAAGGCGATAAGAAGATGTAGGTGGGAGTGATAGTGATATGTCGGAGGGGAGGGTGGAGTCGGTAGGTGGGAAGGAAGATGGACAATTAGGACAGTTCACGAGGGCAGTGCTCGGTTGAACGTTTGGATCTGGGAGAGGTTGGGGGAGGGGAGATTTGGAATTTGGTGAAGTCAACATTGATGCTGTACAGTTTGAGGGTTCCAGTTGTCCTACCACCTATCGACTTCACCCTCCTCTCCGACCTATCACTATTACACTCCACCTGCATCTACCTATCGCTTTCTAAGCTACCTTCCTCCCAGCTCCACCCTCACCCTCCTATTTATTTCTCAACCTCCTTCCCCCTCCCTGACCCCCCACTTTCCTGATGAAGGTTTTATGCCTGAAACGTCAACTCTCCTGCCCCTCAGATGTTGCCGACGTGCTGTGCTTTTCCAGACCCACAGTCTTCAACACTCATCTCCAGCATCTGCAGCCCTAACTTTCTCTCGGCCTCTAATAGTGAGAGATGAAAGTATTTTCACTCTTTCTGGCATGTTAATCAAGATCTTGATAATTTGTGGACTGGGGATAGAAATTAATCATTCCCTTGTGTAACATCAGGATGGAATGCGAAATCAAGATTGGGGAAGTAATAGTGAGAGTGAGTGATGGACTGTGAGTTCCAGGATTGCGGTTTGTGCTTGGTAACGATTTAGCAGCAGGCGAGGTGGGAGAGGCACCCCTTGTGGTGTAGAAGCCAACGGAAGAGTAGGGAATTGGGGAGTTAAAAGAAAAATACCAAGGAATTTTTCCAGACTGTATAGTAACAAGATCCCACTGTCATAAGTTACAGCAGGAAGGAAAAAACGAACTAAAAAGAAAAATGAGTTAATGCTCAATGAACTGACCCCTGTTTGATGTAACGGTGCAGGAAAACACCTGAACAGGCAGAGGATCAGGCAGAGGGGTTCAGTCCAGAAAGGCTAATGGACTTACAACAGATATATACACACACATTCACACACACATACACATGCACACACACAGGAAAATAATCAGAATATATTGCCGAACGTTATCAACTTAAAGATAGAATCCTAAAATTAAAATGGAGACCTAGATAGGTTACTGCAGAAGGGAAATGGGCCGAAATGCACCAGGTTGTGTTACCGGTAGCGTACAGTGTTATGGGTAGCTCATAAAATAATTGCAGGTGGTCAGCTCGGTGTATGGAAGACTCAGGATAAGGTACAGAAGCATTTCTATTGGCCTGGAATGCACGAGGATATGGTTAATGTTTGTTGTACATGTCATACATATCAAATGGTAGGTAAGTCACAGGCAGTAATAAAGCCAGCATATTTGTTGCCAATTCCTGCATTAGAAGAACCTTTAACGTGGTTTATGATTAGTTGTGTAGCTCCCCTTTCTAAAATAGAAGTGGAAAACAATATTTGCTGACCATAAAGGATGCGTCTACCAGATTTCCAGAGGCAATTCCATAACGGAGTGTTAAGATAAAAAAGGAGGTGGAGGAGTTGGTAGCTTTCTTTACTCGCTGTGGACTGCCTCGAGAGATTCAGTCAGACCAAGGGTCTCATTTTACCTCGCAGCTGTTTAAGGAAGTCATGGATAGGTTCAGCATACAGCAATTCAAATCCAGGGCGTCAGATCCGGAATCCCAGGGACCCTTGGAAAGTTAGCATCAGATGATGAAGACCATGTTAACAGCGTACTGTCAGGATTACCCGAATGATTGGAGTAAAGGTGTCCCATTATATTGTTTGCCATTAGAGATGCCCCAAATAAATCTACTCACATTACTGGCTTTGATTTAATATTCGTACTTGAAGTGAGATGTCCTTTGAAATTAATCAAATATAAATTGACAGGACCGAAGTTGGATATCTCACAGTTGCGTTATGTGTATGAGGTGAAGGAGAGAGTAGATTGAGTAGGTGAGTTTGCTAAACAGTATCTGAAGAGGGCACAGCATAGAGTGAAGCAGGTGGTAGATAAAAACTCTGAAACTTTGAAGATTTCCTGTGGGGATGACGCACTAGTATTGCCGCCAGTGGTAAGAAATCCCTTCAAAGCCAGGTTTAGTGGCCACTTACAAATTTAAAAAAATGTGGAGTCAGTTGAGCTATCCAGTAAATATACCAGAGATGACAAAAGACTTATCGAGTCTTTCATATGGTTGAATAATGCACCAGCCACGTTTCTGACTCAGGAACAGAGTTGTGGCCATATGAACGAATTGTGCAGTTTATCAGTATGATGTAGTGATCTATAGCAAGTGATTGAAAGCTCACATGTTACAGTTGGCTGAGCATGTTGAACGATTACAAGAAGCAAACTTGGTAATGACCTTAAAGGAAACTGAATTCGCGAAGGCAGAGGTGATGTTTTTGGGACATTACATTGGACATGGGAGGTTGACTTCATGGAACACAAAGACGAAGGGCTTTGATAAATTTCCACGACCATCCTCCGAAGAAAGAGGTGCTTCAATTTTTGGAACTGAGTGGATTCAATTGGAAGTTGTTCCAAACTTCAGTAGTGTGTGGGTACCACTGACGGATTTACTAAAGAAGAACATAGAATTGTGCTGGACAGAACAATGCTAGCAGGCATTTGATAATTTTAAAGCAGAATTAATCACCTCATCAGTTTCAGCTGCACCAAATATTTTGAAACTCTTGAAAATTGTGCTTGATGCTCGGGATATAGGGCGCAGAGATCTATTGATACAGAAAGATGATGATAGAATTGAATGGCCAATTATCTACTTGTAGAAAAAACTCATTATCTATCGAACAAAAATACAAAATCTCCTGACAATATTTTAATGTTTATATGACAAACAAATTGTCGGAGATGGTAGTGGACAACAACAATCCTCTCACATTCATTGGAGTCTTATATTACCGACTTTAAACTTACATGCTGTGGGTCCTAAAAGTGTGATAGCAGATGTGTTATCGCAGATTTAAAGGAAATAATGTAGATAAGATTTGACTTATTCCAGTGTTATACATGTGTGCAGAATTAATATGAATGGTATAACTGAGATTAATACTTTTGTAATTCATAATAATGGGATTAAGAATTAGAGGAAAAAGAATGTGGCCGTCTTTTCATTCTGATGGTTCTTTTTTTTCTAAAGGGGGACATGTTATGAAGCCGAAAGCATGTCTCGTCTCTTAAGACGGAACGGGTTTTGCTGAATAGAAAGTACACCCACAGATGCCACCTAATGGTCAGGCTGTTCCAAATGTCACCATTAACTGGGAAATGGATACCTGAGTTTTGTTTGTTGTTTTGACAATAATTTGAATATAACCAAAGAGTTTAAATAACGTTCAGGAAACCAGAAGCCAACGGGATTTGAATATTATTGCTTGGACACCTGGAAAGCAATCAAATTATGAGAATTATTGTATCATGGGAAGTATATAAACGCAGCATTTTGAACAATTGAGGGAGAGCTACTGCCTGTATAGCAGGGGTGCTAAAAGGCCATCTCAAAAACTCTCTAGTAAATATATATGTTCATGTCAAACCTACTTGCAGTAAAAAACAAAACCCCAGGGAGATCAGCATCTGGAAGAATGAACTCAGCGGGGAAGATAGAGACTGTGTTGTCTTGAAATTGTAATGTTTAATATGTGGGTTGTTGGAACAGCATATGTTTACAGAGTTGGAGTCAGATAGTAAGTTGTTAAGAAAAGAGGAGCTTGTATTTGTGAATGGTTGTTGTTTAGTGTTCACTATTAAGCTTAAGAAACTAATTTGTTATTTTTTTGTTTCAATAGTGGAATGTGGGAGATTTGTGTCGCTCATATTTTAACAGATTACGAGGTGAGGCGAGCTTTTCTGGGTGTTTGGGTTTAATTAACCTTGTTCGATTCCACCTTGTAAATGTCCATCCACACTAACCCCATTTCCCTGCAGTTGGCCCATAACCTTCTAGTCCTTTCCTATCCACATATTTATCCAAATGCAATTCAATTCAATCCAATTCATACACCAAATTCAATTCATAAACAATATTTATATAATTTGATTTCTTTTGTTTTACATTGCTCCACCCCTGTTTACATCTTCCACTTCACTAAGACAGGCCCCCATTACCCCTGTTTATCTCTTGCCTTATCCGGCCTTGTCTGTGACAAAATGCTTATTTGTGGCCTCACAAGGCCGTTTGACCTCATCCCGCTATAGGTCATTGTTGGGCATATTCTTTCTTCATCATTATCTACCCCCTCCATCTGTGCCTTTCCCGAGGCCGTTCTGATCCCTGTGACCCTTTTAATTGGGGTTTGTTCCTCTGTCTCTGTAAAAGTGGGAAAGAGATGTTTATACCTACTGTTTGTACAGGCGTATCTGGCTTAACTTCATCCCCTCACAACATCTGACCGACTTGCCCGTAATGTCTACCATTGTTTTGCAGTCACATTTCATTCTGACATACAATTTTTGCTAATGCAAAAACAATTATATATTTCCTCCACATCGTTTCTATTCTTGTTGACTCAGCTCTTTGCTAAAACAATTACACACTGGCGTGAGTTCATTTTACTTTGTATCAGAAATTATAATTGCAGATTAGCAGAAGTAACATTAATTTACCTATATCCCACGGAATGAACTCTTGTTTTACTGTGGCAATGTGCAGTGTCAGGAAGTGCTGTTACATGAATGTTATGGACAATTTAACAGCACAAGTCTCAATTGAGTTTGGGTCTTACTGCACATGGACACAGGCTGGTTCAGGAGCTGACGGGAACAAAACATTCTGAACATTGTGGAATCTTCAGTGACCATTCCCACTTCTGACCTTATGGTGGGGAGGATGGGGAGGGGAGACATTGATGAAGGAGCTGAAGATGTTTGTGAAGAGGTAACTACCCTGAGGACCTCCCACAGAGGTGACCCAGGACTGAGATGTTGAACATCTTCCTTTGTGTCATGTTTGACACCAAACACTGATTCCCGTTAGGTCCAGTTTTGTTCAGTTCCTTGATGTCAACAGAATTTAACCACTGCCTTGGGATCAGGGCCAGTCATTTTTACCTGAACCTTTGTGTCAACCTCTTTTGTTCACATCAATAGGCCATGATATCGGAGCAGCAAGTGTTTTCTTCAAACAGGTGGTATTAAGTGTCAGGATTTCTCTTCTCAAGAGCGTTCGGGGAGCTCGATGACTGAAAGTTCCATTTTATAGTAATTGGTCAATATCCCTCCTCTTTCAGATACTTTTAAAATGTGCGATTGTAACCGCCTTCACTACTTCCTCTGACAGCACTTTCTGTACACACACCACTCTCTGTGTGAAACATTTAACTTCAGGTCCCTTCTAAATCATTCGCCCTCTCGCCTTCAGCCTTTGCTGTCTTGTTCTGGACTCCCCTACCCTGGGGAACAGAACGTGGCTGTTCAAAATATCCAAGCCCCTGATGGTTTTATGAAACTCTATAATGTCACACCTCAGCCTCTGACTCTCCGGGGGAAACACCTCAACCTAATCAACCTCTCCCTAAAGCTCATATCCTCCAGTCCTGGAACATCCTTGTTTTTTTTTTTCTGCAGACAACCGCATTGTATGCACTATTCTTAAAGTGGTCTCACCAACTTCCTGTACAGAGGCAACATGCCACCACAACTCCTATACTCAATGCTCTGAATGATTAAGGCAAATGTGCCAAATGTGTTCAGCACCACTCTGTCTACCTGCGATCCACTTTCAAGGAACAATGCACCTGCATTCCTATGTCCCTTTTTTCCACAACACTCCCCAGGACCTTACCATTAAGTGTATAATTTCTGCCCTGATTTGCCTTCCCAAAATGCACAACGTCGTATTTATCTAAATTAAACTTCATCTGTCACTCCTTGCCCCTTTGTCCCATCCAACTTCGGTCTCGTTGGACTCTGAGATAATCCACAATACCACCGTCATCTGTAAACTTACTAACTATGCCTCCGATATTCATATCCAAATCCTTGATATAAAGGATGAAATACTGTGAACTCAGTACTGATTCTTACAGCACACTGTTGCTCACAAGCCTACAGGCTGAATAATACCCCTCTTCCTTTAAGCCAATTGTGACTAGCTTCTTCTGTACCCCATGTGACCGAAACTTACTATTCTGTCTACCAATCAGAATGTTATGAACACCTTGCTGAGGTCCATGTGGACATTGTCTATCAAACTTCCTCCATCAATCTTCTTTGTCACCTCTTCATAAAACTCAACCAATTTAATGAGACATGATTTCCCATGCAGAAAGCCACGCTGTCTCCCCTAATCAGCCCTTGCTTTCCCAAATGTATGCAAATCCTGTCTCTCAGAATTCCCTCCAACAACTTACCCACCACTGACATCAGGCTCACCGGTCTATAGTTCCCCGGCTTTTTGGGTCACTGTTTCCCTTTCTAGCCCCACTCCTCCACTCCTCACAACAAACGTTAAATATAACCAGGTTGGTGATATGGTCGATGATATCGGTCTCAGACTGGGTCAGGGTCAGTATTAGCAACAAGTTAGGCTAGTTTCTTTAATCTGCTAACACAACATGTTTATGATCCAGAGCAATGTTACTCAAACTATGATGGAAAGATGAATGACAAACTGTTTGGGTATTGCAAATATATGACATATAATGGGCGGTATGGTGGCACAGCGGTTAGAATTACTGACTCACAACGCCACAGACATGGGTTCCATTCCAGACTCGGCCGACGTGTTGTGTGGACTTTGGACATTCTCTCGTTTCTACGTGGGTTTCCTCCCACAGTCCAAAGATGTGTAGTGTAGGTGAATTGGCCATGCTAAATTGCCCGTAGTGTTAGGTGAAGATGTAAATGTTGGGGAATGGGTCTGAATGAGTTGCTCTTCAGAGAGTCGGTATGGACTTGTTGGGCTGAAGGGCCTGTTTCCAAACTATAAGTAATCTAATCAATATCTCTCTTTCTGAAAGCACTGGCGCATGCGCACACACGCAGTCGATGAATAAAATCTCTGCAATTTCAAGTTTTAAGAACTTTGTCCAGATTATTAGTGTAATTCGTGACAAAGGGAAAAATTGAGAGATTCTGCTTCTGAAGATATCCTACTCACACAAGCTGCTACCTATGGGATTTCATCTTGGAAAATTCGAATTTGGCTGAATTCCCTTTGCATTAGGCAGTGAGGAGGTTCCAACGAATTCTGGTCGTGGATCGCCCAAAGGGTAGCACAGTATCTCAATGATTAGCACTGCTGCCTCACAGCACCAGGGATTTGCTTTCAATTGCAGATTCGGGTGACTATTGGTGTGGCATTTCCATCCTCTCCCGTTGTCTGTGTGAGCTTCTAATGGTTGCTCCAGTTTCCTCCCACAGTCCAAAGCTGCGCTGGTTACATGGATTGGTCGTGCTAAATTGTCTGTAGTGTTTAAGGGTTTCTCGGTTAGGTGCATTGGTCGGAGTAAATGTAAGGGGGCAGGCCTGGGAAGTTTCCTCTTTGGAAGGTTGGTATGGACATTTTGGGCGGAAGAGTCTGTTTCCACACTGCAGAGATTCTATAAGAATGGTAACAATGACTGTCGAGTTTTTTTTAAGCTCGCTCACATTGCTGTGATGAGGAACAATGAAGGAGAGAGAGTGCAGTAGGCCGTTCTGTCTCAGGCAGATTACATGTTCTCCCTCTCTGAGTTGAATCACACAATAATGTCATCCTCTCCCAAACTGGATCATGTGAGGTTTCCTTGTACATTGTCCAAACTATGCCTCCATCACATTCCCTGCTCCATGTAAGTACATCATTGCTGCTGTCATACACAAAGCCATACACATAGCAGAAAATGGTCTCGATCGATTTGAATATATGTTGATATGTCCCTGCGTCATTAATAAATGAAATGTTTAATGTATTCAAACTACTTGTGTCAAAATGAATACATTTTTTTAACAAATACAGAAATTGCTGGAAAAGCTCGGCAGGTATTTTAGCAAAGAGATTGCGTTTACATGCTGTAGTTACGAGCTTCCTCTGGCAGCTCATCCATACATACACCACCCTCTGTGTGAAAAGGTGCCCTTCGGCCTCATCAAAACATTCCCCCTCTCACTTTCAACCAATGCCCTCTAGTTTTGGATGCCCCTAACCTGGGGAAAAATCCTGACTACTCACCCTATCCATGACCATTCTGATTTTATAAACCTTTACTGCTGCGAAATGTGACTCCAATCAATACGAATAACGGTGTTTTCAGACATCCAGGGCCTACATTCTGAAATTCAATACTGACACCTCTTCTTTCTCCATCAGGTCACAATTCTAAATCCATTTTAATCAGTTTGTCCAGATGTATCATGGGACACTTCTGTGGGCTTTACACCTAGACCTTTGTGCCCTGTGGTAGGGACACTAGCACCACTCGGCAATATCCATAAAGCTGTAACATTATTCTCCTGTACGTTTGTTCATCAGCCTGTTCTGACATGCTGTGACATACCTCTGCAACAGGCAGGACTTGAATCCAGAACTTCTAGTCCAGAGCTAGGAACACGACCACACATGTTCTGGAATTGGAATCAAATCCAGAGCTCTGGCTCAGAGACAGGAACACGACACACCACACCACCATATGTAGATTTTGTGTCATATTTTAACTGCCTGCTTTCAGCTCAGTGTGGATTTATTATAATCAGGTTACCATTACTGAATTACAAAAAAAACCTTTCTATTGTTAAACAAATGCAAGATATTTGTCTCAGCTATAGGATATTGAGGGTACGTGCTATGCTATCGAAATTAACTATAAACGTCTTTAATCGCTATTATCTGTAGTCTGCAGTATTAGGGAAACAAATCCTACAGGCACACTCTGCACAATGAAGGATCTCAAAAAGATATTTATTACTAATCACCAGAGACAGAAATACCTTAATTTCTGATCCCAAAACATCGATCACTATTACCCAACTCACGTATGTCTGCCCTTTTCCTAAAACCATGAAATGATACCAGGCCGCTGATTACTGTCCAGCCTCTCCTTCCCACTGACTGTGTCTGCAATCTGTCCGTCCTCCCCCTAACCACACAAGACAAACCAAGCTCATGGTCTTTGTGAAAATCAAGGCCGGAGTGTGCAGGCCTCCTGGAGGGGGATGGACATTTTAAAATTGAAGGAGGAGGGTGAGGAGGCAGTAATATCACACACTGGGCTGAGGGGTGGCAGATGGAATTTAGTTTGGATTAATGTGATGGATTGAATTTGGTAAATCAAACAAGAGCAGTGCCTATACAATTAAAAGCAGGGCCTTTGGCAGTGTTGTAGGACAGACACCTAGGCCATCAGGTATAATTCTTTAACGTTTGCATCTCATATAGTTAGTGTGGTCAAAAATATGTTCAGCACACTTCTCTTCGTTGGTCAGACCTTTGAGTATCGGAATCAGGACGTTATGTTGAGGTTGTATAGGACATTGGTGAGACCTCTACTGGAATACTGCGTCCAATCTGGTCATCCTGCCCGCTCTTTCCATCGGCACACCACCCTCTTGGTGAAAAGTCTGGCCCATAGGTCACTTTTAAATGTATCCCCTCTCACCTGAAACCTATGTCCATGAGTTTTGGACTCCCCGTACCCTTAGAAAACACCTTGACTATTCACTTTAATATTATTGACCTCGACATTATTAGGCTGGAGGGGATTGAGAAGAGATTAACCTAGATGTTGCTGGGAATGCAGGGATTGAACTATAAGGAGAGGATGGGTAGGCTGGGATTTCTTTCACGAGAGAGTATGAGATTAAGTGGTAACTTTAGAGAGGTTTATAACTTCATGAAGGGTACAGATAAATTGAATGGCGGATGTCTTTTCCCTAGAGTGGGGGGATCCAAGACTGGGGGGTAGTTTAATGTGCGCAGAAAAACATTTACAAAAGTCATGAGAGGTAATTATTTAAGACAGAAGCTTGCTTGCGTGTGGAATGAACTTCCAGAGGAAGTGATGAAAGCAGGGACAGTTACAACATTTAAAGTACATTGAGATCAGTACATGGATAAGACATCAGTTTGAATGATGCTGTGAGCAGCTGTCCTCTCCCTCCCCCTCTCTGAATGAATCCCTGTTGGTTTTCACGCTCTGCCAATGCCTGTGCAGTGGCGTGGGGCGACCAGCAGAGGGTGGCATTGGCACTTTAAACAACACAGAGACTGCCAGACCTGCCCCACACAGATACACACACAGCAATTGCTCGGACACAGCGTGAAGCACATCTCGGAACTTAAACTAAATATAAAGAAATGCTCAATTCACCTCATAAACTATAAAAATATGAGTGACAGAGAACTCCCAAATTCCACTGTTAAAATAAAAGAACATCATTTTTTTAACTCTGAAAGTGAACATTTTACATCAACTATTCACAACTCTGAGATGCCCCTTATCTAAACTGCTTATTATCCGACTCCAGCTCTACAGCAATATACTATTTCAATAAGCTGCTAATTAAAATTGCATTAACTTCCTTCCAAAACCTAGGGGCCAGCTGTTGTTTTCGATATCTTCTTCCAGCTGAAGATCTCCGTGGGTCATCTTCTTTCTGTTTACAGTGGATATGTTCCATATGAAAAGGTACCTTTGATAGAGAGTGTTTCCTAATCTCTTGGATCCGTGTTGATGGCACTTGCTCTGTCTGTAATTTTCAAAATGCCTGCATTTTTAATATCCACGACGTCGGATCATCTCATTGGTTCGATTTTCGAAAAACAATAAATTCAAACTTGATTTAATTTTAGTATCCTGGGGCATAATTTAAACTAATTGATAAAATTTGAATTGTTGTCCAAAGAGCAACCAACTCAGGGATCTATTTCACGGCCAAATGTGACATATTTTCAGTTGTCCTTGACACTCTGAGTCTGCCATCCTCTCATATACACAGGCGCTTGTAAAGCTCTCAGTTCAGAACAGCATTCACTCTCTCTTAAAGGTACAGTACACACTTTCAAATTCATAACATTAATACCATGATGTCAATACGGATAGGAGGAGCCTATCTGGATTTATCTTGCTCTGTGGTTTGTTAATATTTTATTCACTTCGTGTCGTGTGTGTCAGGATTTGTGTTGCTCCATTGACAGCATGTCATTATTCGATTCCATCCGTGGGAATACAGCAGTATTTCACTTGCTCATACTCATGAGTGTGGCAGGATTTCAGTTCTTTCATGGGGACTGTGACACTATGACAATCTCAACGTTTGTAGATGGCACCAATCTTGGAGGAACTGTGAAGTCTATGGAGGACAGTGTGCAACTCAGACAAGAGAATCACAAAATGGTGTCGTTTTCGGGCAGATGGGGATCAATGCAGAGCAGTGTGAGGTGATGCACTTTGGTCGGAAGGACATTGAAACACAATATAAAACAGGCTTCACCATTATAAAGGGGGTGCAGGAGCAGAAAGCTTTGCGTGTATATAAGCACAGATCATTGAAGATATCAGGACAAGTGGGGAGAGCAGTAACTATCACAGATTAGTTTCAGTATCTGAGCTGGGGGAGGTGTAGGAGGGAGTCACCATGCTCCCTTCCTGGGAGGTGGTGGTAACAATGTGTTGTGAGCCCACCCTCCTGCCCATCGAGACCGTGGGGATTCCATTTGTACCAGCTCGATACAAAAGGGACATGGCATCAGGGCTTCTGTCTCACTCAATAAAAATGGCACTGACACAAATTACTGTTCGAATCTGTCCAATGAGTCATAGATTCTATGGAAACCAATTCCATTTACAAAGATGCAGAACAAACTCTCAACTGACCTCACACCAATATCCCTTTTTCCCATCTTTCCTGGGAAGGCTGCCTCATGTTACAGGATGCTATCGAAGTGTCTACATTTCAGCATTCCGTAACATGTGAACACATCATTACATGGCACTGTCTCCCTCTCAGTCTCCCTCTCACTGTGTATACCCTAAACCCCTCCCATGTGGTGATATTTAAACTAATACCCCCGCCATCTCTCTCTGGCAGTGATGTTCACACCACAGCACCCCCTTGTCATGGCACAATGGAGATATGGAGCTGTAAATGGGAGGGAGCTGTACATCCTGTCACTTCCAGCATGGGCTGCAAGGTTCCCCACACTGGGCAGGGATCTAACACACTGTTACTGAGCAATGCACTGGGGTGGGGTACACAGTCCTACATGCTGGGAGGTTAACTGCTCCTGGGTTACAGATCAATGCACTAGGGTGGTGTACATAGGCCTACATGCTGGGAGGGTAACTGCTCCTGGTTTACAGATTAATGCGCTGGGGTGGTGTACACAGCTCGTCATGCTGGGAGGGTAACTGCTCCTGGGTTACAGATCAATGCACTGGCGTCGAGTACACAGTCCTACATGCTGGGATGGTAACTGCTCCTGGGTTACAGATCAATGTACTGGGGTGGGGTACACAGTCCTAAATGCTGGGAAGGTAACTGCTCCTGGTTGACCTATTAATTCACGGCTGATCACTGCACAGGCCGCTGTGCTGGTCAGACTATCTGGTTGAGGTTTATAAATAATGTAATGATGTGGTTTGTGGAGCTCCTTATACTGGATTCATATTTTTTTCAGGTGGCACATTCGTGCCCTGCTGTGGTCTGCACACCCCTCGATGCTGGACAGATATGTAGCCTGTGCACAGTACATCATGTGGGTGTGGTGGAAAGGGGGAAAATGGTGATGCACAAGTCAAGGGGTTCCCCGGAACGTTTTGTCTCTGACATTCTATAACTGACATTCCCCAGAACGTTCTGTCCCCTGACATTCTATAACTGACACTTCCCCGAAGGTTCTGTCCCCTGACATTCTATAACTGATACTCCCCGGAACCTTCCATCCTCGACGTTCTATAACTGACACTCCCTGTCACGTTCCGTCCCCGATGTTCTATAACTGACACTCCCTGGAACGTTCCGTACCCTGACATTCTATAACTGACATTCCTCGGAACGGTCTGTCCCCAACATTCTAAAACTGCCATTCACCGGAAAGTTCTGTCCCTAACATTCTATAACTGTCATTCCCCAGAACGTTCTGTCCCTAACATTTTTTAACTGCCATTCCCGGAATGTTCTGTCCCTAACATTCTATAACTGCCATTCCCTGGAAAGTTCTATCCCCGACATTCAATAACTGAATTCCCCGGAACGTGCTGTTCCCACCATTCGACAACTGACATTCCCCGAATCGTTCCGTCCCTGAGATTGTATAACTGACATTCCCCGTAACGTTCTGTCCCTGACATTGTTTGTGAACGGCCGGTCGTCAGTGAATTGAACAAACGATAAGATCCCGGGGGAAGAGATCGAGTTCCAGGGAGAAGGAGACACTGTTCCGAAGGCCCCTCAGGCAGTTAAAGAGGTGAATGCATTTTCCCTGCGTTTACATTTCTTCACGACACAGGATCGACCACAATTTAGACCAAAATACAGGAATTCCCAAACTCCCTTTGTCTTCAGGAAACTGGGAGAGAATCCTTCAGGACAGCAATGTTTCCATCCTCCGTATTAGGAACTGGGAAGGAGTGACTTGTGTCTGCTCTCGAGTGATCGAATGTGTGGGAATGTTCTAGAAACCATCTGTCCTTATGGATGTGTCTCTGTGTGTTTGGGGAGGGAGAGTTTCTTGTGGTTTATGTCACATTTTTGTAAGGAATTCCGACCTTCCCATTTGTTATTCCAGTTCCAATTAATTTAATAAATCCCTGAATACAGGGACACATTTGAACATCTCACTGGGTCCCCGATCAAACGGGTCCCTTTGCTTCCAGGCTGATGGATAATGGGTTTGTCTTCCTTCCTCACAGTTAACGCAGTGACCATCTACGTCCTGCTTTATAAAGATTGTGGATTGTCTCCATGTGTCAGACGTTACCTGGGGGCCATGTCAGCGGCGGATCTCCTGGTCATTATCCTCGACCTGATCCTGAGACACATTCCCATTGTTTATGAGGAACAGTTTTATTTCCTGGTGTACTCCATCCCCGTGTGTAATATCCACGCCGTCCTGCTTTATGCAGCCACTGACTGCTCTGTCTGGTTCACCGTCACTTTCACCTTTGATCGGTTTGTGGCCATTTGTTGCCAGAAGCTGAAAAGTAAATATTGCAGTGAGAAAACGGCGGCTGTGGTTCTGGGAGCAGTGACTGTGCTGAGCTGTTTCAAGAACATTTTCTGGTATTTTATGCTCATGGCTCAGTATTTGCTGATGAACATCCCCTGGTTTTGTCAGATAACAAAAGCTGCTCTCGTCTCCAGTGTCTGGGCCACAATCGAGTTCCTCCACTACATTCTAACCCCGTGTGTCCCATTTCTCCTGATTCTGCTGCTCAATGTTCTCACCGTCAGACACATTTTAGTGACCAGCAGAGCCCGCAGGAGACTCCGCGCTCACACCAATGGGGACGCTCAGTCTGACACTGAAATGAGAAACCGAAAAAAATCCATCATTTTGCTGTTTGTGATCTCGGCCAATTTCATCCTGTTATGGTCAACGTTAATGCTGTATTCTTTATGGAGACGGATGTTGTATATGGGGTATCGGTCTGTGTCTCTCCATTTCTTTGTGCAGGAATTGGGCTTCATGCTGCAGCTCCTCAGTTGCTGCACAAACACCGCGATTTATGCCGTGACCCAGACTAAGTTCAGGCAGCAGCTGAAGAACGTGCTGAAATATCCCTTCACCCAAATCCATCCATCCATCAAATTCCCTCATTAATCAATCCATCCGGTATTTTCTCATTTCAGTTCAGTGTTTCAGCGATGGAGCTGCCTGTCGCTATGGTAACAGACTGAAGGTAGCGCTGGTTTGTCCATCCTTATCCCACAGAGGGGTTACAGGGAAACATTTCAATGTTTCTCACAACTCAGCGGCCAGTGAGAAAA
Source organism: Chiloscyllium punctatum (assembly GCF_047496795.1). Classification (NCBI taxonomy): domain Eukaryota; kingdom Metazoa; phylum Chordata; class Chondrichthyes; order Orectolobiformes; family Hemiscylliidae; genus Chiloscyllium; species Chiloscyllium punctatum. The sequence goes on from NC_092766.1 coordinate 75,729,479, forward strand.
GGCACCATCCCACTGACTGTATCCATGACTTCCATTTGTAAACAATAAAAATGTTGATTAAAGCGTGCCGAGCAGCAGAGTGACCGATGTTGTTGTGTGTCTTTGTGTTGGAGAAGCTGAGCTGGAGAGAGACAGACTCAGCCCCAAGTCCTGGTTCTCAGGGAAGTGGAGGACACTGCGCCCTGAGCTCAGGAGCTGTGTTTAACTCCCTCTGAACCCCCACCCACTCCAACCTGGCCTCCCCATTTCCTCTCCCCCACTCTTCCTGCTCAATTCTCTCCCTCTCTCTCTCTTTCTGCACACACTCTCTTTCTCACCGCCTCTCCCTTTCACGCTCTCTGGTCCCCTCTCAGACAGCCCCCAACCCCGGTTTCTTCACCTGCCTCCACTATTCTTTCTGCCTCACTCTCCCCTCTCTCTCACACCCCCAACATGAGTTTCTCCATCTGCCTCCATTCTTCTCTCTCCCCTCACCCTCACTCTCTCTCTCTCTCTCTCCTGCCGTCTCTGTCTCCCTCCCACAATTCCGTCTCTACCCCATTTGCCCCACCTCCCACTTCCCACATCTCTCGATCATCTCACCCCCACCCCACCACACGCAGTCTCACCACCAACCCCCAGTCTCTGGGTCAGAGGGAGAGGGAAGGACCAGGGAGACAGAGTCTGTCATAGAGAGAGGGAGGGATGGATGGACAGGAAGGAGAGAGATTCAGTCAGAGAGAAACGGAGGGAGGTGGGGAGAGAGATACCAAGTTAGGGGATCGAGAGTGAGAGAAGATGGAGACAGAGCGAAGGAGCAGGGAGAGACAGAGGGAGAGAGAGAGGGAAGAGAGAGATAAGTTGAGGGAGGGAGAGAAATACGGGAGGACATAATGAGAGAGGGGACAGAGAGAAGGGGACAGAGAGAGGGGGACAGAGAGAGAGGGGACAGAGAGAGGAGGACAGAGAGAGGGGGACAGAGAGAGGGGGACAGAGAGTGGGGGGACTAAGAGAGGGGGGACAGAGAGAGAGGGACAGAGAGAGGGGGACAGAGAGTGGGGGGACTGAGAGAGGGGGACAGAGAGAGGAGGATAGAGAGAGTGGGACAGAGAGTGGGGGGACTGAGAGAGGGGGGACAGAGAGAGGGGGACAGAGAGTGGGGTGACTGAGAGAGGGGGGACAGAGAGTGGGTGAGATAGAGGGGGTTAGAGAGAGAGGGACAGACTGAGAGGGAGCATAGAGAGGGGGACAGAGAGAGGGTTTCAGAGAGAGGGGCAGAGAGAGCGGCGGATATAGCAGGGGTCAGAGAGAGAGTGGACAGAAAGAGGAGGAGATAGAGGGAGACAGACAGGGGGACAGAGAGTGGGGGGATGAAGAGAGTGGGGGACAGAGAGAGAGAGGAGGGCAGAGAGAGGGGGAAAGAGAGGGGGCAAAGAGCGGGGGAGAGAGAGAGGGGAGAGAGAGGGAGGGGGACAGAGAGAGAGGGACAGAGTGAGGGAGCAGAGAGAGAGGGGGGACAGAGAGAGGGGGACAGAGAGAGAGGCGGGTGGGAGAGAGAGGGAATCAGAGTGAGCCGAGTTGGAGAGAGAGGGGGACAGAGAGAAGGGGAACAGAGAGAGGAGGACAAAGAGGGGCGTTAGAGAGAGATGGGTGGGAGAGAGAGGGGGGCAGAGTGAGAGGGACAGAGAGAGGGCGACAGAGAGAGTGGGACAGAGAGTGGATGAGATAGAGATGGGTCAGAGTGAGCGGGACAGAGAGGGATGCGGACAGAGATAGAGGGGGACAGAGATAGAGAGGGACAGAGAGAGGGACAAGGAGAGATGTGGGTGGGAGAGAGGGGGGTCAGAGAAAGGCGGGTAGGAGAAAGAGGGGGACAGAGAGAGAGAGGGACAAAGAGGGGGCATAGAGAGAGGCGGGTGGGAGAGAGAGGGGGACAGAGAGAGAGGGACAGAGAGGGGGGAGATTGAGGGGTAAGAGGGAGGGGGAACAGAGGGAGGCGCACAGAGAATGGGGGAGATAGAGGGGGTCAGAGAGAGGGGGACAGAAAGAATGGGAGGTAGAGGGGGTCCGAGAGAGGGGGACAGAGATAGGGGCACAGAGAGTGGGGAGATAGATGGGGTCAGAGCGAGAGGGACAGAAAGAGGGGGAGGTCGAGGGTTTCAGAGGGAGGGGGACAGAGAGAGAGGTACAGAGAGTGGTGGACAGAGAGAGGGGACAGTGAGAGAGGTGGACAGAGAGAGTTGGACAGAGAGAGAGGGTCAGAGAGAGAGGCATTTGGGTGAGGGAGGGGGTCAGAGTGGGGCGGGTGAGAGAGAGGGGGACAGAGAGAGGGGGAACAGAGAGAGCGGGACAGAGAGAGCGGGGGACAGAGAGAGTGGGGGACAAAGAGGGGGATAGTGCGAGGCGGGTGGGAGAGAGTGTGGGCAGAGAGATGGCGACAGAGAGTGGGGGCAGAGAGCGGGGTAGAGAGAGAGACGGGTGAGACGTAGAGGTGGTCAGAGAGAGGGCGACAGAGAGAAGGGTCCAGAGAGTGGTTGTCAGAGAGAGGGCGACAGAGAGAGGGGGACAGAGAGTGGGGGAGATAGAGGGGGTCAGAGAGAGGGGGCAGAGAGAGAGGGGGACAGAGAGAGATGGGGCAGAGAGAGAGCGACAGAGAGAGGGGAACAGAGGGAGGGGGACAGAGAGAGAGGGACAGAGAGAGAGGGGGCAGAGAGAGGGCGATAGGGAACAGGGGACAGAGAAAGGGGACAGTGAGAGGGGGAAGAGAGGGGGGCAGAAAGAGAGGCACAGAGAGTGGGGGAGATACAGGAGGTCAGAGAGAGGGGGACAGAATGAGTGGGAGGTAGAGGGGGTCCGAGATAGAGAGTCAGAGACAGGGAGTCAGAGGGAGGGGGACAGAGAGAGGGGAACAGAGAGTGGGGGAGATAGAGGGGGTCAGAGAGAGGGGACAGAAAGAGGGGAGGTAGAGGGGGTCAGAGAGAGGGAGACAGAGAAAGGGGGCAGAGAGAAAGGGGCAGAGAGATGGCGAAAGAGAGGGGACAGAGAGCGGTGAAGAGAGACAGGCTACAGACCGAGGGGGACAGAGAGAAGGGAACAGAGAGAGGGGACAGAGAGAGAGGGGGACAGAGAGAGCGGGACAGAGAGAGGGGGAGATAGAGAGGGTCAAAAGGAGGGGGACAGAGAGAGGGGAGCACAGAGAGTGGGGGATATAGATGGGGACAGAGTGGGAGGGGAAAGAGAGAGAGGGGGACAGTGATAGAGGGAGACAAAGAGAGAGGGGCAGAAAGAGATGGGGGCAGACAGATGGGGACAGAGAGAGGGGCACCGAGAGTGGGACAGATAGAGGCGGACAGAGAGAGTCGGAGAGCGAAAGGCCGGTGGGAGAGAGAGGGGGACAGAGATATGGGGAACAGACAGAGTGGGACAGAGGGAGAGGGGGGCAGAGAGAGAGAGGGGACAAAGAGAGGGGATAGAGAGTGGCAGGTGGGAGAGATAGGGGAACAGAAAGAGGGGAGATAGAGGGGGTCAGAGGGAGGGGGACAGAGAGAGAGGCACAGAGAGTGGGGGAGATAGAGGGGGTCAGAGAGAGGGGGGGTCAGAGAGAGAGGGGGACAGATAGAGGGAAACAGAGAGAGTGGAAGAGCGAGAGGGGACAGAGAGAGGGAGGAAAGAGAGTGGCGGGTGGGAGGGAGATGGAGCAGAGAGAGGTCGAGAGCAAGAGGAGCGCAGAGAGGGGGAAGATAGAGGGGGACAGAGATGGTGGACAGAGAGTGGGGTTCAAAGAGAGGGGAACAGAGTGGGGGTCAGAGAAGGGTTCAGAGCGAAGGGGAAAGAGAGAGGCGGGTGGAAGGGCGAGGGGGGCAGAGAGAGGGCGATAGAGAGAGGGGCACAGAGAGAGGGCAAGATAGAGGGCGACAGAGAGAGGGGCAGAGAGCGGGAGAGAGAAAGGTGACAGAGAGAGGGGGACAGAGAGGGGAGACAGAGAGTGCGGGGCAGGGAGAAAGGGGGACAGAGAGAGTGGGACAGGTAGAGGGGGCTGAGAGAGGGTCAGCGAGAGACGCGGGTGGGAGAGAAAGGGGGGCAGAATGAGGCGGGTGGGAGAGAGAGGGGGACAGAGAAACGGCGACAGAGAGAGGGGGCAGAGAGTGTGGGAGAGACAGAAGCGGGTGGGAGAGAGAGAGGGGGTCAGTGAGAGGGCGACAGAGAGAAGGGGACTGAGAGTGGAGGTCAGAGAGAGAGCGACAGAGAGAGGGGGACAGAGAGTGGGGGAGATAGAGTGGCTCAGAGAGAGGGGGATAGAGAGAGAGGGGGACAGATAGAGATGCAGAGAGAGGGCGACAGAGAGAGGGCACAGAGAGAGGTAGACAGAGAGGGGGCAGAGAGAGAGGGGGCAGAGAGAGAGCGGGCAGAGAGAGGGCGACAGAGAGGGGTCAGAGAGAGTTAGGACAGAGAGTAGGGACAGAGAGAGGTGGGTGGGAGAGATAGGGGGACAGAGAGATGGGGAACAGACAGAGCGGGACAGAGAGAGAGGGGGACAGAGAGAGAGGGGAGAAAGAGGGGGCATAGAGAGTGGCGGGTGGGAGAGATAGGGGTACAGAGTGGGGGAGAGAGAGGGAGTCAGAGAGAGGGGGAAACAGAGAGGGGAATAGAGAGTGGCGGGTGGGAGGGAGAGGGGCAGCGAGAGGGCGACAGAGAGAGGGGCACAGAGATTGGGCAAGATAGAGGGCGACAGAGAGTGGAGCAGAGAGCGGGCGAGAGAGAGGGAACAGAGAGAGGGGGACAGAGAGAGTGGGACAGAGAGTAGGGGGCTGAGACAGAGGGGGACAGAGTGAGGAGGACAGAGAGAGATGGACAGAGAGAGAGGGTCAGAGAGAGAGGCGGGTGGGAGAGAGGGGGGTCAGAATGAGGCGGGTGGGAGAGAGAGGGGTGCAGATAGAGGGCGACAGACAGAGTGAGACAGAGAGTGGGCGTCAGAGAGAGGGCGACAGAGAGATGGCGGCAGAGGGGGACAAAGAGAGGGGGGACGGAGAGAGGGGCACAGAGAGTGGGGGAGATAGAGGGTGTCAGAGAGAGTGGACAGAAAGAAGAGGAGTAGCTGGGGTCAGAGAGAGGGGGGCAGAGAGAGGGCCATATTGAGTGGGGGAGATATAAGGGGTCAGAGAGAGGAGGACAGAAAGAAGGGGAGGTAGTGGGGGTCAGAGAGACGGGGACAGAGAGAGAGGGGCACAAAGTGTTGGGGAGGTAGAAGGGAGACAGAGAGAGAGGGGACAGAGAGAGAGGGGGACAGAGTGAGAGGGGACAGAGAGAGATGGGGCAGAGAGAGTAGGACAGAGTGAGGGTGTCAGAGAGAGAGAGGGAAAGAGAGAGGCGGGTGGGAGGGAGAGGAGGCAGAGAGTGAGGGACAGAGAGAGGGTTACAGTGTCGGGTGAGAGAGGGGGGATGGAGAGATTGGGGACAGAGAGAGAGGGGAACAGAGAGAGAAGGGGCAGAGAGAGAGGAGGACAGAGACAGAAGGGGCAGAGAGAGGGCGACAGAGACAGAGGGACAGAGAGAGGTGGGTGAGAGAGAGAGGGGAACAGAGAGAGAGGGGTCAGAGAGAGGGCGACAGAGAGAGAGGGACAGAGAGAGTTGCACAGAGAGTGGGCGAGATAGAGGGGGTCAGAGACAGCGGGACAGAAAGAAGGGGAGGCAGAGGGGGTCAGAGAGAGGGGGACAGAGAGAGGGGCATCGAGAGTGTGGGAGATACAGGGGGACAGAGAGAGAAGGGACAGGGAGGGGGGAAGAGAGAGGGGGCAGAGGGAGGGGGAAGGAGAAGGGGAAAGAGAGAGGCGGGTGGGAGGGAGGGGGCAGAGAGTGGGGGACAGAGAGAGAGTTATAGTGTCGGGGTGAGAGAGGAAGGATGGAGAGAGTGGGGGACAGAGAGAGAGGGGAACAGAGGGAGAAGGGGCAGAGAGTGGGGGACAGAGACAGAGGGGGCAGAGAGAGGACGACAGAGAGAGAGGAACAGAGAGAGGGACAGACAGAGAGGGGGACAGAGAGAGAGGGGGCAGAGAGAGGGCGACAGATAGAGAGGAACAGAGAGGGGGACAGAGAGAGAGGGGGACAGAGAGAGAGGGACAGAGAGAGGTGCAAAGAGATTGGGCGAGATAGAGGGGGTCAGAGAGAGCGTAACAGAGAGAGGGGGAGGTAGAGGGGTCAGAGAGAGTGGGCAGAAAGAGGGGGAGGTAGAGGGCATCAGAGAGAGAGGGACAGAGAGAGAGGCACAGAGAGTGGGTGAGAAAGAGGGAGTCAGAGAGAGGTGGACAGAAAGAAGACGAGGTAGTGGGGGTCAAAGAGAGGTGGACAGAGAGAGGTGCACAGAGAGTGGGGGAGATAGAGGGGGTCAGAGAGTGAAGGGACAGAGAGAGAGGAGGACAGAGAGAGATTTGGCACAGAGCGCGGGACAGAGTGAGAGGGTCAGAGAAAGAGGGGGACAGAGAGAGGTGGAAGAGAGAGGGGCGTGTGAGGGAGTGGGTGTCAGAGAGAGGGCGACAGAGAGAAGGGCACAGAGAGTGGGGGAGATAGAGGTGGTCAGAGAGAAGGGGACAGAGAGTGGGGGACAGAGAGAGGGGTACAGAGTCGGGGTGAGAGAGGGGGTCAGAGTGAGCGGGACAGAGTGGGGGGATGGAGAGAGTGTGGGACAGAGAGTGCGGAGGCAGAGTGAGGGCGCCAGAGAGGGGGCAGAGAGCGGGGTTGAGTGAGAGGGGACAGAGGGAGAGGGACAGAGAGAGGAGGACAGACTAAGGGGGCAGAGAGAGAGGGCGACAGAGAGAGGGGGACAGACAGAGAGAGGCGGGTGGGAGAGAGCGGGGGTCAAAGAGAGGCGGGAGGGAGAGAGAGAGGGATAGAAAGAGAGGGGGGCAGAGAGATGAGGACAAATAGGGTGTCTAGTGGGACGCGGGTAGGAGAGAGAGGGGGCAGAGAGAGACGGACAGAGAGTGGATCTGATAAAGGGTGTCAGAGAGAGGGGTCAGAGAGAGAGGGCGGCAGAGAGTGGGGGTCAGAGGGAGGGCGACAGAGAGAGGGGGACAGAGAGAGGGTGAGACAGAGGGGGTCAGAGAGAGGGGGACAGAGCAAGCGGGACAGAGAGTGGGTCAGATAGAGGGGCTCAGAGAGAGGGGGACAGAGATAGAGGGGGAGATAGAGGGAGTCAGAGAGAGGAGGACAGCGAGTGGGGGAAAGAGAGAGGAGTACAGAGTCGGGGTGAGAGAGGGGGTCAGAGAGAGGGGGACAGAGAGTGGGGGGATGGAGTGGGGACAGAGAGAGAGGGGAACAGAGAGCGAAGGGGCAGAGAGAGAGGGGTAAAAAGAGGGGAGATAGAGAGAAGCGAGTGTGAGAGAGAGGGGACAGAGAGGGGGACAGAGAGGGGGACAGAGAGTGGGCAAGAGAGAGGGGGGCAGAGAACGCGGGAGAGAGAGAGAGGCGGATGAGAGAGAGAGAGCGACAGAGAGAGGGGGACAGACAGTGGTGGTCAGAGAGAGGTCGACAGAGAGAGGGCGACAGAGAGTGGGAGAGCTAGAGGGGGTCAGAGAGAAGGGGACAGAGAGAAAGTGGGACAGAGAGAGAGGGACAGAGAGAGAGAGAGGGGGCAGAGAGAGGGGGGACAGAGAGAGGAGGTCAGAGAGAGGGGGACAGAGAGTGGGGCAGATAGAGGGACACTGTGACTCACTCTGACACAGTGTGACACTATCTGACTCTCTGAGACATACTGTTGCACTCCCTGACATGTTCTGAGACACAATGTGACACTCTCTGACTCTCTCTGAGACACAATGTGTCACTCTCTGACACAATCTGCGTCAGTATATGACAGTCTCTGATACACTGTGATAAACTGTGACTCTCTCTGTCTCTCTCTGACACTCTCTGAGAGACACTGTGACATTCTATGACTCGCTCTGAGACACGCAGTGATACTCTCTGTCTCGCTCTGAGACACACTGTGACACTCTCTGACACAATGTGACACTCTTTGAGATACTGTGACACTCTTTGACAATCTCACACACAGGGATATTCTCTGACACTCTCTGACACACACTGTGACACTCTCTGACTCTCCTCTGACACACAGGGATACTCTCTGACTCTCTCTGAAGACACACTGTGACATTCTCTGACTGTCTCTGAGTCACACAGTGATGTACTCTGTCTCGCTCTGAGACACACTGTGACACTCTGACACAATGTGTCACTCTGTGAGATACTGTGACACTCTCTGAGACACACTGTGACATTCTCTGACACCTTCATACACAATCTGAGACAGTCTGTGACACTCTCCGACAGACTGTGATAAACTGTGACTCTCTCACTCTCTCTCTTTCTCTCTCTCTGAGACACACAGTGATAATCTCTGCCTTGCTCTGAGATACACATTGACACTCTCTGACACAATGTGACACTCTCTGAGATACTGTCAAACTCTCTGGCTCTCTCTGAGATACACTGTGACACTCTCTGACACACTCTGAAACTCTCTGACTCGCTCTGACACACTGTGACAATCTCTGACGCACTGTGACACTCTCTAACACTCTGAGAAACACTGTTACACTCTCTGACTCTCTCTGAGACACACAGTGACACTCTCTGTCTCGCTCTGAGACACTCTGTGACACTCTCGGGCACAAAGTGACACTCTCTGAGTCTCTCTGAGACACACAGTGATACTCTCTGTCTCGCTCTGAGACCCACCGTGACACTCTCTGCTTCAATGTGACACTCTCTGAGACAGTGTGACACTCTCTGACTCTCTCTGAGACACTGTGACACTCCTTGACTCTCTCTGAGACTCAATGTGACAGTCTCTCAAACACTCTGAAACTCTCTGAAACTCTGTCTGACACACTGTGACACTCACTGACTCTCTCTGAGACACACAGTGATACTCTCTGTCTCGTGCTGAGACGCACTGTGACACTCTCTGCCTCAATGTGAGACTCTCTGAGACAGTGTGAGACTCTCTGACTCTCTCTGAGACACTGTGACAATCTGACTCTCTCTGAGGGATACTGTGACTCTCTCTCTCAAACACTCTGAAACTCTCTGACTCTCTGTCTGACACACTGTGACACTCTCTGACACATTATGACACTCTCTGACTCTCTTTCCTATTACCTGAGACACTGTCTGAAACACTGTGACACTCCCTGACACTCTGACACTCTCCGACCCTCTCTGAGACACAGTCTGGAACTATCCGACAGACTCTGACACCCCGTGACACACTCTGACTCTCTGACACCCTGTAACACTCTCTGAAACACTGTGAGACTTGCTGACACTCTCTGAGACACAGTGACACTCCCTGACTCTCTCTGAGACACACTGTGACGTTCTCTGACTCTCTCTGAGACAGACCGTGACACTCTCTGACGCACTGAGACACTCTCTGACCATCTCTGCCGGACACATTGTGACACTCTGAGACAAACTATGGCACGCCTGACAAACTGTTGCACACTGTGACACTCTCTCACTCTCTCTGACAAACCAGGAGAAACACTGCAACACTCTCTTGACCCTCTCTGACGCTCTGAAAAACTATGACACTCTGACTCTCTCTGACAGGTTCTGCGACATACTGTGACACTCTCTGACACACTGTGACACTCTCTGACTCTCTCTCTGACCCACTGTGACACTCACTTACACACTGACACACTCTCTAACTCTCTCTCTCTGACACACAGTGACACTCTGAGACACACTGCGACACTCTCTGACTCTCTCTCTGATGCACTGAGACACTCTCTGATACACTGTCACACTCTCTGACTCTCTCTCTGACACACTGTGACACCATCCCACTCTCCATGAGACACAGAGGCATAGTCTCTGACACTCACTGAGACACACTGTGACACTCTCTGACGCTCCTCTGACACACCGTGACAATCACTGACACACTGTCACTCTCTGATTCTCTCTCTGACACCCTGTCACACTCTCTGACACGCTAAGACACACTGTGACACTCTCTGACTCTCTCTGACAAACCAGGAGAAACACTGCCACACTCTCTGACACTCTCTGACACTGAGACACGCTCTGAAAAACTATGACACTCTGACTCTCTCTGACAGGTTCTGTGACATACTGTGACACTCTCTGACCCACTGTGTCACTCTCTGATTCTCTCTCTGACACCCTGTCACACTCTCTGACACGCTGAGAGACACTGCGACACTCTCTGACTCTCTCTCTGACCCACTGTGACACTTTCTTACACACTGACACACTCTCTAACTCTCTCTCTCTCTGACACACAGTGACACTCTGAGACACACTGCGACACTCTCTGACTCTCTCTCTCTGATGCACTGAGACACTCTCTGATACACTGTCACACTCTCTGACTCTCTCTCTGACACGCTGAGACACGCTCTGATACACTGTCATACTCTCTGACTCTCTCTGACACACTATGCGAAACACTGCCACACTCTCTGACACTCTCTGAGACACACTGTGACACTCTCTGACTCTCGGCTGACACACTGTGACAATCTCTGACACACTGTGACACTCTCTGACGCACTTGGACGGCTCTGACATTCTCTGACACCCTCTGAGACACACGGCGATACTCTGACTCTCTCTGACACTCGCTGAAACACACTGTGACCCTCTGACACATTAATACACTCTCTTACTCTCTTTCTGATAACCTGTGACACTCTCTGACACTCTCTGCGACACACTATGACACTCTCTGATGCTCTCTGATGCACTGAGACACTCTGACACACTGTCACACTCTCTGACTCTCTCTCTGACGCACTGACACACTCTCTGACACACTGTCACATTCTCCGACTCTCTCTCTGACACACTGTGACACTGAGACAAACTGTGACATGCTCTGACAGACGGTGACACCCTGTGACACACTCTGACTCTCTCTGACTCACTATGAGAAACACTGCCACATTCTCTGACGTTCTCTGACACTGTCTGAGACACACTGTGACACTCTCTGACTCTCTCTGACACATTCTGAGATAGTCTGTGCCACTTTCTTTCAGACTGTGGTAAACTGTGACTCTCTCTGTCTCTCTCTGACCCGCACTGAGACACACTGTGACACTCTCTGAGACACATAGTGATATTCTTTGACTCTCTCTGAGACACGCTGTGAGACTGTCTGAGATACACGATGACATTCTCTGACTCTCTGAGACACGCATTGATACTCTCTGGCACTCTCTGAGAAACACAGTGATACTCTTTAAGTCTCTCTGAGACATGCAGAGATCTCTCTGACTTTCTTCGGGACACACTGTGACACTCTGAGACACACTGTGACATTCTCTGATTGTTTCTGAAGCACTTTGAGAAACACTGCCACACTCTCTGACTCTCTCTGACAGACACTGTGACACCCTCTCACTCTCTCTGAGACACACAAGCATACTCTCTGACTGTCTCTGAGAAACACTGTGACACTCTCTGACTCTCCTCTGACACACTGTGGCAAAGTCTGACACACTGTGACACTCTCTGATGCACTGGGACGGCTCTGACATTCTCTAACACTCTCTCAGACACACAGCGATACTCTCTGACTCTATCTGACACACTCTGAGACACACTGTGACACTCTCTGAAAGACTGTGACACATTGTAGCCCTCTCTGAGACACACTGTGACACTCTGACACAATCAGAGATAGTCTGTGACACTCTCTGACACACTGTGGTAAACTGAACCTCTCTCTCTCTCTCTCTCTGTCACTCTCTGAGACACACTGTGACACTCTCTGGCACAGTGTGACTCTACCTGACTCTCTGAGACACACTGTGGCACTCTCTGACACGTTCTGAGACACACTGTGACACTCTCTGACTCTCTCTGAGACACACTGTGACCCTCCCTGACACAATCTGAGACAGTGTGTTACACTCTCTGACAGACTGAGATAAACTATGACACTCTCTCTCTGTGTGAGACACACAATAATACTCTCCGCCTCGCTCTGAGACACACATTGACACTCTCTGACACAATGTGACACTCTCTGAGATACTGTCAAACTCTCTGACCCTCTCTAAGATACACTGTGACACTCTCTGACACACTCTGAAACTCTCTTACTCTCTCTCTGACACACTGTGACACTCTCTGACACACTCTGAAACGCTCTGACTCTCTCTCTGACACACTGTGACAATCTCTGACACTCCGATAAACACTGTGACACACTCTGATTCTCTCTGACACTCTCGCAGACACATTGTGACACTCTTGCAGAGACAGTGTCACACTCTCTGACTCTCTCTGAGACACACAGTGATTCTCTCTGTATCGTTCTAAGACGCACTGTGACACTGACAAAAAGTGACACTTCTGAGACTGTGTGACACTCTCTAACTCTCTCTGAGACACTGTGACACGCTCGGACTCTCTGTGAGATACAATGTGACAATCTCACAAACACACTGACTCTCTGTCTGACACACTGTGACACTCTCTTACACATTGTGACACTCTCTGTCTCTCTTTCTGATAAACTGTGAGACTCTCTAAAACACTGTGACACTCTCTGACTCTCTCTGAGACACACTGTGGCAATATCTGTCAGACTGTGCAATCCCGTGACACACTCTGACTCTCTGACACCCTGTGACACTCTCTGAAACACTGTGAGACTTGCTGATACTCTCTGAGACACAGTGACACTCTCTGACTCTCTCTCCGACGCACTGTGACGCTCTATGACTCTCTCTGAGACACATTATGACACTCTCCGTCATGCTCTGAGACACACTGTGACACTACCTGACGCACTGAGACATTCTCTGACAACTGTCACACTCTCTGACCATCTCTGCCTGAGACACTGTGACACTCTGAGATAAACTATGACACGCTTTGTCAGACTGTCGCTCCTGTGATACTCTCTGACTCTTTCTGACAAACCATGAGAAACACTGCCACACTCTCTGACTCTCTCTGACACTCTGAAAAACTATGACACTCTGACTCTCTCTGACACTTTCTGTGACATACTGTGACACTCTCTGACACTCTGTGTCACTCTCTGATTCTCTCTCTGACACCCTGTCACACTCTCTAACACGCTGAGACACACTGTGACACTCTCTGAATCTCTCTCTGACCCACTGTGACACTATCTTACACAATGACACACTCTCTGACTCTCTCTCTCTGATACACTGCTACACTCTCTGACTCTCTCTCTGACGCACTGAGACACTCTCTGATACTCTGTCACACTCCCTGACTCTCTCTCTCTGAGACACTGTGACACGCTCTGACAGACTGTGACACCCTGTCACACTCTCTGACTCTCTCCGACACATGATGAGAAACACTGAGTCACACTCTCTGACTCTCTCTGAGACACATTGTGACACTCTCTGTCACACACTGAGACACACTGTGACACTCTCTGAGACTCTCTCTGACACTCTCGGTCTCTCGCTGAGACACTGTGTCACTCTATTTCTCTCTCTGAGTCACTTTGACACTCTGATTCACACTGTGACACTCTCTGAGACACATAGTGATACTCTTTGTCTCTCTCTGAGACACACTTTGACACTCTCTGACACACTCTGAGATTCTCTCTGACATTCACGGTCTCTCGCTGAGACACTGTGTCACACTATTGCTCTCTCAAAGTCACTGTGAGACTCTCTGAGACACACTGTGACACTCTGAGACACTCCGTGAAACACTTTGACACTCTCTGACACTGAGACACACTCTGAGACACACTCTGACACACTGTGACTCTCTCTGAGACACTCTGTGGCACTCTCTGACACTCTCTGAGACGCACTGTGACACTCACGGACACTCTGGGACACGCATTGATACTCTCTGACACCCTCTACGACACACGGTGATACTGTCCGACTCTCTTAGGGAGACACTGTGACATTCTCTGACACATTGTGACACTCCCACGGTCACACTGTGACAATCTCTGACACAGAGTGACACTCTCTGACTCTTTCTGATGCACTATGAGAAACCCTGCCACACTCTGTGACTCACTCTGAGACACACAGAGATACTCTCTGACTCTCTCTCAGACAAACTGTGACACTCTCTGACTCTCCTCTGACACACTGTGTGAATGTCTGACACTCTGTGACACTGGAACGGTCCCAGACTCTCTCCGACGCTCGCTGAAACACACTGTGACACTCTCTAACACTCTCAGACACACCATTACACTCTCTGAGACACACTGTGACAGTTTCTGAGAGACTCTGACACACTGTGACACTCTCTGACACTCTCTGACACAATCTGAGACAGTATGTGACACTCTCTGACACACTGTATAAACTGTCTCTCTCTCTGTCTCTCTCTGACACTCTCTGAGACACACTGTGACACTCACTGAGACACACAGTGATACTCTCTGTCCTTCTCTGAGACACACTGTGACACTCTCTGACACAATGTGATACTCCCTGAGATACACTGCGACACTCTCTGACTCTCTGAGACACACAGTGATATTCTCTAACTCTCTCCGAGACATACTGTGACACTCTCCGACACACTCTGACACCCTCTGGCTATCTCTCTGACACACTGTGACAATCTCTGTCACACTGTGAGACTCTCTGGCGCTCTGAGACACACTGTGATACTTTGTGACTACCTCTGACACTCTGAGAAATGCTCTGACAGTCTGTGACACAATGACTCTCTCTGCCATTCTCAGAGACACACTGTGACACTCACTGACTCTCTCCAACACTCTCTGAGACGCGCTGTGACACTCTCTGACACACTGTGACACTCTCTGACTCTCTCTCTCTGACACCCTATGACACACTCTGAAGCACTGTGACACTTGCGGACCCTCTCTGAGACGCGCTGTGACACTTTGTGACTACCTCTGACACTCTGAGACATGCTCTGACAGACCGTGGCACTCTCCGATTCACTCTTTGACACCCTGTGACACTCATTGAAGTACTGAGACACATTGCTGACACTTTCTGACTCTCTCTGAGACATACTGTGACAGACTCTGGCACCCTCTGAGTCACACTATGGCACTCTCTGACTCTCTCCCTGATGCACTGCGACACTCTCTGACACACTATCACACTCTCTGACTCCCTCGCTCTGACGCACGTGACACTCTGAGACAAACTTGGACACGCTCTGACAGACTGTGAAACACTGTGACACTCTCTGACACTCTCTGAGACACACTGTGGCACTTTCTGAGACACACCAGGAAACACTTTGACACTCTGACTGTCTGAGACACACTCTGACAGACTGTGACACTCTCTGACCGTCTGAGACACACTCTGACACACTGTAAGACTCTCTGACACACTGTGACACTCTCTGAATCTCTGTGACACACTGACAAATTCTGACTCCCTTTGACACTCTGAGAAATGCTCTGACAGACTGTGACGCTCTCTGCCTCTCACTGAGACACACAGGGATACTCTCTGACTCACTCTGAGACACACTGTGACACTGTGACTCTCCTCAGACACACCGTGACAATGTCTGACATACTGTGCCACTCTCTGACACACTGCGATGCTCTCTGACTATCTCTAACACTCTCTGAGACACACATAGATATTATCTGACTCTCTGACACACAGAGATACTCTCTGACGCACACTGAGACACACTGTGACACTCCCTGACTCTCTCTGAGACACACAGAGATGGTCTCTGACTCACTCTGACACACACTGTGACACTCTGACTCTCCTCTGACACACTGTGACAATGTCTGACACACTGTGACACTCTCTGACACACTGCGATGCTCTGTGACTATCTCTGAGACACACAGAGATACTCTCTGACTCACTCTGAGACACACTGTGACAATGTCTGACACACTGTGACATTCTCTGACAAACTGCGATGCTCTCTGGCTATCTCTGACACTCTCTGAGACACACAGAGATACTCTCTCACTCTCTCTGACACTCTTGTATACTTACTAGGACACTCTCTAACTCTCTCTGACACTCCATTACACTCTCTGAGACATACAGTAACACTCTCGGACTCTCTCTGACACATTCTGAGATAGTCTGTGACACTTTCTTTCAGACTGTGGTAAACTGTGACTCTCTCTGTCTCTCTATGACACTCTCTGAGACACACTGTGACACTCTCTGAGACACACAGTGATACTCTCTGTCTCGCTCTGAGACACACTGCGACACTCTCTGACACAATGTGACACTCTCGGAGGCACTGTGACACAATCTGAGCAACACTCTGACACGCTCTGACACGCTCTGGCTATCTCTCTGATACACTGTGACAATCTCTGTCACACTGTCAGACTCTGATACACTGAGACACACCGTGACACTTTGTGACTGACTCAAACACTCGAAACATGCTCTGACAGACTGTGGCACTCTCGGACTCTCTCTGACACACTCTGAGACACGCTGTGACACTCTTGACACACTGTGACACTCTCTGACTCTCTCTCTGACATCCTGTGACACTCTCTGACATCCTGTGACACTCTCTGACACCCTGTGACACTCTCTGAAGCACTGTGACACTTGCAGACCCTCTCTGAGACACACTGTGAAACTATGTGACTACCTCTGACACTCTGAGACATGCTCTGACAGACCGTGACACTCTCTGACTCTCTCAGACACTCTCTGAGACACACTGTGACACACTCTGACACTCTTTGACTTTCTCTCTGACACTTTGACACTCTCTGACACGCTCTGAGACGCACTGTGACACTCTCTGACTCTCTCTGAGATACAGTGTGAGACTCTCTAACAGAATCTGAGACAGTCTGTGACACTCTGACAGACGGTGATAAACTGTGAGTCTCTCTGTCTCTCTCTGATATTCTCTGAGACATGCTGTGCCAGTCTCTGACTCTCTCTGAGACACGCAGTGATACTCTCTGTTTCACTCTGAGACACACTGTGACACTCTCTGACACAATGTGACTCTCTATGAGATACTGCAACACTCTCAGACTCTCTCTGAAACTCACTGTGACACTCCCTGACACACTCTGAAACTCTCTGAATCTCTCTTGCTGACAAACTGTGACAATCTCTGACACACTGTGACACTTTCTGACTCCATCTGACACTCTGAGACACTCTCTGACAGAATGTGACACTCTGTGACTCTCACTGACACTCTCTGAGACACGCGTTGATACTCTCTGAAACTCTCTAAGACACACAGTGATATTCTCTAACTCTCTCTCAGACACACTGTGACACTCCGACACACTGTGACACTCTCTGACTCTCCTCTGACACACGGAGATACTCTCTGACTCACTCTGAGACACACTGTGACACTCTCTGACTTTCTCTGAGACACACAGAGATGCTCACTGACTCTCTCTGAGACACCCTGTGACACTCTGACTCTCCTCTGACACATTATGACAATGTCTGACTCTCTGTTACACTCTCTGACACACTGTGATGCTCTCTGACATTTTCTGACACTCTCTGAAACTCATTATGACACTCTCTAACTCTCTCTGACACTCCATTACACTCTCTGAGACACACTGTGACACTCTCTGACAGAATGTGACACACTGAAACACTCTCGGACTCTCTCTGAGACACACAATAACACTCTCTGTCACATTCTCAAATAGTCTGTGACACTTTCTTTCAGACTGTGGAAAACTGTGACTCTCTGTGTCTCTGTCTGACACTCTCTGAGACACACTGTGACACTCTCTGTCTCTCTCTGACACTCTCTGTGACACACTGTGACACTCTCTGACACGCTCTGGCTATCTCTCTGACACACTGTGACAATCTCTGTCACACTGTGACACTCTCTGACTCTCTCTCTCTCTCTGACACCCTGTTACACTCTCTGTCACACTGTCACAATCTCTCTGACACTCTGAGACACACTGTGACACTTTGTGAGTACCTCTGACACTCTGAGACATGCTCTGACAGTCTGTGACACACTGATTCTCTCTGAGACGCGCCGTGACACTCTCTGACACACTGTGACACTCTCTGACTCTCTCTCTCTCTGACACACTATGGCACTCTCTGAAGCACTGTGACACTTGAGGACCCTCTCGGAGGCACACTGTGACACTTTGTGACTACCTCTGAGACTCTGAGACTTGCTCTTACAGACTGTGACACTCTCTGACTCACTCTTTTACACCCTGTGACACTCATTGAAATACTGTGACACATTGCTGACACTCTTTGACTCTCTCTTGCACATTGTGACCCTCTCTGACTCTCTCTGAGACACACTGAGACACAGACTCTGACACCCTCTGAGTCAGACTATGGCATTCTCTGACTCTCCCTGATGCACTGCGACACTCTCTGAGACACTCTATTACACTCTCTGACACTCTCACTCTGACACACGTGAAACTCTGAGACAAACTTGGACACGCTCTGACAGACTGTGAAACCCTGTGACACTCTCTGACGCTCTCTGACACACTATGAGAAACACTGCCACACTGTCGCACTCTCTCTGACATTTTGTAAGACACACTGTGACACTCTCTGACTCTCTCCCTGAAGCACTGCGACACTCTCTGAGACACACTATCACACTCTCTGACTCTCTCACTCTGACGCACGTGACACTCTGAGACTTACTTGGACACACTCTAACAGACTGTGAAACACTGTGACACTCTCTGACAGACTATGAGAAACACTGCCACACTCTCAAACTCTCTCTGACACTCTCTGAGACACACTGTGGCACTCTCTGAGACACGCTGTGGCACTTTCTGAGACACACCGTGAAACACTTTGACACTCTCTGACCTTCTTAGACACACTCTGACAGACTGTGAAACTCACTGATGCTGTCTGAGACACACTCTGACACTCTCTGAGATACATGATGACACTCTCTGACACTCTGAGACACGCATTGATACTCTCTGACACACTCTGAGACACAGAGTGATACTCTCTAACCCTCTCTGAAGCACACAGTGATACTCTCTGACTCTCTTCGAGACACACTGTGACACTCTCTGACACACTGTAACACTCTCTGAAAGACAGAGATACTCTCTGACTCCCTCTGACACACACTGTGACACTCTGACTCTCCTCTGACACACTGTGACAATGTCTGACACACTGTGACACATTTTTAGACACAGTGACACCTTCTGACACTCTCAGAGACATACTGTATCCCTCTGAAAAACACTGATAATCTCTGACTCGCTCTGAGACATACTGTGATACTCCCGGACTGACTGTGACACACTGTGACAATCCCTCACTCTCTCTGACACTCCCTGAGACACACTGTGACACTCGCTGAGACACACTGTGACACACTCTGACCCTCTTTGACACTCTCTGTAACACACTGTGATAGTCTCTGGCTCTCTCTGACCGACTGTAAGACACCCTCTGAAACAAACTGTGACACTCTCTGACTGACTCTCTGTGACTCTCGCTGACAATCCCTGAGACACACTGTGACACTCTCTGAAACACACCGTGACACACTCTGACCCTCTTTGACACTCTCTGACTTTCTCTGACACCCACTGTGACACTCCCTGCAACTGTCTGAGACACAATTGACACTCTCTGACTCTCTCTGACACTCTCTCCCACTATCTGAGTCAGACTGTGACACTCTCTGACAGACTGATAAACTTTGGCACTCTCTGCTTCTCTCTGACACTCTCTGAGACAAACTGTGATACTCTCTGACACATTTTGACACTCTGTGACTCTCTCTCTCTGACACACTGTGACACTCTTTAAGACATTGTGATACTATCTCACACTCTCAGAGACATATGGTATCCCTCTCTAAGACACTATGATAATCTCGGACGCTCTCTGAGACATACTGTGATACTCTCTGACAGACTGTGACACACTGTGGCACTCCATGACTCTCTCTGACAATCCCTGAGACACACTGTGACACTGTCTGAGACACACCGTGACGCACTCCGACCCTCTTTGACACTCTCTGACTTTCTCTGACACCCACTGTGACACTCTGACACTGTCTGAAACATACTGTGCCACAACCTGTTATACATTGACATTCTCTCACTGTCTCTGAGACACATTGTGACATTCTCTGACTCACTGTTACATTCGCTAACTCTCTCTGACACTCTGCGACACTCTCTGACATTCTCTGAAACACAATGTGACTCTCTCTGACGGACTGTGTCACACTGCGACACTCTCTGAAAATCTCTGAGACATGCTGTGACACTCTCAGACACTCTCTGACTCTGCCTGTGAACACTGCGACACGCTCTGATGGACTGTGACAAACTGCGACACTCTCTGACACACTGTGAGACTCTTCTAGACACTGTGACACCTTCTGACACTCTCAGAGACATACTGTATCCCTCTCTAAGACACTGTGATAATCTCTGATTCTCTCTGAGACATACTGTGATACTCTCGGACTGACTGTGACACACTGAGACACTCCCTAACTCTCTCTGACACTCCCTGAGACACACTGTGACTCGCTTTGACAGACTATGACACAGCGACACACTCTGACAATCTCTGAGACATGCTGTGACACTCTCGGAGATCTCTGACAGTCTCTGAAACAAATTGACACTCTCTGACCGACAGTGACACACTGTGGCACTCTCTGACATTCTCTGAGACACACTGTGACACTCTCTGACACTCTCTGAGACACACTGTGATACTCTCTGGCTCTCTCTGACCGACTGTAAGACACTCTCTGAAACAAACTGTGACACTCTCTGACTGACTGTGACATTCTGGGACATTCTCTGACACTCTCTGAGACACACTGTGATACTCTATGGCTCTCTCTGACCGACTGTAAGACACTCTCTGAAACAAACTGCAACACTCTCTGACTGACTGTGAGAATATCTGACGTTTTCTGATACGCTCTAAGACACACTGTGACACTCTTTGACACTCTCTGAGACACACTGTGGCACTCTCTGACTAACATTGACACAGTTTTACACTCTCTAAGACTCACTGTGACACACTTTGACCCTCTTTGACACTCTGCGAAAGACTGTGACACACTCTGACACTCTCTGAAACACACTGAGACCCTCTCTAATAGAGTGAGATGAAGTATGACACTTTTTGACTCTCTCTGACACAATCTGAGAAACACTGTGACTGTCTCTGACACGCTCTGAGACACATTGTGACACTCTCTGAGACGCACTGTGACACATTCTGAGCCTCTTTGAAACACTCTGAGACAGACCGTTGAACTCTCTGAGACACACTGTGACACACTCTGAACCTCTTTGACACTCTCTGTAACACAATGTGATAGTCTCTGATTTTCTCTGAAACTCTGACACCCACTGTGATTTGGCACACTGTGACAGACTGTGACAATCTCTGACATTCTCTGACACTCTCTGATACATGGTGACACTCTCTGACTCTCTCTGACATTGTCTGAGACACATTATGACACTCTCTGACCCTCTGAGACACATTGTGACACGTTTTTTCTTTCTCTGCACGATTGGGAGACAGTGAGACACACTGTGACATTCTCTATCTGACAGTGACTCACTGCGACACTCTCTGACACTCTCTGAAACAGACTGTGACCCTTTCTGAGGCACACTGTGACACTCTCTGACAGACTGTGACACACTGTGGCAATCGCTGACATTCTCTGACACTCTCTGAGACACACTGACACTCTCTGACACTCCCTGACACTGCCCGAGACACTGTATCCCTCTCTAAGACACTGTGATAATCTCTGACTCTCTCTGAGTCATGCTGTGATACTCTCGGACGGACTGTGACACTCTGTGACACTCCCTCACTCTCTCTGACACTCCCTGAGACACACTGTGACTCTCTCTCTGAGACACACTCTGACCCTCTTTGACACTCTCTGTAACACACTGTGATAGAATCTGACTTTCTCTGACACTCTCTGACACCCACTGTGACACTCTCTGACACTGTCTGAGACATACTGTGCCACTGTCTGATAATCATTGACACTCTCTCACTATCTCTGAGACAGACTGTGACATTCTCTGACTCAATGTGACACACTCCACCTCTCTCTGACACTCACTGAGACACACTCTAACAATCTCTGCGACATGCTGTGACACTCTCGGAGATCTCTGATAGTCTCTGTAACAAACTGACACTCTCTGACAGACTGTGACACACTGCGACACTTCTGACACTCTCTGAAACAGACCGTGACCCTCTCTGACAGTCTCTGCGACACACTGTGATACTCTCTGGCTCTCTCTGACTCTCTGTAAGACAGTCTCTGAAACAAACTGTGACACGCTCTGACTGACTGTGACGATCTCTGACATTCTCTGACACGCTCTGAGACACACTGTGACACTCTCTGACATTCTCTGACTGACTGTGACACACTGCGACACTTCTGACATTCACTGAAACAGACTGTGACCCTCTCTGACATTCTCTGACATGCTCTGAGACACACTGTGACACTTTCTGCCTTTCTCTGAGACACACTGTGACACTCCCAGACACTCTGACTCTCTCTATAATACACTGTGAAAATCTCTGACACACTGTGACACCCTCTGACACACCTTGAGACACAGTGTGACACGTGCTGACTCGCTCTGACACTGAGACACGCTGTGACACTCTCTTTCACGCTGTGACATTGTCTGACTCTCTCTCTCAGAAACCCTGTGACACTCTCAGAAAAACTGTGACATTGCTGACACACTCTGAGACACACTGTGACACTCTCTGACTCTCTCTGACACTCTCTGACACACTGTGACTCTCTGACACACTGTCATACTCTCTGACTCTCTCTCTCTCTGACACTGTATGAGACTCTCTGACACACTGTGACATTGCTGACACTCTCTGAGACACACTATGACACTCTCTGACTTACTTTGAGATACACTGTGCCACTCTCTGACTCTCTCTGACACGCTCTGAAACACACTGTGACACTCTCTGAGACACACTGTGCGGTACTTTGACCCTCTCTGACACTCTCTGAAACACACTGTGGAATACTCAGACCCTCTCTGAAACTCTCTGAAACACACTGCGGCACACTCTGACAGACTGCGATACACTGTGACACTTATTAACTCTCTGTAACTCTCTGATAACCACTTTGACAATCTCTGACTCTTTGAGACATACTATTCCACTCTCTTACATACTGTGCCACCCTCTGACTCTCTCGGTCACTCTCTGAGCAACACTGTGACACTCTCAGACAGGCTGTGACATACTGTGACTCGTTTTGACTCTGTATGAAGCACTCTGTGACACTCTCTGACTCTCTGTGAGACACACTGTGACACTCTGACACACTGTGACATTCTTTAAGACACTGTGACACCTTCCGACACTGTCAGAGACATACTGTATCCCTCTCTAAGAAACTGTGATAATCTCTGACTTTCTCTGAGACATACTGTGATACTCTCGGACTGACAATGACACACTGTGACACTCCCTCACTCTCTCTGACACTCCATGAGACACACTGTGACACTCTCTGAGACACACTGTGACACACTCTGACCCTCTTTGACACTCTCTGTGACACACTGGGATAGTCTCTGACTTTCTCTGACACTATCTGACATCCACTGTGACACTCTCTGACACTGTCTGAGACATACTGTGCCACTCTCTGATATACTTTGACACTCTCTGACTCTCTTTGACACTCTGTGACACTGTGAAATTCTCTCACTCTCTCTGCCACTCTCTGCCACTATCTGAGTCAGACTGTGACACCCTCTGACAGACTGTGATACACTGACGCTGTCTGTCTCTCTGACACTCTCTGAGACACACAGTCACACTCTCTGTCTCTCACTGAGACACAGTTTTGACACTCTCTGACCCATTCTGACACTCTGTGACTCTCTCTGACACTCGGTGACACTCTTTAAGACTTTGTGACACTTTCTTTCACTCTCAGAGACATACTGTATCCCTCTCTAAGACACTATGATAATCTCGGTCATTCTCTGAGACAGACTGTGATACTCTATGACAGACTGTGACACACTGTGGCACTCCATGCCTCTCTCTGACAATCCCAGAGACACACTCTGACACTCTCTGAGACACACTATGACACACTCTGACCCTCTTGGACATACTCTGACTTTCTCTGACACTCTATGACACCCACTGTGACACTCTCTGATACTGTCTGAGACATACTGTGCCACTCTCTGATATACATTGACACTCTCTCACTGTCTCTGAGACACACTGTGACATTCTCTGACTCACTGTTACACTCTCTAACTCTCTCTGACACTCTCTGAGACACACTGTGACACAGTGCGACACACTCTGACATCTTCTGAGACACACTGTGACACTCTCTGACTCTCTCTGACACTGCCTGAGGCACACTATGATACTCTCTGACAGACTGTGACACACTTTGACAATATCTGACATTCTCTGACACACTTCTGAGACACACGGTGACCCTCTCTGACTCTTTCTGACACTGTCTGAGACACGGTGTGCCAATCTCTGACACTTTCTGAGACACTCTGTGACACTTTCTGTCTCTCTCTGTCTGATTGTGAGACTGTGAGACACACTGTGACTTTCTCTGACAGACAATGTCACACTGCGACACTCTCTGACATTCTCTGAAACAGACTGTGACACTCTCTGAGGCTCACTGTGACTCTCTCTGACAGACTGTGATACACTGTGACAATCGCTGACATTCTCTGACACTCTCTGAGACACACTGACACTCCCTGACTCTCTCTGACACTGTCTGAGACACACTGTGAAACTCTCTGTTTCTCTCTGAATCTCTCTAACCGACTGTGAGACACTGAGACACACTGTGACACTTTCTGACCGACACTGACACTCTGTGACACTCTGTGAGGCACACTGTGACACATTCTGACCCTGTTTGACACTCTCTGTGACAGACTGTGACTCTGTGACACTGTGAAATTCTCTCACTCTCTCTGCCACTCTCTGCCACTATCTGAGTCAGACTATGACACTCTCTGACAGACTGTGATACACTGACGCTGTCTGTCTCTCTGACACTCTCTGAAACACATTGTGACACTCTCTGATAGAATGAGACACAGTGTGACAATTTTTGACTCTCACTGATACTCTTAGACACACGCGACCCTCTCTGACACTCTCTGAGACATTCTGTGCCACTCTGGAACACGCTGGGCACTTTATGATCCTCTCGGAGACACTCTGTGACATCTCTTATATTCTCTGAGACACACTTTGAATGTCTCTGACAGACTGTGACACACTGTGAAAGTCTCTCACTCTCTCTGACACTCTCTGCCACTATCTGAGTCAGACTGTGATACTCTCTGACAGACTGTGATACACTGACACTCTTTGCCTCTCTCTGACACTGTCTGAGAAACACAGTGACACTCTCTGTCTCTCACTGAAACACAGTGTGACACTCTCTGACACATTCTGACACTCTGTGCCTCTCCCTAACACACTGTGACACTCTCTGACACACTGTGACACTCTTTAAGACACTGTGACACCTTCTGACATTCTCAGAGACATATTGCATCCCTCTCTAAGACACTGTGATAATCTCTGACGCTCTCTGAGACATACTGTGATACTCTCTGACAGACTGAGACACACTCTGACACTCCCTGACTCTCTTTGAAACTCCCTGAGACACACTGTGATAGTCTCTGAGAAACACGGTGACACACTCTGACCCTCCTTGACACTCTCTGTAAAAACCGTGACACTCTCTGACTTTCTCTGACACTCTGACACTGTCTGAGACATAATTTGCCACTCTCTGATACACTTTGACATACTCTCACTGTCTCTGAGACACACTGTGACATTCTCTGACCCACTGTGACACTCTCTAACTCTCTTTGACACTCTCTGAGACACACTGTGACACACTGCAACACTCTCTGAGGCACACTGTGACACACTCTGAATCTCTCTGACACTGTCTGACACACATAATGACACTCTCATACACTCTCTGAGACACACTTTGACACGTTCTGTCTCTGTATGATCTATTGTGAGACGATGAGACACACTGTGACACTCTCTGACCAACAGTGACACACTGTGACACTCTCTGACAGACTGTGACACACTGCAACACTCTCTAACACTTTCTGAAACTGACTGTGACATTCTTCGACACTCTCTGAGGCACACTGTGACAGTCTCTGACAGACTGTGACACACTGTGACAATCACCGACATTCTCTGACACTCTCTGAGACACACTGACACTCTGACTTTCTCTGACATTCTCTGACACTCTCTGAGACACACTGTGACACTCTTGGCGGCACACTGTGACACTTTCCGTCTCTCTCTGACCGATTGTGAGACAGTGAGACACACTGTGACACCCTCTGACCGACAATGACACACTGTGACGCTCTCGGACAGACTGTGACATACTGCAACAATCTCTGAATCAGACTGTGACACTCTCTGAGGTTCACCGTGACACTCTCTGACAGACTGTGACACACTGTGACTATCGCTGACATTCTCTGACACTCTCTGAGACACACTGACACTCTGTGACTCTCTCTGAGACACACTGTGACACTCTCTGACACACTGTGACACTCCCTGACTCTCTCTCTGACACACTGTGACAATTTCTAACACACTATGACATCCACTGAGACAATGTGAAACTCTCTGACACTCTGTGAGACACACTGTGACACTCTGAGACAGACTGTGACACACTCTGACCCTGTTTGACAATCTCTGTGACAGACTGTGACTCTCTCTGAAACTCTCCGAAACACTGTGACATCTCTGATAGACTGTGACACAGTGTGACACATTTTGACTCTCTCTGACACTCTGAGACCCACGTGGCACTCTCTAACACTCTCTGAGACATACTGTGCCACTCTCTAACACACTGTGACACTTTTTGACTCTGTATGAGACACTCTGTGACACTCTCTGCCTCTTTCTGAGACAGACTGTGACACTTTCTGACTCTTTGCAACACTCTCTGCCACTCTCTGAGTCAGACTGTGACACTCTCTGACAGACTGTCATACACTGTGACACTCTCTTACACTCTCTGCCACTCTCAGACACACAGTGATACTCTCTAACTCTCTCTGAGACAGTGTGACACTCTCTGACACATTCTGATACTCTGACTCTCTCTCTGACACACTGTGACAATCTCTGACACACTGTGACACTCTGACACTCTGAGACACACTGTGACACTCTCTGAGGCACTGTGACACTCTCTGACAGACCGTGACACTCTCTGAGGCACGCTGTAACACTCTCTGACAGACTGTTACACACTGTGACACTGACTCTCTCTGACACTCTCAGAGATGCACTGTGACACTCTCCGACTCTCTCTGACACTCTCTGACCGACTGTGAGACACTGGGACACACTCTGATACATTGTGACTCTCTCTGAGACAAACTGTGACATACTCAAACCCTCTCTGACACTCTCTGCAACACACTGTCGCTCTCTCTGACAGACTGTGTCACTCTCTGTCTCTCACTGACACTGTCTGAGACACACTGTGACACTCTCCGACTCTCTCTGACACTTGAACTGACTGTGAGATATTGGGACATACTCTGATAAACTATGACACTCTCTGAGACAAACTGTGACGGACTCTGACCCTACCTGGCACTCTCTGAATCACGCTGTGGCAATCTCTGACTCTCTCTGACAGACTGCGATACACTGTGACTCTCTCTGACACTCTCAAAGACACACAGTGACACTCTCTGACTCTCTCTGACATACTCTGAATCACACTGAGACACTCTGACTCTCTCAGAGACACACTGTGACACTCTCTGACTCACTGAGGCTCACTGTGACACTCTCTCACTGTCTCTGACACTCTCAGAGACACACGTTGACACTCTCCGACTCTCTCTGAGACATACTGTGCCACTTGCTTGCACACTGTGCCCCTCTCTGACTCTCTGTCACTCTTTGAAAAACCCTGTGACACTCTCTGACTCTCTCTGAGACAAACTGTGATAATCTCCGACTCTCTCTGGCACACTCTGAAACACACGGTGACACACTTAGACTCTCTCCGACACTCTCTGTAGCACACTGTGACACTTTCTGACAGACTGTGACACTCGCTCTCTCTCACTGACACTCTCTGAGACACACTGTGACACTCTCTGCCTCTCTCTGACACTCTCTGACCAACTGTGAGACACTGTGACACTTTCTGATACACTGTGACACTCTCTGAGACAGACTGTGACATACTCTGACCCTCTCTGACACTCTCTGAAACGCACTGTGGCACTCTCTGACTCTCTCTGACACTCTCAAAGACACACGGTGACACTCTCTGACTCTCTCTGACACACTGAAACACACTGCGACACTCTGACTCTCTCTGGGACACACTGTGACACTCTCTGACTCACTGAGGCTCACTATGACACTCTCTCACTGTCTCTGACACTCTCAGAGACACACTGTGACACTCTCTGACTCTCTCTGACACACTCTGAGACACACTGTGACACTCTCTGATTCTCTCTGACCGGCTGCGAGACACTGTGACACTCTCCGATACACTGTGACACTCTTGGAGGCACACTGTGACATACTCTGACCATCTCTGAAACACACTGTGGCACTCTCTGACTCTCTTTGACACTTTCTGAAACCTTCTGAAGACACTGTGATAATCTTGGACACTCTGACAGACTGCGACACACTGTACCACTTTTTTGACTCTCTCTGACAATCTCTGAGACCCACTTTGACACTCACTGACTCTCTCTGAGACACATTGTGCCACTCTCTGACTCTCTCTGTCACCCTATGAGAAACACTGTGACACTCTCTGACAGATTGTGACATACTGTGTTACTTTTTGGTTCTGTATGAAACACTCTGTGACTCTCTCCGACTCTCTCTCTGACACACTGTGACACGCTCTGACAGACTGACATCCACTGAGACACTGTGACACTTTCCGACACTCCGTGAGGCACACTGTGACACTCTCTGACACATTGTGACACTCTTTAAGTCACTGTGACACTTTCTGACATTCTCAGAGACATACTTTTATCCCTCTCTAAGACACTGTAATAATATCTGACGCTCTCTGAGAAATACTGTGACACTCTCTGACAGACTGTGACACACTGTGACACTCCCTGACAATCTCTGAGACTCCCTGAGACACACTGTGACACTCTCTGACTTTCTCTGACACTCTCCGACATCCACTGTGACTTTCTCTGACACTGTCTTAGACATACTGTGCCACTCTCTGATAAACTTTGACACTCTCAGACTGTCTCTGAGATACACTGTGACATTCTCTGATACCCTGCAACATTCTCTATCACTGTGATATTCCCTGTCTCTCTCTGACATACTGTGACACTCTCTGACATTCTCTTTGACACACTGAGACCCTCTCTAAGACCCACCGTGAAACACTTTGATACTCTCTGACACTCTGAGACACACTTTGACACTCTGACTCACGGTAACTCTCTCTGGGACACAATGTGACACCCTATGAATCTCTCTCAACACACTGTGACTGCAATAGAATATTATCTATTTACTGTGAAATTAATTATCCATTTACTGTAAAGTTTAAAGAGAATGCTTTGTTTAAATCAATGCTGTGCTGAGCTTTGTAAACGATGCTTTGATGAAGGGTTGCAGTTAGCTTATCTCTGAATTCTGCAAAATTCAACTCGACCTTGCGATAGTCGAACTCAGAGAAAGCTGAATAACTGTTATGTCTAGCACCAAGGGATGAGAGGATAACAACTTGAGTTTCTCCAGTCTCTGCACTTGAGACTGTGATAAGGAATGCTATAAGCCAGGTGTCTCTGTAAATGTTTGGGTACTCATTGCATTGAGGCATCTGACTGAGTGTAATGGGTCAATTTTGCAAAATTTTTAATGAAGACCCTTGCTTTGCTCTGGCTAATTATTGAGTCAAGTCGATATAATTTCCATGACAGTAAACTTGGGGGCTCGTCCTGGGAAACCACGACTGGGTGAGATTCTGAAGATTTCCAGGAAGCGCAAGCGCCAGGACCTTGAAGGTCTTTCACTTCATCTCGAGCGCTGAATTGACCCTTTTGCTCCTACTGTAGAACATTTCTCCACATTACACAACCCTTGAGGATCCCTAAGTGACATAGCTCATGGCAAAGGGTTGCAGAACCAAAGTCCATTACAGTGGACCCCAGAGGCCGAGAGTGCCTTTGTTGAATTAAAAAGGGTCTCTCCAATCTACACTTACACTGGGGATTCTGAACCCAAACCAGCCTTTTGTACAAACGGTAGATGATGAGCGTGGCTGCATGACATCTGTGCTGTTCCAGGATCATTGGGGAACATTCAGGCCGGTAGCATATTGTTCAGCTAGACTAGACCCTGTAGCAGCAGGATTGTCTCAATGCCCGTGAGCTATGGCTGCAGCTGAAAAGGCTGTTGTAGCATCCAGGGATATAGTCGGCTGCGGTGAATGTACCCTCCTGGTCCCACATGCAGTATCCTGACTGCTGTCCGAGCAAAGGACCGCACACATGTCAGCAGCACGTTGGCTCCGATACAATACTGTGTAATTGGAGACGCCTAACATTACAATAAAGCGATGGAACGCCCTTAACCCTGCTAGCCTTCTCCCCACAGAAGGAGACAGAGACCCAAACGATTGTGTTGCTGTAACTAATGAAATTTGCAGCCCCAGACCAGATGAGCAGGATTGACCATGACAGAATCCAGATATGGAGTTTGTTTGTGGATGGGTCAACATTCAGGAGCAACGGAACAGGCCAGAATTGTGCTGGGTATGACGCAGTGACTATCTACGAGGTAGTCAAAGTGAGATCACTCCCTTCTCATCTGTCAGCGCCAGCAGCGGAGCTGATTGCCTTGACTGAGGCCTGTAAGTTGGCTGAGGAAAGGACAGTGAATATTTACACCGATAGCATATATATCTTTGGGGTTGTACATGATTTTGGAACCCTGTGGAAACACAGGGGCTTCTTGACCTCCACTGGAAAGCCCATCACATACCGCGACCTGATGTCCGACCTCCTGGAAGTGGTCCTGTTGCCTAAATCAATCGCTGTGTGTAAGTGTGAAGCTCACACAAAAAATAATGATCTTATTTCCCAAGGCACTGCGAGGGCAGACTCAGCAGCAAGAACGGTAGCCCAGCAGCCACCAACTGAGCAGATTGTCATGGGCATGACAAAAATGTGTTCCCCAACAGATGTACGGGGGCTACAGTCACAGGCCACACCAGAAGAAAAGCGTGAGCAGACAAAAGCAGGATGCAGTGTGAGGGAAAGAGTATGGTGTAGCGCCAATGGGAAACCCTGTCTACCACCATCATTATTTCCATTCTATGCCAAACTGACACATGGCAAGGATCATGTATCAAAAGGGAGGACGTGTAACAGTATTTTGGCA
This sequence comes from Chiloscyllium punctatum, assembly GCF_047496795.1. Lineage (NCBI taxonomy): Eukaryota > Metazoa > Chordata > Chondrichthyes > Orectolobiformes > Hemiscylliidae > Chiloscyllium > Chiloscyllium punctatum. The sequence continues at coordinate 75,761,014 of NC_092766.1, forward strand.
CACTGGTACACAAAGGGATTTACTCATTACTCCCAGAAATATTATGAGTGTTGTGTTATCTGTGACACGAATAATGTGGGGAGGGGAACACAGATGAGTTAGGCAGCACACCCCCAATCTCAAAAACCCTTTGAACATTTACAGATGGATTTCATTGAGTTAACTCCCAGCGAAGGGAAAAGGTATTTACTGGTAATAGTTGATATTTTTTTCCAAATGGATGGAAGCGTTCCTCATGTCTAAACAGGATGTCAGTGCAGTAGCCAAGGCTTTGCTCACTGAGATCATTCCGAGATGGGGCATTCCTGATAGGATCAGTAGCGACATTGGGACACCATTTGTCAATTGTGCCTTACGGCATATCAGTGATTATTTGGGGATAAACATGAAACAACACTGTGCCTACCACACAGTGAGTCGTGGGGCAATGGAAAGCGAAAATGCTACCCCAAAAAACAAATTGACAAAATGTTGTGAGGAACTAGTGGTGACATGGACAAAGTCACTCCTGATTGTGCTCGTGTATATGATATCGAGGAGGAGAGGAAGAGCGCTAATATTAGCCCATTTAACATTTTGTTTGGTAGACCACCCACCACAGGAATGGACCCCAAGACCTAAGGTAAGACAGATAACAGGCCGCTGTGAGAATGAGATGTTGTGTTACTGTATAAAACTCTCTGCACTTTTGTCTCAAATACAGAATCATGTGAAAGCAGCACTACCCCAACCAGCAGGAGGGAAGCTGTGCGATGTAGAACTGGGAGACTGGATAGTGGTGAAAGACTTCAGAAGGAAAACCTGGAGGGTGAAGAGATGGCTGGGACCGTTTCAAGTGCTCCTCACAACACTGACAACAGTTAAGATCGCAGAAAGAGCCACGTGGGTACATACCAGCCATTACAAGCGTGTAGCTGGGCCTGAGGAAATATCGGACAGTACCAGAACCAATTAAGTTCAAGTAGTGATTAGAAGCCTCATACGATTATGGGGCTGCCGCAGCTCACACATGGGCTGTGTACAGGGCACAACCAGAGCAAGTGAAGATACCACCACAAAGTTATGTTTCGGGTAGGTGGTATCTGAGGAAAGGCCTGGTGTTTCTGAAACATTTTCTGACATATCGCTATTACGGCTCCGTATTTCTTTGTAGTTGTTGCTGTAGTTGTCCTTGTTGTCATAAAATGACAAAAAGGAGGATAATGTAATGGAAAATTATCCCGTTACTGTGAAATTAATGATCCATTTACTGTGAAATTGAAAGAGAATGCATTTCTTTAATTCAACACTGTACTTAGCTTTGTAAACGATGCTTTGATGAAGGGTTGCCGTCAGCTTAACTCGATGTGAATTCAGTAAACATTCTACATGACCTTGCGATAGTCGAACTCAGCTAAGGCTGAAGAACCATTTTGTCTGAAAGACCAGGGAATTGCCCTCGAGAATGTGATAAGGAACAATATAAGGCAAGCATCTGTACAATGCTTCAGTGTCCTTTGCATTAAGGCATCTGGCGTAGCAGAGTAGTCAATCCTGCAGGATTCAAAATAAAGATGCTTTCTTGCTAATAGTTGAGTAGATTTCGTTTCCACGGCAATGACCCTTGATTGTATTTTAGTTGAAAAAATCTACAGGACCATCTTCATTGATCTGCTCTGATACTAGCTTAATAAACTGACCTTTCTTGTCTATGCATATGTTTTCCATTTGCATCTGTATTGTAGTTGCTTCTTGTAAATCCAATGTTTCTGAGGAACAAATTATTCTCCCCAAATGGTAGACGCTGGAAGTATCCTAAATATTTTAATTATATTATATTGGCTGTTCTTTATTACAGGATTTGTCTCTTCATTAATGAAAACAAATGGTAATTGAAAACTCTTCAGTCATCTGACCACACTCGCATATCTATGGAGCATTAAGTCGTTAAGATCAATCACTTTGCTGTTGTGTCCATTCCTCAAAAACACTCAGACATCCCATCCAGACTGAGCAAATGTTGTAATTTACAATGGTATAAAATAAATTGGTTTGAATGGGGTTAAGCGAACCTGCTCTTTCAGTGATTGTAGTTAATGTCAGTCTCTATGATCAAATTATTTCACTAAAAGATTTACTTCCTATTTAAAAGGAGCTCTTACAATGTTATCACACAGTGTCAGTAGGAATTTCACTTTCAGCGCTAACCAGGATCAACAGTTCAAGAGTGGGGGAGAGAAGAGATCAAAGTCTGAAGGCAATGGACTAGAGTGTTCCAACAATGGACCAGAATATGAGAACAAAAGACTGGACTGTTCCAATACTGACCAGGGGTTTACGTTTGGGTCTTCACAATCTTCCTCAAGATTGGGTGGACTTTAAGAGTGCTTTGGCTGATTCAAGCTGGTTTCTATCCTCTCCTCACTATTATTCCTGGTAAGTCTTTCTATCTTACTATGAATTCAATAAACCTTGTTGAACGAACTTACTGTCCTCATAATTTAAATACTGAAAAAAAAGAAGCCATGGCCATGAACTCTGTTCAGAAACTCAATTCCTTACCAAACAATTTTAATGTCAATATCTAAAGTGGAATCAACCTGCTTATAACTCCAACAAGCACTTTTGCTCTAAGCTGATATCTATTTCTATATTCTCTCCAGCACCAATCCTGTTCAGCACCAATCCTGTTCACTATCAACTCCACAATATCTCAAGTCTCCCCTTTTGTCTCAGTCTAGCTGCTGAATAAACCATCATCTGCACCTTTGTTTTATCCAGATTCACCTTTTCCTATTCTCTTACAGCCACAAATAATTTGACCCGAAATGTTAAGTCTTATCTCTGAAAGTTGCTGACTTCTTGAGAGTCAGTGGGATTGTGATAATATCAATACACTTGCGATCAGAGCCCCAGGCTATTACTGTGGAATCAAATACCCCCACGTCACCACCTCCACACCTTCCACACCCACCTCCGCCCCCTAGAACAGCTGGTGGTTTTGAATTCAATTGCAGACAGTAATAGCAACAACCCATTATTGTAGAAATTCTGGTTCAATCATGCCCTGTTGAGAAGGATATCTATCATCCTTTCGAAATCTGACATCATGATTCCAGACTCTGACAAATGTCTCTGTCTCTTTATTGTCCACCAAAATCAACAGCATATCATTCAATTCAGTGCTGAGAACCATGGAATCAACAATACGAAGAGGCCTGTCGAATCTTGAGTACTTTGTGTGAATATTGTGTATATTTCTGATCACCACACTACCAGAAAGATGTGGAGGCTTTGGTTTACCAGGAACTTGGCTACTTTGGAAAGTACTGGCAATGAGGAGAGATTGGACCAACTTGTATTTTCACTTGAGCACTGATGAATGAGGGGGAGATTTGAAAGAAGTTAAAAACATTCTGAGAGGCATGGCCAGAATGGATACTCAGAGCCTTTTTCCCAGGATACTAATCTCAATTGCACGTGGGTATAGTTTTAAGGTAAGAAGGGAAAGTTTAAAGGAGATGTGAGACAGCTTTTGGACGCAGATGGTGATAAGTGCCTGGAATGTGCTTCCTAAGATAATGGTGGAGGTGGATCCAAAAGCAATTTATTGAATAGACGGGGAATCTAGGGATATGGAACACGAAAAGATAAAAGGTTTTGCATTTGGAAAGGCATCAAGTGTGAGCACAGTCTTAGTGGGCCGAAGGGCCTGTTTCTGTGCTGTGCTCTTCTTTGTTCTCTCTTCTCAATTTCCTCTTTATCTGTTTTAAAGAATTGCATCACCTCCTTGGTACACTGTGCAGTAAGCTGTAAGTGCTGAATGTAAGTTCCTATGCAACCCTTTAGAGGGGCTGAATGGTGTATTCCTTTGCCTCAGTAATAGCCTTGAGGAATTCACCGAGAGACGTGTTGTGTGACATTACACGGGAGGTAGGACCACCAGTTGCCATTCGGTCCCTGCTACACCATTCAGACAGATCAGAGCTGATCTGACTGTGGTTGAACTCCCTGTCCATCTCTGTTCCCAATAAACATGGGCTTCTTTGGCCATGAATGTGCTACTGAGCTCAGCCTTGAATATCTTCAATGTTCCCTGCAGATGAGAATACCACAGTTAGCACAGCCCTCAGGACAAAGGAGCATCCTCACTTCAATCTAAAATGGAAGCACCCTTACATTTAAAGTGATTGTCCTTGGAATGAATCACCTCCTACTTATGACGTGATGCACAACAAATAAGAACAGATGGAAACCATCCAACCCCATCAAACCTGGCCCACATAAGCACTGGCTGTCTCGTTGATGAAATATCTATCAAATTCAGCCTTCACTGCTCTCTGGGCAACACATTATCAGATACATCTTTATCTCAGTCTGAAATGGAAGAGGCCACATTTTGAAACATTCTACAGTTCCCCTCGTTCAACACACCCACACGTGGGGAGCCATCCTCTCATTATCCAGCCTGTCAAGTCCTCTCAGGTTCAGTTATGTCTCAATATGATCATGTCCATTTCTGCTGAACTTCAATGGTTATACATCCAAACTGTGCAACATTTCCACATGGGATGAACTCGTCATCCCAGGAATCAACTAAGTGAGCTGTGCCCATACACTTTCTCATGTAATTAAATTCTTTCTGAGATAAGGAGATAAAAACAGTCTCAGACAGTCCTCCAGCTGTGATCTCAGTAAAACTGGGAACAGCTGCAGCAACGTTTCCTTCATGGGTGACTCCTTGCAAGAAACATTAAAATTGAGACAAGAGCTGGAGGACACTTATTGTTTTTTTCTCTGAAATAAGGCAACTTTGATTGGTTACAGAAATGAAGAGATCTTTCTCCTTTTCTCAGAGTGCTGTGAGGCATAGAATTACTGAATAGAATCTTTACAGTGAACAAGATGCCATGTTGCCCCTCAAGTCTGCACTGACCTCAGGCCGAGCACCCCCACCCTAGCCCTGCATTTCACAAAGCTAATCCAATGAACCTGCACAATCCCGGTCACTCTGGGGCAAATATACCATGGTCAATCATCTAACCTGCACATTTTGGGAATGAAGAACTGAGTAGAAACCCATGCAGACACAGGGAGAATGTGCAAACTTCACACAGACTGTTGACCCAGACTGGAATCAAGGCTCCGTCCCTGGCACTGTGGGGCAGCAGTACTAACTATTAAGGTACTGTAACCTTACCTCCAAATTAATTTATAATTTGTTTGCTTGAATTCCTCACAGTTAATGTAGTGATGATCTTCATGCTGCTTGATAAAGATTGTGGATTGTCTTCATGTGGTATCGTTACCTGGTGGCCATGGTAGTGGCAGGTCTACTTGTCGTTATTCTCAACCTGATATTGATACACATTCTGATTGTTTATTGAGAACACGACAGTTTCCTGTGGGACATCCGCATGTATAATATTTATGCTGTAATGTTTTATATTGGTCGGACGGTCCTGCCTGGTTTGCCATCACTTTCACCTTCGATCGATTTGTGGCCATTTGTTGCCAGAAGCTGAATTTAAATATTTCAGTTAGAAAAATTCTCTGGGAACAGCGACTGTACTGAGCTGTTTAAAGAAAACCTTCTGGTATTTTATTCTCCCAGCTCAGTAATGGCTGGATAACGCCCCCTGGCTTTGTGATGTAAAAATCAGTGTTTATTACTCGAGTCTGGATCATAATTGAGTTCCTCCACCACATTCTAACTCGAAATTTCCAATTTCCCCTGATTCTGCTGCTAAATGTTTTCATCATCAGACACATGTTAATGACCAGCAGAGCCCACAGGAGACCAGTGGAGAGTCTCACAGGGACACCAAGATGCAAAGCTGAAGTAAATCCATCTTGTTACTGTTAGTGTTAACAATTTATTCGATATGGAGGCAAATGTTTGTGATAGGCTCTTGGTCTACGTATCTACATGAATTGCGCTGGAAATGGGACTCATGATGCAGTTTCTCAGTTGCTGCATGGTATGTTTATTCTGACCCAGACAAAGTTCAGGCAGCAACTGAAGAAGGTGCTGAAATATCCCTTGACTCTAATCAATGAATGAATCAATCAGATTCACTTGGTGTGCACTTATTGGGCTGAACGGCCTGTTTCCACACTGTAGGGATTTTATGAGGACATGTCAGTGTTGGGCTGGGGTGGCCAATGTTAAAAATCACACAACATCTGGTTATAGTCCAACAGGTTTAATTGGAAGCATTAGCTTTTGAGAGCTTCATTGGGTAGTTCGTGGGGCAAGATCATGGAACACAGAATTTATTATAAATTCGGTGTCCTGTGATCCTGTCCCACTAGCTACCTGATGGAGGAGCAGCGTCCAGTCAGTTCAGGTTTTTCTCATTTTAATTCAAATTAACAGCAATGAAACAGCCTATCACAATGATAACAGACTGAGGACAGGTGACTGAGGTGTCAGTGGGGGAACACTTTGGGGCCAGTGACCAAAGTTTGATTAAGTTTAAACTAGCAATGGTTTTGTGTGTGAGAAATCATGTTATACGAACTTGACTGATTTCTTTGAAGAAGCAACAAAGAGGATTGATGAAGGCAAAGCGGTGAACAGGATCTGTATGGACTTTGTGTTTGACAAGGTTTCCCATGGGATACTGGTTAGCAAGCTTAAATCATATGGAATACAGGGAAAATTAGCCATTTGAATTGACTCGAAGGCTAGAGGTGGTGGTATAAGTTTGCTTTTCAGACTGGACGCTTATGCCCACTGATGTACTCCAAGGATTGGTGTTGAATCCACTGATTTTCATCATTTATATAAATGATTTGGATGCAAATGTAGGAGGTATAGTTAGTAAGTTTGCAGGTGGCAACAAAATTGGAGGTGCAGTGGACAGTGAAGAAGGTTTCCTCAGAGTACAATGGGATCTCGATCAGACGGGCCAATGGGCCGAGCAATGGCAGTTGGAGTTTAATTTAGATAAATACAAGGTGCTGCATTTTGGAAAATCAAATCAGAGCACGTCATATCCACTTCATGGTAAGGGTGTGCTGCTGAACAAAGAGACCTTGGAGTGCAAGTTCATAGTTCTTTGTAAGTAGCGTTGCAGGCAGATAGGATAGTGAAGAAGGCACTTGTATGCTTTCCATTATTGGTCAGAGTATTGAGTATCAGAATTAGGAGGTAATGTTGTGGCTGTACAGGACATTGGTTAGGCCACGTGCAATACTGGTCTCCTTGCTATCGAAGAATGTTGTGAATCTTGAAAGGGTTCAGAAAAGATTTACAAAGATATTGCCAGGGTGGAGGATTTGAGCAATAGGGAGAGGCTGAAAGAGGCTGGGGCTGTTTTCCCTGGAGCGTCGGAGGCTTCTCAAGTTTCATAAAATCATGAGGTGCATGGATCGGACAAAGTCTTTCCCCTGGGGTGAGAGAGTCCCAAATTGGAGTGAGAGTGAAAGATATAAAATGGACCTAAGGAGATAACTTTTTCACATAGAGGATGGTGTGTGTATGGAATGAAGTGGTGGAGATGGGTCCAATTACAGCATTTAAAAGGCATGTCGACCGGTATAAGAATAGTAAGATTTAGAGGTATACAGGCCAGGTGCTGGCAAATGGGACTTGATTAGGTTAGGATATCTGGTTGGCATGAATGAGTTGGACTGAAGGATTTGTTTCCATGCTGTACATCTCTATGACTAAGTGCAGTATAACAGAGCATTAAGGGCTCCCGTCGTGACATCAAGTGAGGGTGTGCACTGTGGTGATATGTGCACTGTAAATCTACACATCTGTACATGACAAACACCTCAACGTACAAAGACCAGGGGGACAATCTGTCAAGACTTTTGAATTCTCTAACCAGAGACTGTGAGAACGAGAACATTTCTGGGTGGCATGATAGATGGATGTAGCTTCACAAATCAAAACACGTGTATCCTTCAGTTCCTTTATTTAAAAAAAAACTTTCTCATTTAAACTGACTAACAGTTCCAGTATCCACTGTCGTTTCTGGAAGAGAGATCCAAACCTCTCCCATCCTTTGTGTGTAGATGTGCATCCTAACATTCCTCCTGAACGCTCTGGATCTCATTCTCAGACTGTGCCCCCTCGTTAGAGAATTGCCAGCCAATGGAAATCATTTATCTTTTCCTGTTAAAGTCTTGGAGGACTTCACTCAGATCAGACCTTCACCTTCAAGATTCTTGCGAACACAGGTTTTATTTACATGTAAAAAAAAGAAATTGATCAGCAGGTCTGGCAAGCATCTGTGAGAGAGAAAGTAGAGTAAATGTTTAAAGTCCGGAGACCCTTCTTCAGAACTAAGTTCCATGATCTCTCTTCATACCTTCAGAACATATGAAACCAGAACAGATGACAGAATACTAAAGTAAGGAAATTCTGCAGCAGCAGTGACTTTGGGAGTCTCTGTCAATGGAAAATTGTACCATGAATGCTGCTCACTGGATTGTTATCACTGTTCTGGGGTCTGGATATGGCTGACCAGTCAATGAGATAGCAACATTGTTGTTCAAAAGGAAAAACCAGAGAGCAGATCAGCAGCAGATTAAAGTAAGTCCAAAATGTCTTTTTGCCACACCAGGAACACGAATAAAAGCAAGGATGGTGTAGAACACATTCTCCACCTGCTGAGTTGGTGGAAGCATTTTTCCATGTGAGGTGGTCTGTCCCTTCAGGCAGCTGACAAGCTCCTTGTTTAAAACTCTGGGCTGATGCATTCCCAGAGATGCTGCCTTATTCTGTCTGAAAGCTCCTTTGGGAGACTGACACCGCAGCACTGCTCAGCTTTGTGTCAAAACTCTGACAATGAACAAACTCATTACAATAACAAGTTTAATCCCCATTATGAAGGAGTGTTGCTGTTTAGTATATCATAATGAAATAACAAAAAACAGAACCTGGGATCTCTCAGCAATAATGCTGCCCACACAAATACCGTGAGCCCCATCACGAGATCACAAATAATTACCACCAATGCTGCATCGAGCCAGTTTATTCGATGTGTGAAAATATATCTCAGAGCTGGTCTTCTGTTCTCTAGAGTAGGAGCTGCCCTTTTTAAACAAGAGCATTTCACTTACTGATTGAAATGTGATTCTTCTTACACACTGAATGTGTGCATTACTGTCGAGGTCAGCATTTATTCTATATCACTAATGGCCCAGGTTCTGGAGGTACATGAAGGGCCTTTCTGGAGGAAGAGGATTGAGTGAACAAGTTGTGCTTCCAACAATGGAGGTATCAGGATGTCACTCTTATTGTCAATCTCCATCCTTCCCAAAGTGCAACGAGGGACGAGTAATAAACACTGGCCTAGCCAGTGATGCCCACATCCCATCAATGGATAAGAATAAAGTGATAACCCTGGAGGTTCCATCGACCTTATAGCCCCTGGTCTGTATTCATCAGGATCATACCTATGTGTGGGGATAGGTGCCTTTTCCAAACTACAATCATAACCACCGGTATCCCGAGATATATCATGGGGAGTGCAGTTAGGACCACAGCTTGATGTGAGAGGAGCCGAATTCATGGACAACAGGCTATGGGCATGTGATGGCATGGCCTTATCCTTCACATTTACTGAAGAGTGGTCCCTGTCAATGTCCCCTCTATCTCCACAGTATGTGGGAGGAAGATATGATAAGCCATCTAAATAATTCCGTTAATTTGGACATCATCCTAACTTCGTCACTTGGAATAATTGGAATCCCTAGCACTGAGAGTGCCCTTGCAGTTGCCAATAAACCAGACCTTGGTGAGCTGCTGTAATTGGGATGAATGGTGGCTCAGTGGTCAGCATTACTGCCTCACAGCACCAGGGACATGGCTTCATTTCCAGCCTTGGGCGACTGTCTTTGTGGAGTTTGCACATTCCCCCCGTGTCTGCATGGGTTTCCACCCACAGGACAAAGATGTGCAAGTTAGGTGAATTGTCCATGCTAAATTGTTCATAGTGTTAGGTGCTTTGTCAGGGGTAAATATAGGGTAGGGAAATGGGTCTGTGTGGGTTCCTTTTCAGAGGGCCAGTGTGGACTTGTTGGGCTGAAGAGCCTGTTTCCATATTATAGAGAATGTAATTTAAACTGACAGTGAGAGATATTCGGGTGGGTCTTCTCCTGGAACAAATGTTTACACTGTTTGACACAAATTTCCTGTGGGGCTTTCCCTTGGCTGGCCTGTCTGAACGCCTCCCTCATCCTGTTCCTGCAGATACTGCACAAGGTGTCCCAGCAATAATGACTGTGGGCAACAAAACTGCATTCTATGCAGTATCTACAGCACAGAGACCCAGAGACGGAGAGCCGGAGGAAGTCTGTGATTTTGCTCCTCACCATGTCTTGGAGCTTCATCCTCCTGTTGTTCATCTATGTTTAAAATTTCTTATATTATGTTATTCAAGGAGTCCATCCTGAAGATTACTCGCTTTTCCTTCATAACTTCACAAAACTTGGTTATATGCTGCAGACCCTAAGTTGGTGCACAAACAGGTTTATTTATGTGGCAACATTATCTCAGTTCAGAGTGAAGATCACGAACACAGCAAAGTAACGACTTACAAATATTCCTTGCATAATGAATATATAAAACTCCTTAGTGAAGCCACAGGAGGGTCCTGTTTTTTCCAGACATGAAACAATTTTTCAAATTCATTCATAGGATGTTGGCATCACTGCCCACGTCCAGCATTTATTACCCATCCCTAGTTTCCCCTTGAGAAGTTGGTGGTGAACTGCCTTCTTGAACCGGTATTGTCCATGTAGGTCAACCCATAACGTTGTTAGGGAAGGAATTCCAGGAATTTGACACAGGGATATATTTCCTCTTCAAGATGGTGAGAAGCTTGGAAGGCAATTTGCATAAGGTGGTGGTCCCATGTATTTGTTGCCATTGTCCTAAATGGAAGTGACTGTGGGTTTGTGAGGTGCTGTCTGAGGATCTTTGGTGAATATCTGCACTGCATTTGTAGGTGGTACACACTGCTGCTACTGAGCATCTTTGGTGGAGGGAGTGGATATTTGTGGTTGGGGTGCCAATCAAGCAGGTTGCTTTTTCCTGAATGGTGTCAAGTTTCTTGAATGTTTATTGGAGCTGCACTCATACAGGCAAGTGGAGCATATTCCATCACTTCCTACAGAGAATCTTTATCCCAGTGTAGAGGCAGGATTGAGCTGAGAACCAGCAGACTCCCTATCTTAGTATTATCCAAAGGAATTGTCCAGGAAAGTTGAATTTCCTACTGGGTAAGTCTTATCAGCTTGGAACCGTCTATGTGTCCATCAAAAATCAAATTCTTCAGCGGGTACCTGATACAGTTAAACAGACTAGCTAATCTGTAAATATTCCATGTCAACCAACCCTATACTAATGTCCCAAATAGCTACCTATGAGCTGTTTTTAAGTGAGAAATCGTGGCAGGTGATTACATGATATTATCAGAACCTATTCACCAAAGAAATGGCTGGCCTCTATTTTTCAGCATCAAGCTTTCAGTTTCTTTGGGCTGCTTATCCATTGCAGTCTCATCAGAAATTTCCTGCCATTGATTACGATGCAGAGGTCGAACCTCTCTGTTAATTAAACCAAACACCCAGAGAGTCTTGGTTCACTCTGTAATCTGTGAAAGTAAAAGGGACAGAGAACTCTAAAATTCCAATATATTAAGAAAATTATAATTATTTTCTGAACTCTAATAGTGAATATTAAACAACAACTGTTCACAAATCCAAGTCCCATTCTTTTACCTACTTAGTATCTGACTCCAACTCCACAAAAGTACCCTGTTCCAATTATTAAGCTCGACACTTATTAAGCATTGCATTAACTTAATCTCAAGACCAAACAGGTTCCTCTGAATTCAATCCTCTGGCTGCTGATCTCGCTGGGCCATCTTGTTTCTTTTTTTTTCACTCTGAGAAGTTTGTGCATGAAAAGGTACTTTGGTAGTAATTGTTTTCTAATTTTTTTGAGAGTAAGATGTGAGATGGACATTTCGCTCTCGGGCTCGGCAGCAGTTGCTCGCTATTCGATGGCAGTTGCTCTCCCTCATACTTTCAGAATACCGGGTTTATATAACACCCACCACTCAATAAACTTTTGTAATCAGTTTCAAGGTGTCAAAACAATCAAACCATATGCCATTGGTTTCTGGTATCCTGGGCACAATTTAAACTAATTGGGTAAATTGCAATTGTGGTCAATACAGCAGCCAAACCTCAAGTAATTGGAACATGTATCTATTTTGGAACAGGTGATCTCTCAGATGGCAGGTGTTCCTGTGCTTAAATTCAAAAAGCACTTTCGATCTTGCAGCCAACTTACACTCTATTGGCTTTGGAACAATGTGGATTCGTTGGTTACAGTTCCAGATACAGACTGTACATCCATCTGTACTGTCACCAAAAAACCAGATTCACGGAAACTGCAGTCACCCCTCCCCCCGACTGATCCCTACCCAACACTGCAATCTCCCCCTCCCTGACTGATGCCTACCCAACACTGCAATCTCCCCCTCCCTGACTGATCCCCACCCAACACTGTAATCTCCCCTTCCCAGACTGATCCCTACCCAACACTGCAATCCCCCCCCAGACTGATCCGTACACAAGACTGCACTCACTCCTTCTTGATTGATCCAGACCCAACACTGCCATCACCCCTCCCTAAATGATCCCTACCCAACACTGCAATCTCCCCGTCCCTGACTGATCTCTACCCAACACTGCAATCTCTTCTTCCCTGTCTGATCCCTACCCAAAACTGCACTCACCCCCTCCCTGACTGATCCCTACCCAACACAGTAATCTCCCCCTCCCTGACTGATCCCTACCCAACACTGCAATCACCCCCTCCCAAGGAACAAAGAATAACTAGAGAGAAAACAGGATCCTTCAAGGACCAGAGTCGACATGTGTGTGCAGAATCGCAGGAGTTATTTCTCCTCTGTGCTGACCTTGGAGAAGGACATGAAGGCTTGGGAACTTGGGAAAATTAGTGATGATCTCTTGGGTTCAGGCCATATCACAGGAGAGGATCTGTTGAATGCATTAGAATGTATGAAGGTGGATAAATCTCCTGGACCTGACCAAACATATCCAACCGCACCTGAAGAGGTCAGGGAAGTACTTGTGGGGTCCCTGCAGATCTTTTTGCCTCACTGTTAGCCACGGGTGAGGTCCCAAAGACTGGAGGACAGCATATGTTGCACCCTTATTCAAGAATGGCTGCAAAGATAAACCTGGGAACTATAGATCAGTAAACCTAACATCAGTGGTAAGTAAGTTACTTGAGAAGATGCTGAGAGATTAGATAGACATGCATTTGGAAATACAACATTTGATTGGGAGCCTTGTGCATGGGAGACCATGCCTCACAAATTTGTCAGCGTTCTTTATTGAAGTGATCAGGAAGTTTGACGAGGGCAGGCCAGAACATGTAGACTCTACAGATTTCAGGAAGTCCTTTAATAAGGTTCCACATGGTACCTTGCTCTGGAAGGTTAGATCGCATGGAATCCAGGGGGCGTTGGCAAGCTGAGTACACAATTGGCTTGATGGTAGGAAGCAGAGGGTAACAGTCAGACTGGAGGCCTGTGACTAGTGATGTGCCTCAGCGGTCATAAAATCATAGAATCCCTCCTCTAGCTTTAATCGGAAACCTCTCCCCTGGGGACCTATGGTGGAGCTCAGATGGCTGCTCCCACCAACCCCAGCCACCTTCCTTTGTACCAGGTATAACTTCAGCCAGTGCAGATGATTCCTATTTGCTCCAATTTTGCTGTTAATCCTGGATATGGCACATGGTCAAATGCAGTTATGATGATTTTAAGTGCAGTCACTGTCACCTCAACTCGACAATTCAGCTGTGTGTTCTCTTGTTGTACATCTTTAAACCAAGGCTTCAATGAGCGCAAGGGATGAGACCCAAACTGAGCATCAGCGAGCAGGTTGGTATTGAGGCAGTGCTGCTTGATCCCACCGTAGATGATATCTTCGATCACTTTATTAATGTTGGTAATTAGAGCAATGGGGCAGTCATTGATTGTCTGATGTTTTGTCTGTGTGTGTACAGGACACACCCTGATACTTTCCCACATTGTCAGGTAGGTGCCAGTGCTGTATCCCATCAGGAAAAGCTTGAATGGAATGTTCTCAGGGCCCACAGCCTTTGCATTCCCCATCTCTTCAGCCGTTTGGAGTTACCATGCACAGTGAACAAACTTAGCTGATGACTGCTATCTGGAGAAGACTAAAATAGATCATCCCATCAACACTTTGGTCTGAACGTTTTTGTGAATATTTCAGCCTTAGCTTTTCTATTGTTGTACTGGGCCCTTCCATCGTTGAGGAGGGTGATATTTGTGGATCCTTCTCCTCCAGTGAGTTGTTTGATTGACCACACAGTACACCCGGATTGCATGCGTCAGGATTGCAGAGATTAGGTATGATTTGTTGGCTAGACCAGTCTGTCACTGGCTGTTTATGCTATTTGGTAAGTAAGTGATCCTGTTTGGTAACGTCACTACGTTGTGAGGTATACCTGGTGCTGCTCTTGATTGGTCCTCCTGTGTTCCTCATAGAACAAGTGTTTCAGCCCTGGCCTGATGGTCAGGGTAAAGTGAAGCATATGCCAGGCAGTGACAGTGAAAATTGTGCTAGAGTACAATTCTGCTGCTGTTGGTAATGACCAGAATCACCTCACACAGGCCAATGCTGTGTTCGAGATCTTTTTCAAATCTTTCACATTTAGCATGGTGATAGTATTTCTCACATGTGCTCTCATGCATGTTTGTAAACACACACGCACAAACACTATTGACAATGTAAAAGTGTGACTTTCTCTGTAGAAATCCTGCATGCCCTGTCACCATTCCCAATATGGTCCTCGATCAATGTGTCTGCAGCCGGTAGTTTGGTGCGGATGAGGTCAAGTATGTTTCTGCCTGTCAGACGTTCCCTCCCGATTCGGTGCAGCCCCAATCCAGCAGCTATGTCCTTTTGGACTCGACCATCTCAATTAGCAATGCTGCTGCTGAGACCCTCTTGGTGCTGGGGTTTGAAATGGCCCACTCAGTATACAGTCCCCAGCTCATTCACTCTGTCAGTGCGTCCTCCAAGTGTTGTTCAATGTAGAGGGACACTGATCCACCAGCTCAGGCAGTGGAGTCATCCGGAGGTTTCAATTTCAGTTTGATCTGACACCATGAGATTTCGTTATGTCACATTGTTGCTTAAGGAGTCTGTTTAATGCCTCTCCCACATCTCGCCCTAGTCCCCAGACATTAGGAAGGAGGGATTTCCAGTGTCTGCAGTGCTTTTAGTTTTTGTCACTATCAATCGAATGGCCTCTTCTGTACTGTATGACACTCACTATATGACTCATGTGATTGGACAGTCCAGGTCTCACTCCTTCAGTTCCTCCAAGTGCCTTGTCTATTCCACAGATTTCTACAGTATTTTCTCTATTAAGACATTGCATAATTCCGTTTTTAAACTAACTACGTGCATCTCTGTATCTTTCCCTGTCATCTCCTCCAGCCGCTGCATCCATTTGTATCTCACTCCGTATCTCCAAATCTTTATCTCATACTCCAGCCCCACCTCTCACTGTAAATTCCGCCAGCCCCTGCACCACTCCCTATCTCTCTAATATCCAGCTGCTACACCTCTCCCCATATCCTGTGAATGAATCATAAAATATCTCAATAACATGTTCTAGCATGCACAGGCTACGCAATCTCTCGACCACCTCCAGCCTTGCTTTCGCACCTCTGAAACATCTCCAGCCTTGCTTTCCTCTCTCTGTAACATCTCCAACATTGTTTTCCTCTCTCTCTGTGACATCTCCAACCTTGCTTCCCTATCTCTGTAACATCTCCAGCCTGCTTTCCTCTCTCTGTAACATCTCCAACCTTGCTTTCCTATCGCTGTAACATCTCCAGCCTTACTTTCCTCTCTCTCTATAACGTCTCCACCCTTGCTTTCCTCTCTCTGTAACATCGCCAGCCTTGCTTTCCTCTCTCTGTAACATCTCCGACATTGTTTTCCTCTCTCTCTGTGACATCTCCAACCTTGCTTTCCTATCGCTGTAACATCTCCAGCCTTACTTTCCTCTCTCTCTATAACGTCTCCACCCTTGCTTTCCTCTCTCTGTAACATCTCCAGCCTTGCTTTCCTCTCTGTGTAACATCGCCAGCCTTGGTTTCCTCTCTCTGCAACATCTCCAGCCTTGCTTTCCTCTCTCTGTAACACGTCCTGCCTTGTTTTCCTCTCTCCCTGTAACATCTCCAGCCTTGCTATTCTCTCTCGTTAACACGTCCTGCCTTGTTTTCCTCTCTCTGTAGCATCTCCAGCCTTGCGTTCCTCTCTCCCTGTAACATCTCCAGCTTTGCTATCCTATCTCTGTAACATCTCCAGCCTGGTTTCCTTCAGACTTTAGTGCATTGGTTTTTACACACCTCAGTGAATTGGTTATATATTTGCTCCTGCGTTTTCATCTTTCTGGGGCTTTATAAAATACCCCCAGCAGTGTGTCTGTCATCGTTTGGACCCTCACCTCGACCCATAAAGCCTCATTTGAAGACACGTCCAAGATATCGTCCCTCCTTACTGCAGTAACTGTTCTTTAATTAATAATGCAACACCGCTTCCCTTTTAACACCCTCTCCTGTCGTGCCTATAGCTCCAGTACAACAGAATATTGAGTTGTTAGCCCTGACCTCCCTCAAACACGTCTCTGTGATGGCAAAAATATTCCACCTCTACATGTCGACTCTTGCCATTGTCACAACAGTCTGTCTGATAATACTCCCAGCATTAATGTAAGCTGGAATATAACACCGGGAATACTCTGTTTTCCGGAGTTCCTCAATCATTCACTATTTGTTATCAGGCTGCTCAAACCATGAACCAAAATTGTAACGCTGGAAATGAATGGATATTTGTTGAATTGTAATTTCTTTTTGAAAAAAGAATGAATTCATCAAGTGCAACTTTCCAGAACTGAGCAGTCTGATGGTTAATTCCCACTACAGTGTGCAGAGGGGACAGCCTTCAGTAATGGAGAAAGTGAGGACTGCAGTTGATGGAGATCAGAGTCAAAAAGTGTGGTATTGGAAAAGCACAGCAGGTCAGGCAGCATCTGAGGAGAAGTAGAGTCGATAGTTCGGGCATGAGCTCTTTATCAGGAAGGCATTGGTGCATTCCTTTTTTTGATTCCATGATTTGCAGGATGCTGGGTACCATACTTGCTCAGCAAGGCAGCACTGGAAAGGAAAGCGGTCAATCAATTGGTTGGACAAGGTGTAGACAGGTTGAGGGGAAATACAGACTGATTGAAGTACAAACATAAGGATGGATAAATCCCCTGGGCCAGTTGGGGTATACACAAGGTTACTCCAGGAGGTGATGGAAGAAGTTGGTGTGATTTTGGTAATAATATATGCGTCTTCACTGTTCACTGGAGTAGTGCCAGATGTTTGGGGGTGGCAAATGTTATCCCTTGTTCAGGGAAGGGAATAGGGATAACCCTGGGAATGATAAAACAGTCAGTCTTACACCAGTGGAGGGCAAGGTATTGGAGACGATTCTGAGAGACAGGATTTACAATTACTTAAAAAAACCATAGTATGATCAGAGGTAGTCAGCATGGCTTTTTGAAAAGCAGGTCATGCCTCACAAACCTTATTGAATTCTTTGAAGATGTTAAAAAAATGTTGATGAAGAGAGACCAGTAGATGTCGTGAACACGAATTTTAGAAGGCGTTTGATAAGGTTCCCCGTTGTGGGCTCATTCAGAAGGTAAAGAGGAATGGGACGCAGGGAAACTTGGCTCTCTGGATACGGGCGTGGCTGGCCTATAGAAGACAGAGGGTGGTAGCAGATGGAAAGTATTCAGCCTGGAGCTCAGTGAGCAGTGGTGTTCCACAGGGATGGGTTCTGGGGCCTGTGCTCTTTGTGATTTTTATAAATGACTTTGATGAGGAAGTGGAATGGTGGGTTAGAAGGTTTGCCGATGACATGAAGGTTGATGGAGTTCAGGATAGTGTGGAGGGCTGCTGTAGTTTGCAACAGGACATTGACAGGATACAGAGCTGGGATGATAAGAGGCCGACAGAGTTTAACTGTTAAAAGTGTGAATTGATTTAATTTGGAAAGGTTGCATTTGCATATAGGATACAGGGTTAAAGGCAGAATTCTTGGCAGTGTGGAGCAACAGAGGGATCTTGGGGTCCATGTCCATAGTTTCCTCAGTGTCACCACCGACGTTGATAAGGTTGTTAAGGAGGTTTATGGTATGTTGGCTTTCATTATGGGGGATTGTTTTTAAGAGCGGCATGATTAATGCGTAGGTCAATACAGCTGCGGTTCAACCACACTAGGAGTATTGTGTTCAGATCTGGTTGCCTCAGGATAGGAAACATGTGGAAGCCTCAGACATTGTGTAGAGGAGATTTACCAGAATGCTACCAGGACTGGATGACACGTCTTAGGGAGAAAGTTTGAGGGAGCTCGGGCTTTTCTTCCTGGAGCGAAGAAGGACGCGAGGTGACTTGATAGAGGTGTACAAGATGTTGAGAGACATAGATAGATTAGATAGCCAAAGTCTTTTTCCATGACACAAGTCTGAGGCTTAGGTTCTTTACACAGAAAGTGGTGGGGGCGGAATGCACCACCAGTGGTGGTAGTAGAGTCAGATACATTGGAGATATTTAAAAAGACTCTTGGATAGGCACATGGAAGTTAGTACATTGAAGGTTATGTAGGTTAGTCTGATCTTACAGTAGAATAAAAGGGTGCCAAAACATTGAGAGCGAAGCGCCTACACTGTGCTGTACTGTTCTATGTTGCAAGTTTCACTTAGTTTGTGGATTCTCATTGGTTGGTGAATGTGGGAGGAACTGAGGCGGGTGAGGGAGTGAGGTGAGTGAGGTCAGGAATCTAGGGTGGGGCGTTAGACCAAGACTTCCAGTTTTGATGTGCTTTGGTACATTCACCTGAATGTCAGCACAATATGTGAGGTTTCCAAGACCAGACAAAATCCACAGATTTCAGTTATGAAAACGATTCTTGGCTTGCCATTAGTTCCTGGTTTCTTCAAATAAATTCTGTTGGATGACCTATAATTAGTATCTGAGCATCCACAGGCATGTACAATTTTATTTTGGTCCTGGTTAATGTGAATGTACATTTAGTGGATATAGTTTCAGAGGGTTCACTTTGAGACACAAGATGCTGCAATAGACTGTCAACTGTGAAAGTTTTCACCCAGTGTCTGGTCCAGGGAGCAGATGTATGGAATCTGGAGGTCATGCCAGATGTCATCACCATATGTAACGTATGCAACGCGATTATGACACTCCATGTCCATACATCTGCTCCCTGGACTAGGTTCTGACTGATGATGAATTGATAAGGCATGGTTCCTGGTCAGTCATTGGTATCTAATTTAGACAGCATTTGTACCTACACTGAGAGCAGTGATAGCCTGTTGGCTAGTATCGTCCTGCTCAAGGCGGATCTCAAATGAATCTCTGTCAGAGAATGTTTGAATGACTGCCCTGACCCAGGTTGGAAACTGTCTGGTCAGATTCAGGAGCAGGCCAGTGTCTCACTCAGTGCCACAGGCAGCTGTGAGGTCCAGGAGCACTGTACCAGAATTCAGGCTTTTTGGAATCCACTTTTAATGTTGGTCATGGGTTTACTGACCTGTCCAATTATGAGGAGTTTGCCATGTTTGTGAATTAGGCAATAATAAGATATGAGGTACAATTATTCAACTGAACAATAACTGCATAATCTCTGAAAGCAACTAAGTTGATTCTATATTGATGGAATTAAAATATAAACACGAAAAACCTTTTATGATACAAAAGTAAGGAATCACATTTTGTTTTGTATCGAAAACGAACATTTCTGGCTATTTTGGTGATCACAATTACACATTGAATCTCAGTATTCAAATACATACATTGTCGATCTATCGTTTACAAAGTGGCTGACCTCTAACTGATTACATATTCAGATTGAACAAATGATTGAAAAATCAAATAGACTTACAACTCTTACACATTTAAATATAATCGATCGATTTAATTTATCACCTGAAATATGTGAGCTTAAGCTATTTGCCAACAATTCTATTAGTTTTAAAATAATGATGGAAAAGGATAGACTAGATGTAAATGTTAATGTTCTAAATTGGAGAAAGGACAATTTTGATGGTATTAGTCAATAACTTTCAAAAGCTGATGGCAGCAGATGTTCGCAGGGAAAGGGATGGCTGGAAAATGGAAAGCCTTCAGAAAGGAGATAACGAGAGTCCAGAGACAATATATTCCTGTTAGGATGAAAGGAAAGGCTGGTAGGTATAGAGAATGCTGAATGACGAATGAAATTGAGTGTCTGGTTAAGAAAAAAGAGGAAGCAGGATAGGTCGAGTGAATCCTTAGAAGAGTATCAAGGCAGGAGGAATATACAAGAGAGGGAAGTCACGAAATCAAAAAAGGGACATGAGATAGTTTTGGCAAATAGATTTAGGGAGAATCCAAAAGGACTTTACAAATACATTGAGGACAAAAGGGTAAATAGGGAGAGAATAGAGCTCTCAAAGTTCAGCAAGACAGCCTTTGTGTGGAGCTGCAGGAGTTAGGGGAGATACTAAATGAGTATTTTGTATCAGTGTTTACTCCGGGGAAGGACATGGGCAATATATATATATATACAGCGAAATAGATGGTGACATCTTAAAAAATTGTTCATATTACAGAGGAGGAAGTGCTGATGTCTTTAAATGCATAAAAGTGGATAAATCCCCAGGACCCTATCGATCAGGTGTAGCCTAGAACTCTGTGGGAAGCTAGAGCACTGATTGCTGGGACTCTTACTGAGATACTTGTACCATTGATAGCCACAAGTGAGGTACCAGAAGACTGGATGTTGGCGAACGTGGTGCCACTGTCGAAGAAAAGTAGTAAGGACAAGCCAGGGAAATATAGACCAGTGAGACTCACGTCAGTGGAGGGCATATTGTTGCAGGGAATCATGAGGGACAGGATGAACATGTATTTGGAAAGGCAAAGACTGATTAGGGATAGTCAACATAGCTTTGTGTGTGGAAAATGATGTCTCACTAACTTGATTGAATTTTTTGCAGAAGTAACAAAGAGGATTGATGAGAGCAGAGCGGTGAACGTGATCTATATGGACTTTAGTAAGGCATTCGATAAGGTTCCCCATGGGAGACTGTTTAGCAAGGTTAGATTTCATTGGAGTACAGGGAGAACTAGCCAGTTGGATACAGAACTAGCTAAAGGGAGAATACAGAGGCTGGTGGTGGAGTGTTGTTTTTCAGATTGGAGGCATGTGACCAGTGGAGTGCTGTTTTTCAGATTGGAGGCATGTGACCAGTGGAGTGTCACAAGGATCGGTGCTGGGTCCACTACTTTTTGTCATTTATATTTGCCTGTGAGTATAAGAGGTATAGTTAACAAATTTGCTGATGACACCAAAATTGGAGGAGTACTGGACAACGAAGAATGTTACCTCAGATTACAAGAGGATCTTGATCATCTGGGCCAATGGGCTGAGGAGTGTCAGGTGGAGTTTAATTTAGATAAATGTGAGATGCTGCATTTTGGGAAAGCAAATCTTAGCAGGACTAATACTCTTAATGGTGAGGTCCAATGGAGTGTTGCTGAACAAAGAGACCTTGGAGTGCAGGTTCATTGTTCCTTGAAAGTAGAGGAACAGGTAGGTCGGTTAGTGAAGAAGGCTTTTGGTATGCTTTCCTTAACTGTTCAGAGCATTGAGTACAGGAGTTGCGAGGTCATGTTGCAGCTGTACAGGACATTAGTTAGGAGACTTTTGGAATATTGCGTGCAAATCTCTTCACCTTCATATCGGTAGGATGTTGTGAATCTTGAATGTTTTCTAAGAAGATTTACAGGGGTGTTGCCAAGTTTGGAGGGTTTGAGCTATAGCTGGTGGTTGAATGGGCTATGGGTATATTCGCTGGAACGTTGGAGACTGAGGGGTGACCTTAAAGAGGTTTATAAAATCATGAGGGCCATGAATGGGGAGATAGACAAGGTCTTTTCCCTGGTGTGGGGGAGTCCAGAACTGGAGGGCATATGTTTAGGTTGGGAAGGAAAAATATAAAAGAGATGCAAGGTGCAACCTTTTCACACAGAGGGTGGTTTGTGTATGGAATGAGCTGCCTGAGGAAGTGGTGGTAGTAAGTACAATTGCAACATTTAGATGGTGTCTGGATAGGTATATGAATAGAAAGGATTTAGAGGGATATGGGCTGAGTCCTGACAGGTGGGACTAGATTGCTTTGTGTTATCTGGTCGGCATGGATGGGTTGGACCGAAGGAACTGTTTCCATGCTGTACATCTCTTTGACTCTGTGACTGTAATTTAGAAATGACAATAATTTGATATGTACTGTCAAATAAATGGTTTATATCATTATATTGTAGTCTACAATAGTTGAAATCTTGCTATTTTTAGAATGAATGATAAAGAACAAAGAACATTCCAGCACAATAACAGACCCTTTGGCCCTCCAAGCCTGTGCTGATTCAGATCCTCCTATTTTCTAAACGTGCCACCTATTTTATAAGAGAATGTATCCCTCTGCTGCCTGCCCATTCATGTGTCTGTCAGACAATCTTAGATAACGCTATTGCACCTGCCCCGATCTCCTCTGCTGGTAACACGTTCCAGGCTGACACTACCATACGTGTAAAGAACCTCCCACATATATCTACCCTAAACCCTTCCCCTCTCACTTTGAACTCATGACGCCTAGTAATTGAGTTCCAAAATCGGGGAAAAAGCTTCTTGCTATCCACCCTGTCTATATCTCTCTTGATTTTGTAGACCTCAATCAGGTCCCCCTCAAAATTTGTCTTTATAATTAAAATAATCCTAATCTGCTCAATCTTTCTTCATAACCAGCACCCTCCATACCAGGCAACATCCTGGTGAACCTACTCTGCACTTTATTCAAAGCATCCACATCCTTTTGGTCATGTGGTGACCAGAAATATATGCAGTATTTCAAATGTAGTGAAACTAAAGTCCTATGCAACTGTAATATGATCTGCCAACGTTTGGACTCAACAGCTGATTCAATGAAGGAAAGCATGCCTTATGTTGCCTTGACCAGTTTACTGTCCTGCGTTGTCACCTTCAGGAAACAATGGACCAAGGTCTCACTGTATGTCAATTTTCCTCAAGACTTTTCCATTTACTGTATTGTTGCTCTTGAACTGGATCTTCCAAAATGCATCGCCTCGCATTTGCACAGTCTGAACTCCATCTGCCATTTCTGTGCCCTCTCTCCAATCTATCTATATTCTGCTGCATTCTCTGACATTCCCCTTCACTGTCTGCTACTCCACCAATCTTGGTGTCATCTGCAAACTTGCTAATCAGGCAATCGATACCTTCCTCCAAATCATTGACATATATCACAAACAACAGTGGTCCCAGCACAGATCGCTGTTGCATACCACTGGTCATAGGTCTCCATTTTGAGAAATCCCCTTCCACTACTACTCTCTGTCTCCTGTTGGCCAGCCAGTTCTCTATCCATTTAGATAAGACACCCTGGACCCCATGCGGCATCACCTTCTCCATCAGCCTACCTTGGGGAACCTAATAAAACACCTTACTCAAGTCCCTCAGTATCATCTCCAGAAGCTTCCCTACCACTGATCTGAGGCTCGCCGGTCTATAAATACCTGGATAATTCTCTGCTATCCTTCTTAAACAAGGAGACAGCATTAGCGATGCTCCAGTCCTCCAGGACCTCACCCATGTACAAGGGTCCTGCAAAGATATTTGTTAAAGCCCCAGTTATTTCCTCACTCACATCCCTCAGTAACCTGTGGTAGATGTCATCCAGACCTTGGAGCTTGTCTACAATTCTACCTTTTAGAATATCCAAAACTTCCTCCCTCTTTATGTCGACTTGATCCTGAGTATGCAAACATCTATTCCTAACCTCAACATCCATCATGTCCCTCTCCTTGGTGAATACAGATGCAAAGAATTCGCTCAGAATCTCACCCATTGTCTCTGACTCCATGCATAACTTTCTTCCTTTGTCTTTGTGTGGGCCAAACAGTTCTCGAGTTACCCTCTTATTGCTTATATATGAAACGTAGTCTTTGGGATTTTCCTCAACCCTGTTTGCTAAAGATATCTCATGACCACTTTTAGCCCTCTTAATTCCTCAATATTTACTGTGAAATGTGGTTCTTGTAAAGAAAATAAACATTTGTTTGTGCGAGTGGGAACTCAGACCTTTTCAAACTGTTTTGTGCCAAAAAATATTTGAAATCCGTCTCAGTGCAAATAAAAAGTAAGAGAAGAAACATCTTGGGAAGAGGAATTTTCAGCCACTGTCCCCCCAAAGTACTTCTGAGGAAGAATATAGTGAGGGCTTGTTACAGGGGAACAATTTTAACTATGGGTGTTTTGAACATGCAAATTGACTCAGTTAATCAACTTGAGAGTGATATCCTCGAATAAAAAATCATGGAGGGTATGAGAGATTATTTCTGAGAGCAGGATGGCATGGAACCAACCAGAGAATGGGCTAATTTAGATTTGATATTATGTAACAAGGAAGGATTGATGGATGAGCTTTGCCTTGGAAGGAGTAAACACAACATGCTGGAGTTTCACATTCATATTGAAAGTGTGAAGACTGAGTCATACATGAGAGTTTTAGTGTTAGCAATGTTAATTATTCTGACCTAAGGAAGCATTTGACCTGGTTGGACTGGGGGGGGGGGGGGGGGAGAGAAAAGGATAGTCAAATGCAGGCAAATAATTAGGGAGATACTGCAGACCGAGCAGGAGTTGCATAACGGGAAAAGAATCATCCATATCGTGATAAGGAAGTCAAGGATAACATGAAGGCAAATCCTAGTGCATATCATACTGCACATGTTAGTCACACAATGGAGGATTGGGCAAGTCAGTGGCCTCGTGGTGTTATAACTGAATTCTTATGTGATAAACCCAGATAATGTTCTGGTGACCTGGGTCCAAATCCTGCCACAGCAAGTAGGGGAGCTTGAAATCAAATCTGGAATTAAGAGACTGATGGTGGTTATGAATCGATTGCCAAGAAAAACCCACCTGGTTCACTAATGTCCTTTAGGTAAGGAAACTGCCATCCTTACTATAGATTCACCACTCTCAGGCTGAAGGCCCTTTTGACCGGGCGGGCCACCTGAAAGATTAATCTTACGATGGGCAACAATAAATTTACCATGGAGTTACAAAAATGAATAATTATTAAAGCATGCTGTGAAATAGACCCCAGCTTTGACTAAAGTCTCTGGGCTAATCCATATGCTGCAGAATCCAGACAGGCTGCAGATACCCACAGACGGTTTGCAAACAAACCTGAAACTACAGATCCTCTAATACTCACCTGAAGTTGGACCTGAATGGGACAATGGAATGTTGCCCTTGAGCTAACCCATGGTTGAGTCTGATTGATCAGGGTAAATGAACCTGATCATCCCATTAACAGATTCTCCTTACCTTCCCAAAAGGGCGTGAAGACTTGGAAGGATAGGAATCACCACAAAACCCCACACAGAGCAGTAACTGGAGAATAACCAAGGAAAGATAAGACACCTCCAAGATCATCACAAGAACAAGAAGACATCATCAAGTCGAGCCCGGTCAACTTCTAGTGGGGTGGTTTGTGATCATCCAAAGTTAAGTTAAAGCATACGATAATATGTAGCGTTTATCATTGTGTTATAAAACGTTTTATTGTTCGAATATTAATTGTGTTCAAAAAAACAAATATTGTTTGTAAGAGTTAACTCGGTTCTTTTGCTGAATGTAAGATTTCAATCACCTCAATCACATTGTGCACCAGCAACAGCACCTTCACATTTGCTGACTCAACCTACAAGATTATCTAGAGACAATCCTGAACTGGGACTCGCAACTCTCTTTGCACTTCAGACTTCTGATTTTTTTCTCCACTTACAAAGTACTCTATGCCTGTATTCTTCCTACTAATGTGCATCATCTCGCACTTTCCCAATTTGTACTCCATCTGCCACTTCTTTGCCCACTCTCGTAATAGTTATTCGGTTTCTCAGATATTATTTGTGCCACATGACTATCTCTGCAGTGTCATTTTCCCGTGCCCAAATAAACACTTCTGCTTCTCTTTTGCCCTTTATATGTCTAAAGTAACTCTTACAGTTGTCCTTTATATCACTTGAAAGCTTAACCTCTATTTAATCTACTCCGTCCTTATTTCTTATTTTGTTGCCATCTGTTCATCTTTGAAGCTTCCAAATCTTCTGGTTTCCCACTGCTATTTGCTATGTTATATACTTTCTATTTTCCATTTACGCTAGCCATGACTGTCCCAGTCATCCATGGTTGCCTTATCCTCGCTGTACAATGCATCTTTTACCTGGGATGAATTTCTGCTCTGACTCCTAAGTTGGTTTGAGAAACTCCCCCCATTATTGTTCCACTGTCTTTCCTGCTCGGCTCCTCTCCCAGTCAATTCTATCCAGCTCCTCCCTTGTGTCTTTGAAGATGTCTTTAGTTAGCTGTAATATTAATTCCGATGCTACTTTCTCCCTCACAAATTCAAGAGTAGATTCAATCATAGTATGATCACTGCCTCCGAAGGTTCCTTCACCTTAAGCTTCCTTATCAAGTCTGCCTCACTGCTCAGCTCTAAATCCAGTATTGCCCGTTCCCTCGTTGCCTGCACCATAAGCTGCTCCAAAAAAAGTCATCTTGAAGACATTCCACAAATTCCTTTCCTTGCAAACCAATACCACTGATTTTCCTAGTCCACCTGCATATTGAAATCCCCCAAGTCACTGTACCTTTGCCTTTCCTACATATCGTTTCTAACTCCTCGTCTATCATGCGCCCCAGCTTCTGACTACGATTTGTCGACCTGTACATAACTCCAACTGCGGTTTTTCACATTTGCGGTTCTTCAATTCTACCCACACACATTCCACACCATCTGACTCTATTTTAAGTAATGGAACTGAGTGATGCGAATGCAAAACACTTGAGCATTGTCTCAAATTTATAGTTTAGACTTGAAGTAACAATATTTCATTGTCAATTACTTTTTATAATGGCAGCAGTGTATATCTTTGGCGAAAAATTCTGTCGTTATTACGGAAGAATACAAACTTCAGCGTGGGATTCCTCCGGCTGCTCCGGTTTCCTTCCACAGTCCAAAAATGTGCAGGTTAGATGAATTGGCCAAGCTAAATTGCCCGTAGTTGAAGGGGTAAATGTAGGAGAATGGGTCTGGGTGAGTTGCGCTTCGGCGGGTCGGTGTGTGGACTTGTTGAGCCGAAGGGCCTGTCTTCACACTGTAACTAATCTAAAAAAAACTTGAAACTGTTCGAGAAGGAAGATATGAAGAGGACACGAGTCTATAAGGTTATTAAGATGGGTCATGTGAACAGGCAAATATTGGTGTATGGAACATGGTAGGAAAAATGTGTCTGTGCTAAAAGATTTTGGCGTGTTGAATAGAAACGTAGTGTATTATTTCAGTGGACATATTGGCTTTAGGCACAGAGGAACTGGACACTTGGATTACAAAATAAAAAATTTACGTGTACATCAAAGTTTTAGGGAGGTAAGAGAAATGTTGAAACTTTCTGAAACAGAATACATTTAAAGGTTGGGACGATTTTGTACAGATTTACAATGTAGTGGTGTAACCACATCGAGAGAGCGATGGCCACAATGATATTAAATACACTGAGAAAGTATACAAAGAAATACACTGTGGCCATTTTGCAAAGTAATTGACAATGAAATATTGTTACTTCAAGTCTAAACTATAAATTTGAGACAATGCTAAAGTGTTTTGCATTGGCATCACTCAGTTCCATTACTTCATTATTCCTGATGAAGGGCTTTTGCACGAAACGTTGATTTCGAAGCTATTTGGATGCTGCCTGAACTGCTGTGCTCTTCCAGCACCACTAATCCAGAATCTGGTTTCCAGCATCTGCAGTCATTGTTTTTACCACAATGATATGAAATGCAATCCAGAGAAGATTCACTCAGCTGACTCCTGGGAGGAGCGTTTATTTCAGGAGGAAATCTTGAAATAACTGGCTCTGGACCCGCTGGCGTTTAGACGAACAACATGTGGTCTTGCTTAACCTCAAAATATTTCAAGTAGCCTTTCAAGTTGAAATCTAAAACAATAGTTCAGGTTGTGTGAGAGATTACCATGAGTGGATGGAGAGTAAAACAGAAAAATGTCTCTGTTAAGAAGCTGGTGATTTGGTGTCATCCTCTCAGAGTGTTGTGTCTTTGTACAATTCTCTTCCCACATAGCGATGGAGGATAAGGCATTAAATATTCCTAAGGCAGAAGCAGGCGGATTCTTGACTAAGAATGATGCATGAACATTGTCAGGGCAAATGAGGAATGTGCGATTGAGGTCACAATCAGGTCATCCACGACATTATCACATGGTGTAGTTGTTTTGATTCCTTACTCATGATGCTAGGTTTTACATTTCTGATGTCTTTAGATACTGAAAATAAAATAACACATTTCTCACAATTTCAAAGACAGCGACAAACTCTTCAGATCAACAAAATGCCCTTGTCGTTTAATAATTATTAGAAAATCGGATTGTCTTTTTAGTTCATTTGGGATTTTAATGGAGCTGGACCAGCATTAATTGCCCTTGAGAAGTTCCAGTCCAGTTGATGTTGGTCCTTCCAACTGGCTGTTGGGTGGGAGTGCCAGCAGTGCATCTCATGTGCCAGTTTAACTGGGAGTAAATATTACTAATGAGGAACAGCTCGCAGCATAACACACTCTTTGACAATACGAATATGTGGGAAGGAATTTATTAGTCTTCAGAGAAATAACAACCTTACACGAGAAGTCTATATAATAATGAAGCGAAGTCTGTTTCTATGTTATTGGTGAACTTAAAATAATGGTGTCAAACAGCTGGAATAGTGTTGATGCAGTGTTGGTCGATTCTTACACTGAGCATGTGAATTATCCTGAATGATTTCAGAGATGGCTGGGCTGTCCTCGGTTAAGTAAGTGCTGATACTCCATGGGATGATGCTTGTTTGTAATCTCACCACTTAATGAGCAAATTCATTTGGTTGCTGCTTCAGAATATATCAGATATTTCATGGCTTCCACCACATAGAATCATGTAATAACGACAAATCCCGTCGAGTCTGCACTACCCAGTGCTGATACAAGTGTTTTATAATGTTTGTGAGGTTACCTTCCTGAACCATCCTCCCAGGCAATGCATTGTTGACACATATCATGTTCTGGGTTCGAAAGAGATTTCACAAATCGTCTGTTTGTATATTCTGTTTGTCTTCAAACGTATTTTCCATTGTTTTTGACCCTTTGACTAAGGGGAATAGTTGTTGTGTGTTCACTCGTCCCATATATCTCGTGCTATAATACACCTCTGTCAGGTTCACCCCTCACATTTCTCTGCTCCAAAAGCAAATCTAACCTGTCTTCATGGTTTGTGTTCTCCCTTGGAAGATGTAACAAGACAAAGTGCAGCATCTCACATATTTCAGTGTTACCTTTTATCAGTCATTGATCTGGCCATCTGAAAATCTGTTTGTATCCTCCTGTAACGAACACGTTCCTGCTCACTGTGACCACCTGGATAATCATTGTGTCATCTACAACATTGTTTATCATCGTCCAACATTGTTTATCATCCTCGAACATCTCCCCCCCCCACCCCCCAAATATACCACATTCTTATCATCACAATTTATGAAGTTCAGAAACAAACCTTGATTTTCTTCCTGTTCTACCGATGTGGTTGCAGAATTTGGAATTCCAGTCTCTTGTTTTTACTATCTTGGTGAATTTACATCATGAATCAGTTGTGGTCTTTTGAGAGAGAGCCACAAACAGTATTTTGGGCTTGGAGTTGAATTCTGCTTTTATACTCCGCCCCTCTGCATGTATTTTTCATAATGCTTGGACATCATTAACCTTGGACTAGCTTTTGTCTCCTTGCCCTGCAGCATTTTCATTTTACGTGGGCCTGCAGCTTATTCTATTACAACATTCGTTGCAATAGTCAGAGCTGAAAGAACGTTTTCATCTGCAGGATGGACACAGGCTCATTCATTAATTTTGTTTGAAAGAGCTAGAGCAATGATGATAAAAATTGAATTAAATTCTGGATTATAAACACACTATAGAAGATAATTCACGTTCTCATTTCTACACTGAATTGGAAGCAAATTAAAAAAACAAACGCCCACCGTTCAGAATATTGTTTGAAAAGTGATGTCATGTTGAAATAATGCATTAAGGAAGACCATGCATCAATTTTCTTTTGAATATTGCGAGGACATTGTTCAAACAAACTGTGTTCTTGACTTTTGCTCCTTATTCTTTCAACTGATCTTCCCGTGTAATTTGCGGTGAGATCAGAGTGACTTTTCTTTCAATCGAAGCAGGACTTGACTGAGCGTGGAATCAAGGACCCTGAACAAAACTGTTATTTATGGTATGTACAGAACATTCTGCATTGAGAATGTGGACAAGAGAAAAAACAGTCTCTGCAAGGCATCTTCCAAGTTGCATGTCATCCTGACTAGGGACTAATTTGCTGATCCTTCACAAGTATTTGTTAAAAATCTTGGAATGCCCCTACAAACAGCTCTGTCTGGATCGTATCACTTCGGATTGAAGAGGTAAAACATGGCAACTCTGTGTCGCTTCATGCAGAGCCATTGAGGATGACAAATAAACTCTGCCCTTGCTCGTGCCATCCAAAACCCTGAATGAATATGTGTTGTTAAAAAATACAAAGATATTTTATGTTTTCATAGTTGTATGGAAACTCTCGGAAAGGTAAGACCTTGCTGGATGAGTAAGATGCTAGTGAAATCAGGAGCATGATAAGACATTGATAACAATTGGGATCAATACTTCAATCAGTTATATTCAGAGGATTGATCATGTGATGTCATGACCACCGAATTCAACATTTTCATAATGCGTTATGACAGTGGCAATAAATTATCGGTTATAGGGAGGTGTCAGGCGCAGAGTTTTTAATTTTTCATTCAAAAACCATAAGCAAATTCTTGAGCATCAACAGAAATGGCAGCTTGACTGTTCCCTTTCAGATCAGACAATTATCCACAGTCCAAAAGTATAACTAAGTTGAAAGTGCAGGAAAACATGCGCAGGTTCTGAGAAGAGAGAAACACAATTAAGTTTTTGAGTTCAATGAGTTTTTTTCAGAAGAGAATCCTATCAGACTCAAAATGCTACCTTTGGTTCTACCTCCAGACCCTGACTCATCTGTGGTGTTTTGTCACTGTTTACTGTTTGTATTTCAAATTTACGTTTTCCTAGGTATTCCCGAGCACAGTGACTCCGTTTTGGGGGAGGGGGCATGGTGTCTCATTGGTCAGCACGGCAGTCTCTCAGTACCGGGGACGCGGTTTGGGGGGAGAGGGTGGGGGCATGGTGTCTTAGTGGTTAGCACAGCTGTCTTACAGTACTAGGGACCCGGTTTGAGGGGGAAGGGGGAGAGGGGCATTGTATCTCAGTGGTTAGCATGGCTGTTTCACCAAACCAGGGATCCCGTCTGTGGGGATGGGGAGAGGGGCATGGTGTCTTAGTGGTTAGCACGATTGTTTCACAGTACCAGGGACCCAGTTTTGGGGTGAGAGGCCTTAGTGTCCCAATGGTTGCACGGCTGGCTCACAGTACCAGGGACCCGGTTTGTGGGGGGTGGGGGCATGGTGTCTCAGCAGTTAGCACGGCTGTCTCAAAGTACCAGGGACACGGTTTGTGAGGGAGAGGCGGGCATGGTGTCTTATTGGTTAGCACGTCTGTCTCATAGTACCAGGTACGCTGTTTGTGAGGGAGAGGGGGGGCATGGTGTCTCAGTGGTTAGCACAGCTGTCTCACAGTACCAGGGACCCGGTTTGGGAAAGAGAGTGGAATGGTGCCTCGGTTGTTAGCACAGCTGTCTCACAGTACCAGTGTCCTCGTTTACTTCCACCCTGAGGACTGCTTGTATTGTGTTTTCTGATTCTGCCCGGGTCTGCAAGTGTTTCCTCCAGGTGCTGCAGGTTCCTCCCACAGTCCAAACAGGTTCAGTGGATTGCCCATGTTAAATTACGCATTGTGTGCAGTTCGGTGTGTAAGCTATGTGATAGGGTAGGAGGCGGGTACACCAATGGAAATGCAGGAGTAGTGTATGTGGTAGTCCTGGGTGTAATGTTCTGCAGAGGATCAGTGTGGACTCGAAGGGCCAATGTCTCATAAAATCACAAAAAATAAAAGTTAAATCAAAGAAATATACTGGAGACCTGAATCAAAAAGAAACAGAGTGCTGAGGAAAAGTAGCAGGTTTGGCAGCCGCTGTTGAGAAAAAAAACAGTTACCATTTTGAGTCCACTCACCATGTATCAGATCTGAAAGCAGCTGAGAAAAATAATTTGTGCTGGTGGAATGAGATGAATATACAGAGAAATAGAAAGGCTGAAAATCAAACAAAGAGATTAATGATGATCATTTGAGATGGAAATAAAATGTGAGAGTGTTTTCATTTATGTTTCACTTTTCCCATATTCTTGAATTTCATGCCCATGTAGGTATACATCGATATGCCTGTTTCAAGTGAGTCCTGTCCCTCTATCCTTTAGTCCTGAGAGTGGCCATCTTCTTTTCTTCATTGGCTGGGCCAGCATTTATTTCTCTTTCCCATTTGCCCTTGAGAAATTGTTGGGGAACTGCCTTTTTGAACCACTGCACTTCCACGCGCTGTTGGCTGCCAGTGCTTCGGTCTGTCTGGTTTCACTTCTTTCAGAACTTGTAGTGTTATAACTCAAAGGGCAATTGAGGGTCTGGTGTCACATGTAGGTCGGACCAGTGAAAGGAGCAAATTTTCTTCCCTGAAGGACACTAGTCAACCAGGGGTTTTTAGTTTTAGCAACCATCAATATTTCATTAGATTGTTAATTCCAAATATTTTATTGAATTCAATAAAATGGCGCAATTGGTGTCCGGGTTTGGATCATTACCTGGGTCTCTGGATTTATAGTCTGGAGCAAATGCCTCTAGACCATGACCTCCCCAGCATGGTCTAGAGGGGTTTGAAACGAACAGGAAAACGAACAGGAAATGACATCACCACAAACCCCAGAAACCCCATCCAGGACAAACATATAAATAGAAAGCAGGAGACAACAGCTTCGCTTCACTTGGAGATCGCTACTGATGATGTAACCTAACCAGGTAATGAAATGTCTGGATATCAAACCGAAAGCTCAGCGTGGAAACCTACACCCATAACCTCAACCTGAACTACAAACCTTTACGAACCTTGAAAAAATGACAGGTTATGTATTACGTTGAGTCCGACCTGACAATCTCTTATCCATTGACTTAACCTGTCCATATCCATTTACAGACACTACAACTTCGCTTGACAATTTAATGTCCTGCTTATCTTAGTTTCGTTGGCAAACCTAGTTACAGTCCATTTGTTCCACTCCTCTAGATCATTGATATAGATTGTAAAGAGCTGAGGACCTAGCTCTGGTCACTTTGTGACCCTACTGGTTACATTCTTTTAAACTGGTTGAGACTGATTTATCCGGAGTGCCTGCTTCCTGTTTCATAACCAGTCCTCCCCCATTTCTGTGTAACACGTTCGAAGGACTGAATAAGAACGAGGAGCATCAGTCGGCAATCCAGCCCCACGAGCCTCTCCACCATTGAATACAATCATGGCTGATGTCATCTCGGTCTCTGTTCCACTTTCCTACCCACTCTCAATATTTATTCAGTTACACAATGTCCCAGCATCCACTGCACTCTGGAACAGTGAATTACACATATTCACAATCCTTTGAGAGAAGTTCTCTCATCATTGTTTAAATTTCCCTTCCCTTATTCTAAACCTATTATCTCTTGTTATCGATTGTCCGACATGAGGAAATATCGAATACACATCTACATTATCAATCACCTTTAGCATTTTCCAGATCTCAGTGACATCTCCTCTCATTTTTCTACACTCCAGAGAATACAGGCATGAACTGCTCACTCTCTCTTCAGAGGACAAACTCATTATCTCTGGAATTAGCCTCGTAAAACTCTTCTGAAATGCCTCCATTGTAATTACATCCCACCTGCAGTCAGGACAACAAAACTATATACAGTACTCAATTGTGATTTCACAAATGTCTGACACTGTTGCAGCAACACCTCCCTCGTTTTATAATCTATTCTTTAAAAAATAAATGCCAACATTGTAGTTGTATTTCTCATTATCTGATGTACCTGCATCTGTAATTTTTTTTTACGATATGGATGATGATACCGCATCCCTCTGCACATAAACACTCTGTAGTTTCTCTGTTTGGATAATAAGTCGCCTTTCTGTTACACCGACCAAAATGGTCTCATATTTTTCAATGTTTGGTTTCATCTGCCAAGTAATGGCCCAAGCTACACTTAACCACTCATTACAGTTTCTCACCTGAGTCAGTGTCTTCTGAAAAACTGGTTAAAAATGTCTGCTCTGTCAAGTAAGTGATAGTATTAATTGGTAATAGTCGGGGCCTGGGGACTGCCCCCTATGGTACCATTAAAGTTCGCATTTTTGAAACACAAAATGAACTTTTTATTCCATCTCACTGCATGTCTTTGTTTCAGCAATCCTATATCCAAGTGAATAAATTACTTCTAACCATATGTGATCTTACTCTGCAGATTAATCTTTTGTGTACACCTTATTCAATGTCTTCCACAAGTCCAGATTTTACACCTCCAGTATCCCCATTATGCAGCTTGCCTTTCACATTCTTACAGACTCAAACAAATAATGAAAATATGATTCATTCGTTGCAACATTATGTTGATTCTGATGGATTGTGGTTTGACTCTGCAAATGTCCTGTCACTAATTCCTAAAAAATCGATTTTAACAATCTTTCTTAAATTCCAGCAGTTTTCTCACTACTCTATGTTCTATCGTGAAGGTGATAATCCTAAATTCACACCTCTCGATAATCTCTTTGTTCGCTCCAATTCTACAATTGGCACATGGTGTGAAATGACCTGCTCTGATTGTTTTGTAAGTAGCATGAGTGGTTGAATGGATACATTTTCTTCCTTGTGCACAAAATAGATGCGCTCATGTCTTTCTGTTTTTTCTATATAATCGTCCCGATGGCCAGCCTGTCGTCCTCCTGTTGATACATGAGAGGTTTGAGGGATTATGAAATATTTCCGTTTACTGTGTAACAGTTAGAGGGTCTGACGAACCTTCTCATATTCCTGCATCACAGGCTGGAGATTCTAAACCGTCTCCTCCTGCATCCCTGAAATGGAATTGAGGGAATGTTTGCTCTTCTCCTTTTCCCATGCACCAGACACGTGAGGTGAACTTCTTCCTCATTTCCCGTAAAAAGTCTCATATAGTTTACATCCTCCTCTAATTCTCATTCAACAAGCTCGATGGGACCGAATGGCCCCCTGTTATCCCAATCTCCAGTCACTGTAGGACCTCTTCCAGTTGCTATGTTACTGACTGAAGGAGGCTGAATGGACTGATGATGTTGCCGTGTAACAGGATACTGGTACAGCATGGCCAACTCTGGGCCCAGTGTTATTGGCTCGAGCGGCTGATTGACCTCCTCCTGGAACTGTATATCAGGCTCCAGGGGCTGAACAGCCTCATCCTGTTCTGGTGTAACAGGGTCGAAGGCCTGAATATCCTTCTCTTGTTCTTGTGTAACAGGCTGGAAAAGAGGAAAGGTTTTCTCCATTTGCTGTGTCATTGGCTTTTGTTGCCGACTCCTTCTGGTGTTCGGTGTAAAATAAAGATCATCCTTCATTCATGTAAACGCTAATGGACATTGAAACAACCTGATCATCCTTTGCTTATGAGATAACCGTTTCATTGCAGGAATCAGTTGAAGGAACCAACTCTGAGCTGTTTCAAATATAACAATATCCTTTCTTCAGTGAGGAGACTAAATGTGCACACATTATTTCAGATGTGATCTTTCTCAGATACTGTAAAAGAGCAGCAACACTTTACCAGATTGCAATAAGGTTCCCACGCGGGTTAGAGCAGTCTCAGCTCTCTGGGAGAATACACAACATTGTTGAAACAGCATTGCCCTTCTCTACTACACCAGCATAATTGGAGATCTGATGAAACTGTTACAATGACACTTTAGAAAAACAGTAAGGAGTATAACATCACACCTGAATCTGCCATTAATCTCCCCAGTACCCATGTTGCTGAGATGCCAGAGAATCTACTTGGATGGAGATCAGCAAGGAGAAACATTCATTGATGGGAGTTATATATCAGAGTGAAAATTGCAATGCCAACATTGGGCATGTTATATAACCAGAAAATAGATATATACGTTCCTGTGTACTGCAGTAATAATTGACAGATTCAAGGTGCATCCAAACTGTGATAACCAAAGGGAATGTTAATGCTGCAAAAATGGATTCCAAGTGCCTGCATGAAATAGTTTATTTTATCAATTTCTTGAGCACTGAGGTAGAGCTCAGGCCGTTTCGGAATTGGTGATATGTGGTGGGACCTGCGAATTGAATACCTTATTGTAAAGGAGCTCTGAGAAATAGTTGTCAGAATACATTGAATTTTTACATGATGTCAGAATACAAAATGGATTGTATTGCTTTAGTGATGTGTTAATTTTGTAAGATGCACTATATTTATATCACTCCAAGGTGCACACAGTAAAAGGGAAAAGTGGCGTAATGATGGTTAACAAATGAAGTTAAAGTTTGTATTCGATAAAAGGAAGCAGCTCAGAAAAAGATATTGTGATGGGCAATAACCCATCACAATTAGAACCCAAGTTAGAACCCAAGAAACAGTTAGAACTCAAGAAAAGAGGACCAGAATAATGATGAACAAATCAAAAAGAGAACAAGACAGTACAGGCACAATTAGAAAGAAAATGCTTAAACGCTTCTATGAATATTTGAGAGGAAATTTTAAAGCAGCTTCAAATGTGGACCAGTGAATGTCCAGGCAGAGTAATTTCTTGTTGAGAACAGAAAAATTAAAGAGAAACTAAATGGTTACTTTGTGTCTGTCTTCACGGCGGAAGATCCTGAAAATCTGCAGAGAATACAATTTGCCCCTGGAACAAGTGTAACTAAAGCCTAATATCCTTGATATCAGTAATGCTGCAGTAATTGGAAACATAGCTGGTTTGAGCTTGACGGGCCAGATAAACGTCATGCCAGAACTTCGGAGGAAGCAGAAGTAGACATATTAGTTGCATTGGGGGTCACTGTGTTGTTTTCCTATACATTCTGGAAAGGCAGGAAGCCAATCTGGGGACCTGAAAGTTTATAATTGTAATCGGATGATTAAAGAAGGGAAGAAGTGGAGAACTGTAGACTAATAACTTGTTATCAACTTTGAGGAATCTGTTGGAATCTATTATTAATGGTGTGATATTGGATACTTAGAAAGTAACAGAAAAACTAGAGAGTATAATAATGCATTTATGAACGAAAAGTCACCTTTTAACATAAATATTATTATTGAGAAGAAGATTTTGATTTTTTGCAAAAATATAAAATTATTACAAAATAATAGAACAATCTTATAATATAACAACAATAACATACTACTACTCTACTCCACAAACTATTCAGGAGAAAAATAAAACTCTACAAAAACTACAGTTCAATAAATAACTAAATCAAAACAAAACATAGATTAAACCAAGCTGAACGAAGGCAAATTAAATTAAATTACATGAAGTTACAACACGCAGCACAATCCTACCAAAGGTCCCCATCACCGGAATCACGAGTTGCCATACCCATATTTGTTCAGAATTCTTATTCTCAGAGTCCCCTGAGCCGCCAGACACAGCCCTCACTGCGACACAAATGCCCTGACTAATATAGCCAATAAAACCATGTCTATGTGGTTGAAATAGAGCCTCCTTGTCCTATAAAAATGTTCGATTTTCTGGTCGCCATACTCATATGGAATTTCTGGGGGGTGGGCTCCCATAACTCAGCTACACCACGATGAGAGTTCTGGGAGGTTTACTGGAACCCAGTTCATCAGAATGTCCTTCCTCACACAAAATGAAAGAATACTAAGCAATCTCTTCCGATGCAAGTCCAAAGAGGAAAGGTTCAGCGAACCCAAGAGGAGGGACACCAGATTTGCCGTGACCTCGGTTCCCAAGACCCCTTCCAAAACACTTACTATAGTGCACCAATACCTACAAAGCTTGTGGCATGATCACAAGCAATAAGTAATAGTACCAACATCTATTGTACATTTGGGGCACGTTGGGGACGCTCCTATCTCAAACGTCAGAAGCTGCTCCAGTGTCAAATAAATATTGTGGACTACCCTCAACTGCATAGCCTACGTCCTACTGCATATTGAAATCTTCCTTACATTCTCCCAAATATCCTCCCACTCCTCTGGTGAGATCTGCACCAACGATTCCTGAGCCCAGATTCCATACAGGTGCTCTATATCCTTCGAGACACTACCTCTTGATAAATGATAGTGGGTGCTGACCAAGACAGCAGCAGTGGACTGAAGCACTCTCCTCTCTATTTCGGACCTATAGCGTCCAACCATTAATGTAGTCTTTTTTCTGTATAAAGTTCCTCATCTGAAAGTAACAAAAGAGGTCCCTCCAAGATAACTCATATTTCTGGCTCAGCCGCTCGAAAGCCATCATGACCGCCATGTCAAATAAGTCTCTCTTACAGGAAACTCATCTGGACTCCCAGAGCCGAAATCCAGAATCCATCAAACCCGGCTGGAATCCTACCAATCCTACAATAGGAGTAAAAGGGGAAAGTTTGTTTTTTAAATTGGCCTCAATTTGTTTCATCATTTTTCCATGCTTTAACCATGTTAAGGACAATCGGATTTCTGCAATGATACATAGCAGTCCTTATCTTGTCCATGAACAACAGATTAATGTGTCCGTATTTTGCCTGGGAGACCACAATGTCCAGCCAAACTGACCGCGGGTCTTTGGAAGCCCAATCAGCCATATAGGATTGCAGGGAACTTAGTTGGTATATATTAAAGTCCAGAAAATTCACACCCCTCATCTCCTGCCGAAGCCGCAATTTGGTGAACTGATAGTCCACCTGTGGTGCCAGATAAACGAGCTTAAACAACTGTAAAGTTTCCATAGCCCCTGCCTGGCCAGCATCAAAAGGACCATTCGCATGGGATAGAAGAAACGAGGAAGAACATTCATTTTAACCGGAGGCATTCATCCCAACCAGGATATTGGAAGATTAGACTACATTACTTACATTATGGAAACAGACCTTTTGGCCCAACAAGCCGACACTCACAGTCCGAAGAGCAGTCCACCCAGAGTCATTCCCCTACATTTACCCCTTCACCTAACACGATGGGCAGTTTAGCATGGCCAAATCACCTAACCTGCACAGTTTTTGACTGTGGGAGCACCTGGAGGAAGCCTACACAGACACAGGGAGAATGTGTCAACTCCACATAGCAGTTGCCTGAGGTGGGAATTGAACCTGGGTCTCTGGCACCAAAAGGCAGCAGCGCAAACCACTGTGCCATCGTACCACCCATATCGTCCTAGGCCCAAACATCCTGGCTTATCTTCTCTGGGAACTGCAAGAAGTTAGCTTTATATAATTGACTGAAGGCCCGCGTGATAAAAAATGTCTAAATAGAGGAAGCCTCCTTGTGACCATCTGAAAGGGAATCGGATTGCACCCCCGTGATCAGGCACTTGAATAACACCCCCAAAAGGCATGGCCTCCGATTTCATAAAATTGATGTTATACCACGAGAAAGATCCATATAAATTAATCACTTGTATTAAACGGGGCACAGATATAATCGGGTTAGTGAGAAATAGAAGAACATCATATGTGTAAAGGGTGATCTTATGCCTTCTCGACCGTACCTCCAGGACAGTTATATTGGGGCCCCTCTGGGTGGCCTCTGCCAATGGCTCAATCACGAATGCAAATAATAACGTTGAAAGGGGCACCCATGTTGGCTGCCTCTGTCGATGCTAAAATTATACCATTCGACCTTATACCATTAGTGAGAACTGCTGCTTTACAGTCACTATATAATTCTTCAATTCACCAGGGAAAGACACCTCCAAGGCCAAACCTGTTCCAGGACATTAAAGAGGTATGGCCACTACAGCCAGTCAGATGCCTTCTCTGCATCCAGGGAGCCTGCCAAGCCTGGAATCGACCCTTGCTGGCATACCTGAACCATATTTAGCACTCTCCTAATATTATTAGTGGACCTGCGATTCTTAATAAAACCTGTTTGATCCTGTTTGACAATGAGAGGCAAGCCCTCTCCAGTCTCAACGCCAATATTTTCGACAAAATTATAAAGTCCACCTTTAATAACGATACAGGCTTATATGAAGTGCAATCCTCTGGGGCTTTCCTTCTCTTGAGAATAAGAGATACATTTGCTTCTCTCAGAGATGGGAGGCAGTCCAGACTACAAGAATAATTGAATATATATAACATTGGCTCAGACAACATGTCTATGAACTCCCTATAAATCTCACTCCGCAACCCATCTGGGCTGGTCGGTTTCCCACTCTGGAGCTTCCTTACCGCATCCTGTAACTGTTGGATTGTCAGCGGGGCATTCAAAAGAGTCTCCTGCTTTGAAGTTACACCTGGGACGTCCAGGGTCTTAAAACGACTCCGTCTTCACCAATCTGTCCTCACAATCCTCAGACTGGAACAACCCAGAGTAGAACTTACTGAATGCTGCAATACCCCTTTTGGGATCGCAGGTGATAGTACCAGCACCCTCTATAATGAATGTGATAGATTGGGGGTACTCTTCTTTCAGGCCAACTACACCAAATACCGTCCCAGTTTATCACCATACTCAAATAAACAATGTTTCGCAATGGAAATCTCCCTCTTTGCTCT
The DNA here is from genome assembly GCF_047496795.1 of Chiloscyllium punctatum. Classification (NCBI taxonomy): domain Eukaryota; kingdom Metazoa; phylum Chordata; class Chondrichthyes; order Orectolobiformes; family Hemiscylliidae; genus Chiloscyllium; species Chiloscyllium punctatum. Next base: position 75,802,032 of record NC_092766.1, read on the forward strand.
GTGGTTGAGCCCGGCATTCAAAGTGGCCCTGAGGGCTGTAATCCGCTGCAACTTAGTTACAGACAATCTGTCAAAGTATACTGTTTCAGCTGCCTTCAGCCAAGCCTTGAGCATACTCTATTGCTTTCCCTTCTGCCGCTTCTGAGTCACCGAGTAAGAAATAATCAAACCCCTTGCATCGGCCTTGGCAGTCTTCCAGAACGCAGATGGATTACTGGCCGTACCCAAGTTAATATTCCAAAAAAATTAAATTCCCGCGATAAGTACTCAATGAATTTGCTATCCTTCAGGAGGAAAGGATCCGTGTACCAGTGCCGTGGGCCTGTCCTATCGCCACCATCCTGGACCTCCATGTACACTGCTCCATGATCAGAAATTACTATGTTTACAATTCTTCAGGACAGCACCGAATTTACTAAGGTAATGGGGCAGAAAACATGCCAATCCTGTTATACCACTTACATGGGTTAGAAAAAAAGATGAAGTCCCTACCTTCACACATCCACCAACCCAGCTCTCTGTTCAGGTCCACCAGCTGCCTGGATGGCTGGGAAATTCACGCAAGACCTGTCCGCATCCGATCCAACTCGCCTTAAGTTGTGCCATGTGCCCCAATGGTCATGAACCTGGAAAATGCATCCATTAGAAATTTGAGGTGGTGAGCTGGGGGCAATATTATTCAATGTCCCATACTCCTCTCCATGTATTTAATATTTAAGGATCAGAAACCACTCAAATTCATCCTTAATTTGGTCAAACAACTGAAATGGTAGGTTGGTATGAATAAGTATAGCGACTCCTGCACTTTTCGAATTACAGGATTAAAAAAACCGGGCCGAACCTTCCCTGCGTAAATTTAATTCATTCTTATAGGTTAGATGTGTTTCTTGCAGCAAAGCTGCATCGACCCTTTCCTTTCTGAGGCTTAAAAGTATCTTTTACCTCATAATCTGTGAATGTCTGTCCTTCACATTCCAGGTGCACCATTTAAACGAGCGGTTAGCCATAACCATCCAAAGCAGCCCATGACCCACTGGGAGAAGAACTCCATTTATAGCGCGCCGAGTGAAAGCAGTAAACAGTTCATACAAACTTGAAAATATAACTACAATAACATCCAAATCAAAACTTCTAACGACTATTTCTACAATGAACCAACATATAACACAAATAAGTGGAGACTTTCCCCCTTGCCTGCAGAGGACTCTCATACTACCCATTAATACCCAATGGCTCCTCCAGTTGAAGCCGCTCCCCAAACCCTGGCAAAACAAGGTTGTAAAACGTTGCACGCGTCTTACAACAAGAAAATTAAATGTGGGCATTCAATCCGTCCCATCCATACTTTGATCCGAGGCAGTCCTGGTGAAACAAAATGTATCCAACACCACCATCCCCAAACCACTTTCCCATTTGGAGCTAAGTGAGTGAATCGAAAAGCAAATGATAGAAAAACAAAGGATAATGGGAGTGGAGGAAGAAAGGAGAAGAGAGAAAAAAGGAAAAAATGGACTTCCACATAATAAAAAAAAGCGAGGTAAACCAGGCAAACCCCAGAGAAATCAAAGAGAACATAATTGTCCATATTATTTGAACCAGCCAGTCTATTTTCATGTGAACAGGAAGTACTTTGAGTTTTCCAGTGAGTCAAAACTAAACACAGACCCTTGATGGCTGTAACATAATGTTGTCGGATATCTTACCAGAATATTCACATCCCTCAGCCTCCTTTTTACCTTATCAAAGGCCTGCCTTTTGGGGATCACAGCCGTAGAAAGGTCTTTGAAAAATATAATTCGTGATCCTTTGTAGATTAGCACCTATTGATACTTCCCCAGAGCTCGAGAAGCTGACAGCACTTTTTTTCCCCTCAATCCTGCTGGACTCACACTAGGACCGGGTGGGGATGATGGTCTGATCCAGGCTTGCACACTCCGACCCGGTGGGCCCACTCGATCCGCACCCAGTCTGCCCTGACTTCCAGCTTCAAAAATTTTATGAGCCATTGCTCCAAGATGTTGACGAGCTGGCCTTCTAGTTTCGGCAGCCTGACAAGGCTAATGTTCTTCTGACTGCCCCGATTTTCGAGGTCGTCTACCTACTGTTCTAAGGCGGTAACCTACCATTCCAGGGCTTGGACCCGAACCGGCGAGGATTCTGCCATGGTTTCCGAAGCTGCAGTCCTCTGTTCCACTTCGACAATGCACAGCCCAAGACACTGAGTCTCCTGATCCTGCTTCTGCAGCTTGGCTGGGATCAGTTCCAGCCTGGTTCGGGTCTCCTCCACCGCTGAATCAGTCTTCTCTCGCAGGCTCTGAACTCCGAGACCAGGCTCTACTCCACAGAAGGTCCCCTGGGGCGTTCGCAGAGGCCGACATCACAGCGTATCCATTGCTGGTTTTGATCCTTGTGGTCGTTTTCCTTTTGTCATTTTCCTTACTCACTTAAAATGGCATACAGCAATACTGGGGATCAACAACGACTGATGTTTACCACAATATTGAAGAAAAAGAGGGTCAATGCATCACTTTGTCTTGGTTCTGGTGCCGAGCTCAGCAGGGCAGACCAACTGGATTGCCGCCATATTGGATCTCACCCGAGTAATCACTGTTAACAAATTTTTTTTTGTAATGGTTTGAAGATGTTTCTTGTCGGGGGAGACAATGGAGAACCATTAGATGTGATACAGTTCGATATTCGGGTGGATGTTTAAGAGTTCAGAAAGTCAATAGTAAATAAAATTGAACCAACGTGGTTCAGGGGTGACTTTTGGAAATGGAAAGGTAAAAGTGAAGTTGCCCTTCAGTTAAACCGAAATTGGAATATCGAAGTAAAGGCTTTCTGCACAGATTGCATGCAGTGTGGAAGAGCTTATACCTGTGTTCTGTGCTGTTTTAAAGAATGAAAGGTGATCTCAGGGAAACTTTAAAAAATCACCCACAGCAGACTGACTCATACAGAGGCAAGGAGAAGTGCAGCATGCAAAGTTAGGGGGAACCCAAAATATTCTACAAAAACATCAAGCTGAACAGAATAACCAGGGAAAAATTAGGACCCATTGCGAAACCAAGGGGGTAATCAGTATGTGAAACTGGGGAACATTGATAGACTGTGACATGAGACCTTCACATCTGATTTAGTTGGGAGAAGGAAGATGCAGGTACAGAATTCTCGAAGATGGACTGGGAAGCTCTCAAACAGTTTGATATAAGATGCAAGTTGGGATTAATGATTTCGGAAGATGTAAAGTCCAGATGAGTTGTATCGCAGGGTGCTGTTGGAGACAAGAGAGGAAATGTCCTGACCTAAATGTTTCAGTCGAATCTGACCATACAAGGGAGGTGCTCGAGGACTGGAGAACAGCTATGCGGTCCCAAGTTACTGGAAAGGTGGTAGAGATAGACCAGTGTCTCGTGGTGTACCACAGCGAGCAGTGCAGTGTATCAAATTATTTGTGGCATTCATAAATGATGTAAATGTGAATGTGGATGGGGTGGTGGAGTGGGGGGGCTGAGTGTAATAAGTAATTTTGTGTTTGACACAAAGATTGGCCAGGTGGTTGGCAGTGAGGAGGAAGGCCTTACGACACAGGAAGATGCAGGTGAAATGGTCAATGGTCAGATCAATGGCAGATGGAATGGAACCCTGATAAATATGAGGTGATGCACTTTGGAAGAAGGAATCAGGCAGGGGAGAATTCAATGAATAGCAGAACACTAGGGACGTCAATGGGCGTTTCTCCACACATCTGTGAATGTGACTGGACAGTGTAATAGCCAGTTAAGAAATCACACGGGACTGTAGGCATAGTGTTTATTCATCGAGGTGACATAATATGAGTTGAACATGCCATTGGTTAGGACATAGATAGAATACTGTGTGCAGTTCTGGCAGCCACATTACAGGAAGGGTTTTGGTGTCTCAGAAACATCAGAAGCTATTGGGGTCTCCACAGAGTGGGAAGCTTCAGTGGAAGTCTCCTGACTGCAACTCTCGCTAAATTTTCACTTGACTTGTTTTCCTCCTCGATTGGAGAACTGCTTCTGAGAATCTGTGTCTGATCTTTCCGTTTTGCCAAGTAAATGTTTATGGGATATTACTGTATCAGAAGACTTAATTATGAATAGAGTCTAGGCCAACGCCTTCCAGTATTTTTGAGGAGCTCTGCTGTCGTCCATAACACGTGGCTCCTTCTCTTCATGTGTAATTGGTTCGAGGCATTAAATGGGCGATCTCTACACTTCTCCAATAATTTAATTCAGCTGAATGACTTCCTTATGTTCCTGTGAAGCTAGCGTGAGGAGCTGAATAATCTCCTCCTTTTAACTGTGGAAATGTGAAGTGTCCAGCAGTACTGTTACATGAATGTTACCGATACTTCCAGCAGAACAAGTCTGAATGTTGTCCAATTCTTGCAGCACATGGACACAGACTAGTTCAGGAGCTGAAGGGGAACATTTTTCCTGAGTATTGTGTGATCTTCAGTGAACACCCCCAATTCTAATCTTATAGTGTGGGCAAGGCATTTATGAAGCAGCTGAAGTTGTTTGTGCTGAGGAAGCTAACTTGAGGATCGTTTACAGATATATCAAAGACTGCATGGATGTTTGTACACACACCACAATCATTGTGCTTTCCACTTTAAATCACTCTAACCAGGGAAGTTTACAACTCATTCCCATTAAGTACAATCCTGCTCAGGCTCCTTGAGACCGTCCTTAGTTAAATGATGCCTTGATGACAGGGCTGGTCACTCTTCCCTGAGCCCTTGTGTTCACGTCTTTTGCGCATATCAATAGGTCACACTGTGGGGACAGTGAGAGCTTTTTGACCAGTCAGAGTTGAGGGCTGTTTGGAATTGGACATGAAAGAGGATATTAGACCTTATAATCTTATTGTGTGTGAAGACCTGCTTGTTGGGAGGGGCGGGAGGGTGGGAGGGGGTGGCTGGCGTGTGAATGAATGACATATCCCTGTTTGTGGCATTATCACATTCTATTATTGAAAAGTAGAGGCAGTTATTTTCCTGGAAGCTGTGTTATTGAATATTACTAGATTGTCTGGTCCATCTCTGGGTGAGGAATGGGGGCTGGATTCACAGTGAAACTGGGTCCACAACTTGACCAACAAACGAAGCACAAGTTGCAGAAAGGGAAGCTCAGTTAGGAGTGATGAGCAGCCTCTTTCATACCCCAGCCTGGGTTTTCTGATTACACTTTCCAAACCAGCCCAAACTGGATTTGACAGATTTGAGGGGCTGCATGGTTTCCTCTGTTTCTGTGATACGAGTAAGTTGCCTCTAAGTGCTCCTACCTAGCAGGTTTAATGGGCTGAATGGGACACAGAAACATGGGGCTGAAGAGCAGGAGTGTGTCATTAGAAACTTTGAGCCTTCTCTACCAGGGACTAAGATTGTGGCTGATCAGGTTGTGGTCTCAGCTCCACTTTCCTGTCTGTGCCATTATCGATTAATCACTTCTCTGTCTAATATTTAACTAACTCAGCGTTAAATAAATGTAAAAACAAAAAGACATCTCAAACTTTTGGGGAGAGAATTCCAACTTGAAATTCCTGTTTAGAATTTCTGCTCATCCCTCTTATCGAGTCATTTAGCATGCAAATGTGTTAGTGCTGACCAGATATCCCATTATGATCGAGTCTGATTTGAGAGCATTTGGCTCATATTCCTCTAAACCTCCTTATTCTGATACCCATCAAGATGATAGACTCCACCATTTCCTCTGGGAGATAATTCGATATGGACATCTCCCTCTGTATGAAAACATTGCGTCTAAGTTCCTCTAAAATATATCCCCCCATATCTTAAAACAGGCCTCCAGTCTGAAAATCCATCCGCTACCAACTTCTGTTCCTCCCTTCAATCTAATTTTTTTATTTAATTGGCTTGGGTGCGCTGGTTCCTTTGTGACCTAAACTTAGTACCTTGCCTGATATGCAGAATCTTGGCGAACAACTTGTTCCAGCCTGTCTGGAAAACATCTAGAACCCTGCCTTCATCAACCCGCTTTGTCACCTCTTTAACAATTAGTGCGACACGATTTTTCATGCAAAAAACCATGGTGACTATCCCCAATCTATTCTTGCCTTTGAAAATGCATGCAATTGGCTATCCCTCAGAATCCCCTCAAACAACTCACCCACCACTGATGTCAGGCTCACTGGTTCAGAGTTCCTTGGGTTGTTGGGTAAATGTTTTCTTGTCTACTGCCACTCCTCGATTGATCACAGCAAATTTTCAGTATAACCAGATTGATGATATGGCCAAAGATATCGGTCTCACATTGGGTCAGGGTCATCCTCGGAAGAGGTCAGGTTGAATTCCTTCATTTGATAAAATAACAAATTAATGACGAAAACAAAGTTACTCAAACTATGATGGAAAGATGAATGTCAAACAGAATAGAAATTACAAAAATGTACATTGATATTTCCGTTTCTGAAAATACTGAGGATCACAAACATACACAGACACACACACAGATCCTTACACAGACAAGCACACACAGGCACACCCAAACACACTCACAGACATGGACACACAGACACACTCACACACAAAAACACAGACACAAAAACACTGACACATACACAGACACAAGCACATACAAGTATACGCACAAACACAGACAAATGCATGTATCGTATACTGCAAAACATTAGAGCAGAATAAAAGGCCAATTGGCCCATCCAGTCTACTGAGCTATTGATCATCGCTGACATGCTTTTCAAGCCAATTCTCCTGCCTTCTCACAACAAGACTTGATCAAATCTTTAAGCAAAACGTAGCTAGTTACATCCTAAAGACGCTAATGTATCTGTGTGCATGTGTTGTCTTTGTGTGCGTCCCAGTGTCCTGCCCTGTGCTCCATGTTGGAGAGTGGAGTTTTAGAAGTTTTGAGGCACATCTTTGCAACTTGCTCTGTTCCTATCCATTGAACGCCTGTGTTAATCACTCTCTGCTGCTCATGTGGTCTGTAATACGAGGAATCCCCACAACTGTTAGTGATTCAGACCTGGCTTCTCACTTGCATTTGATTGATAATTGACTTAACTCTAGTTTTTGACGTTCGTGGAAATGCTGGGTATGGTTTCCTGGAGGGCGTGTTTTAAGCTGCTGTGGAAATTCAGGAAGACCAGAAGCTTTGGTGACCCAACTCTGGATGAAACATGGTGACTGTAGTTACAGCATCTGGATCTGCAACATGAACAACAAATGGAGCAAAGGCTGCAGAGAGGGGAATCTCTGTAAAAATGGAATGAGGGAATTACAATCAGATCAGCCATGTTTTTGAAGAATGGTGGAGCAGGATTGAATGGCTCACTCATGCAACTTATTCAGATATTTCTGTTAGTAACAAGCCAATTTCCATTATCTCCTAGTGTTCCAGACTAGTGGGTAGTGAATCACCTCCTCCTGTTCCTGGGGAACAGAAATCTGGGGCCTCACTAGCCTCCAGATTTCCCTGTATCCCAGTCTCGAGCAGTCGAGTGACTGCGTCCTGTCCCTGTGTCCTAGTCTCGAGCAGTTGAAAGACTCTCTCCTGTCCCTGCGTCCCAGTCTCGAGCAGTTGAGTGACTACCTCCTGTTTATCCCTGTTACTGAGCAGCAGTTTGAATGCTCTGAATGATGTCACAAGGTTAAGAAAGGACTTGATAACAGGTAATTTCAAACTTGGAGCAGCATTACACAAAGGTATCTAGAAACATCTCCATCAAACATTTTGCAGTTCGTCTGTTATTTTATTCCTGTCTCCTTTTATAAACAGCGTGAAACATATACAACAGTGCAGTGTTCCGACAATGTTCTGACAAACAGGGAAGACAGATTATAAAGATTGAAAGATTTGTGGTCTATCCCTCTGCAATCCTCATGCATTCCATCCAAACCGAATAAATGTTCCCGTTCATTGTGTTATGTAAAATGATGTGAGGAACTGGTTAACTGAACCTGTTTGTTTGGTGACTGTGACTAATGTCAGTCTCCGTGGATTCTAATTATCCCAGTGGAGGTTTTCCATCTTTTAATGATAAAAAGGCTCCATTCAATATGTTATCCATAGTGTGGGCGGGAGCATCGCTGACAGCACTAACAGGGATCGGCTGCTCCAGAGAGAGGGAGAGATCAGAAACTGAGAACATTAGACTGTACAATTCTAACGGTGGATCAGGATCTGAGAACAATCGACTGGCATGTTGCAACAATGGATAAGAATCTGAAAACAATAGACCAGAATGTTCCAACAATGGACAGGAGTTTATCCTATTATGTTTGGTTTCTTTCTACATATTCTTCGTGGCAGTTGCCATTGCGGATCAAATATGCACTTTACATTATTCAATGTTTTTATTATCCTATCCTGGCTATTGTTGGTGTCCCTGGTAAGTTTCACTGTCGATTTATTATTTGCATTAACCATGTGCGACTGTATTACTGTTCTTTTCATTTACTCCACTCTGTAAGTATTCACGCCCCAAACCACAACAAACAACAGTGAACTTGTTCATTCTTTCTCTCCTTCTTTAGTTCTGGTACTGGGCCTTGTTGGTTGACCTACTCACTTTCAGGTATGAACCAGGCTGCATTGCATCACTGCCCTTGCTATTTAAATATTGAAAGCTTGGAGGTCACTGTCTTCTGTTCTGGATGCAAACTCCATTTTCTTCCACTGACTCCACCTCATCTCTGGCCAGTAACTGAGGCTGAAACAGACGCGTCACAACTACGGTGATCACTTTGGCCACAAGCTGATTACTGACACAATATCCTAGCCATTCCAAACTTTAACTATTGACAACTGCAATAGTTGCCCCATCTGGTGTTTGAACCTTCAGCGTTGAAACACAGTCTTAATAAAGCCAATAATCTGCTGATGCTTAACCAAACTTGAGTAATTATTTCATAGCTTGTATTTAAACGCAGACCAAAATCCCATCATTCCTGTACGGATTGCTTTATATTGTTGTTGGGTCTGGCAAAGCCTTTACTTTAATATTCACAAGCACGTCGTCACCTCTGTTTATGACACGTTCCTCAGTCTCCCTCTGTTAATGACACAAAGCCCTGTCAGTTGTTTACTTTTAAACAGATTTGCTCGATGTCTATTCACTCTCAAATAATAATTTTCATATTTACTGCCACCAACACACACACACACACACACACACAAACAATCTCTTGCCTTATATTTCGGCAGTGGAGATGCAGAGTCATACATTTGTGGGAGCCCATTTACTGGCACTCACTGCATGGGTTACAAATCTTCCTGTGCAACACATTTCTGTAGTGGAAGTATAGTAGCAATATACTGGGAAAGGTTAGCAATGGTCGCCATGATGGGCTGGTAGTCCAGTTTATAGAGTAGTCCACTAGCATGTTCTGCACATTCTGGCTGGTTCCTTGTCCCAGTTTATGGTGTCTGGGATGGTTCTGTGAGGCAGATTCACAATTTGATGTAACTAACCATTTCAACTGATCTGGCAATAATTTTATTGAATGCTCTCATTCTTGTGATTGGACCCACCATTGTCTCACTTCGCCAGTTACTCCCACTCCCCTGTCTCCTTATCCATATTTTCACAACATGTTATCAGTTAATTAATTATTTGTTTTTTTCTGTACCTTTCCCTGGTGTTGTTTTTAGACTCCCGAGTGTATCGAGTGCTGGCATTGTGAAGTTCAGAAACAATGCAATGGTATGTGGCAGGCTGTTGCTTCAAGTTGGAAAGGGAGTCCCAGCAGCTTTGAGACACGTCTTTGAAACTTGGTCTGTACCTGACCACTGAATGCCTGTTGTTGTCCCTGTCAGATGATTGTGCGGTTCATAACATGAGAAAACCCCACGAGTATTATTGTCAAGGAGCAGGTCTCTAACTTGGAGCTGAGGGGCTTCTGACTGACTCCTGTTATGGAGAGGTTATGGAGAGGTGATGGGGATGGTTTGCTGGAGGTTGTGCTGTGAGCTGCCTCAGACATTCAGGGAGACCTGAGGATTTGGTGAACCAACTCTGGATGGAGCAGGGGGACTGTAGTTACAGCATCTGGGTCAGTTACATGAACAATAAACGGAGCAGAGGCTGCAGAGACGGGAAGCACTGAAACCACAGAGTGTGTGTGGGGAAAGGGATCTGCCAAATCTACCCGTGATTTAATGAGGAGACACATATCCTTTCCCCCTCCCCTTTAAGTACACCCGTGCCATTTCTCCCTCTCCTCCCCGCACACAAGCACACTACCCCACTCTTACATGCACACACACACTCTCCCTTCTCTCACACGCACGCATACACTGTCTCTCCATCCCAAAGACACATATACTCCCCATCACTGTCTCACAAACACACACACTCTCTCTCTCCAGCAGACACTCCACCTTGTTTTTAAACACACACACGCATGTGAGCACAAACACACAGATACACACACACATCTAATCTGTAAGGTGAATTTCCATTTGCCGGTTTGTATTTCCAGATGCATTATATTTTCTCAAAAATAAATACAATTTGTAGACAATCAGTCAATGCGATATTTTATGAACTTCTACTTTGGAAATGAACCCAAACTGCTTCCAGGTGAAGACACATACAGACTCCAAACAAGATCGCATGCCTGTTGTCTGACTGGAGGGGTCACCTCCTTTACATGGATAAGAACTGAAGGTATCTCTAGGCAGGACTTGAAAGTAACTCTTGGATTTGCATCTTCATCAATCAAAACCTGCATCTCCATTCTAACCGATTAAAGATTTAGCAGCCATCTTAAATGAGCTCAATTCATGTGAATGTGTTGTACAACCCTTTCATCTTTTCCTTATAAATTTTGTGCCTAAAGTCTTCTCTCTCTAACACCTGATGAAGGAGCAGGACAATGAAAGCTTGTGTTTTCAAATAAACCCGTCAGACTTTAACCTGGTGCCATGTGATTATTGACCTTACTCAACCCAGTCCAAAGCTAGCACCTCTATATCATAGTTTTTATTGGTTAGCCAATTTTCTCTCCAAGCAAATAAATCTTCCTAACCCCGTGTGCTCTTGCCTTGCATATTAATCTTTTTGTCAAGCATGTTATGCATTGCCTTCTTGAAGTCTATATATAATACATCTTTCGGATCCCCATTATTCAACTTGTTTGTCACACTTTTTTAATAAAAAAAGTTAGGAAAATCTTTCAAACATGATTTATCCTCAATAAAATCATGTTGACTTTGATGGATTGTGGTTTGACTTTCAAAGTCTCCTGTTGTTAATTTCTTAATAACAGATTCGAACAATTTGCCTTCAGTCCCAATCGTTTGCAAATACCTTTCCATTATGCCAAAAACAATGACTGCAGATGCTGGAAACCAGACTTTGGATTAGTGGTGCGGGAAGAGCACAGCAGTTCAGGCAGCATCCGAGGAGCAGTAAAATCGACGTTTCGGGCAAAAGGCTTTTGCCCGAAACGTCGATTTCACATACCTTTCCATTACCTAGTGAAGTTGGTTATTCTAATTTCTTCCCTTTTCATAAGTTCAACAGTCCATTTCAATTCCTGTGAAATAGGCACGAGGTTGTAAAAGAGGGGCTCCAATTGCTGTGTAAGAGGCATGGGTGGCTGATTGAACTCATTCTGTTCCTGCTTTACACACATGATGGGCTGAATGTCCTCCTGATGTTCCTACACTATTGTTTCGATGGCTTGCCTGTCCTGCGCCTGTTCCTGACCAAGCCGCTCAAGGTCTAAATGACCTCCTCCCGTTGCTCATTGACATGTTTGGGAACTCATGGAATGTCCTTGCTGTTTTGCCACATTTCGAGTGTTGAATTGTGCAGGCAAGTTGCGTTGCCCACAGTGGGTAGCTCAGTGGTTAGCACTGCTGCCTCCCAGCACCAGAGATCTGGGTTCAGTTTCAGTCTCGGGTCACTGTTTGTGTGGAGTTTGCACATTCTCCCTGTGCCTGCAAACAATAACATAGGCTACATAAATCTTTAAACGGGATATTGTAATGAATTAGTATAGTAAATGTAACACTTTAACACTACAGTCACTGATTACAGCACAGTAACTCTCACCAAGATCCTCACCAGAAAGCGTGCGAGCTGACTGACCACGGGATTCCGATGCGGAATTCCAGTTCCCTCCAAGATATTCCCCTCCCGGTTTGAAATTAATTTCCTTCTAAATGTAGACTACAAATCACACTTCAGGCTCATTTTCAAGGATTGCAGAGCGGATTACATTCCTGCTTTAGCTTAATACACTGAGGGTGCATTTAGCAGACAGAGGGAGCCTGAGGCTGGGATTTGCTGTTCAGCTGGTGCCAGAGACACTCTCCCATAACAGTGAACGGGAGCTCGCTTTATAAAGAAAGGGGCACAATTCACTAATTGTGTTGCAGCGAAAGTGCGTATAATAGACACCTGTATATTGAATGGAGGATCAAAATTGCTGGACCAAAGCGAATACAGAAGTTCCTATTTTATATGTTATGATGTTTAAACATACTAAAGTATATGAACACTGTGTGGTGAAAACTGAATTAAGGGGATTTTCACCATGAACTAGAATGGAGGATGTTTGGTGTGTTGAATGACCTACTCCTTTCCCGAAGTTTCTGTGCAGACTGTGGAAAAGCTCTGTAAATCCTGCCACCAGCTCTCAGGTGTTAGGAAGGAGATCTCTGCAGGGTCAACACGGTAGTATTTCCCGTTCCAATACTGAGGCTGGTGCCAGTTGAAATGTACGATTTTATCCTTTAAGACCTCGGAGCTGTTTGATACAACAGAGTGTCTTGCTTGGCCGTTTCCGTGACGATTGAAGAGTGTTTCACATGTCTGTGTGTCTGTAGTCACGTTTAGGCCAGAGCAGGAATGGACGGGAAACTCACTTCCTGAAAGGACATTGAGGAACGAAATTGGTGTTTTCAATCGACATTGGCTTCAAGCTCACTGTTAATGAACTCCAGGTTTTGCATCTCGATATTTTATTAATGATAACTTCCACTAGCTGCCAGAGAATGAGCCTTGTCTGGATTAGTAATCCAGTGATTTTTCCACAACTGCACCATCTCCACATGGGGACCTATCTGAAACCACATTGAGCTGGTTATTTCTGTGCTGCTTGACAGTTCTGTCAAAAAGAACTCCCACCAATGTGATTATCGCGACGGGACTCAGGGCGTGGTAAATGTTCTGACTGTAGTTATGGGATTGGACATTGCTGAGTAAATTTCCACATTGCAAGGGCGATGTCAGAGTTGGAGCTGGAATGAAACAGCTTCCCCAGGGACACGGCTTTTTGGGCAGCACAAGTCTTCATGCCTATTGCAGGAATGGTGTCAGGGCCCATTGCATTTGTTTTATCTACTGTGTTCAGCTGTTTCTTCATGTCACATACAGCAAATCAGATCGATTAAAGACTGGCATCTGTGAATCTGTGAGGAAAGATATAAAACATGGATGTAAATTGTCTGTCTGCTCCCTGTTGCCAATTCTTCAGTCACACCCTCCAATTATCCTCAAAGTACTTTCGTGACTTAATTTCTACCGAAGGTCATACACTCATCTTCAACTTTTTTATATGCTTGGAAAACATTATGCTGCTAGGTTTTGTATTTCTTGCCAATTTACTACATCATGACTTTTCTCCCCTTTTCCTCACTTCCTAGATTCATACAGTCATATCGTTCACAAACAGACACTTTTGTACAACTTGTCCATGCTGACTAAATCACCCATAACAATAACCCTGCTACTATTGCATTTTTCCAGAATCTCCCCGCCTATGAGATCTTCAATCTCTCTACTGCTATTAGGTGGTCTATGGGAAACCACCAAATGCGGTGACTGTTCCCTTTCTGTTCCTAACTTCCATCCATACTGACTCAGTAGACAAATCTTCCTCAACAACCTTCATTTCTGTTGTTGTGACGCACTCTCTGATTAGTAATGCTACACACCCTCCTCATTTCCCGCCCACACTGTTCTTTTCTAGATTATTTAGTGTGGAAACAGGCCCATCAGCCCAATACGTCCACACCAACCCTCCAAAGAGCAACCCACTCAGAACCATTCACCTACATTTACCACTTCATCTAACACTACGGGCAATTTAGCATGGCCAATTCACCTAATCTGCAGATTTTTGGATTATGGGAGGAAACCCATGCAGACAGGGGGAGAATTTACAAACTCCACACAGACGGTTCCCTGATAACTTCCACTAGCTGCCAGAGAATGAGCCTGGTCTGGATTAGTAATCCAGTGATTTTTCCACAACTGCACCATCTCCACATGGGGACCTATCTGAAACCACGGGAATTAACCTGTATCTCTGGCGCTGTGAGGCAGCAGTGCTAACCACTGTCCTACCGTGCCGTCCCGAAACGTTTTTAAACGTTCTAAACTTGGAACATCAAGCAACCATCCCTGCCCCTGTGAAATCTACATCTCCGTTATGGCCACGACATCGTAGTCCCAAGTACTGATCCATACTCTAATTTCATCACCGTTATTTCGGACATTTCTTGCATTAAAGCAGACACACTTTAACCGATTCCTTTGTTTCATCGCGTGAAAAACCATCCTGATAGATTCAATATATTCTGTCACTATCCAGTCTGCAACTAACCCCCTCTTAGACATGTGGTCTGATTCCTACCCCCCTGCCAAAATAGTTTAAACCCGCCCGAGCAAACCTCCCACCTAGGACATTTGTGACCCTCCAGTTCAGCTGCATCCCGTCCTTCATGTAAAGGTCCCACCTTCCCCTGATACCTATGGTCTAGGTATCTGAAGCCCTCTCTCCTGCACCAGCCTCGAAGTCTTGTGTTAAGCTGCATTCGCTGACTGTTCCTCATCTCACTATCTCCTAGCATTGGGTGCAAACCTGAGATCACTACTCTACTCGTCCTGCTCTTCCAAACTAACTCTCTGCAGTCACTTTTCAGATCCACAGTCCCTTTCCTGGCTGTATCGTTAGTGCCAAATGATTTGGTTTCCACAGTCTTCTGTGGTAAGGAATTCCACAATTTCACCACTCTTTTGCTAAAGACGTTTCATCCTATCTCCGTTCTAATGGGTTTTCCCTTTACTCTAAGCCTGTGCCCTCGTGCTCGTGCACACGTCCTCCCAATGTTGTGTGTACCTAGGTCATTCAGTATTCTGTAAGTTTCAATTGGATCCCCCCTCAGCCTTCTAATCTCCATCGAGTATAAACCCAGAGTCCTCAAACGTTCCTAATTTATTAAGCTTTTCATTTCTGGTGAACCTTCTCTTGACATGAGCCAAGGCCAATACGTCCTTCCTGAGGTATGAGGCATAAAATACTGTAAATGTTGTCTGACCAGAGCCTTAGAAAGAGTCAGAATCCCTACCATTATATTCTACTCTTCTCGAGATGAATGACAACATTGTATCTGCCTTCTTAACTACTGACTCAACCTTCAAGTTTATCTAAGACGAATCCTGCGCTTGGAATCCCAAGCCCCTTTGTTACTCAGATTTCTGAATTTTCTTCCCATTTAGTAAATAGTCCATGCCTGTATTCTACTTCATACCAAAGTGCATGACCTCACACTCTCCCACATTATATTCCATCTGCTACTCCTTTTAGCACTCTCCTAAACTGTCGAAATCTTTCTGCAGGCTCCCTGACTCCTCAATACTACATGCCCCTCCACCTATCTTTGCATCATCTGCAAACGTAGTCAGAATGCCTTCTGTCCCGCTACTCAGATCATTAACCTATAAAGTGAAATGCTGTGATCCCAACACTGACTCTTATGGAACACTGCTAATCACCAGCTGCCATCCTGAGAGGGACAATTTATCCTCACTATGCCTCCTGCCAGAGAGCTAACCTTTTATCCATACTAGTACCTGGCCTCTGACACCATGGGTCTTTAACTTACTCTGCAGCCTCCTGTGCGGTACCATATCAGAGGCCTTCTGGAAGTTCAGATAGTTAACTCACTCTGGTCCAAACAGTCATTACCTCCTCAAAGAAGTCTCATTATCTTGAGAGCAATGTAGGTTATTGAAATGGGGAGCAATCAGAAGGCCAGTGTCATTCCTACAGACAAAGGGGAGATGTCCCTTAAAGCAGTTTCTCTTTGGCTCACTAATGTAAAGGAGACTGTATTGTGAGCAGCAATGGCAGGAGACTGGATTGAAAGTTTGCAAGTGAAATGCTGCTTCACGTTGAAGGTGTGTATAGGGCCTTGGACAGTGAGGAGGGAAGAGGTGAATGGGCAAATGTTGCAGCTTCTGCATTTACATGGGAAGGTGGCAAAGTGTTCGGGGTGGTAGAGAGTGTCACAGAGGGGACTGTCCCTGTGAAATACTGACAGTGGATTGGAGGGTAAGATGTGTTTGATGATGCTGTCCTGCTGGAGGTGTTGGTGGTGGTGGATGATGATTCTGTGAATGCAGATTCGAGTGCAATATAAAGTGAGGATAAGGGGACATCTATCATTGTTCTGGGAAGGAGGGGACGGAGTGAGGGCAGAAGTGAGGGAGACGGGACAGTCGCAGCTGAAGGCTTAGTCCATCAGAGTGAGGGTATTTCTCGTTAGAGAGAAAAGGATGATATGCAGGAAGCTTCCCAAAGGAATGTGGCATCATCGAACAGAAATGACAGAGGCAGGGAAACTGGGACAATGGAGTCACCCTCAGCTGATCATGTGTTCAGCCACAAATGTAGGTTACACCTGAATGATTGAAAAGAGCCAAGCATTACAAATGCAGATTTATGTCAAATAACTGGTAAAATACGGAGTGTGAAAATCGACATAGGTGAAGGTCAGCAGATGTGTGGGGGGTACGTGTTTAGCAGGTACCGCTTAGTAACGCTCAGTAATGATTGACTCTGGTCAAAAAGAAGATGATATGAAGATGTGAAGATGAACCACCCATGATGCACAAAGGCTGTGAAGGATACTAATCAATCACAAACTAACGAATTCAGATTGGCGAGCTGCAGCGTCGGCCACATTTGGGCAGTTTACTTTCGGAACAAGAAGCAGATTGTATAAAACAAAATACAAAGAAAAATATTACAAAACCGGCAAGAATTATGAAAAGAAAAACTGACCACAAGAGTTTTCCCAGATCGAATAAAAAATGTTCATAATGTGTGTGTGACCCTTGGAAGAAATGCAGGAAAGTATATGTGGGACACCTGGTGATTTGGTTTCAGGTAACAGGCAGAGAATTTAAAACAGTATTTTACATCTTTCCTCACAGGGAAGGCACCAAGACGTTCAATAATATAAACAAAATTGTGGTCAGATGAAAGTTTTGCAATGTCTCTAACAAAACGAACAAGGCTTTTCTCAAACAGAAAAGACCAAGGGTAAACGGCTCATCAGTAATTCAAAGCTTGTTTCAATAGAAGTGGTTACAGAGTGACTGGTGGCATTGTGTGAAATATTCCATAACTCTCGGGATAACAGGCGTGTCCCAGTGAACCTGGCGAAACTCCAATGTGGCGCCTGTCTTCAAGAAGAGAGTGAGTTCAAGTGTTTAGGTGCTCCCTTCGCCTGAATATTTGAGAGGATTAATGGCCTCCTGATGTACTTCCATCCTGAGTGATTTGGAAAAAAGTAGAACTCTGCTCCTTCCTCTGATGCATTAGATGCTTGGGGATGTGCATTTTGCTAACGTTGAATTATTTTGAAAATTATCTGGAACATTGTACAAACGACATCATCCAGAGAATTCTAGAAACAGCGCTCATAAGAACATTTTAGGTGTGTGTGAGAGAGAGAGAAGGTGCTGCATTGCAATGGTGAGAGTGATGGAGCCTTATTATAGGGAAGGCACTAACAGATATACAGTGAGTGTGAGAGAGCACAGGAAGCAGTGGGCGGTACGGTGGCACAGTGGTTATCATTGCTGCCTCGCAGCCTTTGAGGCCTGCTTTATTTCCCGACTCAGGCGACTGACTGTGTCAATTCTGCACATTCTCCCTGTGTCTGCTTGGGTTTGCTCAAGTTTTCGCCCACAGTCCAAAAATGTGCATGTCAGGTGAATTTGACATGCTAAATTGCCAGTAGTGTTAGGTGTAGGAAAATGGTTCTACGTGGGTTACTCTTTAGAGATTGGTGTCGACTTGTTGGGCCGAAGGGCCTGTTTCCACACTATAAGTAATCTAATTAGGTGACCTTTATCTTGACAGAGCGGGGAAGGTTATTGATGCTTTTCCTGTATTGCTGGACATTTCTTCAGACCGCAGATACTGCACTGAACCGGGTGGTGAGCTCAGGCCATGCTCGGTGGGTATGGTGGTGCGGCTCCCTCTGGGAAGAGAATGGACACCCTCTGTACTAAACCATTCACCAGGACCTCCGTGCCCCTGTCGACAAGCTGTGGTGTAATTTTCCCTTATCTGCCATGCTCAGGTAAACTACGCAGAGCAACTCCAAACTGAGAAAGCTCAACCATGTGCCCATTGGCCTTTTAAAGGTGGCACCAGTGCCAGTGGTCACAGAATATCCAGGGGTAACTGAACGATGGTGAGTGCCACAATCCATGATGGGTGGGAGATTCGGGCTGGCATTGAATGAGGGACACTGTGGGGTGGGGTGGGTAGTTAATGTGGTTAGTTGGATAAGATAACACCAGGAAACTAGATGTGCCTCGTGCAGACAATCCTTCTGTCACACTCAATGGAAATGGCACTCAGACACATTATTGTCAGATTCAGCCCAATGACTCGAAGACTCTTCTGACCCTACTCCCAGTTAGAAAGCTGCAGGCCAAATGCTTATCCAAAACTCTCCATCATCTTAACTTACGCCAACATCCTGCTCACCCATCATTCTGGAAACAGTGGCCTATATTGAAAGTTGCTATCGAAATGTTTTCATTTCACAATTTTCATTTCACAATTCATTTCACAATACCATCAGATCCTTCTCTGAAATTCTCTCTCAATCTCTCCCTCCCTTTTAACAAAGCTCCTCCCATTTGTTGGTATTTAAACTGATTTCCCCACCATCTCTCTCTGGCAGTGAGTTTCACACCCACAGCAACCCTGTGTCATACCACAATGGAGATATAGTGCTGCAACTGGAGGGAGCTGCACATCCTGTCATTCCCAGCATGGCTGCAAGTTTCCCCACGTCGGGCAATGATCTAATACAGTGTTCCTCAGCAATGCAGTGAGTGGTGTACACAGCTGAATATGTTGGGAAGATAACTGCTCCAGATTAATAGATAACTTCACTGCTGTTAACTGCACAGCTCCCCATGCTGCACAGATATCCGGTCTGCGTGTATGGAACAATGTCTTTGTGTGTTCTGCACAGCGCCCTGTGCTGAACAGATCATGTAGTCCAAGTTTATAGATCAGTGCACTGTTGGACAGATAAGTCGTGAACTGGTGAGTGTTCGATCCTGGACGGATTGCTGAGCAGTGCACTACCCTGGTCTACGCAGTGCTTCAGACTGAGCAGGTATCTCAGCTGGGCTCATACGTGTCCGGGATGGATCTGTGAAGTGGATTGAGTTTCTGATATAATTCCTGACATGATTATCACTCCTCCAGCTCGGCCCATTCTGCTAGTAAATGTGAGCTGCTGTTTTTTAGGTGGAATTTACTTGCTCAAAATATTCGACGTTAAGCAAAACACAATTTATTCGAACACTGTTGATAAAATCCATCAAAAGGAAGAGGAGCTTGCAATAACATAATTCTGTTGGAAAACGTAGCAGAATACAAGTTTATTTAACTCGTATACAGTAACTGCTCCAATATGGTATAATCCAATAAGCACACAAATGTCAAAAAACAAATGCAGGAAACAGATTGACTCACATGCAGTTCTCCAATTCAGGAGGAAAGAACATCAAAAGACAGTTCTGAGAGAAATCACAGAGACAGTCTGTAGCACATGGGAGAGATTTCCTGCGTTCTAACTCTGCTGAGACCCCAGCAATAACTACCGAAAGGTAAAACTAAGAATCCTGGTTCTATGAGAGTTTGACCATCACTCCACAGGACCAGACTGCGGCTGCACGAACATAAGGAATGGACTGTATCTACACCATCTATGGCACTGTAGGTGTCTCCAAAAAAATGCCTAAACCAACCTAAGTGGTTTAATGCTGGACAGATAAATGTCAAAGTTAAACATAAATAAGTAAAACGAAATGATGCAGCAGGCCTGGTGTTCAGACTCAGACGGCCTCGGAACCCCAGCAATTCCCATCCTGCCAAAACACAGTAGAATCATCGAGCTTGTGAAGAGAAAGCATCATCTCACTCCATCACCTCTATGTTTACAATTGCAGATGTGCCATTTGCCCAATAATCAGCGATATCAAAATCGCAGCCACACCAAGTATTATTGTGATATATTAGAGTTAACTGGAGCTGTTTGTACAGTAACTGTGATTAATATTAGCATTTCTGGACCTAACTGGGTCACTGGAGGATTTCCGTCTTCCATAATTATGGAAATCTTTCAACTTGTTATGCCATAGTTTTCGGGGCAGAGTCAACCTCAACAAGATTGGGATCAGGAGTTACAGAGAAAGAGAGAGTATTCAGAAACTAAGAACATTAGAATGTTCCAAAAATGGATTTCATTTGAGAATATTAGACAGAAATCTTCCAACAATGGATCAGAATCTGAGAACATTAGACTGGAATCTTCCAAAATGAACAAGAGTTTATCCGCGGGTCTTTACTTGCTTTCTCAGGATTGGCCATGGTTAGAGTTGCGGATAGAAGCCGTACTGAAGATTATTCAAGCTGGGTGCTATCCCATCCTCGCTATTATTGGTGTTCCTGGTATGTCTATCTCTGTCGATTCTATAAATGATGTTGAATGTTATTGCTATTCTGGTTGATTATATTTAACAAATACATAAACTTTCAGTCACAAACGCCACTTGCTTCTCAGGCATTTCCAAACTACTTGCTCATAACATCTGAGAAGGAACAAGACTGTTCGGAATCCTGAGTCTCCTTTTTACTGTAAACTGTTTTATGTCTCCATATTCTCTCTGTGATCAAACCTGCTGACGCCCACCTTCATAATATCCCCAATTTCCAGCTCTGCCTGAGTTCTGTTGCTGACTTCGCCATCACCTACCACTTCGTTAATGACAGATTTGATGGCTCCAGTTCTCTTCTGACCTCTATTCAAGTTACAAATCGTTTGACCACAACCTTGTTCTGGTCTCTACAGTTACTTCACAACAGGGACTCTTAAACAGAGTAATAATGTCACTGACTGTGTAACTCAGAGGCCCAGATTATGAATCTAAAAGCATTGCCTGAAATCCTACCACAGTCGATGACTAAATTTAAATTCCAATGATAAAAATTGGAATTAAATCTAATTTCACTCATGACAACCATAAACCATCAGCATTTCTTTTCTTATTTTATTGATACCCTTTGGTAAAGAAACCTCACATGTTTGCCCTGTCTGAATTAAGTGTCATCTCAGATCCACAACAATATGGTTGTCTCCATATTGTGTTGACAAATGGCCGCATGGTCAAGGGCAGTTAGGATGGACAACAAATGCTGCCCTTGCCAGTGATGCTGGCATCCCTTGAAACAACAACAATAAAAGTGAAATAACCAAGGAACTGTGGATGCTGGCGATCTGAAATAAAATTCTCTACCATCTGAAAAAATGTTGGAGAATCTCAGCAGGTATGGCAGTCTGTAGGAAGAAACACAAACAGCGTTTCAAGTTCAGTGAACCTACCAAAACTGAATGCAGCTGCGAAATAATATTATATCCGGGATGGTAGGAAGGGTGAGCGGGAGGTTTGTGTTGAGTGGATGATGTCCAGCAAGAGAGAGAGAGAGAGAGAGAGAGAGAGAGAGAGAGGAAAAGCAAGCAAAAGGATTGTTGATGATGGACTGGCAGGAAAACAGAATGGAAAGTTATTCTAACATTTCCCCTTTTCATATATTTCTGAATATCATATTTATTACGGGATGCCCCTGCTTACCGTGAGATATGTTCCCTCTATCTCTCCTCTCTGAGTGTGGTGATCAACTCCATCAGCAATATTTATAGTCGCTGAGATATAGAGAAACGCAATGTTCCATTGTCAACTGCTTCTTTGGAGAGAGGAACTGTTTCTGTGCGACTGTGTGGAGATGTAAGAGATTTCTCAGCCAGGAAGAGAACCTGAGGAGCCCGAGGCATTTTCAACACTGAGTGAATGCACTGTGGGTGTGGGGAATTGACTTGCTGCTGTCATCTAGAAAGTCAGTGGAGGTTCTGTGGATGGTGTTCTCAGGATTGTGATGGCAGCTACTGGGTTCATTCAGGGAGCCCCGAGGGTCTGGGGTCCCCTCTCTGAATACTGCATTTAAAGTTTGTCAGGGTCCATGGTAAACAAATGGAGCTGAGACTACAAAGAAGGGAAGCTGTGTAAACTGGGAGGAGCAGGGCACTGCACTATACTCTCTGGGATTTCCAGGAACATTTGTCTAAGCTGCACCCATTCCGGTGTAAAGTGTAAAACCATCTTGTCTCAACATTGAGGTGGTCATTGAGCTGTATCCCCTCCTTCATGATAACCTGTAGTCTCACACCAGGGACAGGACTGTGCTGACACTCACGATTAATTATCTGGATTGATTCAAGAACTTTGCAGGCAGCAGTGGGTAATATATCCACCTTCTCTGAAGTGCAGTCGTCCAATGTATTCACAAGCGGTCAGGAACCACCTGACTGCTGAGAGGAATGCATTGGTTCCATCTCCACAGTGGAAGCTACAGAAACTAACTTGCAGAAAAATTAGGGAACAGAGTGATTGGTAAAAATGGGAAACTGCAGGAAATCAGAATTCATGAAGAGTATGTTATTGAAAATCTCATTGAATTGAAGTTTCATAAGTTGCTGCATCTGATGAGCTCCATCCCAGAGTGATTGAGATGAGAACAGAGCTAATGAAATAATTCCTGATTATTCTTCAAAGCTAGTTGGATTCTGGAAAGGATGCTGCAGACTGAAAAACAACTATTGTAAACCTGTGACAGACACCTGGAAGAACTCAGGGATGCCCTCATAAGACCGGGATACGATGCCCAACTCATCCACAGCAAGGAACCATAATAACCTCCTCACGAGACAGACACGTGCTGCAACTGACAGGGTACCCTTCGTTGTTGACTACTTCCCAGGGGCTGAAAAATTACACCATGTTCTTCGTGACCTGCAGCACATTATCAATGAGGATGAGCACCTCGCCAAGACATTCCCCACACCTCCACTACTTGCCTTTAAACAACCGCCGAACCTCCAACAGATCATTGTTCATAGCAAGCTGCCCAGCTTTCAGGACAACTCCATACAACCCTGTCACGGTGGACGCTGCAAGACGTTCCAGAGTGTGGACATACATACCAACATTACGCTTGAGGACACCTCCCACCTTGTACATGGCAGGAACACTTATGACTCAGCCAACAGTGTCTATCTTATATGTTGCAGGCAAGGATGCCCGGAGGCATGGTACATTGGGGAAAAAGAGCAAAGGCAACGGCAACGGATGAATGGGCACCGCACAACAATCAACAGACAGGAGGGTTCCCTCCCAGTGGTCCAGGATATTCAGCCCCGGATCTTCGGATGACCATTATCCAAGGTGGACTTCAGGATAGGCAGCAGAGAAAAGTGGCCGAACACAGACTGATAGCGAAGTTCGGTACCCATAGGGAGGGCATCAACTGGGACCTTGGGTTCATGTCACATTACAGGTCAACACCATTGCACTACATACACTCTCACATACACACGGACACAGGTAAACACAGACACCCACACACACTCTTACAGACACACACACTCCCACACGCACCTGCCCTCTCAGACTTAACACACTCTGCACACACCACATACACACACCCATACATAAACTTTCTCACACTCACAACCCCCACCCCAGACGGACACACAAAGACCGACAAAGACCCACGCGCACACATATATTTTGTGGGGTGAATTTGTACTTGCAGAGTTGCATTGTACTTTGCTCAAAAACTTCATGCATTCATGTAGAACTCTGAGCTCAAAAACTGCATGAATTTATGTAAAGGTACGTTATCTCACTATTTAGATTAGAATCAATCTAAACGTTATGGCATAGATAGAGAACACAGGGGGCCAACACCTTCAACATATTGTCTAGCTATTACCATTGTTAACAGCTAACCCAAGAATGCAACGTAAGAAAAAAAGTTTTTGTGATTTACACATGAAAGAAGTGAAACTATCCCTGTATTATAACAGATGAAAGGCTTAACGGACAATCAGTTTCTCAATGCATAACTTCAGTTACATCACACAGCAAATTTTTGCGATAAATTCTGTGTGACGATCAAGCTTTCCACTATTACCTGATGAAGGAGTGTGGCTCTGAAAGCTAGTGTGCTTCCAATTAAACTTGTTGGACTATAACCTGGTGTTGTGTGATTTTTCACATTGTCAACCTAAATATTTAAAGCAGGATGAAGAGGGAAAACAGAAAACTAAATAGCATGATTTAAGCTGTGAGAAAAAAATATTGGTACGTTTTATAAGGAAAGTGACAACTAGATACTTGGAGAATAATGATATGATTTGATACATTTGGCCTAGATTCAGGAAAGGGAAATGATTTTTGATAAACCTGTTTGTGGAGATTATTCGTTATGACATCGACTGTTGAGAAGTAATGGGAGTGGCGTATTTGTATTTTTAGTAGACTCTTGACATGTATGAATACAGGTTCAAAGTTAGGGAGAAGATTTGTAGCTCGGGTGCTCGTTGTTGTGGGACTGTTCGCCGAGCTGGAAATTTGTCTTGCAAACGTTTCCTCCCCTGTCTCGGTGACATCCTCAGTGCTTGGAGGTCTCCTGTGAAGCGCTTCTGTGCTGTTTCCTCCGGCATTTATACTGACCTGTCTCTGCTACTTCCGGTTGTCAGTTCGAACTGTCCGCTGTAGTGGCCGGTATATTGGGTCCAGGTCGATGTGTTTGTTGATAGAGTCTGAGGATGAGTGCCATGCCTCTAGGAATTCCCTGGCTGTTCTCTGTTTGGCTTTCCCTATAATGGAAGTGTTGTCCCAGTCGAATTCATGTTGCTTGTCGTCTGTGTGTGTGGCTACTAAGGTTAGCTTGTCGTGTCGTTTCGTTGCGAGTTGGTGTTCATGTATACGGGTTGTTAACTGTCTTCCTGTTTGTCTGATGTAGTATTTTGTGCAGTCCTTGCATGGGATTTGTACACGACATTAGTTTTGCTCATGTTGGGTATCGGGTCCTTCGTTCTGGTGAGTTGTTGTCTGAGCGTGGCTGTTGGTTTGTGTGCTGTTATGAGTCTTGTGGTCGCAGTAGTCTGGCTGTCAGTTCAGAAATGCTCCTGATGTATGGGAGTGTGACTAGTCCTTTAGGTTGCGGCATGTCCTCGCTCCGTTGTCTCTCCCTTAGGCAGCTGTTGATGACATTGAGAGGGCATCCGTTTTTGGCGAATACCTTGTATAAGTGTTCCTCTTCCTCTTTTCGCAGTATTGGTGTGCTGCAGTGTGTTGTGTCCTTTTTGAACAGTGTCCGGATGCAACTTCGTTTGTGTGTGTTGGGGTGGTTGCTTTCATAGTTTAGGACTTGGTCTGTGTGTGTGGCTTTCCTTTGCACCTTTGTGGTGAATTATCCATTCGGTGTTCTCTGTATCATCACGTCTAGGAATGGGAGTTGGTTGTCCTTTTCTTCCTTTCTAGTGAATCGGATTCCTGTGAGTGTGGCGTTGATGATCTGGTGTGTGTTCTCTACTTCTGTGTTTTTAATTATTACAAAGGTGTCATCCACATATCTGACCCAGAGTTGGGGTTGAATTTGCGATAAGACAGTTTGTTCTAACTTTTGCATTACTGCTTCTGCTATGAGTCCAGAGATCAGTGAGCCCATGGGTGTTCCGTTGATTTGTTCGTATATTTGGTTGTTGAATGTGAAGTGTGTTTTGAGGCACAAGTCCAGTAGTTTAAGTATGCCGTCTTTGTTGAAAGGTTCAAAGTCCTGTTGTCTGTTATGTCTGTCCGGCAGGTTGGCTATTGTTTCTTTGGCCAGGTTTTTGTCGATGGAGGTGAACAGTGCTATTACATCGGATGAGACCATAGTTTCTTCCTTGTCTATGTGTATATTTCTGATGATGTCCAAGAATTCCTGTGTCGATTGTATAGAGTGTCTGGATCCGCTGATCAGTTGATTCAGTTTCTGCTGTAGTTCTTTGGCCAGTTTGCGTGATGGTGTCCCTGGTAATGATACTATGGGCCTGAGTGGGATGTCTGGTTTGTGCACTTTGGGTAGTGCATAGAATCTGAGGGTGTTGTTGCTTTCAGATTTCATTCTTTGTAGGTCAGACCTGGTTATCTATCCGTTGTTTTGTAGATTCCTCAGTGTGTTGTTTATCCTATTGGTGAGCTGTGGGGTGGGGTCAAACTCCCTCTTTTGGTAGGTGTTGGTATCTGCAAGTAGTTGTTGTGCTTTTTGCATGTAATCTGCTTTGTCCAGGATGACCGTCATTCTGCCTTTGTCTGCTGGTAGTATAATTATGTTCATATCATTTATTACTGATTTTAGTGCTTCCCTCTCCTTGGTGTTGAGGTTATGTGGTTGTCTTTTTATTGTTATCAGCGGTACGATACTTTGTCTCACTGTTTGTTGTGTCTCTTCTGTCAGTCCATTGTTCCTGAGTGTGCATTCTAGTGCTGCTAAGAAGTCTGCTGTCTTGGCGTCCCTGTAATTGTAGTTGAGTCCCTTGGCCAGTATTGTTCTTTCCGTGTCTGTGAGCTGTCTGTGGGAGAGGTTTTAAACCCAGGTGTGTGTTGTTGTGTTCTCTTCTTTGTGTGTTAGTTTGACCATTTTTTCTTTTAGTGCCGTTTTTTTGCGGTGTGTGGTCCTGTTCTGCCTTGGGTGACAGCCTGGTCTATGGTTCGTGTCCATTCCTGATTGGTGGTTTTTGAAATTAACGGTTTTTGGCGCGCAATTTCTTCTCTGTATTTGTGTAGTCTGTAGTGAGCGTCTGTAATCATTACCTGGCTCACCCTGAATCCGTTCTGCCTGGCTGTGTCCCTGGCTTGTGGATTGTTGACTGGTGGTCTGTATCTGACACATGGTGGAAGGATTTGAGTCTTTCGGCATTCATGCAGGAACCGGAGTTTTTCGTACGTGGCACTTAAGCGGTTTGCACAGGATTCCCATTTCCATGGCTTGTCTTAGCGTCTCTCACCCGTAGGTGTTCAAAGTTTGGGAGAAGATTTGTAGCTCGGGTGCTCGTTGTTGTCGTTCTGTTCGCCGAGCTGGGAATTTGTCTTGCAAACGTTTCGTCCCCTGTCCACGTGACATCCTCAGTGCTTGGGAGCCTCCTGTGAAGCGCTTCTGTGCTGTTTCCTCCGGCATTTATACTGGCCTGTCTCTGCCTCTTCCGGTTGTCAGTTCGAGCTGTCCACTGTAGTGGCCGGTATATTGGGTCCAGGTTGATGTGTCTATTGATAGAGTCTGAGGATGAGTGCCATGCCTCTAGAAATTCCCTGGCTGTTCTCTGTTTCGCTTGCGCTATAATGGGAGTGTTGTCCCAGTCAAATTCATTTTGCTTGTCGTCTGTGTGTGTGGCTACTAAGGGTGGCTTGTCGTGTCGTTCCGTGGCTATTGCTGTTCATGTATACGGGTCGTTAACTGACTTCCTGTTCGTCCGATGTAGTGTTTTGTGCAGTCCTTGCATGGGATTTTGTACACTACATTAGTTTTGTTCATGTTGGGTATCGGGTCCTACGTTCTGGTGAGTTGTTGTCTGAGCGTGGCAGTTGGATTGTGGGCTGTTATGAGTCCTAGTGGTCGCAGTAGTCTGGCTGACAGTTCAGAAATGCTCCTGATGTATGGTAGTGTGGCTAGTGCTTTGGGTTGCGGCATGTCCTCGTTCCGTTGTCTCACCCTTAGACATCTGTTGATGAAATTGCGAGGGCATCCGTTTTTGGCGAATACCTTGTATAGGTGTTCCTCTTCCTCTTTTGGCAGTTCTTGTGTGCTGCAGTGTGTCGTGGCCCTTTTGAATAGTGTCCTGATGCAACTTCGTTTGTGTGTGTTGGGGTGGTTGCTTTCATAGTTTAGGACTTGGTCTGTGTGTGTGGCTTTCCTTGTAAACCTTTGTGATGAATTATCCATTCGGTGTTCTCCACACCATCACGTCGAGTACTGGGAGTTGGTTGTCATTTTCTTCCTCTCTCGTGAATCGGATTCCTGTGAGTGTGGCGTTGATGATCTGGTGTGTGTTCTCTGTTTCTGTGTTTTTAATTATTACACAGGTGTCATCCACATATCTGACCCAGAGTTGGGGTTGAATTTGCGATAAGACTGTTTGTTCTAACTTTTGCATTACTGCTTCTGCTATGATTCCAGAGATCGGTGAGCCCATGGGTGTTCCGTTGATTCGTTCATATATTTGGTTGTTGAATGTGAAGTGTGTTTTGAGGCACAAGTCCAGTAGTTTAAGTATGCCGTCTTTTTTGGTAGGTTCAACGTCCTGTTGTCTGTTATGGCACTCATCCACAGAGTCTATCAACAAAAACATCGACCTGGACCGGCCACTACAGCGGACAGTTCGAACTGACAATTGGAAGCGGCAGAGACAGGCCAGTATAAATGCCGGAGGAAACAGCACAGAAGAGCTTCACAGGAGGCCCCCAAGCACTGAGGATGTCACCTAGACAGGGGACGAAACGTTTGCAAAACAAATTCCCAGCTCGGCGAACAGAACCACAACAACGAGCACCCGAGCTACAAATCTTCTCCCAAACTTTGAACCCCTACGGGCGGGAGACGCTAAGAGAAGCCAGGAAATGGGAATCCTATGCCAACTGCCTAAGCGCCACATACGAACAACTCTGCTTCCTGCATGAATGCCGAAACAATCGAATCCTTCCACCATGTGTCAGTTACGGACCACCAGTCAACAATCCACAAGCCAGGGACACAGCCAGGCAGAACGGATTCAGGGTGAGCCAGGTAATGATTACAGACGCTCACTACAGACTACACAAATACAGAGAAGAAATTGCGCGCCAAAAATCGTTAATTTCAAAAACCACCAATCAGGAATGGACACGAACCATAGAACAGGCCGTCACCATAGGACAGAACAGGACCACACACCGCAAAAAAACGGCACTAAAAGAAAAAATGGCCAAACGAACACACAAAGAAGAGGACACCACAACACACACCTGGGTTTAATACCTCTCCCACAGACAGCTCACAGACACGGAAAGAACAATACTGGCCAAGGGACTCAACTACAACCACAGGGACGCCCAGACAGCAGACTTCCTAGCAGCACTAGAATGCACACTCAGGAACAATGGACTGACAGAAGAGACACAACAAACAGTGAGACAAAGTATCGTACCGCTGATAACAATAAAAAGACAACCACATAACCTCAACACCAAGGAGAGGGAAGCACTAAAATCACTAACAAACGATATGAACATAATCATACTACCAGCAGACAAAGGCAGAATGACGGTCATCCTGGACAAAGCAGAGTACATGCAAAAAGCACAACAACTACTTGCAGATACCAACACCTACCAAAAGAGGGA
This sequence comes from Chiloscyllium punctatum, assembly GCF_047496795.1. Taxonomy (NCBI): domain Eukaryota; kingdom Metazoa; phylum Chordata; class Chondrichthyes; order Orectolobiformes; family Hemiscylliidae; genus Chiloscyllium; species Chiloscyllium punctatum. Next base: position 75,831,639 of record NC_092766.1, read on the forward strand.
GTTTGACCCCACCCCACAGCTCACCAATAGTATAAACAACACACACAGAGGAATCTACAAAACAACGGACAGATAACCAGGTCTGACCTCCAAAAAATGAAATCTGAAAGCAACAACACCCTCAGATTGTATGCACTACCCAAAGTGCACAAACCAGACATCCCACTCAGACCCATAGTATCATTACCAGGGAAACCATCACACAAACCTGCCAAAGAACTACAGCAGAAACTGAAACACCTGATCAGCGGATCCAGACACTCTATCCAATCGACACAGGAATTCTTGGACATCATCAGAAATATACACATAGACAAGGAAGAAACTATGGTCTCATTCGATGTAACGGCACTGTTCACCTCCATCGACAAAACCCTAGCCAAAGAAACAATAACCAATCTGCTAAACAGACATAACAGACAACAGGACGTTGAACCTTTCAACAAAGACGGCATACTTAAACTACTGGACTTGTGCCACACAACACACTTCACATTCAACAACCAAATATACAAACAACTCAACGGAACACCCATGGGCTCACCGATCTCTGGAATCATAGCAGAAGCAGTAATGCAAAAGTTAGAACAAACTGTCTTATCGCAAATTCAACCCCAACTTTGGGTCAGATATGTGGATGACACCTTTGTAATAATTAAAAACACAGAAATAGAGAACACACACCAGATCATCAACGCCACACTCACAGGAATCCGATTCACTAGAGAGGAAGAAAAGGACAACCAACTCCCATTCCTAGACGTGATGGTGCAGAGAACACCGAATGGATAATTCACCACAAAGGTTTACAGGAAAGCCACACACACAGACCAAGTCCGAAACTATGAAAGCAACCACCCCAACACACACAAACGAAGCTGTATCAGGACACTATTCGAAATGGCCACAACACACTGCAGCACACAAGCACTGCCAATAGAGGAAGAGGAACACCTATACAAGGTATTCGCCAAAAACGGATACCCTCGCAATTTCATCAACAGATGCCTAAGGGAGAGACAACGGAACGAGGACATGCCGCAACCCAAAGCACTAGCCACACTACCAAACATCAGGAGCATTTCTGAACTGACAGCCAGACTACTGCCACCACTAGGACTCATAACAGCACACAAACGAACTGCCACTCTCAGACAACAACTCACCAGAACGAAGGACCCTATACCCAACATGAGCAAAACTAATGTAGTGTACAAAATCCCATGCAAGGACTGCACAAAACACTACATCAGACAAACAGGAAGACAGTTAACGACCCATATACATGAACAGCAATAGCCACGGAACGACACGATGAGCTATCCTTAGTAGCCACACACACAGACGACTAGCAACATGAATTCGACTGGGACAACACTTCCATTATACGGAAAGCCAAACAGAGAACAGCCAGGGAATTTCTAGAGGCATGACACTCATCCTCAGACCCTATCAATAAACACATCGACCTGGACCCAATATACCGGACACTACAGCGGACAGCTCGAACTGACAACCGGAAGCGGCAGAGACAGGCCAGTATAAATGCCGGAGGAAACAGCACAGAAGCGCTTCATAGGAGGCTCCCAAGCACTGAGGATGTCACGTGGACAGGGGACGAAACGTTTGCAAGACAAATTCCCAGCTTTGAATACAGGTGAATAGGGAATGTTAGAGTCCATGGGTAGTTCGGGGTAGAATATATACAACATGGATTAAAACTTGGATAATGGAGTTCCGAAAAGAATACTGTTTTTCTCGGACTGAAGGATTAATGGGTGGCAGCAGGATCAGTGTTTGGGCAATAGCTGTTCACAAGGTATAAAAATGTTTCAGATATGAACAACAAATAGCATCATGCACATTTATGTTTAGTAAATGGTTGAGAGGTTGGCGAGTGCTTTTGTTGAAAAGGACCTGGATGTCCTTGGTCATAAGTCACTGACAGAATTCATACAGGGGCAGGAAGTAAATGATATGTGGTTATTCATGCAAAATTATTGAAGTACAAAAGTTAGAATATCTTTCCCAATGATCGTATTTTTTGAGAGAGTATTTGGTGCATTGTGTAGAGATTTGGTCTGCTTTATAAACAAAGACCCCTTTGTCACTGAGAGAGTGCAAAGTAGTTTGACCAGACGAAACACTGGCATGTTGTTACCATATAAGAGAGTGCAATAACTATGTTTAATCTGTAGAGCTGTGACAGAATAAGAATTTGAAGCTTGATGGGTAAGGACAGAAACTCATTAGGTCCAAGACAGCTGAATAGGGTGAAAAGTTCGTACTTTTCATTAGATGCTTGATTCACGACAGTTTACATGCATCTGCAGACCCCGCACGTCGATTGGCAGAGAGGCTCTGAATGAACTCTGAACACTTTAATGCTTTGAATGTCACTTTGTACATAATCCTGTCAGCAGCCAAAATACCTTCATTCTGAAACAGTTAGTTATTCCCCAATGGCTTCTGACCTCCACGGAGACCATGGGTCTACCTTCTTGCAGATGGAAGATAACTTGGAGAATGGCTAAAAAAAGTTAGCTTCATTCCGACTGCCAGAAACCATGTTAAAGTAACACAATGTACCATGAGTGATTAAGCCATGTGGATCAATTTGGAGCAGTCTGTTTGTGTAGCCCCTGCTCCATTTGTTTGTGATGTTGGAGTATCTCTGACACTTTCTTGTTCCTGCATTAGTGGCTTGACAAGCTGAATAACCTCTTCCTGTTCCTTTGTAAGTGACTCCGGGTGTGAAATCGTTCTTTCTGTTCCCACGTACGTTATGTGTGGGAGAGAGCAGACTCCCTGTCTTCCTGTGCAAAAGACAGTAGGGACTGAATGGTCTATCCTTCTTCTTGCCCAGTAGTTTTGATGGGTTAAATGGCTGCCCCACATTCTTGTGAAACTAGATTGGGGTGCTGAATGAACCCCTCCTTTTACTGTGGAAATGTACTGTTATGCTACATAAATGTTACCCAGACTTTAACAGCACGATCTTGAATGTTGTCCATGTCTTGCTGTATATGGACACAGACTGTTTCAAGAGCTGAAGAGGGACACATTGTCCTGAACATTTTGTGAACTTCAGTGAATGCACCTTCTTCTGCTGGCACGGTGGCTCAGTAGCTAACACTGCTGCGTGACAACACTAGGGTCCCAGGTTCGATTCCAGCCTGGGGCAACTGTCTGTGTGGAGTTTGCACATTTCCCACTTGTCTGCATGAGGTTCCTCCGCGTGCTCCAGTTTCCTCTTACAGTCTGAACATGTTCAGGCCAGGTGAATTGTCCATGCTATATTGTCCATTATGTTAAGTGCATCAATCAGAGGGAAACGTGTCTGGGTGGGTTACTTTTCGGAGGATCCATGTGGACTGGTTGGGCCGAAGTGTTTGTTTCCACACTGTAGGGAATCTAATCTGCTAAATTTGGACTCAATGAGCTGACTAGCGTCCTTCCACACTGTAGGGATACTATAATGACAAACTGGAGATGTCTGGGCTGAGCAAGCTACACTGAGGATATCCTGTAGACGTGTCCCACGGCTGAGATGATTGATGCCCCACCAATGATAATCATTTTCCCTTGTGCCATGAATGACGCCAAAACGTGTTGAGGTCATAATTAATTCTCATTAAGTGCGATTGACCAGGAGGAGATTTATCAGGATGCTGCCTGGACTGGAGGGCAGGTCTTATGAAGAAACCATGAGGGAGCAAGGCCTTTTTCTCACTGAAGGTGTACAAGATGATGAGAGGCATGGAAAGAGTGAATAGCCAAAAACATTTTCCCAGGGCAGAAATGTGTATGATTAAGTGGCATAATTCTAAAGCAATTGGAGGAAGGTTTAGGGGAGATTTCAGCGGTAGATTCTTTACACAGAGAGTGATGGGCGTGTCGAATGCACTGCCAGCGGTGGTAGTAGAGTCAAATACTTGAGGGAAACTTAAGAGACTCTAGGATAGGCACATGGAACAAAGTAAACAGAATCATGTAGGTTAGTCTGATCTTAGAGTAGGATAAACGGCACAACGTCGAGGGCTGAATGTCCTAAATGCATTCATTCATGTAGAACTCTGAGCTCAAAAGCTGCAGGAATTCATCCGTTATCTCACTTTTTAGATTACAATCAAACTAAAGACCATGGCATAGACAGAGAACACGGGGGGAACACCTTCAACATATTGTCTAGCTATCACCATTGTTAATAGCTAACCTGGGAATGCAACTTTAAAAAAAGGGTTTGTGATTTAATATGAAAGAAGTGAAACTATCATGGTATTCTAACAGGTGAAAGGCTTAACTTTCATTTTTTAATGTATAATTTCATTTACATCACACTGCAAATTTCTGTTATAAATTCTGTGTTAGGATTGACCCCTTCACTATCACCTGATGAAGGAGCGACGCTGTGAAAGCTCGGGTGCTTTCAATTAAACCTGTTGGACTATAAGCTGGTGTTGTGTGATTTTTAACTTTGTACACCCCAGTCCAACACCGACATCTCCAAATCAGTACTGTTCTTTGTTCTGTATTCTGTGGAAGTGCTCAAGAAGACTTGGACATTGAGGAAGAGTTGAGACTTGGAGCAGGTCAGCCTTGATCTTAGTGAAGGATGTGTATGACCTGCCCCTGTTTCTGATGTTCTCCGATTCTGATATTGAAATTTAGTTGGTGTTATTTTCCTGGAAGGCCTTTTATGGAATGTTGCAATCAGGGAGACCAGCGGATTTCGTGAGCCATCGCTGGGTGAGATTTGGAGGCTGTATTCACAGTGAATCTGGGTCTACAACATGTTCAACAAATGAAACACAAGTTACAGAGAGGGGAAACTCTGTAAAGAGAAATGAGCAACCACTTCCATATCCAGCCTGGGTCTTCCAATTATATTTTCCAATGGGGGACAGTGTTGATGGATGAAATGGTCTCATCTGTCTCTGTGCACCATGCTATAACAATAAGTGGACTCCAGCTGCTCCTGTTTAGCAGGTTAGAGGAGTTGAATAGAACACAGAAACATGGGACTGAGGAGCAGGAGTGTGTCATTCGAGAATTGGAGCCTTCTCCACCAGGCATTAAGAATGTGGCTGATCAGATTGTAGTCTCAGCCTCATCGTCCAGTCTGTGTCCCATTATCCGTGACAGACTTCTCTGTCAAATATTTAACTAACTCTGCTGTGAATAGTTGTAATCAGAGAGGCACCACTAACTTCTGGGGAAGAGAATTCCCATTCGAATGGCCCTTTTAGAACTTTCCCTCATCCCGTTGTGAGAATAAGAGAGTCATACAGCGTGGAAACAGATCTTTTTTGTCCAAATTGTCCACGCCAATCTTGCATCTTAATCCGATCTCGTCCCACTTGTCAGCATTTGGCCCACATCCCTCTTAACCATTCCTATTTATGTAACTATCCAGATACAGTTGAAACGTGTAATCGTACCCACTTTCACCACTTCCACTGACAGATCACCCACCAGCCTCTGTATGAAAAAGTTTCCCCTCAGGTCCCTTCTAAGTCTTTGCCCTGTCACCTTCACCCTATGCCGTCTAGTTCTGGACGCCCCTACACTGGGAAAAAGATCTTGCCCATTCAGACTATCCATGCCCTTCAGGACTTTTTAAAAACTCTGTCATGTCACCATTCAGCCTCTGACAGTGCAGGGGGAAAAGTCTCAACCTGTTCATCATCTCCCTGTAGCTCAAACCCCCAGGTTCCAGAAAATCCTTGTAAATCTTTTCTGCACCTTTTCAAGCTCAACAGCATCCATCGTTTAGCAGAGTTAACTGACATGTACGCAGTATTCTTAACATCGCTTCACCTACATCCTGTACAAGCAGAACACGCTACCCCTACTCCTATACTCAATGTTCTGACCAATTAAGGCAAGCATGCCAACTACGTTCCTCATCACTCTACAGACCTAAACTCTACTTTCAAGGAACTATACATCTTCAACCGTAGGTCTCTTTGTTCAGCAACATTTCCTCGGGTACTACCCTGCTTTAACTTAGCAAAACGTAAAACCTCACAAATATCTAAATTAAACTCCGTCTGCCAGTCCTTGGCTCACTGATGGTCAAGGATCCCGTCATATTCTGAGATAATCGTCTTGACTGTCCACTGCACCACTTTGGTGATGTAATCTGTAAACTTACTAACCATACCTCCAATAATCACATCAAAGTTGTTTATATCCGTGATGAAAAGCAGTGAGCTCAGCACTGATTCTTTCAGCACACCGCTGGCCACAGATCTTCAGTCTGGAAAACAATCCATTACCTTCAATCCAATTTTGTATCCAATTGGTTAGTTGTTCAGAGATTACATATAACCTAATTTTAGTAATCTGTCTACGATGGGGAACCATATTAAATGCCTTGCTGAAGTCTGTGTAACCAATATATACAACATTGTCTTCTTCAATCTTCTTTGTCACCTCTTCATAATACTCAATCACATTAATTAGACATGATTTCCATCACAAAAATCCATATTGACTATCCCTAATCAGTCCTTGTCTTTCTAAATTCCTTTGAATCCTATCCCTTACAATTCGCTCCAATGAACTCCTCGTCTCTGACGTTGGTTGATTGAGTCGATAATTCCCTGTGTTTCTTTGGCTCACTGCTCCCATTCCTAGCCCCACTCCTCCACTGCCCACAAAAAATAATTATAACTATGTTGGTGATATGGCCAATGATATAGTTCTCAGAGTGTATCAGGGTCAGTGTTCTGAACAAGTCAGGCAGATTTCTTTAATCTGTTAAAACAACACGTTTCTGACCAAAACAAAGTCACTCAAACTATGATGGAAAGAGGAATGATGAGAGGATATGCAAATATGTACATTGATATTTCCCTTTGAAACATACTGAGAAACACACACACAGAGACACACACACACACACACACACACACGCACACAAACGCACGCACACAAACACGTATTGTCGAAAACAAACTGAAAAACAAAATATCTGAAAAGTTTACTTGAAAGAACATTGTCCAAATGTGATTCGAACTCATGACCAAAGGTAAAATGACAGTTTGACCCAAATGCTGTTTTATTGTAGATTCATCGAGACCTACAGCATGGAGAGAGGCAGAGAGGCCCTTTGGCGCAAACTCGTCCATGCTGACTCAAATATTCAACCACACTAACCTCATTTCCCAGCATTTGACCCATAGCATTATCGTCCTTCCCTGTCCATCTACTTGCCCAAATGCCGCTTAAATATCGTTAATACAAATGCTTGAAACACTTCCATTGGCAGCTCATTCCCTTTGTGTACCATTCTCTGTGCAAAAGAGTTTCCATCAATTTCCCTTTTATTCATTCCCCTCTCACCTTAAACTGATGCCCTCTCCTCCTCGATTCCCCAACTCTAGGAAAAGAAGGTTGGGTACATTCACCCTATCCATGTAAACTTTTATAAGATCCCTCTCAGTCTCCTATTCTCTAAAGAAATATGTCCTCACTTGTCCACCCTCTCCCGATAATTCATACTGTTGAGTCCTGGCAACATTTTTGTAAATTCCGTCTGCACACATTCCAAATTAAAAACATCCTTCCGATCGCAACGTGACTAAAACTGAACACAGAACTTACAAGTGCAGCCTCACCAACATTCTGTATAACTACAACATAACTTCCCAACTGCTCTCCTCCATGTCCTGACCGATGCTTGCTCGTATGGCATGAGCCTTCTTTACTACCATGTCTAACTATGACCCCACTTTCAGAGAACGGTGGACCTAAACTCCATGATCCCTCTGCTCAACTACACTCCTTAAGGTCCTACCAATCACCATGAAACTCCTACCTTGATCTAACTTTGCCAAAATATTCCTCGGTCTACTTCTCCAGTTCGATCAAGGCCCTGCTGCAATTTCTGATATACTTCCTCACTGTCCACGATGCCACCTATTTTAGTGTCATCTTCAAGTTTTCTAATCATGCCTTGTGTATTCACATTAATATCATTGATACAGATAACAAACAGCAATGGGTCCAGCAGCGGCCCCTGAGGCATTTAATGTGTCACAGGCCTCCAGTCCAAGAGCATCCTTCCACTAATACCCTCTGCTTACTACCATGAAGCCAACTGTGTGTCCAATTCGCCAGCTCCCTCTGGGTTCCATGCGATTCTAACCTTCCAGACCAGCCTATCAATGGTAACCTTGTCAAACTTCGTGAAAACCATACAGAATACGTCTACCGACCTTCCCTCATCAACATTCCTGGTCACTTCATTAATAAACTCAAACAAGTTTGAGAGTCATGATCTCCCACTCACAAAGCCATGTAATCTTTCCAGTCTAAAAACAACTATTAATAATAATTATTAAAATTAATAATAACAAACCAATAAATAAATAATAATAAGGTGACATTTTTATTGGAGAATAAATTACCCATGGTATGTGATATTGGAACGTGAATCAGAGGTGAAGGGCAGAATGGATTTTGAACCTGTGACATTGAAATGTGTTAAAAAAAACCAAGGTTGGCATGGTGGTTCAGTGGCTAGTACTGCTGCCTCATAGTGCTATGGACGCGGGTATGGTTCCAGCTTCGGGTGACTCTCTGCGTGGAGTTTGCACATTCTCACTGCGTTTGTGTGTGTTTCCTCTGGGTGCTCCATTTTCCTTCCACAATCCAAAGATGTATATGTCAGGTGAATTGGCTATGCTAAGTTACCAATTGTGTTATGTGCATTCGTCAGGGGTAAATATAGGATAGGGGAATGGGACTGGGTGGTTTACTGTTTGGAGGGTCAGTGTGGTCTTGTTGTGCCAAATGGCCTGTTTCCATATTGTAGGGAATCTGTCAAAAAAAACTATTTCTAAACAAACCTTATCTTTCCAAATGCATGTATATATCTCATCCCTCAGAGTCTTCTCAAGTAACCTGCCTATCAGAGATGTTAGGTTTCCTGACCTATAGATCCAGAGTTTTATTTGCGTCCCTTCCTGAATAAGGGCACAACATTTGCTACCCTCCAATATTCTGGACCATAGTCTGTGGTTAACGATGATGCAAAAATATCACCCAGGGTCCCCGTAGTGTCTTCTGTAGCCACTTGCAGTATTCTTGGATGCATCTGTTTAGGACCAGTAGATTTATCCTCCTTCATACATTCTAATTCATCCAACACTTCCTCTCCCGTGACATTGACTCACCCCAAGATAACACCACGACCTTTGTTAACCTCCCAAGTTTCATGTATTTCTCCACGGTAAAGACAGACGAGATATATTCATTGAGAATATCGCAAATCTCCGACGGTTCTAGACATGCATGTCCACTTTGGACCTTGAGGGGTCATATTCTCATTTAGTTATTCCTTTTACTTTAATATACTTAAAAAACCTCTTTGGATTCACCCTAATATTCTCAGCCAAAGCTATCTTGTGCCTCCTTTTCACCCTCCTGATTTCCTTCTTCAGGAAACTACTATATCCTGTCCAGGTACACCCTTGATCCCAGCTGCCTGGACCTGAGCCACACCTCCATTTTGCTGGTCAAAGCCCCAATATCTCCTGACATCCGAGGTTCCCTCTTCCTACCAACATTGCCTTTTACCCTCACAGTAACATATGGACCTTGAACTCCAGCCATTTCACTTTTAAAGGCCTCCCACTAGCCGGAGGTCCCTTCGCCATCAAACAAACTCCTCCAACCAACCCCTCAAACTCCTGTCTAATTCCATCAAAATTCGCCTTGCCCCAAGTTTGAACTTGAAGATGTGGACCAGTTTTGTCCTCCGTAACTATTTAAAAATTAATAGAACTGTGGTCACCGGTCCCAGAGGACTCCCCCACTGTCACCTCAGTCACCTGTCCTGCCCTAGATCTTAGAGTAGGTCATGTTTCGTCCCTTCCCGAGTTGCACCCTCTACTTACTGCTTGAGGAAACTATTCTGAACATACTTAATAAATTCACCCCATCTCAGTCCTTAATTCTGTGTCATTCCCAGTCTATGTTAGGAAAATTAAAATCTCCTACTAATTCAATCCTGTTGGCCCTGCAAGTCTCCCCAGTCTGTCTACATATTTTTGTTCCCCTAATTCCTTGTTTACTATTTGGGGGGTCTATAGTACAATTCAAATACTATCACAATTCCCTTATTATTTCTTAGCTCCCCCCAAAAATCCTCATTGGATGATCCATCAGTTATTGCACCTCTCATTACTGCTTTGATACTCGCCTTAATCAAAAATGAAACTCCCCATCCCCTCCTTCCACTATCTCTGTCCCGCATAAAAACCTGTACCCTGGTACATTAAGCTGCCAGTCCTGTCCCTCCCTTAGCCATGATTCAGTAATGGCTATAATAGCCCAGTCCCACGCACCGATCCATGCCCTGAGTTCATCGCCCTTAACTGTCAGCCAACTTGCATTGAAACAGTTGCAATTTAATCCAACAGGCATTCCTTGCTCCCTGTCATTGCCAAGCCAGACCTGTCTCTTCACTTTACTGTTTCTGAGTAGTGTATCTCCTTCCAGCCTCGCACTTGCCTCCCTGCTGTTGAGGATCCCACCCCTCCCCAACCCCAGCCAATCTAGTTGAAACCCTCCCTTGCAGCTGTTGCAAATCTGCCTGCCAGGATATTGGTCCACTTCCAGTTCAGGTGCAACCCGTCCTTCCTGAACACGTCATCTCTTTCCCACAAAAGCTCCCAGTAATCCAAAAATCTCCACCCCCTGCACCAATTCTTTAGCCACCCCTTCTTCTGCCATATCCTCCTGTTCTTACCCTCACTAGCACGGAGCACTGGAAGTAAACTGGATATTACCAATGTCATGGCCCTGTCGTTAATCTTTTGCGCTAGCTCTCTACAATCACTGCAGGATGTCATCACTATTTCTACCTATGTCACTCTGTCCTTTGTACCAATGTGCACAATGACTTCTGGCGGCATGCCACCCACCTCCCCCCCACCCCCCCCACCCCCGGTGAGAACGTTCTGCAGCCACTATGAGACATCCTGGACCCTGGCATGTGCGAGGCTACACACCATTCCGGATTCCCATTTGCAGCCACAGCATCTCCTGTCTGTTCCCCTCACGATCGAGTCAGATAATTATTTCTGTAGTTATTCTGGTTGCACAACCTTGTGACAATGGGATTTATTCATGAAACAGTTGAATTTGGCTGAATTGTTTTGCTTCAGGCAATGGGGAGATTCCAATGAAAACTCATCAGGAATCCTCCATTCGTGGGAAAGACGACTGGGCTTTTTATCACTTCCACTCATTGTTGTGATGAGCGATAGGGAAACAGAAAGGGAGCAATAGAATGTTCCTCCACGATAGGCTACTAAATCAGTTACTTTGTCAGTCCCACACTGGACTGCGTGAGCTCTTCTTGAACATTGTCCGACCTATATGATTCCATCACATTCTCGACTCCAGGTCAGTGTGTTATTGCGGAATCAATTCATTAACAATAAATGGTCCTACTTGTTTTGAAGATGTGTTAATATGTGCTTGAATAATGTAAAAATAAGCGTTTCATGTCTTCACACTGTCTGTGTTAAAATGAATATTCTTAAACATATGCAGTAATTGCTGGAAAAGCTCAGCTTGTATGTCAGCATGTAGGAAGAGAATTCACAGTTCAATTTTACTGTCCAATGACCTTTCCTTTGAACCTGGATTTACTTAAAGTATTTCCTCAGTTTTATTTTCCCACACAAGAAGAAATATCCATCCGGTATTCACCAACTACACTCTTCTCAAGATCTTATATGGTCAATGAAACATCCCTCATTCTCAGGCCGAACTGTTAATTCTTCATAACGTAATGCCTTCATCCCAAGAATGAGTGAAGAGAAACATCTTTGAAATGTTTCGAAAGCAATTTTGTTTTTTTTATCAGTTTAGGCAGTTATAACTACACATAATACAACAGATGTAATCTCAGCAATGCCCTGTACTGCTGCAGAAAACATCGCTAAGATCATACCCAACACCCCTTGCACGAAACAGAATCACTACATTCACTTGCAAAATCTTCAGGTTAATTTGATGTGATTCCTGTACAAAGACACACAAATCCCTCTGTAACACTGAGTTCTGTATTCTCCATGCCTTTAAATAAATTTCTACTGCTTTGTCATTTCCCCAAAACTGAAAATTTCCATCACGTACACATTGTACTTTTTTTTCTGCTGAAGCTTTGCTCACAACCATCCTCTATTTGTATGCTATTGCTTGTTGCTATGCCATCCTCCAGTCTGTGTCCCATTGCAGACGTTCTGCACTCCCACTGTCTGTATCCCATTGTAGACGCACTGCCCTCACTCTGCCCTCCGCTGTCTGTATCCCATTGCAGACTCTCTGCCCTCCCCCGTCTGTATCCCACTGCAGATGCTCTGCACTCCGCTGTCTGTATCCGATTGCAGATGCTCTGCCCTCCCCCTGACTGCATCCCTTTGGAGACGCTCTTCCCTCTTCCTGTCCTTCTCCCAGTGCAGACACTCTGCACTACCCTGTCTGTATCCATTTGAAGATGCACTGCCCACCCCCTGTCTGTATCGCATTGTAGATGCTCTCCCCTCCCCTGCCTGTATCGCATTGCAGAAGCATCGCCCTTCCCCTATCTGTGCCCCATTATAGGCGCTCTGCTTTCCCCCTGTCTTTATCCCATTGCAGACGTGCATTCCTCCCCAATCTGTCTCCCATTGCAGTTGCTCTGCCCTTCGCCTGCCTGTATCCCACTGCAGATGCACTGCCCTCGCTCTGCCCTCCGCTGTCCGTATCCCTTTGCAGACAGTCTGCCCCACTCCAAATGTAACCCATTGCAGATCTTCTATCCTGTCTCAGTCAATGTCCCATTGCAGACCCTCTGTCCTCCCCCTGTCTGTATACAATTGCAGACATTCTGCAGTCCCCTGTCTGCATCCAGTTGCACACTCTCTGCCCTCCCCGTCGGTATCCCTCCCATTGCACATGTTCTGCCCTCCCTCACCCTGTCCTTATGCCATTGCAGATGCTCTGCACTCCCCTGTCTGTATCCCATTGTAGATGCTCTCCCCTCCCCTGTCTGCATCCCATTGCAGACACGCTGCCCTTCCACTGTCTGTATCTCATTGCAGACGCTCTGCCCTCCCCGTCTGTATCCCACTGCAGACGCTCTGTCCTCACTCATCAATATCCCATTGCAGGCACTATTCCTTCCCCCTGTCTGTATCCCATTGCAGACGCTCTGCCCTTCCTCTGTCTGTGTCCCATTGTAGACGCACTGCCCTCGCTCTGCCCTCCAATGTCTGTATCTCATTGCAGACCCTCTGCCCTCCCCCTGTCTGTATCCCATTGCAGACGTTCTGCGCTCTTCCTGTCCCTATCCCATTGCAGACGCCCTGCCCTCCCCCGTCTGTATCCCACTGCAGACAGTCTTCCCTCCACTATCTGTATCCCATTGCAGACACTCTGCCCTCCCCCGTCTGTATGCCATTGCAGACGCTCTGACCTTCGCCATCTGAAACCCACTGCAGATGCTCGGCCCTCTCCCTGTCTGCATCCCATTTCAGATGCTCTTCCCTCACCCTGCCCTTATGCCATTGCAGACGCTCAGCACTCCTTTGTCTGTATCCCATTGTAGAGTACTCTCCACTCTTCTGTCTGCATCCCATTGCAGATACTCTGCCCTTCCATATCGGTATCCCATTGCAGATGTTCTGACCTATCCATGTCAGTATACCATTGCAAACACTCTGCCGTCCCCCGTCTGTGTCCCATTGCAGATGCTCTGCCCTCCCTCCCCCGTCTGTATCCTACTGTAGACGCTCTGCCTTCCCCTGTCTGTATCCCATTGTAGACGCACTCCCCTCGCTCTGCCCTCCACTCTCTGCATCCCATTGCAGACGCTCTGACCTCTCCTGTCTGTATCCCACTGCAGACAGTCATCCCTCCACGGTCTGTATCCCATTGCGGACACTCTGCCCTTCCCCGCCTGTGTCCCATTGCAGATGATCTGTCCTATCCCAGTCTGTGTTCCATTGCAGACCCCCTACCCTCACTCTGCCTGTCTCCTATTGTAGATGCCCTGCCCTCATCCCCGTCTGTATCCCATTGCAGACGCTCTGCCCTCCTCCTGTCCCTATCCCATTGTAGATGGTCTGCATCCCCCTTTCTGCATCCCAATGAAGACGCACTGCCCCCCTACTGTCTGTATCCCATGGTACATGCTCTCCCCTCCACTGTCTGCATCCCATTGCAGACATTCTGATTTTCCACTGTCTGTATACATTGCAGATGCTCCGCCCTCCCCCATCTCTGTCCCATTGCACATGCTCTGCCCTCCACCTGTTTGCCTCACATGCAGACGCTCTTCTCTCACCCTGTCCTTATCCGATTGTAGATGCTCTGCCGTCCCCCTGTCTGTATCCCACTGTAGATGCTCTCCCCTCCTCGTCTGTATCCCATTGCAGACGCTCTGCACTCCCAGTCTGTATACCATTGCAGACGCTCTGTCCTCTGCTGTCTGTATCCCACTGCAGACAGTCTTCCCTCCCTCTGTCTGTAAACCATTGCAGACGCTCTGACCTCCCCTGTCTGTAACCCATTGCAGACGCTCTGCACTCCCAGTCTGTATACCATTGCAGACGCTCTGTCCCCCCCCTGTCTGCGTCCCATTGCAGATGGTCAGCCGTCCTCTTGTCTGAATTCCATTGCAGACGCTCTGCCCTCCTCCGTCTGTTTCCCATTCCAGATTCTCTGCCCTTCCCCATCTGTATCCCATTGCAGATGATCTGTCTTATCCCTGTCTGTGTGCCGTTGCAGATCCTCTGCTCTCCTTCTGCCTGTCTCCTATTGCAGATGCCCTTCCCTCATCCCTGTCTGTATCCCCTTGCAGACGCTCTGCACTCTCCCTGTCTGTATCCCATTGAAGACGCACTGCCCTCCTCATTTGTGTATCACATTGTAGATGCTCTCCTCTCCCCTGTCTGTATCCCATTGTTGAAGCTCTGCCCTCCCCCGTCTGTATCACATTGCAGATGCTCTGCCTCCCCGTCTGTATCCCATTGCAGACGCTCTTCCCTCCCACTGTCTGTATCCCACGGCAGACGCTCTGCCTTCACCCATCAGTATCCCATTGCAGTCGCTCTTCCCTCCCACTGTCTGTATCCCATTGCAGACATGCATCCCTCCCCCAGTCTGTCTCCCATTGCAGACGCTCTGCCCTTCCCCTGTCTGTATCTCATTGCAGACGCTCTGCCCTCCCCTGTCCCTATCCCATTGCAGACGCTCTGCCCTCTCCCTGTCTGTTTCCCACTGCAGACAGTCTTCCCTCCCCTGTCTGTATCCCATTGCAGACGCTCTGCCCTCTCCCTGTCTGTTTCCCACTGCAGACAGTCTTCCCTCCACTGTCTGTGTGCCATTGCAGATGCTCGGCCCTCCCCCCTTCTGTATCCTATTTCAAACGCTCTGCCCTACCTCGTCTGCAACCCATTGCAGATGTTCTGTCCTCTCCCAGTCTGTGTCCCGTTTCAGACCTTCTGCCCTCCCACTGCCTTCCCCTGTCTGGATCCCAAAGCAGACGTTCTGCCTCCCCCTGTCTGTATCCCATTGCAGATACGCTGCCGTCACTTGTCTGTATCCCATTGCAGACGCTCTGCCATCCCCGATCTGCATCCCATTGCAGTCTCTCTGTCCTCCCCTTGTCTGTATCCCACCACAAATGCTCTGCCTCTCCTGTCTGTATCCCATTGCAGAAGCACTGCCCTCCACTGTCTGTATCACATTGCAGATGCTCGGCCTCCCCGTCTGTATCCCATTGCGGACGTACTGCTCTCCCCCTGACTGTATCCCATTGCAGACGCTCTGCCGTACACCGTCTATAACACATTGCAGATGTTCTGTCCTCTCCCAGTCTGTGTCCCATTGCAGAGCCTCTGCCCTCCCCCTGCCTGTCTCCTATTGCAGATGCACTGCCGTCTCCCCTGTCTGTATCCCATTGCAGATGGTCTGTCCTCCCCAGTCTGTATCGCATTGCAGATGGTCTGTCCTCCCCTGCCCGTATCCCATTGCAGATGCTCTGCACTCCTCCTGTCTGTAGCCCTTTGCAGACGCTCGGTC